>NC_089516.1:65879353-66529672 GCF_036850995.1 Saccopteryx leptura | reverse complement strand
AGCAACACCACCACATAGTCATAAGTGACATGAAGAAAAACCAAGCTAATACAAGATCAGTGTGTGGTGGAGAGTCCTATTTCAACCCTTCCAGGGAGACCTTCCCTGGAAAGGTGTTATTTGAACAGACTTCTGAATGAAGTGAGGCAGCCAGTAATGTTAACAATGGGGGTTGATCAGTCCTAGCAGAGGGACCAGCCAGGATAAACAGCCTGAGAGGAAATCTACTTGGAAGTTTCTAGAGAACAGCAAGATTGCCTGTTAACTTGTTTAGAGCAGAGTGAAGAGGGAGAATGAAAGATGAGAGTGAGGTGGGAAAGTCAGAATAAGGAACAAATACCTCAAGCTCTACCCCATCCCTTCTCCATCTTGGCTGGAACATCACAGATGCACCTTTCACTGACCACCTGTTTCCCACCTACCCCTCCTCAATTTCTTGTAATTGGGAGGACCAAAAAGAAATCTCTAGCCAGAGAGAAGAGACAGGACAAGCCCCAGTAGTCATCTCACCAGCATCAGAAGCAGGGGACCACTCTATTCTCCTCCACCCGCCCATGTTCAGTAAAAACTTTTCACCCAGCCTCACCAGTGGATAGAGCATTGACCTGGAATGTTGAGATCCCAGGTTCAAAACCCTGAGGTTTCCAGTTTGAGTGTGGGCTCATCCATCTTGAGTGCAGGCTTGCAGCTTGAACGTGGGGTCACCAGTTTGAGTGTGGAATCATCAACAGGAGCCCATGGTCGCTGGCTTGAGTCCAAATGTCTCTGGTTTGAAGCCCAAGGCCGCTGGTTTAAGCCCCAGGTCACTGGTTTGAACAAAGGGTCACTGGTTCGGCTGCCCTTCCCCCATACCAAAGCACATATGAGAAGCGATCAATGAACAACAAAAGTGGTGCAATTACGAATTAATGCTTCTCATCTCTCTCCATTCCTGTCTCTTTCTCTCTCTCTCTTAAAAAAAATTCTATCGCTTTAATAAATTTACTATCTTGGCTAAATCCTTCTGTAATGCTCTGAATTTCTTCCTGGGCCATGACAAGAACCTGGATCATGTCCTTTGCCTCCCCAGTGCTATATGGCATCAAAGTAGGAGAGGAAGACAAGTGTTAGATCAAGTAGGACTTCATAAGCCAAAGTGGCACCTTTGGATTTTCTGTTAAGTGAAATGAGGAGTTGGAATATTTTAAAAATTTTTATGAAAAATTTTAAACATATACAAAACTAGAGAGAAAAGTGTAATAAACCTCCATAAACTTATCACCTAGATTTAACAATTATCAAGATACTATTGTTTGTTTAGTTTATTCCAACTTTTTTTAGCTGAAGTGTTTTAAAACAAATTTCGTCCTTATGTATCTCATACCTAAAAAAAAAATACCATTTTCTTACAGAACAATAAAACCATTATACTTAAAAATGTACTATAATTTCTTAGTATCATCTAATACTCAGCCCCTAGTCAGATTTCCCTTCTTGTCTTCCAAATGTTCTCTTTTTTTGCAGTTGGTTTATGACATTCTATAAATTATTTTAATCTACAACAGTTCTCCCTCTCTCCCCCTTATTTTTAAATACCTTTGACTTTTTGAAGAAACTAGATTATCCTGTAAAAAGTCCCATATTCTGGGTTTGCCTGATAGCCTCTTTATGGCATCTTATTTGCTTCTTTAGTCCTCCTATTTTCTATAAACTATAAGTTAGCCAGAGGCTTGTTTAGATTCAGGTTCAACTTTAGAGGTAAGAGTACTTTAGAGGTAGATATGGGTACGTATTTCAAATTGGGGTTATTCTCCTTTGAGTACTTCTAAGATTGATCTAAAGTGTGGATGTTGATAGCCTGATCTTTTCTTTGTGACATCCCACATCGACCTTTCACTTCATGGTTTTAGCAGTCAATGTTAATCATTGTATGACACGATTATTTCATAAGAGGTTGCACAATGCTTTTCTATTTTTATCAGTTCATCCACATCTATTAGTTCATATAATACAGTATATTGATAAGTCTCACTTTAATTCTACTTCTAATCTGTCCCTTTCCTCTCTCTACAGGTAAGCATTTTTGTTAATTTAGGTTGTTTTTTCTTTGTAGTGTTCTTTTTGTAATTAGAAGTATTTGTATGTATACATGTATATTTGTATTCCCCTTCTTGACAAAAGTTGCATTACTGTATATTCTATTCTGTATCTTCCTCTTTTTCACTTAAATATATCCTAGATAGCAATCTATACCTGTATCTCCAGACCTTCTTCATTATTGGAGGAAGATCTCCCTCATCATTGGTTGTGAGCAAGGGAATAGCAAACTCTGACTTAAGGTTTATAAGTGTTCCTCTAGCTTGCTTATAAAAACTAGATTTTAAAAGGGCAAATACCAATAGAGAGAGATCATTAAGAGGCTTGTATAATGTAGGGAGACATGGTGATGAATCATCTTCAATCAAGCACTGTTTAAGCCCTGGGATACATCGATGAACACAGTGGAACCCAGCTCCATTTAAAGACTTCAAAGCACTGAAATCAACTTCTGTGGATATTTTTAAGTTTTTTTGTAACTAACTAAATCTGATATTTTTGCATTCCTGTCTTTTTCCCAAAATTATGAAAAATTTTAAAGAACAATTTTTAAACTTTTGAGAGAGAATATAAGAAAAAAAAATCTACATAACCTCAGAGTTGGGAAGAGTTTATCAAATGACACACAAAAAGTATAAAGCTTATAAGAAATGATTGAAAATTCAAGCATATTAAAATGAAGAACTTTTCAAAAATCTCTTAAGAAACTAGGAGAAAGATTATTCATTCAACAAGTATTATTGAGCACCTACTATATGCCACCCACTGCTAATGGTTCTTAGAATGAACCAGTGAACAAGTCAAAACAAAATCCTTGCTCTTGAGGAACATTCTATTAAAAGTGCATGTTTATCACAGGCCAGCTACCATTCTAAGTACTGTACATATATTAAGACATTTAATTGGCACAATCACTCTATGAGTTAGGTGGTCCACAGGTAGGAAAAATGAAGCTCAAAGAGGTTAAGGAAATTAAGACACAAACAGGTTAATTACCTGAGATCACACAGTTAGCAAAGGGTGGAGCTGGGATTCTGACCCAGGCAGTCTGGCTCCAAAGGCCATGTCCTCTATACCTTACTGCAGATTGCTACATTGACATTCACAGAACCTAAACTCACAAAGGACTAGTATAGAGACTATATCAAGAATTCCTATAAGTCACTAAGAGAAAAATAATCAGTAGAAAAATGAGTAAACGGCATAAGCAGGTATTTTCCAGAAGAAATATTGTTCATAAACATGGGAACCAAATCTCAACATCTTTCATAATTAAGGAAATACAAAATAAAACTGTGATAAGGTAGCATTCAACACTAAACTAATTGGCAAACATTTTAAAAGTCAGTTACAGCCAAGTGTTAGGATACGAGCAATGTGAACTCACACCTGGTGAAAGCCTATGATAGAATCACTTTGGGAAACAATCTAGCAAGTCCTAGTAAAACAAAATTTGACTTAGCAGTTCCACTCCTAGACATATGTCCTAGGGAAACTTTTACACATGAGCACCTCCTAGTAGCTCATAGTAAGAACCTCCTAGTAGCATAGCTCATAATAACAAAAATAAGCTGGAAACAACCCAAATGTCCATCAATAAGAGCACGATGACTAAATTATGGTACATCCACCCATCTTCATACAATGGAATACAAAAATCAGAAGTACATATGTCAACAAAGATGACTCTCAAAATCTTAGTGTTGAGTAAAAGTAATCAAGCCACAGAGACATACCATTTTATATATACATATTTATGTATGTGTATATACACACAAAAGTAGGCAAGACTAAATAATGTTTTATTGTTTAGGGAGACATACATACATATGTGATGGAACTAATATAAATAAAAGCAAGGGAGCCTGACCAGGCAGTGGCGCAGTGGATAGAGCCTCGGATTGGGATGCAGAGGACCCAGGTTCGAGACCCCGAGGTCGCCAGCTTGAGCACAGGCTCATCTGGTTTGAGCAAAAAAAAAAAAGCCCACCAGCTTGAACCCAAGGTCACTGGCTCAAGCAAGGGGTTACTCGGTCTGCTGAAGGCTCGCGGTCAAGGCACATATGAGAAAGCAATCAATTAACAATTAAGATGTTGCAATGTACAATGAAAAACTAATGATTGATGCTTCTCATCTCTCTCTGTTCCTGTCTGTTTGTCCCTGTCTATCCCTCTCTCTGACTCACACTCTGTCTCTGTAAAAAAAAAAAAAAAAAAAAAAAAAAAGCAAGGGAATGATAGACATGTATAAGAATGTCCTGGAAGCATCCCTATATCGATTATTTATGGTGAAGGAAGAGATGAGGGGGAAGCACTTAGGGGCCTTCAAAACTACTGGTAGCATACTATTTCTTTAGTCAAGAGCTTAATAAAGGGAATACATGGGTGGTAAATACATGTATTCCCTTTATTAAGCTCTTGACTCTTTTATACGTATGATATATTTCACAATAACACAAAATCTGCCTGTCCAGAGAGAAAGAACTAAGTGCAATAAAAGTTGGCTCAAAAACGAAAGAAAGAGAGAGAGAGAGAAGGAAGGGAGGAAGGGAGGAAGGAAGGAAGGAAGGAAGGAAGGAAGGAAGGAAGGAAGGAAGGAAGGAAGGAAGGAAGGAAGGAAAGAAAGAAAGAAAGAAAGAAAGAAAGAAAGAAAGAAAGAAAGAAAGAAAGAAAGAAAGAAAGAAAGAAAGAAAGAAAGAAAGAGGAGAGAAGGGAAGGGAAGGGAAGGGAAGGGAAGGGAAGGGAAGGGAAGGGAAGGGAAGGGAAGGGAAGGGAAGGGAAGGGAAGGGAAGGGAAAGGAAGAAAGAAAAAGAGAGAAAAAGAAAAAACCTTGTTGATCTGGAAAAGATTAAATACTTTTTCAGCAGCAAGAAAGCTGGGGAGGAGCTGCAAGGCCATGCATGTTTCCACCTTTTGATCCACACCAGATCTCTCGATGTTGACTAGACTCCTAGGATTTGCTACTGGTACTCAACACTTAGCCTGTGCCCTTTGAACCAGTCCTGCCCCAGTGGTCACAAATTAGCAGCCCTTGAGTCAAATCTATTCGCAGTTGCATTTTGTTTAGACAATACAGTTATTATTGTTTTTAAAATTAGAATGGTTCGATAAAAGAAAACACATTAATATAAATGTACACTCATCTATATTCATACAGCAGAATACAAAAGTCAGAAGAAAATAATCAAGTCTTGGTACATATACACATACATTCATATAGAGAGAGATGAAATAAATATACAAAATATTGACAATTGTTAAAGAGGAAGATAATATACAAGTAGGTATTATGCTGTTCTTACAACTTTCCTGTATATTTCAATTTTTTACAAGAAAAAGTAGAAAAACTAACTTTGAAGGCCTTTAGAAAGAGCATGCCCTCTCTAGTTCACCACCACCCATACTATTCCCTATTAATAACCTTCAGCCCAAGCCCTCATTTCTAGTACTTTTGGTCCCAGAGAATTTGAGTTTGCAACCCGTGGCCCTGCTTGTCAATCCTGTCATGCCTAGATCTCCCTGTCTCCTTCATGTAAACAGATCATAGTGTAGGGACCTGACAGACATTTCTGTCATTCCCATAGGCAGAGTAAACCATACATAAAATTTCACTTTTTAAAATAGGCTAGGACAATACAAGTTGATGTAATTCCCCATAATCATGCACCTTTCAGCAGCTACAGCTACTTTGGCAAGTGTGTATTATACCTTGTAAGATAAAGGTGGGGCCTTTATTCCAGAAGATAAGATGAAGAGTTTTATGATTCTTTATGACTCTTGTAGTCTCTCTGGCATCAAAGGTGAAAAGAGTGAGAAAGTAAGATCTTCCAGGAACATTAAGGGACCAGTCAGATAAACTACTGTATCAGGGATATAATGGATGATTTAAATGGCTGTTATCTGTTCTTGGACTTGGGAGTGAAAAGAATCCATTGAGGGTACACAGACACAGAGAGTTTGCAGTCAATATACAATTCCTCTTCAGACTGGTCAGTTCTTAGTTCCTCGGAGCCCAATGACATTAAGGAAACTGAAGCAGCTTTCCAGCTAGCATTTGCCTAGCCATATTTGGTGATATGACAGGTGCTTTCTTTGCAAACTCTGATTTTTCACTCCCACAGCTATTACATTGCACTAAACAAATCCTTAATCTTTGCCACCCCCAGCTTGGCTATTTCTGTACACACCATACCGCATGAATTCATCCAATTGTTTGGCAGGCAAAACAGGCTTAGAAAGAACAGGCAGATAGCCAGAAGCAGGCAGTGTCTATTGGGGGGATAAGCTGAGGTTGGCCAGTGACACTGTATTACAGGTTGGACCAGCATGCTGAAGCAGGTGGATAAATGGCAAGACCCTTGTCTGATTGTTTTTATCACCTGACCAGAGAGATCAAGATCACTTGCCTTTCTGATCTTTATTCACCTTTGACCTAGGACTAAACCTGGGTGGTTTCCACCAGCTGTGTCACCTTTGAGACTGGCCTTGCCTTTTAGTCTATTCCTGACTTGACTTCCACAACTTGCTGACTTCCTAGATCTTAGAAGTTCAACTTGTTTCTGACATCTAGATTTTCATATGACTGGGCTTTGGCTTAAGGGATGATTGATGGCTTTCCATATTTCTCTTTGATCTGCTTTGGCTATTTGCTGCCCACATGCTATTGTGACAGAACTCATTTGAGGATTTGATGCTGTTCTGATAAATTCTTACCAGGCCAGGAACTGAAGATAAGGGAAAGTAGAATTCTATTACCAACACTGTAGCATCAAGAAGATACCTGCAGGCCTTGGAGATGGAAGTAAATGCCAAGACCAGACAATGAGCTACAACTTGTGACCCACGGGCAAGGACAATATTTCTCATGTGTAGGCTGAAGAGGAAAATTCCCACTGGAAAAACGTGGATCAGTAAAGATAGATATAGGACATCCATAAACACGATGAGAGTGTATCATTGACCAAGGTGTATGATTAATACAGTCTTGGAAGGTCACGTTCCTTCCAAGGAAAAGAAAGGAAAGAAAGGATCCATGTACTGTACAGTACTTACTAACAAGCTCTCATGTTCCCAGATTTCCTAATCTCTTTTTGCTATCACTTCATTTTTTTATACAGTTTAGGGTGGCCAGGACCACCCACACCCCAGGAAAGTTTCTGACCTAGGATATTACAATCACATTTACTTTTAGTTCAGGTTAGATAGAACTGATTAATTTTTTCTAAAAAAAAAAAAAAAAAAACAAACCCAATATGAAAGCATAAAAACCAACATGGTGATAAAACAGGTTTCTTACCCTAGTTTTTCCAGGGTATAGGCTGATCTCAGTGATCCAAAGGTAGTAAGTCCCATTTTCCATACTTGAGCTAAGTCCTGGACTTGCCTTGCATTTGAAGATTCCCTTATCTTGAATTGGAGGTGAATATACGCAGCAGCTCTGCCAGGTCTAATAGGAATTGAGGGTCTTCATGAAACCTAGCTCTGGGCTTGTTTGGATAAGAGGCTCAAGCCCTCTCTTCAGACCCAGTCATCCTCTTGGAGAGAGAGGTCAACTCTGCTGATGGGGCTACCTGGTGCCTGGACCCTACCCAGGTAAATGGAGACTTGAGGAACTGTCCCACATTCTGCACCAGTAAATCGTAAAAGCTTCTGGGAGAGAGAACTGAGCAGTGCCACAAACAGTGATGTGAGTAAGGGTTTCTGATCAGTGACCTTTCACATACACTTAAAAGACCTAGAAATCTGACCAGGGGGTGGAAGAAGCATGTCTAAAAATGAGTGCTTCTTTCATAATAGGAGATTGGATAAAGGAATCTTGGCATATCCATAGAATGAAATGCTCTGGATAATGTTATACGAGAAAATTGACATGAAAAATAGCCATGATGTTCTGTTAGGTAAATAAGCAGGTCACAAAACAGTATAAAGGATATAATTCCAGTTTCGTTAATAAATTATACATAATAATTAACACTGAGCTTCAAATATGAGCATATACATAAGGAAGGCATAACAACCCTGTGATGTAAGTAGGCATTATACTCATCCTTCTACAGATGAGCAAACCAAAGCATTAAGAAGTTTAGTAATCGCCCTGGTTCCCTTAAATGGCAGAGCTGAGATACAGGCCTAGATGTGTTGAAGTCAAGAGCCCAAACTGTTCATGTGAACTATATCTATGTGTATATTTGTGCAGAAAAAAAGGAAGAAAGAGAGAGATCAAGATGCTGACAGTTAACTGGTTATTTCTGGGTGATGAGATTATGAGTGACTTTTGTTCCTTTTATGCTTTTCTGAGTAGTTTGACATTTTTGTGATTTACATGGATTATTTTTATAATCAAGAAAAACAATAAGTCAATTTTCATTTTGAAAAAAAAGAAGTAAACCATTGTTTCCATCTTGTAGGCAACAAACTGCTGGCCAGTTGGAAGAGTAACTTTATTATGGGGGTCTGGAAATTCCTACATGGCCCAAGCATTGTCTAGAATGAATACATAATGTGCTTCTACGTGGGTTTTTTTTTTTCAAATATATACTGCCATTATGTGCACCCATAGTCCTTGAGTTTGTTATATATTTTTTCCAATGGATATTAAAATTACATCTATTCTCATGTGAAAGTCTGTGACATTTTAAGCACGAAAATACAAAAACAAGGGAAGGAACTGCTGCTAAGAGGGAAAATGCATGTATTGATCAACTCTCTGTAGTTTCAGTTCTCAACAACTTCTTTTTTTATGGGATGGGGAGAACAGGAGGAAATAGAGGGGAAAAAACTGAAAAGGCACACATTATTGAAAGTTATCCCAGGTGAAGTCCTGGAAAATACATTTACAAGGATGAGAGAGAATGAAGAGGGTGTTGATGTAGGCCCAGAAAATTTTATCACGAAAAGACTAATGCTAGTCTCCCCTGTATTGCCAGAGGCTGGTCTCCAACGTCAACCACAGGGATGTCGACAGTTAAGTAGGGCGGAGATGCTGCAATACCTGAGTGCTAACATTAGCTGGAGGGCCAGGCCAGTATCCAATCAACAGAAACACCTGGAGTGGGGAGGACCCCCAGGTGTATGGGAGGCAAAGTAAGCAGAACTTTGTCTTTTGCCAAACCAACTCATAGGTCAGCACCTGCCTTCCTTTCTCTCATTCTTCTTCTCCCCTTTTGTAATGTGTCCCTTGCCCTCTATTTCTGTGCAGCCTCTGTTCCCCACTCAAATCTCTAGGACACACCCTCCATAGGACTCCTACAATCACATTACCTGTAAGAAACCATCCTGATCACTGACTTCAAACTAAGATGCTCGCTTACTGAGGGCCTAGGACTTCTCCAGGCATTAGGGGCAGAGGTACTGACAATAAGATGTGGTCCCTACCCCTTTAGAAGCATACATTCTTCAGGTGTGAAAAGCAAAAGCAAGCAAACAGACAAAAAAAAACACCAAAAACAAAAACAGATAACAACCTGCAACCCAACTTACTTCAATGAGCATAAAGTTACAACAAAATAAGAGACAGGAGTCGGGGAGAGGAATGAGGCTTTGTTTCCCCCTCTCACTTTGGCCTGCATTTGGGACTCACCTAGGAAACAGGTTGCACACTCCCCAGGCTTTTCATGGGAGCTGATGATGAAGCCAAGAAGAATGGTTTATTCCAAGTGAGAACACTCTTCAACACGTCAGTGGCATGGTGAAAAAAAAGATGGTAGGAAGGGGGATTATTCTGTGTTAAAAGCAAATAAAGCTTTTACCAAAGGGCTAAAACCTGAGTCCAATCCAGTCTTTGAATCCAAATGCAATCTACTGGAAATACAGAGGAAACTGATGAAATACACTATAAGCACACAGTAAGCAAACTCCAGGCTGTGGGAAATTCTCCAGGTCAAATACCATGGGTTCTTGAGCAGATAAATCACTGAGAGGAAAAAAAAAGGATTGAGGGCAACCTGTACATTAATCTCTTCAAAAGTGTTGGGTCATAAAAACAAGGAAAGACCAAGAAACGGTCACAAATTGGAAGAGACTAAGGAGACATGATGACTAAATACAATGTGGGACTTGATGGAATTCTGGGGCAGATAATGGACATTAGTAGGCAAACTAGTGCAATCCAAATCAAGCCTGGAAGTATTTGTAATGTGCCAGTATTTGTTTCTTAGCTGTGAGAGCTATGCCATGGTTATTTGAGATGTTAACAAGGAGAAGCTAGGTGAAGGGTATAGGGAACTCTCCATACTATCTTTGAAACTCTTCCATAAATCTAAAATTATTCCAAAGCAAAAAGTGTAAAAAAAAAAAAAAAAAAAAAAAGGAAATTTAAGGGACATATCAATGTTTTAATGGACAAGACTAAACCATAGTCATTAGAGAAGTACATTTGGGTAATAAAACCATAAAAAGGCAAGGAAAAAAAAATACTCTGAATGTCAGGAAAATGGTTAATTTGGGAGGAGGAAAAAGGTTGTGACCAAAATGGAGCACACAAAGAGACTTCCGGTGTGGGAAGAAACTTTTATTTCTTGACCTAGTGATGACTGCAAGGTATTTGTCTTATAATAATTCACTAAGCTATATATTTGTTTTAAATAGTTTTCTGTATCTGGATTTTATTTTATAATTAAAAATTAGAGAAAGAAGGAGCAACTTAAAAGAATAACATCTAAATATAATCAGTGGATTTTGTTTAGATCCTGATTCAAATTAACTAACTATAAAAAGATATTTGGCCTGACCTGTGGTGGTGCAGTGGATAAGGCGTCAGCCTGGAATGCTGAGGTCGCTGGTTTGAAACCCTGGGCTTGCCTGGTCAAGGCACATATGGGAGTTGATACTTCCTGCTCCTTCCCCTTTCTCTCTCTCTCTCTCTCTATTCTCTATTTCTCTCTGAAAAAATGAATAAATAAAAATCTAAAAATAAATCTTAAAAAAATGGACTGGCTATTAGATGTTATTAGAGAATTAGTAAATTTGTTAAGGGTGAGAGTAACATTGTTATTAAGGGACAAAAAACAAATTTTTTTATAGCTGCATAGTGAAGCATTTAAGGGTGAAATAGCCTGACCTGTGGTGGCACAGTGGATAAAGCGTCGGCCTGGAAATGCTGAGGTCGCCAGTTCGAAACCCTGGGCTTGCCTGGTCAAGGCACATATGGGAGTTGATGCTTCCAGCTCCAACCCCCCTTCTCTCTCTCTGTCTCTCCTCTCTCTCTCTCTCTCTCTCTCTCTCTCTCCCTCTCCTCTCTAAAATGAATAAATTAAGGGTGAAATAACATGTCCTAAAATTGTTTTAAAATATTCTAAGAAAAAAAAGTGGGGAGATAGATGAAATAAGTATAACAAAATATTAATAGTTTGAAGATAAACACAAAGATGAAATTTTTTTGTGTGTTTTTGGGAATTTTTTACATATAAAGTTAAAAGAGGGGTACAGCCCCAAACCATGCTGCCTCAGGTCAATAGTTTCAACAGAGACTTAAACCCAGGTTCTCCCCACCTTACAAACCTCCAGAGCCATCCTCCTGAGGTCACAAACCCTGTACTCATGGAGTTGACTGTGAGAGGTGTTTCCTGTCTCTGAATCCCTAAGTCACTAGGACTAGATGGCAGTCCTCAATTTTCCCCATCCTGATGTCCCAATAATCCCAGAAGAGAAGGTCAAAGGGCAAATAGGCAGAGTTCAAAGCTCAAACATGATGAGCCAGTCCCTGGTATTCCAGAGCCTGCCCCTAAAGTGGGTGGTAGGTGTGGGATAGGACAAGAAGGAAAGAGAGCAGGTGAAAAGCCTCATAGTCAGTACTGAGTGAGCTTCCAGAGACTGGTGGCACCTTTGGTTGGAACACTGTTCTGGGATCTTCGCCTCTGTCAAGCTCCTGAGCATCATGCCTTGTTTCAAGCAGCCTAATCACTTCCAGAGTCTCTTAGTTCTGCAATGGCCCTTGAGCTACCTTACCATTTGTGAGTACTGGTCTAAGAGTACATGGCAAAAAGCCAGAGTCAGGGAGCAGAGACAGATCTGGGGTGATTTTTAAGCTCATGAAGTTTCATCTCTGGCCTTTCATCATCTCAGATGGTACTACAGAGTAAAGGCAAAGAGACTTGAGTTCCATGAGTGCCTTAGAGAAGGAAAAGATAGAGCCCCAGAGGACAGTAAGGACAGGGAGGTGGGTAGAACAAGGTCATGATGGATATGAATAGAATAGCTCATTTCAGCCACTTCCTAACCCTCATTATCTGGAGAAGGGAAATGAGGCCCAGAGAATAAGCATGCTTCATAAGGAAGCATGGGGAGTGGGATAGAGGAAGTATTAGCATTATAGATGGAGAGAAGTGTAACTGTGTTTTAACCATAGTTTTCCCTTCTTGGGGAAGGGTGATAGTATGGGGAGAGACAGAAATAATGGAAGTAATGGTGACGAGTGAGAAGACAAGAAATGTGGATGGGAAATGGTAGAGACATGGAGATGCTGTAAGGGTGGGGTATGGGGAAATAAAGACAGAATATGAGCAAGGGATGGTGGGCTAGTGGTTTAACATGGTTCAGGGACAATGAATAAAGAGAGGCAAGAGAGAAAATATGTTGGACAAGTGGGAGCAGGAGGAAAAGCTGGTGGCAGGCAGGGAGCAGGTGCAGAGGGATGATAAATGGGCAAGGAAGTAAGTGTACAGGTGTGACAGGTAAGCAAAGAAATAGAACTGGTGTAGAGTAGATGACAGAAGAAATGTTTGGAGGACAAATAAACATAGATAATGGATGGGAAGGAGCCGAACTGTGCAGAAGACCAGGAGCAGAGACTAGGATAGTTTGGAGGGCTCTTAATAAGGCTGGAGATGGTCAAGTTCTGCTGGCAGCACAATTTTGGTCTGACCTGCTCCCTCATCAGTTTGGATCGTGCTGCCATTGTTCATTTACCTGCTGTTTACACCCATGTGGCCGCTACCAGCCCTTTACTTTGCCTGGTTTTTATTGGATTGGAAGACACCAGAACGAGGTAAGACTCATGGACCTAGAAAAAACAAGACCTAAGAATGTTCCATCTTAACCTATAACTAGGGAGTCCCACTCACCATGCCATAGGACTCTCATCCAAGTTCTCAGAGATGGGCTGTCCAGGACCATTCTAGGGCCTCTTTCTTTTTCTGCTTCCAGCAGAGCATGGTCCCTCCATGCTGCTAGGGAACCCTGGGAGCAGGAGGGGTGAGGTTGGCACACATGGACACTATCCCTACTGATATTTCTGTCTCAGGTGGCAGGCGCTCCGCCTGGGTAAGGAACTGGTATATCTGGACTCACATGAGGGACTATTTCCCCATCAGGGTAAGTGCTTATTCTTTGGCATCCCTCGCATTTCCCCAAATACTAGGCATTTATGCCAAATGACTAGGATTGTCCATAAGGGAAATAGCCTCCCAGACAAGTCTCAGTGCAGGCTAGACATACTTTATGATCCAACATTGCACCTGGGTACTCATTACTCAGCTAGAACAGTTTGGATGCCCTTGGCATGACCTACCAGATGACACAGAAAGAAACACAAATAGAGTTCAATTTAACAAACACTCTGTTCCACATGTTTGAGATACAGAGAAATGAGGAGAATACCATCCTCTGCAATCAAGGAGCTCACATCTAATGGGGAGGACAAACAACTGTGTACTTATGGTTCGGTACAAAGTATACAAATAGTTTAGATGATGGCTAAGGAAAGGCTTCACAAACATGATGATATCCAAGCAGGGCTTGGAAAGTTCGAAAAGTTACTTACATGGGCACTGAAATGAGGTGTGGGGAGAAAATACCAGGAAGAAGTTCTAGAAATGTACTGCTACTTGATCCTCTGGGCACACTTTGGAACAGACAACAAACGGTGCCTCGATTTTTAGAGCAGAGGTTGCTGATTGTTTTTTCTTAATGGCATTCATAGAAAATAAAAGCATCCATGAAGTGTACTGACATAAATGGCTGAGCCTCATTGCAGCCACATGTGGGAGACACAGCTGTTCAGCTGCCCCAGGTTCTGCCTGGTTCCCAGGGGCTGAGGAGACCAGCATTGCAGCCCCAGGACCGTTCAGGGCCTCTCTACAGAAAAGCTCTGCTTAAGAGAGTGCCCTGGTCCCTGGAATATCTCCACTTTGCTGCTTCATATGATCTCATTCCACCACCTCTGTCATTTCTCTCCATGGCTGCAGATCCTGAAGACTAAAGAGCTGTCACCTGAGCAAAACTACCTCATGGGGGTCCACCCCCATGGCCTCTTAACCTTTGGCGCCTTCTGCAACTTCTGCACCGAGGCCACAGGCTTCTCGAAGATCTTCCCAGGCATTATTCCCCACTTGGCCACGCTGTCTTGGTTCTTCAAGATCCCCTTGATTAGGGACTACATCATGGCCAAAGGTGCTTCTGACCATACTTACCGGATCTTCCAGCCCATTTGTCTGCTTGGAGATACACCTTTTAAAGCCCCCTGTCCCCTACCTCTCAAACCCCTCTCACCCTTACCCCCTCCATCACAATAGCATAATAGTTCACAGCCTATGTTCTGGAGCTAACCTGCCTGGGTTTGAATCCTGGCTCTAACCCTTACTGGGCAATCTACTGAACCTTTATTGGTCTCAGTTTCCCCATCTGTAAAGTTCATAGTCCAACCTCAGATGTGGTTGGATGACTAAATGAGATAATACAAGTCAAGTGTTCAATATAGTGCTTACCACAGAATATGTGCTCATGAAAGATCACTGTTGCAATTAATAGCCATAAAGGAAAAGAAAAAGGTAGAATTATAATTAGAATTCAGAATGTCCTTTTGATTATCCCACTGAAAACCTTCCTGCTATAGTTTTGACCCAGGGCCTTCTGCAAAGTGGAGATATTGCTTCAAAATGAAATGTGTTGTGTTTTCCCACGTCCTTCTCTTCTCCACACCCCTTGTCCCATCTCATTACCTCTCTTCCTGAGATCCGTAAAAACAGAGTTCATACAGACAAGCCGGTGAGGAATAGAGCAAAGGGTGTTCCCTCCTAGCCTCCTCTCCTCTCCTGATCATTTTGCTCCTGTCTCTGCACCTTGATTTTTTTCAGGTGTGTGCTCTGTGAGTCAGCCATCCATCGACTACCTGCTGAGCCATGGCACTGGCAACCTTGTGGGCATTGTAGTGGGAGGGGTGGGTGAGGCCCTGCAAAGCGTGCCGAACACCACCACCCTTCTCCTCCGGAATCGCAAGGGGTTTGTGCGCACTGCCCTCCAGCATGGGTAAGTGTTCCTCCCAGAACAGGGGTGGGTGGCCTTCTCCGAGCAGCATGCCCTGGTAGGCACTGCCAAGATAAACCAGACATGACTCTTGCCCTCATTGAACTTACTAGTAAGTAGGGGAAATGGCTATAGAATTTCAAAAAGGTTTAGGTCATCTACTCCTTCTCAGCTAACTGGATATGTTCTTAGCAAGCCACACCAGAATCTCAGATTCGTTTTCAGGGGAATTGGCTAGAGCTGCCCTACTATATAGAGGACTCCTACATTATCTCTACCTTATGCAGGGTCCCTGTGGGCAAGGGGCAGATAATATACATTTATCAAATCAATATCTACATCTGTCTGTTAATGTTAAGTACAAAAGGTAGTGCAGTATGGTCAGTGTGTACTACAATCGGGAGTCAAGAGCCTGATTTAAAATCCTGGCTCCATGACTTACCATGCACTCTGGGATAGATTATTCAACCATTCTGAGCCTTTATGTTTTTGTCTTTATAACATGGCTACTAATAATTGTACCTACTTCATTGGGTTATTGTGGGTTTTAAACATGTACATAAAATAACTACTATTTGTCTGGCACACAGTAAGCGATGTATAAATATTAGCCACTCTGATTTAAGAGTAAAGGGAGGAGGTATGGAGCAGTAGCCCAAGGCTGGAGCTGTGGAGTATCCCATCAGGTCAGCAGGCTGGCTCACTGGACACAAGAACTATTGTCCTACTGCAGACTCAGAAAAGAGGGAAGTATTTTTTTTAAGGACCTTGCCTGAGGGGTCTGTTGATCAGTTTAGAGCAGATGTAAGGGAGAGAGTTCTGAGCTCAGAGGAAGAAGTCCTGGGGTCTAGTTCAGGTCCTGCCACTTCCTGACTGCTTGAATATCCTTTTCACTTCTGAACCTCGGCTACTGGGTCTGAAAGGGAAAGAAAAGAACCTCCTACTGTGTCTGCCACTGTCTATGCTGTGAGGAATCACTATGGTAACATCCCTCAGAATGCTGAGAAACTGGTATTAGTACCTCACAAAAATTGTATGAGGGAGATTGTCTTCTCTTTAAACTTCTGTCACAGAAAGACTTGAATTTTATTAATTGATTTGAAAGAGAGAGAGATACACATTGACTTGTTGTTTCAGTTATTTATGCATGCATTGGTTGATGCTTGTATGTCTCCTGTCCTGGGATCAAACCCATAACCTTGGTCATCAGGATGATACTCTAACCAACTGAGCTACCTGGCCAGGGCTTTTCACTTAAGAAGCCTGATTTCCTTATCTAAGACACTTGTCAGGATGGATTCCTATGGCCTATGAGGGGAAAACAACTTTTCTCTTTCCTAAGCCTGAGACCCAAGGCAGAGTCCTTATGCAGAGTCCATGTGGGTGAGGGGCAGATAATAATATAATTCTGTGCAAAATTATCATCATCTCTGTGCTTCCTATTGGTAGAAGTCAGCTATTTCCTTCCCTGACACCTCCTGGAAGCTGTTCTTTACATGAGGTGGGTCTCTAGGGATCTCTCCCAAACTCTTCTTCCTTCCCTGCACCCCCATATCTTGCCCTTGTGATGCTGGCCCAGAGATAGCACTTTTACTGGCCTTGAAAGTTTCAGGACAAGAGACACTAAATATGGGAGCCCTGTTTAGTGCAGAAAGAAATGCTTTATACCACAGGGATTTCATAATGGATGGGGTCTGCCTTGAAAAAAAAATGTTCTTTCTGGGTGGTTCCCACTCTAGCCTGTGTTTGGGAAATAAATGAAGTTTTCCTACAGGGCTCATCTGGTCCCTACCTTCACTTTTGGAGAAACTGAGGTATATGATCAGGTGCTGTATCAAGAAGACAGCCAGATGTTTAACTTCCAGAAACACTTCCGCCGTCTCTTTGGTTTCTACTGTTGTGTCTTCTACGGACGAGGCTTCCGCAAAGGCTCTGCTGGGCTCCTGCCATACCCGCTGCCTATCACCACTGTAGGTGAGTGCTGCTTTCAACCAAGGGCACCTCAGCTCTTTCTCAACCTCCACTTTGGCCCTGACTGCCCTGCCCTCATCAAAGAACAGGGCAGCAGATGGGGAAATGTTGAGAGTTATTTGGGATGCAAGAGGATCTGGCCCAGGGGAAGAGAAGGAGATTGACAGAACACAGATTTAACACTTGCCCCTCCTCCTTTTACATCTCTCTTGGCAGTCGGGGAGCCTCTGCCAGTGCCCAAGACTGAGAAGCCGAGCCAGGAGCTGGTGGACAAATACCACACACTCTATATGGAAGCCCTGCACAAACTGTTTGACCAGCACAAAGCCAGGTTTGGCATCTCAGAGACCCAGCGGCTGCTTTTCTTGTGACTGCAGGAGCTGCCTGCCCCAAGAACAAGTGCCTTGAAATGGAGACTCACTTGCTCCTACCCAAAGGGTAAAAAGGGAGGTGCAGGAGGACTGTGTGTGGTTGGGAGGGCATCGGAGTTTTTTCATTGCCACAGAGCCCTTGGACTTGCTGTCCCTGAGGGTCTTCATTCGGCCATTCCTCAGACAGAGACATCTGAGGCCCCTCAGACCCAGAAAGGCATGCTCTCTGCCAGCTCCCTGCTGGCTTTTCTCTTGGAGCCTAACCCCTAGTGACATAGACCATTTTCCTCATGATGGTCTTCTAACACCATAATCCTGAGGTACTTGCTACCTTCCTGGGAGTCCTACTACAGGAAATCCACTTTATATTTTAAATGCTTACTAAGTTTTGTTTCAAAGTTTTTCTTAAAGCTGTATTCTGAGAATTTGAAAAGAGTAAGTAAAAACACATATGTCTCTTCTTTTATTTTTATTTATTGCAGTTATATTGGTTAATAAAATTATATTGGTTTCAAGCAGACGTCCCCAAACTACGGTCCCACGGGCCACATGCGGCCCCCTGAGGCCATTTATCTGGCCCCCTGCCGCACTTCCGGAAGGGGCACCTCTTTCATTGGTGGTCAGTGAGAGGAGCACTGTATGTGGCGGCCCTCCAACAGTCTGAGGGACAGTAAACTGTCCCCCTGTGTAAAAAGTTTGGGGACCCCTGGAAGGGTACAATTCTATAACACATCACTTGTATATTATATTGTGTGTTCACCACCCCAAGTCAAGTAAGTCTCCTTCCCTCACTATTTATTTTCCATTTACCTTCTTCTACCTCCCCTCCAGATGTCTCTTCTTTCACAAAGTGATCAACAAAAGACCCATTTAAAAACACAGAAAGCAAAAGAAAATTTAAAAACAAAACTTAAAAGACCATTTAGAAACTCACACAACTCAGTAGCATAATAATAATAATAATAATAATTCAATTTAAATATAGGGCAGAAGACCTGAATAAATATTTTTCCAAAGAAGACATACTCATAGCCGACAGGTACATTAAAAGATGCTCAGCATTTCTAATCATCAGGGAAATGCAAATCAAAACCCCAATGAGATATCACCTCATACTTCTTAGAATGGCTATTATCAAATGACAAAAATAATTGTTTGTGAAGATGTGGAGAAAAGGAAACCCTAGTGCATCTTTTCGTGAAACTGTAAATTGGTACATCTACTAGGGAAAGTGGTACAGAGGCTCCTTTAAAAATTAAAAATATAACTACCATATCATCCAGCAATCTGACATTTGGGTATATATCTGAAGGAAATGATGTCACTTTCTTGGAGACATTTCTGCACCACTATGTTCATTGCAGCATTATTCAGAATAGCTAAGACATGGAAACAACTTGTGTTCACTGAAAGATGAATGAATAAAGAAGATGTGAAATAACTCAGACAGAGAATTGACAAAAGTTGTATGATCTCACTTATATGTGGGATCTAAAAAAAAAGCTAAGCTCATAAAAACATGGTATAAAATGGTCGTTACCAGGGACTGAGGGATGGGGTACATGAGCGATAGTTGGTGCTCAAAGAATACAAACTTCCAGTTATAAGTTGGATAATTTCTGGGTATCTAATGTACCATGGTACTCATAATTAAACATCATTCATTATATATTTGCAAATTGCTAAGAGAGTAGACCTTAAATCTTCTCACCACAAAAAAAATTGAAATATGAGGTGATGGATGTGTTAACTAACCTTATTATGGTAATCATTTTGCAATGTATTTGTATGTCAAATCATCATGTTGTATGCCTTAAACTTACACAGTGTTATATGTGAATTATATCTCAATAAAGCTAGAAAAATGGGGGGAAAGATAATTTAGATTAGCCTTTTTTCCCTTTTCTTATGCTTTAAATATTAGGTTTTGGTGCGGGTCTCACCCATTTCTCTCTCTTTTACAGTTTCAGGTCTAAAATATCTATTTCTAACCCACATTTCCCTCATCTGTAATTTCCCTCAAAACCAATATATCCAAGTCACCAATCTCTAACAAACACTTTCATTTCAACATACCCAATACCCAATGAACAATCTCCCCCTTTCCCAACCTCACATTTTACCAGCAAGCCCTACCAATTTTACCATTTTGATGTTAATCCAACCTTTTCTCTCCTCCACTGTGTCAACCTAGTGAAAGCCCTCCCCAATTTCCTAGACTATTGCCACTTCCTCTATTAATTTCCTCTCTAATCAATCCATTCAACATACTGCCACCAGGGTGCTTTTCCAAAATCTTAAGTCTGACTTGTTAGTCCTCTGTTTAAAATACTTTACTGCTACAATGCTAAAATCCTACAATGCTTCTACCAGCATATCCTAAACTATGTTCCAAGTACGATTTATGTTCCATAAATGTTAATGGACATTGCACGGAAAAAAAAAATGATTCCTGTGATTACAAAAACTATGGGAGATGCTAGGTTAAACCAAGTTATACAAAAGTATTTACTAGAATATTTTTGAAGTCTTTACTACACTAATGGACACTGTGACTCTTCAGGAGGAAGTATTGGCATTTCCCAAACTTATCTATCAATGAAACGCTTGTACTGCTTTGTTTTGTTTTTAAGATTTTACTTATTGATTTTACAGATAGAGGTAGGGGGAACAAGAAGTATCAACTCATAGTTGTTTCACTTTAGTTGTTCATTGATTGCTTGTCATCAAGCCCAGGATTTCGAACCAGTGACCTCAGTGTTCCAGGCCGGTGCTCTATTCACTGTGCCAACACAGGCCAAGCTGGAGCCATTGTTTTAAGTTACACCTATAACCATCTCATGGAACATTTAGGGTTCCTTTAAATATAGTCTTGGAAATGCTGATCTTGGAAATACAGAATAAAGTTCAAACTCTTCACCATTGCAGAGAAGGCTGGTGGTAATATAGGGAAAGTGGCTGATTTGATTTGGGTAGCTATCAGATTTGGAAAAACCTTGGTAGGAATTATTGAGGCTAACTGGTTGGGTCAAACCCTCAAAGGCAGTGACTAAAAGGTAACTGAATAAAAGAGGAATTGCATTTGAATTGTTCTCACCTGTTTGGATTATCCAGGAAGGGGAAACAAGAGCAGAATTTTTCCAGAAAGGGGTCTGAAGGGCACACATGGAAACGAGGCTATACCTGAAAGAATAAAAGAAGAGGTGGATTTCTATTTAAACCCTAGCTTTCTTTCTATCATTTTAAATTTTTTTAATTACAATGAATGTACAATATTATATTTGTTTCAGGTGTACACTCCAGTGATTAGACTTCATATTTTTGACCAGTGGTCCCCAACCCCCGGGCTACGGATTGGTACCAGTCCGTGGGTCATTTGGTACCGGTCCACAGAGAAAGAATAAATAACTTACATTATTTCCATTTTATTTATATTTAAGTCTGAATGATGTTTTGTTTTGTTTTTTAAATGACCAGATTCTCTCTGTTACATCTGTCTAAGACTCACTCTTGACACTTGTCTCGGTCATGTGATACATTTATCCGTCCCACCCTAAAGGCCGGTCCGTGAAAATATTTTCTGACATTAAACCGGTCCGTGGCCCAAAAAAGGTTGGGGACCACTGTTCTTGACTATATTCTTTATGCTGTACTTTAATCCATCCCCATGACTATTCTATGATAACCAATTTGTACTTCTTAATTTCTTCACCTTCTTCACCTAACCCTCAAACTCCCCTCTCATCTGGCAACTGTCAAAACGTTCTCTGTATCTATGAGTCTGTTTCTGTTCTGCTTCTTTGTTTATTTTGTTTTTCAGATTCAATTGTTGATAGATATGTACTTATTGCCAGTTTATTGTTCATAATTTTTGTCATTTTCCCTCCTTCTTCTTAAAGAAGACCCTTTAACATTTCATGTAATACTGGTCTGGAAGTGATAACCTCCTTTAGCTTTTTCTTGTCTGGAAAACTCTTTATATATATATACTTCAATTCTAATGATAGCTTTTCTGGGTAAACTAATCTTCATTGTAGGTCCTTGCTTTTCATCACTTTAAAGATTTTTTGCCATTTTCTTCTGGCCCGCAAAGTTTCTGTTGAGATATCAGCTGACAGTTTCACGGGAACTGGATTGTAGGTAACTAACTACTTTTCTTTTGATGCTTTTAAGATTGCCTTTAACCTTTTTCATTTTAATTATAAGGTGTGGGTCTCTTTGGGTTCATCTTGTTTGGAACTTTCTGCACTTCCTGGCCTGTATGTATGTTTTCTTCATCAGGTCAAGAAAGTATTCTGTCATTATTTTTTCAAATAGGTTTTCAATTTCTTAATTTCTTTCTTCTCCTTCCAGCAGCCCTATGACGTGAATGTTGGTTCACTTGAAGTTGTCCCAGGGGCTACTTACACTATCTTCATTTTTTTTCTTTTTGCTGTTCTGATTAAGAGTGTGGGGGGGGGGGTGTGGGTGTGTGTGGGACAGAGACAGAGAAACAGAGAGGGATAGATAGGGACAGAGAGACAGGAAGGAAAAGAGATGAGAAGCATCAATTCTTCGTTTTGGCTCCTT
The DNA here is from genome assembly GCF_036850995.1 of Saccopteryx leptura. NCBI lineage: Eukaryota > Metazoa > Chordata > Mammalia > Chiroptera > Emballonuridae > Saccopteryx > Saccopteryx leptura. The sequence continues at coordinate 66,507,446 of NC_089516.1, read as the reverse complement.
AGTCTCCTTAGTTGTTCATTGATTGCTTTCCCATATGTCCCTTGACTGGGGGGAGAGGGCTAAACCAGAGCGAGTGACTCTTTGCTCAAGCCAGCGACCTTGGGTCAAGCCAGCGACCTCGGGCTTCAAGCTGGTGAGACCATGCTCAAATTGGATGAGCCCTCACTCAAGCTGGCTACCTCAGGGTTTCAAACCTGGGTCCTCTGCATCCCAGTCCAATGCTCTATCCACTGCACCACCGCCTGGTCAAGCTGATTAAGTATTTTTTTTATTCTTTTTATTACAAGTGCCTGATTTGATTCTCAGCTACATCTACTCTACTGTTGACTCCCTGTAAATTATTCTTCATTTCTGACTGGTTCTTTTTTTAAAAAAAATTTTATTTATTTATTCATTTTTGGAGAGGACAGAGAGAGGGAGAGAGAGAGACAGAGAGAGAGAGAAGGGGGGAGGAGTTGGAAGCATCAACTCCCATATGTGCCTTGACCAGGCAAGCCCAGGGTTTCAAACCAGCGACCTCAGCATTTCCAGGTCGACGTTTTATCCACTGCGCCACCACAGGTCAGGCCCTGACTGGTTCTTTTTTATGGTTTCTATGTCATTTTTCATGCTGTTGAAGGTCTAACTAAGTTCTTCTACTCTTCCCTTAAGTTCATTGAACATCCTTAGACCAAGTATTTGGAACTCTGCCTCTAGTAGATTGCTTGTCTCCATTTTTTTAGTTCTTTTTCTGTAGTTCTGTTTTGTTCTCTCATTTAGGATGTGTTTCTTTGTCTCCTCATTTTGGCAGCCTCCCTGTGTTTGTTTCTATGTATTAGGTAGAGATGCTATGTCTCCCATGTTTAGTAGAGTGGCCTAATGTAGTAAGTGTACTGTAGGGTCCAGTGACACAATTCCCTGATCACCTAAGCAGAGCACTCCAGGTATGCCCCAAGATTATAATGACATAAAAATTGTCCTTGACTTTCTGAAGTATGAGGAGCATAACTGGATCATTTCTGTGGATCTTAAAATGGTAAATTTCCTGCTAGGACAACAGAAAGGTTTCACGAAGTATCCTTGCTTTCTGTGTTTGTGGAACAGCCGAGCTTGGGAGAAACACTGGACACAGAAGGAGTGGCCGAAATGTGAAGCTCTGGAAGTAGGGATGCAAAATATTGTAAATAAACCTGTAGTTAATCGAGACAGGATCATTTTTCCCCCACTTCACATCAAACTTGGCTTAATGAAGCAGATTGTTCAGGCTTTGAATAGAGAAAGTGAATGCTTTCAACATATTATTTCTGCTTTTCCTGCCTTGTCTTTTGAGAAGATAAAAGCAGATGTATTCGATGGGGGGTATTAATTGCTGTATTGAGCCTTGATTGCTGTTGGCATATTAATGGGATTTACTGTCAGCCTAATTGGCTACAAGGACTTGTTGCAACCACTGACCAACTTAGAAGATCAAGTGTAAAGGGGCCCACCCCACAAAGGAGGACTTACTTCAGTGGGGCTCTGGTGCCCTCTGAGTCTTCCCCTTGAGTGTGTCACTTATGGAGGTGGTTGGGTGGTGCTTCAACATGTTCTGAAGCTATCCACCAGGTATGCTGGCTCTAGAGCCTCCCAGGAGTTACAAGTCAAAGTCACCCACCACCTGTGTTCTGCCTGGGACCACCCAGCATGAGCTACAAAAATGATCTGCAGATAGCTGCTATTTATGCTGGGCTTAGAGGTGCTCAAGCATGGCCAAGCTGCTAGTGCCAGGACTTCATCCACTTGGCAAGAAGTACAGGCAATGCTGAAGCCAGGAAGTTCAATGCCTCCCTATACACATAACACTGGGGAACAAATTTTTTTTCTTTTCTCTTGCATGAGATTTTAGAACTGTTTCTATATATTTCTACATCGCTGATTCCAAATGTGAAATCCGTTTTTTGGTGCATGCTCTATTTTTTATGCAATTTTAATTTCTTTTTGTTACAGTTAATGGCATGTATTGGTTTTTAAATTGGAGTAAAAGGGCAACGACTCTTGGATTGAACATAACCACAAGGCAATTAATGTTTTACAAACATCACTTTTACTTAATTGTAGTTTTTAAATGTAAAAAATTATTATCTGATAAAAACACCTTTTTATTTTGCTTTAAGATTCAATCATGGCTTCTTTGAGTAGGTGTAAATGTAAGAATAGTCCTGACACCTTCTGTTTTATATGTGGCTGTTACACACTTCAATGTCAAAGGCTCAATATTTCATCATTTGTGACACGTGCATATATTGCCTATTTTCAAGTTCCCCTTGGCGATCAAGACAAGAATTGGGCTCCTCATATTGTGTGTCATAATTGTGAGGAATTGCTTTGTGACTGGACAAAATAAAAATGAAAGGAGTGCCTTTTGGTATTCCCATGGTTTGGCATGAACCTAAGGACCACAGTAGTGACTGTTATTTCTGTCTGATCCATACAGAGGGCGTCAGCAAGAAAAAATGGCATATGATCATATATCCTAATATTCCTTCAGCAATACAACCTATCCCACACTCTGAGACACTATCGTTTCCAGTTTCCAATGGTTTTATTTCTTCTAAGGACAAAGAAAGTGAACATGGTGATCAAGTGTATTTTGATAAGATGCATGAGGAAATGGTTGTAGAATCTGAAGGGTCTTCTTCTGATGCCAAGCAGTCATTAACCCCTCAGTAGTTTAGCCAACCTGAATTGAATGACTTAGTAAGAGATTTGGACTCATCAAAGAAAGCACCTGAGTTATTAGCCTCCAGGCTTCAAGAAAAGAATGTACTTCACCGGTCAGCTAAAGTATCCCATTTCAGGAAGAGTGAACAAATTTTTGTGGATTTTTTTTCTGAAGACAAACACTTTGTTTACTGTCATGATATCAGTAGTCTTCTCACCAGCTAGGTGTTACCACTTACAGTCCAACAGAATGGCAGCTATTTCTTGACAGCTCTAAATGGAGTCTGAAATATGTTCTCCTACACAAAGGTAATGTTTATGCAGTGGTTCCAATTGGTTATTCAACTCATCTGTGAGAAGATTATAATGACATAAAAATTGTCCTCAACTTTCTGAAGTATGAGGAGCATTACTGGATCATTTCTGTGGATCTTAAAATGGTAAATTTCCTGCTAGGACAACAGAGAGGTTTCACGAAGTATCCTTGCTTTCTGTGTTTGTGGGACAGCCGAGCTTGGGAGAAACACTGGATGCAGAAGGAGTGGCCAAAACATGAAGCTGTGGAAGTAGAGATGCAAAATATTGTAAATAAACCTGTAGTTAATCGAGACAGGATCATTTTTCCCCCACTTCACATCAAACTTGGCTTAATGAAGCAGTGTGTTCAGGCTTTGAATAGAGAAAGTGAATGCTTTCAACATATTATTTCTGCTTTTCCTGCCTTGTCTTTTGAGAAGATAAAAGCAAATGTATTCGATGGACCTCAAATTTGAACCCTCATACGTGATGAAGAATTTGCCAGGAAGATGAATAAGGAGGAGAAAGCAGCATGGTAGTCTTTTGTGGCAGTTACAAAGAACTTCCTTGGCAACAAAAAAGCAGAAAACTATGAACTTCTGGTTCAAAGGATACTGTTAGCTTTCCGCAACATTAGATGTAATATGAGCGTTAAGATTTACTTTCTGGACCTGACGCTGTGAGAAGTGATCTCAATACCTCTCCCTGAAACTTTAACAAATTCAACAACCAGAGACAGAAAAACAATCTCAGGAGCATCTGAAATACACATACATCAAACAAAGGTACGATTGGGCAAAAAGGTGGCTGAATATATAATCCACTCTGAAGGAAATAAGACAGAGAATGGAGTATTCCACTTTCCTCACTGACCTGAGCAAAGGCTGCTTTCACTTGGAACTGAGAGAAAGCGAGGGCTGGGGGTGTGAAAAACGCTGGGCTAGGGAAGAGATGTTCAAGCCAAGGAGAGAGTGTGCCCAAGCTTAGCCCATGTAAAGCTAACACCAGCGGCAGACCCAGGCAAAGGTGGGCAAGCAGTTGCCTTGTTTACTCCAGATATCCCATTCGGCCAGCACGGGCAGTGTGCAAGTGGATCCACCTGGTGCTTTGGGCATGAGGTGCCTGCATTCCCAGATGGAGGGGCTGAGTCGGAGACTGTCAGTAGTAACCCTCTGTGTGGGCTGTGACCAGAGTTTCTGAATAATCCCGGCTTCCCAAACAACAGTGCACGGGAAGTGCTTGAAAGCTGGCTTCCCTATACCCAGACCTGTCTGGGCGCAGCACCTCTGCCAGCCATACAGGCTAACAAAGCACACTCCTGGGGAAGAGAACTGCAGAAGTGGTGGGGGGAAGGGTGCACAGGCAGCTTGCAGATAGCCTGTGGAGAGCAGAACTGAGGAGTGCTAAGGCATACTAGACATGCCCTGAGGCTCATAGAAAGACACCTGAAAGGCAATCAGCTCCCAGGCCTGCCTGATTACGCTGGCAGCTCTGGCTGGCAAAGTCTTACCCAGAACCCTGCATTGAGTAGGGATAGAGGGAGGATTTGGCAGCTCTTAGAGCCTCTTGCTCTCTAGGCAGTGGCTGGGGCCACTTCACAGTTGGGTCCCAGGCTGGTTCAGGAGGGAGAGATTTGGGGAGAGGCTCCGGGAAAACAGATTCTCCCATTGTCAGAGCCTGCAAACGTTAACAAGCCACGCCTACCAATGGGACTGAGGACTAGTTTATGTCATCACCATAGCGACACATCAACTGCAAATCTCTACCTGAAAGTGCCACAGGGGCAGAACCTGGGGTACAGTGCCACAGACCAAAAAGAGAGAGAAGAAAGAAAAAGGAAGAAGATAACTTCTCAAAACCAGGAAAAATCCACAGTCTTTATAACTTTTTCCATTTTTTTCTTGTATTTTTTATCTTTTTTTTTCTTCTACCTTGGTCATTTTATCCTCTTTCTGTTTTATTCTTTTCATTTTATTTTGAACGTTATTACCCATAGGTGTTACATTTTCCATTCTTTTTTTTTTCTATGAGTGTTACATTCCAAAAAACTTAACTCAATTTTTTTTCTCTTTCTCTTTTTGTTTCTTCTTTTCTCTTTCACTTTTTCTCTAATTTAAATCTCACTCACAAACAAATTATTTCATTCTGGATTCAAATTTTTTCTTTGTGGCATTTTGTGTGCTTTTTACTTTGTTTTTTTATCTCCTTAGCATTTCCCCCAATTCCAGCTCTCCATTCTATAGTTTTTGTGCCACTTAATACAATAGAATTTTATATTTCACTGTACTATTTTTTCTTTTTTCTCTTTTTCTTTTTTTTCTTTTCTCTTACACCATTTCTCTCATTCGACTATAGTTTACAAGCAAATTATTTTATTCTTGATCCAAATATTTTCCTTGTGGCATTTTGTGTATTCTTGCCTCATTTTTTGCCTCTTTGTCACTCCCCCCAACCCAGGCACTTCATTCTACATATTTTTGTTCCACTTAGCACAATATAATTTTCAGTTTTTACTACATTTTCTCAAAAATAATTTTTTATCAACTCTTATTTGTGTTATTAACAATACCACTCTCAAATGCCATTAAAGAAAAAGAAATTGAATATTATGGGTACAAAAGACAGTGATGTACCTCAGATAGATGAGGAAAAATCTATAGAAAAAATTTCAATAGCTTAGAAACCTTGGAGTTAAATGACATAAAATTTAAAATTGAAGTCCTAAAAATACTCAGGGATATATAAGAAAGCACAGAAAGGCAATTTAGGGAGCTCAAAAAAAATTCAATAAACAGAAAGAATAATTCACCAAGAAAATTGAAACTATGAAAACAGATCAAACAGAGATAAAAAAAAAAAACCTCATTTCATGAAGTGAAAAAATGAAGTAACAAGCTTAGCCAACAGAACAGGCCAGATAGAAGAGAGAATTAGTAACATAGAAGACAAGCAACTAGAGATACTACAGAAAGAAGAAGAGAGAGAGACTCGCAAATTTTAAAAAAATGAGATAGACCTACAGGAATTGTCTGACTACATCAGAAAGAGCAACATAAGAATAATGGGTATATCAGAAGGAGAAGAGAGGGAAAATGGAATGGAGAACATATTCAAACAAGTAATATACGAGAACTTCCCAAGACTGTGGAAAGAACTAAAGCCTCAAATTCAAGAAGTAAACAGAACACCAAATTATCTTAACCCTAGCAAACCTACTCCAAGGCATATTATAATGAAATTGGCACAAACCAATGATGAAGAAAAAATTCTCAAGGCAGCCAGGGAAAAGAAAAATACAACATATAAAGGAAGACCCATTAAATTATCAACAGATTTCTCAGCAGAAACTCTACAAACTAGAAGAGAGTAGACCCCAATATTTAAAGTTCTGAAAGAGAGGAACTTCCAGCCAAGAATACTATACCCATGAAAGCTATCCTTCAAATATGAAGGAGAAATAAAAACATTCACACATACAGAAAAGATGAGGGAATTTATCACCAGAAAACCCCCACTTCAGGAAATACTAAAGGGGGTTTTCCAACCAGACATGAAGAACAGAACAAAACAAAACTACAAGTAAAAGCTCCATCAAGATTGCAATAAAAACAAGATTAATCTGTGACAAAGAAACAAAAAAGGGGGAGAGAACAAATATTAACATAGCAAAGGAGGATGGAGTGCAGAAGCACTCATGAGATAATGTACTACAATGAACATAATATGTATACTTTCTATTACTTAATGGTAAACACCCCTGAAAAAACTAACACAGAAATACATGACTTGAAAAAAGAAGTAACAGAGAAAAGAAGTATGGATTACAACCAAACAAAAACAAATGATAGAAAAATAAAAGAGAAGAACCAAACAAATACAAAACTATCAGAAAGCAATATATAAAATGGCAATAGGAAACCCTCAAATGTCAATAATTACACTAAACATAAATGGATTGAACTCATCAATAAAAAGACACAGAGTAGCAGAATAGATTAAAAAAAATCCAATTGTATGCTGCCTAGAAGAAATATATCTAAGCCTGACCAGGTGGTGGAGCAGTGGATAGAGAATCAAACTGGGATGCAGAGGACCTACGTTTGAGACCCCAAGGTCACCAGCTTGAGCACAGGCTCATCTGGTTTGAGCAAAGCTCACCAGCTTGGACCAAAGGTCGCTGGCTTGACCAAGGGTTTACTCTGTCCGCTGTAGCCCCACAGTCAAGGCACATATGAAAGAGCAATCAATGAACAACTAAGGCGTCGCAACAAAAAACTAATGATTGATGCTTCTCATCTCTCTCCCTTCCTGTCTGTCTGTCCCTATCTATCCCTCTCTCTGACTCTCTCTCTGTCAAACAAACAAACAAAAACCCCAAAACACACATCTAAGCTACAAGGATAAAAACAAATTCAAAGTGAAAGGATGGAAAACAATACTCCAAGCAAATAACATCAAAAAAAAAAAAAGCAGGTGTAGCAATACTCATATCTAACAATGCTGACTACAAGATAGTAAATTTAATCAGAGACAAAAACGGTCATTTCTTAATAGTAAAGGGGACATTGAATCAAGAAGATGTAACACTTTTTAATATATATATGCACCAAACCAAGGAGCACCAAAATATATAAGACAGCTACTGACTGACCTAAAAACAAAACCGACAAAAATACAATCATACTTGGAGACCTCAATACACTACTGATGGTTCTAGATTATTCATCCAAACAGAAAATCAATAAAGAAATATTGGCCTTAAATGAAACACTAGAACAATTGGATATGATAGACATCTATAGGACATTTTATCCCAAAGTGCCAGAGTATACATTTTTCTCTAGTGTACATGGATCATTGTCAAGAACTGACCATGTGTTGGGCCACAAAAATAACATCAACAAATTCAGAAAGATTGAAATACCAAGCATATTTTGTGATCATAAATCCTTGAAACTAGAATTCAACTGCAAAAAAGAGGTAAACAAACCCACAAAAATACGGAAACTAAACAACATACTTTTAAAAAGGGAGGGGGTCAAAGAAGAAATAAGCACAGATATATAAAAAAAATACATACAGGCAAATGAAAATAACAATACAACATATCAGAATCTCTGGTATGCAGTAAAAGCAGTAATAAGAGGGAAATTCATATCACTTCAGGCCTATATGAACAAACAAGAGAGAGCCCAAGTAAACCACTTAACTTTACATCTTAAGGAACTAGAAAAAAAAGAACAAAGACAACACAAAACCAGCAGAAGAAAGGAAATAATAAAAATCAGAGCAGAAATAAATGAAACAGAGAACAGAAAAACTATAGAAAAATTAATAAAACAAGAAGCTAGTTCTTTGAAAAGATCAACAAAATTGACAAACCCTTGGCAAGACTCACCAAGGAAAAAAGAGAAAAGACTCATATAAACAAAATCCAAACTGAAAGAAGAGAAATCACCACAGATATCATAGATATACAAAGAATTATTGTTAAATACTATGAAAAACTATATGCCACAAAATTCAACAATATAGAAGACATGGATAAATTCCTAGAACAATACAATCTTCCTAGACTAAGTCATGAAGAATCAGAAAGCCTAAACAGACCCATAAACAAGGAGGAAATAGAAACAACTATTAAAATCTCCCCCAAAATAAAAGTCTAGGGCCAGGCGGCTATACTAGTGAATTCTATCAAACATTCAAAGAAAACTTGGTTCCTATTCTACTGAAAGTCTTCCAAAAAATTGAAGAAGAAGCAATACTTCCAAACACATTTTATGAGGCCAACATAGCCCTCATACCAAAACCTGGCAAGGACAACACAAAGAAAGAAAACTACAGACCAATATCTCTAATGAATACAGATGCTAAAATACTAAACAAAATACTAGCAAATCGAATACAACAACACATTAAAAAATTAATTCATCATGATCAAGTGAGATTCATCCCAGAAGCACAAGGATGATTCAACATACATAAAACAGTTAATGTAAAACACCATATCAACAAAACAAAGAACAAAAACCACATGATCTTATCAATAGATGCAGAAAAGGCATTCGATAAAATACAACATCATTTTATGTTTAAAACACTTAACAAAATGGGTATAGAAGGAAAATATAGCAGTATAATAAAGGCCATCTATGATAAACCATCAGCTAACATCATATTAAATGGCATAAAACTGAGGACTTTTCCCCTAAAATCAGGAACAAGACAAGACTGTCCACTCTTTCCACTCTTATTCAACGTAGTGCTGGAAGAGTTCTAGCCAGAGCAATCAGAGAAGAGAAAGAAATAAAAGGCATTCATATTGGGAAAGAAGAAGTAAAGGTTTCACTTTTTGCAGATGACATGATCCTGTACATTGAAAACCCCAAAGACTCCACAGAAAGACTACTGGAAGCAATAAACCAATATAGTAAGGTCGCAGGATACAAAATTAATATACAAAAGTCCATTGCCTTTCTATATGCCAACAATGAAACATCAGAAAATGAGCTCAAAAAAACAATTCCCTTCATGGTTACATAAAAAAAAAAATACCTAGTAATAAACATAACAAAGAATGTAAAGGACCTACATAATGAAAACTACAAAGCATTGTTAAGGGAAATTGAAAAAAATATAATGAAATGGAAAAATATTCATTCTTCTTGGACAAGAAGAATAAATATAGTCAAAATGACTATATTACCCAAAGCGATATACAAATTTAATGCAATTCCCATCAAAATTTCAATGTCATTTTTTAACGAAATAAAACAAAAAATCATCAGGTTTAAATGGAACTATAAAAAAAAACCCCGAATAGCCAGAGCAATCCTAAGGAAAAATAACGAAGCTTGGAGCATTACAATACCTGACTTCAAATTATATTATAGAGCCACAATAATCAAAACAGCATGGTGTTGGCAGAACAATAGACACTCAGACCAGTGGAACAGAATAGAAAACCCAGAAATAAAACCACATGTATATGGTCAAATAATTTTTGATAAAGGGGCCAATAACACACAATAGAGAAAAGAAAGTCTCTTCAACAAATGGTGCTGGGGAAACTGAAAAACCACATGCAAAAGAATGAAACTTAACTACAGTTTGTCCCCTTGTACTAAAATTAATTCAAAATGGATAAAATACCTGAAACAATAAATTATATAGAAGAAAACATAGATACTAAACTCATGGACCTTGGTTACAAAGAGCACTTTATGAATTTGACTCCAAAGGCAAGGGAAGTGAAGGCAAAGATAAATGAATGAGACTACATCAGACTAAGAAGCTTTTGCACAGCAAATGTAACTGACAACAAAACAAACAGACAACTAAATGGGAGATGATATTTTCAAACAACAACACAGATAAGGGCCTAATATCCAAAATACACAAAGAATTCATAAAACTCAACAACAAACAAGCAAACAATCCAATAAAAAAAATGGGAAGAGGACATGAACAGACACTTCTCACAGGAAGAAATACAAATGGCCAACAGGTATATGAAAAGATGCTCATCTTCATTAGCTATTAGAGAAATGCAAATCAAAACTGCAATGAGATACCACCTCACACCTGTTAGACTAGCTATTATCAACAAGACAGGTAATAACAAGTGTTGGAGAGGCTGTGGAGAAAAAGGAACCCTCATCCACTGTTGGTGGGGATGTAAAGTAGTACAACCCCTATGGAAGAAAGTATGGTGGCTCCTCAAAAAATTAAAAATAGAACTACCATATGACCCAGCAATCCCTCTACTGGAATATACCCCCATAACTCAAAAACACTGGTACATAAAGACACATGCAGCCCCATGTTCATTGCAGCATTGTTCACAGTGGCCAAGACATGGAAATAACCCAAAAGCCCTTTAACAGATGATTGGATAAAGAAGATGTGATACATATACACTATGAATACTACTCAGCCATAAGAAATGATGACATCGGATCATTTACAACAAAATGGTTGGACCTTGATAACATTATACTGAGTGAAATAAGTAAATATGAAAAAAACTAAGAACTATATGATTCCATACATAGGTGGGACATAAAAATGAGACTCAGAGACACGCACAAGAGTGTGGTGGTTACTGGGGTGGAGAGGGGAAGGTAGGGGATAGGGGGAGAGGAGGAGCACAAAGAAAACCAGATAGAAGGTGACAGAAGACAATTTGACTTTGCGTGATGGGTATGCAACATAATCAAATGTCAAAATAACCTGGAGATGTTTTCTCTGAACCTATGTAGCCTGATTGATTAATGTCACCCATTAAAATTAATAATAATAATAATAATAATAATGATAATAATAATAAAAGATTCACTTCCTGAACAATCACCTTGATAAGTTTCCTGAAAATTTTGGAGCTGTTAGTGATGAGCAGACTACTGTTGGAGCATCAAATGAGATTGTCCTCAACAAGTACACAAACGCAAGAGCTACAAATTCAAATTTTTGCCTGAATAGAATTTAAATAATTTTGCACAAATTTTATAATTAAAATAAGTGTTTTAATATGTTCTATTTCAAAATTGTAGACAAATTCTGATGCAATCATATCTTTTAGTGTATTTACTGCATTATATTAATTATTATATTTTCACAAAGATGATGCCCAAGAAGACATTCTGCTTCATTATGTTAAACTAAATGTTGAAAATTTTACAATAAGATGAAAACCTAAAGTCTTGAATTGCAAAAATAACTGTAGCTTACAGAGAAAAACTAATGTCAGATTTGAGATCAGCACACTCAAATTAGGTAAAAACAAGTGTTTTTGTGGATGCAACAAAAATTTTTTTTCCCAGTGTTATAGACTGAGTGCATTAAACAACTGAAACTTATTTCCCTATAGTTCTGAAGTCTGAGAAGTTCAAGAAAAAGATGCTGGCAAATTTGGTTCTGGTGATAGTTCTCTTCCTGGCTTGTAGATAATGGCCTTGTCTCTGCCCTCACCTGGCCTTTCCTCATTGTGTGTGGGAAAGCTTGCACTGTGGCGTTTCTTCTTAAAAAAATACTACCCTATTGGATCAGGGCCCACCCTTAAGATTTCATTTAACCTTTTTTACTTCCCTACAGGCTGCATTTCCATACAGCCACACTGTATGGGTTGGGGTTTCAACATAGAAATTTTGTACAGACACAAAATTCAATCCATAACAGACTCTATGTTATACCCAGGGTATAAAAAGATCATTTTCAGATGTAAGAAATATTCTATGTCAGAATTCAGATTCTAATTGCTTTTCAATCAGTAGGGTTTGCTCTGTCAAGTGTATAACAGCAAAATTTTGGAAACAATCTAAATGTGCATTGATGTACATAGAAGAAAATATAGGCTCTAAACTTATGGAACTTGGATGTTGAAAACATTTTATGAATTTGACCCCAAAGGCAAAGGAAGTAAAAGAAAAAATGAATGAATGGGACTATATCAAACTAAAAAGCTTCTGCACAGCAAAAGAAACTGACAACAAAACAAAAAAAGTATCCAACCAAATGGGAGATGATATTTGCAAACAACAGCTTTGACAAGAGGTTAATATCCAAAATACATGAAGAACTCATACAACTCAACACCAAACGAACAAAATCCAATTAAGAAATGGACAGAAGGCCCTGGCCGGTTGGCTCAGTGGTAGAGCCAACTACCACTGGCATGCAGGAGTCCCAGGTTCGATTCCCGGCCAGGGCACACAGGAGAAACGCCCATCTGCTTCTCCACCCCTCCCCCTCTCCTTCCTCTCTGTCTCTCTCTTCCCCTCCTGCAGCCAAGGCTCCATTGGAGCAAAGTTGGCTCGGGCACTGAGGATGGCTCTGTGGCCTCTGCCTCAGGCACTAGAATGGCCCTGGTTGCAACAGAGCAATGGCCCAGATGGGCAGAGCATCACCCCTTGGTGGATCCTGGTCGGGTGCATGCGGTAGTCTGTCTGACTGCCTCCCCGTTTCCGACTTCAGAAAAATACAAAGAAATGGACAGAAGACCTAAATAGACACCTCTCCCAAAAAGACATACTGATGGCTAACAGATATATGAAAAGATGTTTAATGTCGCTGGCGACTAAGAAAATGCAAATCAAAACTACAATGAGATACCACCTCACACCTGTTAGAATGGGTGTTATCAACTACACAGGTAATAACAAGTGTGAGAGAGGTAGTAAAGGAAAAGGAACCCTCATTCACTGCTGGTAGGAATGTTAACTGGTACATCCACTATGGGAAACAGTATGGTGTTTTTTAAAAAAAAATTAAGAATAGAGTTACCATAACCTAGGAACCCTCTTCTGGGTATCTACCCAAAAAAGCCTTGAAAACATTTATTCTCAAAGATATATGCACCTCTATGTTCATTGCAGCACTATTCACAGTGACAAAGACATGGAGACAACGAAAGTACCCTTCTATATTTGATTGGATAAGAAAGATGTGGTACGTATATACCTAGCTGTAAGAAAAGATGAAATACTACAATTTGCGACAACATGAACAGACCTTTAGAATATTATGCTAAGTGAAATAAGTCAGTCAGAAAAAGCTAATAACCATATGATTTTACTCATATGTGGTATATAAAACTGAAACTCATAGACACAGACAACAGTATGGTGGTTACCAGAGGGAAAGAGGTAGTGGGGTAGTAAGGGGTAAAGAGGGTCAAATATACGGTGATGAAAGATGATTTGACTTTGCATAGTGGGCACACAATGAAAAAACAATGTGCATCATTAGGGAAAAGGCTAATTTTTTTTTTAATCTAAGTACATCTATGCAGTGGAATGCTAGTAACTATGAAAAGTGATATTACAGAATTATTTTTTAAAAATAAAAACATCTATTTTTCCAGAGTAGTTAATTTTCCTATTTCTACAATAACCAATGTTGAACTTACTTTTTTCCATTTAATTAAAAAATATTAAATGAAAGTCAGGGAGGCAGACAGACAGACTCCTGCATGCACCCTGACCGGGATCAACCCAGCAAGCCCCCTATCAGGTGATGCTTTACCCATCTGGGGCCACTGCTCTGTTGCTTTGGCAACTATGCTATTTTAACACCTGAGGAGAGGCCATGGAGCTCTCCTCAGTGCCCGGGGCCAACTTGCTCAAACCATTTAAGCTATGGCTGTAGGAGGAAAAGACAGAGAGAGAAGGGGAGGGGGAGGAGTGGAGAAGCAAATGGTTGCTTCTCCTGTGTGCCTTGACTAGGAATCAAACCTGGGACTTCCACACACTGGGCTGATGCTCTACTGCTGAGCAAACTGGCCAGGACCTAAAAATTTTTTAATTATAGTTTACATTCAATATTATTTTGTATTAGTTGTAGGTGTACAGCATAGTGGTTAGACAATCATATAGTTTACAAAGCGTTCCTTCTTATATTTCCAGTGCCCAACTGGCACCATACATAGTTATGACAATATCATTAGCTATATTTCTTATGCTGTCCTTTATATCCCCACGACTATTTTGTAACTACCAATCTTTACTTATCAATCCCTTCACAGAATTATTATTTATGACAGGAAAAATAATATCAAATAAATCATTAAGTGAAAAATAGACTTTACAAAATAGTATGAATAAAATTACCTAAGTTTGTAAAAATAGTGTGTGCATGTGTCTGTATGTATTTGTGCACAAGTGCGCGCACGCATGTGTGTGTGTGTGTGTGTGTGTGTGTAAAAAGAGAGAAAGACAGACAGAGACAGAGATATAGAAGCAATTGACATCCAGAAGTTGGCCTGCCGTGATTATGCTATGCAATTCTTATGTTGTGAGACTGGTAGTTGGACGTAAGCCATCTCACAGATACCAATCTCAAACTAAGTTGCTTTGATACCATGATAAAGTGAAACAAAACAAGGACATTTCATAATTTTGTCTAAGTACAGACAAAATAAGGTTACTTTGCCACCCACAAAATACCTAACATCCCTTCTCACAAACAAAAGGCATGCCTGCTCTTTCCTTACCAATTAAAACTTTACCCTCGGCCCTGGCCGGTTGACCCAGTGGTAGAGCCTTGGCCTGGCGTGCAGGAGTCCCGGGTTCGATTCCCGGCCAGGGCACACAGGAGAAGCGCCCATCTACTTCTCCACCCCTCCCCCTCTCTTTCCTCTCTGTCTCTCTCTTCCCCTCCCGCAGCAAGTCTCCATTGGAGCAAAGACGGCCCGGGCACTGAGGATGGCTCTGTGGCCTCTGCCTCAGGCGCTAGAATGGCTCTGATTGTGGCAGAGCGACGCCCCAAGATGGGAAGAGCATAGCCCCCTGGTGGGCATGCGGGTGGATCCCGGTCGGGCGCATGCGGGAGTCTGTCTGACTGCCTTCCCATTTCCAGCTTCGGAAAAATAAAAAATAAAAAAATAAAAAAAAACTTTATCCTCATTCTCCTCTTCCCTCCCCATAAAAAAGATTTATTGAGATTCCCAATCATAGAATTGCCCCCCAATTTTGACAGCATCCAATCTAGAGTAAACCCTCACTCCTTAGAGCCTCTCCCAAACCATCCAACAAAACCCAAATCCTATAATAGTTTCTTTCTGATACCTTGCTACTGAAACAGCTCATGGTTCCCATGACATGTATTCTCCCTTGCAGCAATGAGTAATAAACTCAATTTGTTCAACCACAATTATGCTCTTGGTGGTCTTTGCCTAGAATGAATTATATTTATATATGAGTTGTGTGTGTGTGTGTGTATACACATATATCTCTATGTGTGTATGTATTTATAGAGAGAATGCATTTGTTTATTCACAACTTCCTTGTCATTTCTGTAGCCATTGAAATTGTATGTGATCGATGATCATGTGACGTCATAGTTACCATCATGTCCAATCAACATAAAATCATAATATTATGAACAGGAAGTGTTATATGAATGTATTATTAATATCTGAACATATATTTTCAAATATAGATGAGCATTCTAAATATAATTTGGAGTTAAAAATTTCTATGCTTTATATGTTGAAATTCTATTAAAGTACAAATGTATATATATTATATATACACAATTATATATAATTGTAACAGTTAATAATTAATAATTGCAAAAGTTGTTAATTTTGTGTACAAATTAAGTAAGACTTTTCAAGCAATTAACTAAATATAAAAATAGGCGCATAGTTAATATGAAAATTAAGGGAGAATGTGGTATATAGATAACTCTAGAAAGAATGATATATCCTCTTTGAACCAAAAAATGCTTATGAAAACTTTAACCATAAAGATTAAATTGAATCTCAATTCTAATCTTTTTTTTTTTTTGTATTTTTCTGAAGTTGGAAATGGGGAGGCAGACAGACTCCCGCATGCGCCCGACCGGGATCCACCTGGCATGCCCACCAGGGGACGATGCTCCACCCATCTGGGGCGCTGCTCTGTTGCAACCAGAGCCATTCTAGTGCCTGAGGCAGAGGCCATGGAGCCATCCCCAGCGCCCGGGACATCTTTGCTCCAATGGAGCCTTGGTTGCAGGAGGGGAAGAGAGAGACAGAGAGGAAGGAGAGGGGGAGGAGTGGAGAAGCAGATGGGTGCTTCTCTTGTGTACCTTGGCCGGAAATCGAACCCGGGACTTCTGCACCCAGGCCGACGCTCTACCACTGAGCCAACCAGCCAGGACCTCAATTCTAATCTTTATAGAACTGTTTAATGTACTAACAACATTAGACTATCTTTTAAGAACTATATTTAAATTTTAGTTACCTAATTACATTTAGAGTATGAATCATGCTCTTCCAGTGACCTCAGTTTTTAATATATCAAATGTGCAAAATAGTGAGCACAGAAACAATCAAGCAGTTTATAGTGTTGAGATGTTATAGTTTCTGCACTTTTATGTGAAATTTCTTAGAAATTAATACTGAAGATTTTAAGTTGCAATAATACTTATTTTTATATAAAACTCTAGATTTATTCTTTTTTAATGGTTTGTCCTTTTTTAAGATTTTATTCATTGATTTTAGAGGAGGAGATAGACAGAGAGAAAAGGGGTTAGGAGCAGGAAGCATCAACTTATAGTTGCTGCTTCTTATATATGCCTTGACTAGGCGAGCCTGGGCCTCGAACTGGCATCCTCAGCATACCAGGTCAACACTCCATCTACTGCACCACCACAGGTCAGGTTAGATTTATTCTTATATCACTGGGATGTATGCTAAAATGGATAGTATTATTTAACTGTCCTGAGTTTCATTTGAATATTGACTTTAACTCTTGGCCATTCAACATTTAGTCAAAATGGATCTACAATGCCCCTTGTATCCATGAGTAACAAAGGATCTAGAAAGATCTACACCTAGGTATGAATAGTGACTTTCTTTTTTTCTTCTTCTCCTTCATTTCCAAGTGAGAGGAGGAGAGATAGACAGACAGACTCCCGCATGCACCCTGACCGGGATCCAGTCAGCAACTCCCATCTGGGGCCAATACTCTGCCCATCTGGGGCCATGCTTGCAACCAAGCTATTTTTAGGCCTGAGGCGGAGTCTTCACAGGGCCATCCTCAGTGCCCAGGGCCAATGTGCTAGAACCAATCGAGCTATGGCTGTGGAAAGAAAAAAAAAAAAAAAAAAAAAAAAAAATATATATATATATATATATATATATATATATATATATATATAGAGAGAGAGAGAGAGAGAGAGAGAGAGAGAGAAGGGGATGAGGGGATGAGGAGGGGGTGGAGAAGAAGATGGTTGCTTCTCCTGTTTCCCTGACTGGTAATCAAACCCAGGACATGCACACACTGGGCTGATACTCTACTACTGAACCAACCAGCCAGGGCCGAATAGTGACTTTCTAACTTTCCTTATGGTGGTCTTTATGTTATGGTTGCCTATTATCCCAGAGAACCACAACTTTGTTTGGGGTAGCAATAAATCCAACTTCCCATACACATAGGTCATTTGGCCAATGAAATTTAAGCAGAAGTCTTCGGGGTGGGGCTTCTAGAAAAGCTATTGCTTTTCTAATAAAGAAAAACAATTCTCTTCACCAGATCTGATCCTTTAGCCCTTTGCCTTATGCTCTTACCACTTTCTTTCTGCATAGGACACAGAAAAAATGCTTGGAAATTGAGCAGCCATTTTAAAACCATAAGGATGAACATACACACACTAAAAAGTGAAGCAGGAAGCTGTAAATATTACATGGAGCAGTAGCACCCACTCTTGCCCTGCCTATCTCAGAAATTTTTGGTTAAAAAAAAAAGAAAGACCCAAACACTTATTTTATTGAGCTACTGCAATAACGTTTCTATTACATGCAATCAAATACAATCCTGATACACTCTACCTCGAAAGAGAAAGATTTACAGGAAAAGTATGTTACTTTCTTATTAGGAGGAGTCTTTTTTAAAAACAAGGAGATTTCCTGGAAAAAAAAAAGTAGGCCCTGGCTGGTTGGCTCAGTGGTAGAGCGTCGGCCTGGCGTGCAGAAGTGTCGGGTTTGATTCCCTGTCAGGGCACACAGGGGAAGCGCCCATCTGCTTCTCCACCCCTCACCCTCTCCTTCCTCTCTGTCTCTCTCTTCCCCTCCCGCAGCGAGGCTCCATTGGAGCAAGGATGGCCCGGGCGCTGGGGATGGCTCCTTGGCCTCTGCCCCAGGCGCTAGAGTGGCTCTGGTCGTGACAGAGCGACGCCCCGGAGGAGCAGAGCATCGCCCCCTGGTGGGCGTGCCGGATGGATCCCAGTCGGGCGCATGCAGGAGTCTGTCTGACTGTCTTTCCCTGTTTCCAGCTTCAGAAAAATACAAAAAAAAAAAAAGAAAAGAAAAGAAAAAGTGCTTTTCTTTTCCTATTTTGTGTCTGCCCATGATGGAGAGCAATAAATATAGGAGAGCAGGAGACATAAGCTAACTCCTGCTCTCTGATCAAGTGAGATCAAGATATTAGAATTCCTTTTTAGAGCAGTGTCTCCTAAAGTGTGTCTTGGCATAGTAAGTTCTTGAGACATATCTCAAGAAAGAAGAAGAAAGAAAAGTTCTCTTGGTCATTAAGTTTTGTAAATATCACATATCAAACCCCTTCCTCTTAGAAATTCACCATGGACATTATGATATTAAAGGCTCTGGATAAATCTTGTAGTAAAGGAATCTTCTCAACATTGATTAACCCAATCCTTTAAAAACTTAATAACACCTATTACCATCTTGGAATGTGTGCTTTAGAAAACTGCATTAGAGAAATAAATAAAGATAAAAATTTGTAAACTCAAACTAGCTTAAATCTTCAAATAACCAAAGCAATGGCTACCCTCTGGAAAGGAATCCAGCAAGTCTGAGTGGGTAAAAAGAAATGTTTTATTTACATTGGAGGTAAAGGGTTATTGGTGGTAAAGACAATGAGGCTTACAATGAGCAGTGAGGTAAATATCAATGAGAAGTATACAAATTGAGCAGATGTCAGCAGTACGATGTTCCCTGAGGGGGCATGAGTTGATTTTTCTCTTGACTTTTCCAAGTACATCTGGTTTCTTCTTTCCAACTGTAGCTCTAACAGCACAGCTAAGGCCTCAAACTGTGATACAAAATTTACAGTAATAACCAGCCAGCAACAGTAAAGATTTTATCTCTCTCCTTCTCTTGGAGAGTTCCCATGTTTTAGGAATTTATAGTTTGACTCAAGGAGGAATAATTTGTCCTCTTCCCACTTTGTGACCTAAATGCATAAGCTCTGGCAATCAAACATACACCAAGGTGCCCTCACAGATAGGCTTGCTTTTTGATTGCACTCAAATATTTTTGCACTTCCTTCTGGTGACAAGCCACATCTCAGCTCATACTGGGAATATCAGCTCTGTAGAGTTCAGCAAGTAACCTATTCAGTGGGTTATTCTTAAATTTATGGAAAGAGGTAGAGGCACCTAAGAACTCAAAGGGAAAGAGGAGTATAAACACATATGAACAAATCTTGATTACAAAAGCTATTTGAGATTGGCCTCTTTAGTTAATGTCATTGGCTAATATCTTGTGTATGCATAGATCAGGGTTGGCAGGAAATCAAGTATTTTTCATTATCTTTCTGAGTGTCTCATCCTCCCTGAATTCTCTTAGGCATTTGACACTGTTGTTTGCTTTCTTAACCATTTTTTCTTTTGTTCAAAGGGATTTAAAAATAATAATAACTTATGTAACAATGCAAAAGTCCCAATCCATTTCCTTCATATTTATCACTATGGTCATCTCTCAGTGATCAGTTCTTAGCCTTCTGCTTCTCACACTCGAGGGTTCGTTCTTTGTCATAATCTTAGCTTTCACTTCTAAGCAGTACCAAGTCTGAATCTAGAATTCTGGTTCCTTGTCCAGCTACACTAAACTTGAGAACAGATGAAATGGTGTTTCTTTATTTATTACTCCACTGACAATTCACAACAGGCCTGCCAAAGAAGTATTACTATCTGCAGTTGATCAATGAGGAAACTAAATCCAGGAGAGATTAAGAAACTTTTCTGAGATCACACAACTAGTCAGTAGCAGATTAGGATTCAAAGTCAAGTCTAGTTATCTGACTATAATTGCTTGTTCTGCTTGTGCTGGCTTCTATCACACCAATGAAGGAAAAAAGAGTCCCAGGTGAAGCATTAAGCTTGAAGATTGTGAAATGAAGAAACAGAAAATGTGAGGAAACTGAAAGTTCAGATGTACCACCTTCTCTTCCTCTTCCTTCCAGGTTAGCCTTACAGGTGGGCCAAGTAGTGAGTGGCCAATGTAGGGAGCTGTGAGAGATCTTGAACAGGCCTACTTTCCTCCAAAATATATTTCCAGTGCCCTCCCTACCTCCACTATTCCTAAAGTGCCCCTTGAGTCACATAAACTTGAAAACTCTTTAGGTCCTTTGAGGATCCTGTGGCCTCTTAACATGGGAATATACCCAGGAGAAGAAACCGTAAACTGAATTACTGACAAGTAATCAGCAAATATGTCTTAAGCACCATTTATTAAGCAAATGAGATAAGATTCTAACAACTATTTATATTTGCTTAGATCTCTAGATTTGCAGAGCCTCATCACAATCTGAAGTACTTAAAGCTGAAATTATGATCTTCATTTTACAGATGATCAAATTGTGGCTCATAGTGTCTAAGTGACTCACCCAAGTTACACACCTGAGCCCCACTTTATACTCAGGGCTCAAACTTGTCTCTTCTGTCTTTCAGTCCTATGCTTTTTCCTTTCTGTCACAGTAACTCAAGGGGTTTACAGATGGGAACTCAAACAAACATATACAAAGAATTAAATAGCATTCCAGGAGAATAGTATAAGTAATAGCAAAAGATAGTAAAAATGCCAAAAGTCTGATACACATAATATTTTTGTTTATTTGTTTGTTTGTTTACAGAGACAGAGAGAGAGTCAGAGAGAGGGATAGTAGGGACAGACAGGAACAGAGAGAGATGAGAAGCATCAATCATCAGTTTTTCGTTGCAACACCTTAGTTGTTCATTGATTGCTTTCTCATATGTGCCTTGACCGCGGGCCTTCAGCAGACCAAGTAACCCCTTGCTCAAGCCAGAGACCTTGGGTCCAAGCTGGTGAGCATTTTTTTTTCTCAAGCCAAAAGCCAGATGAGCTCGTGCTCAAGCTGGCGACCTCGAGGTCTCAAACTTGGGTCCTCCACATCCCAGTCCGATGCTCTATCTACTGCTCCACCACCTGGTCAGGCTGATGGATGGAATTTTATGTGTTGTTGAAATAATAAATATGAAAGACTGTAGCAGAAAGAGAGTATTACAATAAAATATCTTTGCAGAATTTAAAAATATATGCAACAAGGACATCCTAGAGAAGTCAAAGGCAATAAAGGTAGAGAAAAGATCATTAAAGGTCTTACTTATGAGGTAATTTGTGTTCTTCTAAGTACAAAAAAAAGTGTAAAAAGGTAATCAGATTAGGAGAGTTAAGTGGTAACTTTGTGGTAAAGAAACAAGGTTTATGGTAGTCTTTCCAGAAATGACAGTGAAATGAGTGAGATAAATAGAATGATAGCTAGAAAAGAGCAGGGTCAAGGTATCAGTGGTAATGTTTTATTTTTGTTTGTTTGGGTTTTGGGGTGTGTGTGTGTGTGTGTGTGTGTGTGTGAAGATAGTGAAGATAGGATGAAATCAGTCTGAAAGAAACTGAAAATGATGAAGAGAGATAAACAAAAGACAAAAAAAGAGGGGCACTTCTTATTCTGGGACTGCAGGGAAGAAAGGGAGAAAGACAAGGTGGATATATACAAGTAGTTTTCATAAATAAAAGCAAAAAAGAAGTTGAGATATTAAATTGTCTTCGTTTTTCAGGAGGCAAGGTAAATCTTAAGTGGTCATGATGTTAGGATGAAATAGGAGTCTTGAGAAAGTAGAAAAACAGAAAACAGTCATTCTAGAATGACTGTTCACTAGGAACTCGGCAGGTTAAGAGGGATAGGGGTGAGATGAAATAGGAGTCTTGAGAAAGTAGAAAAACAGAAAACAGTCATTCTAGAATGACTGTTCGCTAGGAACTCAGCAGGTTAAGAGGGATAGGGGTGAGATGAAATAGGAGTCTTGAGAAAGTAGAAAAACAGAAAACAGTAATTCTAGAATGACTGTTCACTAGGAACTCAGCAGGTTAAGAGGGATAGGGGTGAGATGAAGTTTCAAGACAAGACGTTTCAGTGGATCAAGCCATCCTTGTGTTCTAGCTTCATCTGAAGTCCTCTCCAGAGAGAGGAGAAGATTGGTATAAGGTGTTTAAAGTTAGAGTGAGCAGGAAGGCAGCCCTAAAGTAGCAGACCACAAAGTCTGGGCAGTTAGTCTCAATTAAGCAAAAGGGAGTTAAAAAGACTGGAGAAATGGAGAAGGCTGAGTCAGTTGTGATGGAGGAGAAGCTTTCCTGGGTGGGGCTTGTGGGTAAGAAAGGTGATGGGCAAGGAAGCTTTGGTCATAGGAATAAAAGGGAATGAATGCAGATGAGGAGCAGGGTGTGTAACAATTTAGGTGGTGACCATGAGACTGGGAGACTAGTAAGAAAGCCAGTTCATTTATTCCTAATGGAAGGGGACTGGGGTAATAAGTGGGTTCTGATTATCTAGAGAGGAAAAGAGTGCCCTTAAAAGAATGCAAAAGGGGACTCCAGGACATTGAATTCATTTTTTTTTCCCTGCAGACCAGTCCCAACCTTACTCTCCAGAGAGATCTAGTAAGACTGAGGAAGCTAACAGACAAGTAAGGGATTAGAGACAGGTCAGCAGGGGTGGAGCAAAAGAAAAGGAAGGCTGAAGACTCAAGAGACCAACAGGTTGGAAGGCGACTTCAGAACCCGTTGGTGTCTAGATGTTGAGGTGCCTAGAAGCACCTGTTGGTCTCTAAACTTTAGGATGCCTAGAAGTGTGAGCCCACTCTTTTCACAAAGGCCTTCCCAGGAACTCTTACTTTCCAAGGCTTGGGAGTTAGCTCCCAAGTTTCATACACCCCCCCCCCATATCCATAAGCTTGTAAACACTAAGATGGAGCTGGGAGGGAGTGGGTGACTGGATGAAAGACTCTGAGGGGAGCTGTCCTGGTCCCAGTGCCCTGCTATGACCTCAAAACCCTAAGGCGTGATCTGAAAGAGCTGGGGACAGATTTATTATTTATCTATGGCAGGATCTAGAGAAAGAGAAGAGACCAGTGAAGAGCCAGCTCTGGCATCAATCCTTGTCACCACCCCCAACTTCTGCACAAACCTGCTCTACCCCTGATGCTGGAACTTACAGCCAGAGACGCAAAGGCTCCACCCTCTTGTTCTGAGCCATCTCCCTTCTTTACATTACGTACAAGAGAGCTGTCAAATATGTTCTTAGCAAGCATCATAAAAGTAGGTCCTGTCCCATTCTTTTTCCAGAGGTACTTAACAGCTTGGGCCCTGTCTCAATAGCACCATGCTTTCGGCTGCATGTGGGGACCCTAGCATGTGGGATCTCTAGGATAGTGCCAATTCAGCACCCTCAGTAAGTCAGACTATTCTGTCTTCAAGGGGAAACCAGGAAGTGGCTGCTACATATGGTCACATCCTTGGCATCTGTGATATGGCGATGTCCCTACCTCCTGATTCTGCCTGTCACCATCAGATAAGTCAGGCTGATCCTGAGATTCTTCCAGCTTCTCCACTCCTCCCGTTGAATGCTCTGGTCTGGCTATAGGAACACATGCTATAAAAGGATGTAAGGGAGAAGGAGGGAGGAGGAGGACTAGGGAAGATTTCCAGGAAGACTCGTAGGGTCAAGAAATGGGACCAATGACCCCAGGAATGGGAGAAAAACAAAGAGAAAGAAGTAGAAGAGGAAGAGTGGCTGCTACTGTTGTTGACTAAAGAGTAGAGGGCAACTGAAGGATTTATGAGAGATGGGGTCACACATGATTTCACTGGCCTCCACTAACCCTCAGGGGGAGGGCCTCTGGTCAGAGCCTGGAAAGAGGAGGAAGCAGCCATAGCAGGTGGCATCATTAGGATCCTTCATTCACTCACTTTTTTCTCCCAGGCTTTCAGCGTTACAATCTATCTGCCCTAGAGGTAGAGCGGCCACTGTCCTGGAGAGTGGCTGTCCACCTGCAGCTGCTATACTCAGGTAGGGACACCAGCGCCAAGGAGGAAGCAGCCATGGGGGGCTGGGAGGTGCCACATCTGCAAAGCTTCCAAAGCTGCCTTCGATACTTGTCCCCAGTGAGCATGTAGAGCACAGGATCCAGGCAGCTGTTGGCACTGGCCAATGGCCGGGTCACTTTGTAGACCACATTGACAATGTTCAGCACCTGGCAATTAGCTTCCAACAGCCTTGCCATGTAATAAATGGTGCGGGTGATATGGAAAGGCACGAAGCAGACGAAAAAGACCGTGAGCACCATCACAATGGTACGGATAGAACGCAGACGAGAAGATGACTGGGTTGCCCCTGGAAAAGGCCGATACAGGTGCCGGGCCATGAGCCCATAGCAGACAAGAGTGACCAGGCAGGGCACACCAAAGAGCAGCACCATGATTGCCGAGCTGAAGTACACATAGTGGTGGAACTCCTCAGGCCGAGTGGTGTCATGGCACAGGATGGTATCCCCCCTGGAGCTGGTTGTGACGAAGACCAGGTTGGGCACAAGGCAGCCAGCTACGAACAGCCACACTGCCAGGCAGAGAAGGCCGGCAGTGCGCGGGCGGCCCCAGCGCAGCGCCCGCAGCGGGTGGCAAATGCCCAGGTAGCGCTGCACACTGATGCAGGTGAGAAAAAGGACGCTGCAGTACAGGTTCCAGTAGAAGAGGAAGCGGATGAACTTGCAGAGCTTAGTGCCAAAAGGCCAGTGGTTGCGGGCCGCATAATAGTAGACGAGGGTGGGCAGCGACAGCACATACAGAGTGTCTGACAAGGCCAGGTGGAACATGTAGGTGGCCGTCGCATCCCAGGGTCGGAGGTGGAAGAGGAAGAGCCAGAGGGTTGGTGCATTGAGGCCCAGACCCAGCACAAAGACCACTGCGTAGCTCACAGGCAGCAGGATGAACTTGAATTCCTCATTAAACCAGCAGTCCAGCTCTACATCACCGTGGCCAGGATCTGAGCTGGAGCCTAGGGTTGTGAGCAGTGGGGACTCTGCACTGGTCATGGTCCCCCTGGAGGTGAAAAAGATAGCAGTGAGAGTACTGGACTTCCTGGTCCCCCCACCCCCTCCCCAGCCTTGACCTGAGGCAAAAGAAAAAAAAATAAGAAAGAAAGAGAAAATGGAGAAGAGGGAGGGTAATGGTTGAAGCATTAGTGGGAACTGAGCTGAGAGGAGTAAATGTGGGTGCAGCCCAGGCCTGCTGGGCCCCCGCCCGGGCTCCCACGGTCCAGCCAGGGGGGTGGCGGAGTAGCAGGCAGTGCTGGGCCTCTGGAGAACAGTCTGGGTTGTTCTCATGCCACAGCGGACTCTGTCCTTCAGAGCTTGGCCAGATGAAGGGGGTAGAGGCCTACCGGGACTCTCCAGTGTGAGAAGATGCCCAGACCCTAATTGTCTCCTAGCTCGTCACAGCAGCTGTGTCCCTGTGAAGAGAGCATCTCTCCATTAGATGACTTCACGTCTCCTCTCACCCTGCTCCCAGTATCTTTATACTACAGTTACTTGTGACTCCTGGTCTAGCCCAGAAACCCCATCGCCACTCTTACCCAAGAAACTTGGCAGGTCTCCTTACCTGGTCCCCTTGAAGCTGAGCCCAGCTGACTCTGTCACCCTTCCCCTTGGCAGCCAGAGGGCATATCCACGGGGGCAGGGTTGGGGTGGGGCCTGTCCCTCCTCCTATCCTGGGAGACTGTCAGAGCAAGAGAGGCCCATCAGGATTACCTAGACCAACCCACTGACTGTACAGATTGTGAAAGAGGCCCAGCGAGATTACTATTTAACAGCTTCTAAATGACTGTAGGAGAGAGTACACAAGGAAATGTTTAAGTTTACAAATGAAAAGTCAAGCCACTGGAGATAAATAAAACTGCAGGACTATCATGCAATGTTAACATGGGCAAGTGCAAGGTAACATATTGAAGGATTTTAGAAAATCTAAACTACTTATATAAATTTTAACTCCATGTACATATGATTATAACAAATGCTCATGTAGTACCACCTACTCTGTGCAAGGCACTCAGTGCTTTACAATGCCTCCTAGACTCTCTATTGAAGTAAGTAATTATCAACCTTACTTTGTTGATGAGAAAACTAAGGCAGAGAGTGTTTAAACATTTTGCTAATTAGCAGTAGAGCCAAGATTGGAACCCAAGCAGGCCTGCCCTTGAACCAAGCTCTAGCATTCATATACTTAATTACTATGCTTAGTTGCTTCTCTAAGCCACTGGCCATAAACCAGGGAAGAATAAGCAAATATTTCCTGGGAGACAACTATGTGCTTGGTCCATCTCTAGGCACTGGTAGTTTACTAGTAGTAAACAGAACAGATAAAAATTCCTACTCTAATGGAGCTTACATACTAGTGGAAGGGATAAGGTAAAATATAATATAAATTTTGATCATTATTATGGAGAAAAATAAAGGGGGAGGGGAAATACACAAGGAAGAACAAAGGGAAATAGAGAGAACTGCTGTTTTAAATGTTAGGGTTACTTGAATAAAGATCAGGTGGTTGTGAGGAAGGAGAACCATAGAAATGAGGTCAGAGAGTTTGGCAGGGACCAGATCATAAAAGTCATTAGAAGCCATTGTGAGGACTTTAACTTTTACTTTGAACAAGTGGGGAACCATGTAGGGTTTAGAAGAGACAAGTGTGGATCTGATTGACATTTCAGAGGGATCACTGGCTGGCTGTTGGTTGAGAAGAGACTGCAGGCCTGGGTACACAGGAGAAGACCAGTTCAGAGGCCTTTGCCAACAGAGATGATGGTGGACCAGGCTGGTGGAGGTAGCGATAAGTGGTCAGATTCTGGCTAGAGTTTCAAAGGAGAGATCAGACTTACTGATGTGCAGTGTGGGAGAAAGGAATGAGTCAAGACTGAGGACAAGATTTCTGCTCTGAGCAACTGGAAGAATGGAGTTACTGTTGACAGAGGTATGAATGGTGGTGAGAAGAGCAGGTTTGAGGAAAGATCGGGAGTTCAGTTTTCAGCCTGTCAATATTTCAAGATGCTTATTACTACATGTCAGAGGAAACAGCAAGGAGGCATTTCACTCCTCCCCAACTGTGCAGGCCAACAAGCTTCCCTTATAGACTCTTCGCCCTCCTATGTACCAGCTCATCTCTCTCTATCACTATGGGTGACCCTGGTCAGAATATGGCAGAGAGAGCAGACAGACCAAGCCTGGATGTTTGAGAGCCAAGTGCTCCGGAATGTCCAACTGTCAGGAGTTCTGGGCCTGGGGCTCCTGGGGCTAACAAAGGTTTCGTGATGGTGGAGGTCCTGGGCACAGGAGGCAAGCTCTGGGCCTGGAGGCCTCTGAGGGTGAGGCGGTAGTGCTTGGGAAGGGAGCGGCAGGAGCAGAATCCACTCTGAAGGGAGCTGGAAACAAGGGAGCTGGGAACTCTGAACCTGATCTTCTAGTCGGAGAATGCTGCCCAGCTGGGTCCTGGGAGTGAGGCGAGGAGGCAGGCCTAGCAGGGGAGGCTCTAGAATCTAGAACACCAGTAAGGCTCAGGATCCTGGGTGGGGGAACCAGAAGATTCTCCTCTTGTGGTGGGGTGGAGGGCAGGTACAAGGTAGATGTGGAAGAAGCACTGAGTCCCAAGCAGCTGACAGCTGTGATACTGCATAAAAGGCCCAAGTGTTCGAAGCATGATGGTGTTGATTTCAAATCTTTGTTCTTCCCTGTATGAGCTGTGTGACCCTGGAAACTGTTTTGTAACTTAGTGTCCTCACCAGTGAAATGAGGATAATAACACCAAGATTTTCATGTTTCCTGTGTGTTGAATTGATTAATAGGTATAAAAGCACTTTGTAAACCATAAAATGCTGCTAATCCATAAAGGATGTTGTACCATTACTAGCTGGCCTCTTCAGAGGTGGACAAGTGTGATTTGAGGCTTGGTGTACACCTAAGGGGATAGTCCAATGTCCGCTATACTAAGGTAGCCCCAGACTAAGCCAGCTTCTGACTTCCACTGCTTCAAACTGGCTTAGCTCTGCTAGGCTTCACCTGACAGCTCTGCCAGGTTTCTGCTAGTCCCTGGACACAGCTACGGCTGCCGCTGCTGTCACCACTACCACCCGGTGGCTACTTCAGGAAAAGACTTCTTCCAACATTCCCCAACCAGAAGCTAGCTTCTGCTAACGTCACCAGGGCCAGAAGGAGTGGTTTGTGTCTTATGCAATGCTGCTGTCCAGACTTGCTTTCTTCTGTGAAGCTCTTCCTCATTTTTGTTTCTGTGATTTGGGGGATCACTCTGCTTCTCTTGTTCCTCTGGATGCTCCTTCAGACTCTTTCTCTGGTTCCTTCCTGTCCTCCTCCCCCCACATGAGGCTCTTCCCCAAGGTTTACTCCAACAGCCTCTCTCTACTCCCTTTTTCTCATCTCCTCCCTTCTTCTCCCTCCCCCTTTTCCCCACTTCTCTTGCTTTCTCTCAACATCCACTCTCATGATTAACTTAGAAGTTATAAATATTTATAATGACCAATGAAACTCCAGCATACAGATCTCTCTCTAATCAAAATTAATGTCTCATATTCTTCTCACATTTGATTTCTATTGAAATTATGGAACATACAACAGACTGCCTAGAATTATACTCACTTGTGTTTTTGTTCATCTTTTCCCACACTAGACCAAGAACTTCTTGAGCACAAACACCTGGTTTTATATTTGTCTTTCTCACAGCCCTCCAAGTAAAGTTATGATAACATATGTTCTGGGTATTTTTTCCCCAAATCATACATCTTGTGGTCCAAAAAATGCTTTTCAGATCACAGTTAACAAAACAGATACCTTGCATATCTGTTCAATAAATGTCTGTTAAATGAATGGATGACTCACTAATAGTTTGTTCAATTCAATAATCCCCACATCTATGTACATATTGTTTGCTGTAGGACATATCCACTTGGCTATCTTATTGACATCTAGAATTTAGTACATCAGGCAAAGTTTATTATCTTCTCTCCCCTTACAAAGATAAATAAGTGTATAGATACCATTATTGCTGGCATCCTTCCACTTCCTTACTCCTCCAGTCTTTTCCAGCCTCTCCTCTTGGTCCCTCACACTCTCTGCAGTAGTTGCTGTCATCTTGGGGCCTAAGGAAGAGAAAAGGGGAAAGGCATGGGTTCTAACCCCTTTATCTGAGGTGGAGGCAGGGAGAAATTAGGAAGGAAGAAACAAAGGTAATGAAGGGAAAGGAAAGGGGGAAGGAAGGAACTAAGTGAGGGTGGGAAGGTAAGTGAAATAGTGGGGGAAATACAGGCTTTCGAATCAGACACACCCCTAGAGTTGAATTCTGGCTCCATCACCACTAGCTAAATGGCTGTGGATAAGTTCCTGAACCTCCAATTTCTCATGTGCCGAATGAGCACACTAGCAAGCACCTATCTTGTGAAGAGAAAACAAGGCACAGCATGTAATGCATAGGGGCTGGCAGTTACCACCGACCTCATCATTAGGGATGAATCTGGAGGGGGTTGGAGATAGAGAAGTTCACCCCAATGGCCTGTTTTCTTTCCAAAGTGAAAAAATGAGGTTGTCTGCTGAGAACAAGGTGCAGTGTGAAGAGGAACAAGCACTTGACTTTGATGAAAAGAAACACTAATCTGAAATCCTGGATAATCAAAACTTACTAATAAAATCATGGGAAAGTGACTGTATACAGTCACTTTATAATAACTTGGATACAGCTATATGTATCTTGTTCAGGTGCCTTTTCTATAGTATGCCCTGTCAGTCTTTCTAAATGTTTATTCTTTATCTCCAGCAAGGCTGTTAATGACTTTAGAGATCAGTACCACTGTGTCCAGCACCTACAACAGCTTGGGAAGTCTTTTTTTTTTTACCATGTGATATATGTTTCCTTTCCATCCTCCCCCACTGAGTCAATGGCCTCATCCAGAAGCCACTTAAGTCTGCTAGTATGCTTTCATTTGCAATAACAGAAAATTCCAACTCAGCTGACTGTAAAATAAAGAAATTTATTATCTTGCATCTGAGTATGGGAGTAGGCAGCTTTGGAGTTGAAGGATTCAACAGTTCAACAATGTCATTTTTTTAAAATCCTGTTTCTTTCCTCCTTTCTGATGTGCAACCATCAGTATATTGTTTAGCATGTATCATGGTCACAAGGCAGCCATTGCAGATCAGGCATTGCATCCAAACATGGCAATATTCAGGGGTAGGAGAAGAAAACCTCTTTCCTATGTGCTTATTTTTATCACTCAGTAAGCCTTTCCCGGAATCTCCCTAGCATACTTTCCTCACATCTCAGTGGCCTGAAATTCATCATGTTTATGATTAACACTGGAAAGGGGGATGAAGTGATCATGACTGGCTTAGAAGAGCAGACCACCAAGTGGATGAGGATGGAGTACCAAAAAATGGGGATTCTGTCCACAGAAAGGAAGGGGAAGATGGCTATTAGATGACAAACAATCCTGTCTGCTACAACCCCTGACTGGGTAACAGACCCCTTCCTCACTCAGATGTGATCATCACTTCCTAACTGGAAGGCCTGGTTGGGAATATTACTGGAGTGTGCAGAGTGAGGGGGTACAGACCTGGAAAGGACCAAAATCGTTTTACTGGGCCAAAATGAATGTACTGGCAGGGCTACATTTGAACTGCAACAGTCATCTCACAACTATAAGAAACAACGGGAGAACCCATTCCCTTGTCTTTTCTAGCTCCTAGAGCTATGCTCCTTGTCTGTGGCCCCTTTCTTCACCTTCAAAGCCAGTGGCATAGCAGCTTGGTCCAGTCCTCACATTTCCTTCTGTCTCTATAGTCAAATCAGTTTCTATCTCCTTCTGACCCTGTCTTATAAGGAGACTAGTGATTACATTTAGGGCCTACCCAGATGATACAGAATAATCTCCCCATCTCAAGATCCCTAATTTTTTCATATGACTTTTGCCATGTACGAGAACGGTCATAGGTTCCAGGAATTAGGACCTGATATCTTTGGGGGCCATTACCCAGCCTTCCATCGTAGGTCAAAGTTCATCAACCTGTGCAATTAGATTTGTGCATTTCACTGTTTGTAAGTTATACTGCAGCCAAGAAACGCATACACTCCTGGAAGAGAGATGGTGATTGAAGTTGAATCATAATAATGAATTAAAGGCCTACCAGATCTGCTTCCTGCCAAGAGGACCATGGATCTGAGTTGAAAGAAGAAATGAGCCTCGAGTGTGGTTCTAAAGACAAAAATGGGCTGAAGCCTACTCCGAAAGTACATTCATTTTGACTTTTTCCCTTCCTCACAGACACCAACGTTGGCAAGTATATGACTCTTTTTCAGTATGTCCAGCATTACTTTCAGTTGTACTAGGGCCCTGCAGAGTCTGGGCTTCTAGTTCTACCTGATTGTCCCTGAGAGAGAGTTGCAGCAACAAAAGACAAGGTTCTGGAGTTCATACTGGCAAAAAATGACAAGAGCTAACACAGCTAACTGTGTGAGGAGAACACAGGACAGCTCTTCAGTGCCCACAGTGGGGAGCAGGTGGTAGGGAAGGCCCTGCCAGCCCTCTGAGCCACAGCCATAGCCGTCCTCTGAGGAAAGAATACCCATCGTGGAAGGTTGAGGCTGCATCTATGGACAGATACTACAGACCAGCCAGCTCTAAGGGGAGGTGAGGGAGGTAGGGTTCTGTATCACCCAGAGCTTGGAGGTTCTGTCTCTACATTCTCCATGTCCATGAAGCCTGAGCCTGGGCCTGGGCCCTGGAGGAAGGACAGTCAAGTAAGGGAGATTATGCCATTATGGGGGTCCTGGTACCTGTAGGACAGAAATATCTCTAATTCTACGAGTGGTCATATAAGGCAGGGGAAGCTGATTAGAGCCTACAGCATGGACTTACTTTCAGGGATGAGAGAGAGTCAAGAGCTGCAGGGGGAGGGTTTACTCTAAGTGGGGGGGACACAGATGTCAGCTGCATAATCCCTGCACATGCAACATCCTGCTGCTCTTGGGCCAGGACTCCTTTATTACCTTCTCCCCAACAAGAAAGAAAGTTCAAGGCTCACAGCCGTGTACACCCAGCTCAAAACATTCATTCCCCCTCCACTACCTCCACTCCCTCTTACAGGACATTGATTCCTGATGTGCACATAAACTGGGACAACCAGTGCTTCTAAAGGTCAGCTTCAGCAGTCCCAAGGCCCAAGTGATGGGGGGCTGGGGAAGGGGTACTCTTTTCCATACTTCTGGATTTTGTGTGGACTGTAATAGCTGATCAAGTGATATAGAAAGACAAGTACGACACGAAGCTGCCTTTTCAGAACACAGGCTTATACTTTGAGCCCTCATCATGCTTTTCCTTTAAGGCCTCTGACTCTGCTTCAGTCCTGCTCCTCAGGTCAAAGGCTTCACGTGGCCAAAACCCTGTATTTCCTTTTCTCAAGCTCACCTGCCTTTAACACCATCAGATGCAAACCCCTACCCCCACACTGTCCCAACACGAAGAGCCTGCTAATCTTTTAGCCACTAATCGTTTAACCACTAATCTACTTTCCAAACTCTTGGCACCTGAGCTATTTATAAAGCAGAATTTTATGTTAAATCCCCCTAGAATCCCTAGTCTTCTCCCCTGAACCCCACCAATCAGAGCACTCAGAGGACCTTGGGTATGAGAGGCTGGGGAGGGAGATAGAGCAACCAGAGCTGGAGATTGTTGTGTGCTTCATCTCTCTCTCCAGGTAATAGTCCAAAGTCCTCTATTTCTAACCCATAGTAGGCCCCATGCTCCTTGCCCATAGCATCCCCCTTAATCATATCAGGGAGCAGTTGAAGGGCACCTTTCCTAACATAGCTGGCAGACCCCACAAGAGACCTCTGAAAGCTCCCCTAAGGTCAGCCCTGGGGCCGGATCTAGTATGTATCACAGGGAAGCACTACAGAGGTATTTATCTTCCTCTCTCTAAGGGTCCCCTTGTCCAAGGCCTGACACCTGGGACATGGATGAGAATAAGGATGGGAAAACCCAAAGAGGGTGATAACAGTGATAAATAGGTTCAAGAAAGGCTTTCAATCTCCATCGGGGTGTCTGTCACCAATAACGAAGAGCATGACACCACCAACCATTTTTCTCCCACACCTCTCCTCTCTTAGTGAGGTAGAAGGGTGCTGTGAAGTGAACTCAGGCTCAGGATTCATTGTGGGAACAAGAGCAAACTGATCTGGTTTTTGTTTGTTCAGTCGTTTGGGTAGCTGGCAAACATGTCTTGTGGCTTCTGTGTGCTAAATGATGTCCAGCCCCAGGCAGTCCAATGATCCTCATGCTTTTCTGGATGGAGGTCCATCTCCAGCCCCTTCACGGACAAGTGTCTTCTCTCCGAAGGCTCTCAAGAGTGCCCCAGCTATTCCAGGAAAGCCGGCACGTTCTGAAGAACGGACAATATAATTTGCCAACAATTTATAAAAAATAACACCAGGGAGGGCTTTTTCCCATTTACAGTATGAGTCAGAATATGGCTGAATAAGTACCTTTGGCAGGAAAGGACAGAAATGGCACTTCACAAGGGGAGGTGTCTATAAAGAGGAAGGTTACATTACATTAAGGATGCCTGGATGGTACAGCAAAGTGGGGTAAGGAGACTAGGGACTGAATGATTGAGTCTTTCTCCTTCTTTACCTCTTCCCAGAAGAAGCTCTACATCATCATGGCCAGCATTTCCAGGTGAGTAAAAACTCCTAATTCTCTGATCCTGTGACTCTGATCTCTTACTCAAGTCCAATACTTTGGGGCAGAGGGATTTCCAACCTGCCCCAACCTGTGGCTTGAACTTTACCTCAGTTACCTCCACCTTTGTACCATTTCATGCTCCTTGGGCCTCTTCTAATCCTGGGAATAGTTCCTTTTCTCCCCATTTACCTTTCTTTCCTCTCCCTTTCTCTCCTCTCCCCTTCTCTCCCAATCTTTCTCCCTATCCTCTTTCTGCTTTTCTCCCCATAGGGTGTTAAGAAGACCTGCTCCAAAAATTAATGAATGGGACTACATCAGACTAAGAAGTTTTTGCTCAGCAAGAGAAACTGATAACAAAATAGACAGCCAACTAAATGGGAAATGATATTTTCAAACAACTGCTCAGATAAGGACCTAATATCCAAAATATACAAAGAACTCATAAAACTCAACAACAAACAAACAATCCAATAGAAAAATGGGAAGAGGACATGAACAGACATTTCTCCCAGGAAGAAACACAAATGGCCAACAGATATATGAAAAGATGCTCATCTTCTTTAGTTATTAAAGAAATGCAAATCAAAACTGCAATGAGATACCACCTCACACCTGTTAGATTAGCTATTATTAACAAGACAGGTAATAGTAAATGTTGGAGAGGCTGTGGAGAAAAAGGAATCCTCATTCACTGTTGGTGGGAATGTAAAGTAGTACAACCATTATGGAAGAAAGTATGGTGGTT
This sequence comes from Saccopteryx leptura, assembly GCF_036850995.1. Lineage (NCBI taxonomy): Eukaryota > Metazoa > Chordata > Mammalia > Chiroptera > Emballonuridae > Saccopteryx > Saccopteryx leptura. Next base: position 66,472,415 of record NC_089516.1, on the reverse strand, counting down.
CCTCAAAAAACTGAAAATAGAACTACCTTATGACCCAGCAATCCCTCTACTAGGTATATACCACAAAAACTCAGAAACATTGATACGTAAAGACACATGCAGCCCCATGTTCATTGCAGCATTGTTCACAGTGGCCAGGACATGGAAACAACCAAAAAGCCCTTCAATAGATGACTGGATAAAGAAGATGTGGCACATATACACTATGGAATACTACTGAGCCATAAGAAATGATGACATCGGATCATTTACAGCAAAATGGTGGGATCTTGATAACATTATACAAAGTGAAATAAGTAAATCAGAAAAAACCAGGAACTGCATTATTCCATACGTAGGTGGGATATAAAAGTGAAACTAAGAGACATTGATAAGAGTGTGGTGGTTACGGGGGGAGGGGGGAGAGGGAGAGCGAAAGGGGGAGGGGCACAAAGAAAACTAGATAGAAGGTGACAGAGGACAATCTGACTTTGGGTGATGGGTATGCAACATAATTGATTGACAAGATAACCTGGACATGTTTTCTTTGAACATATGTACCCTGATTTATTGATGTCACCCTAGTAAAATTAATAATAAAAGAAAAAAGAAGAAGACCTGCTCCAATGGGAAGGTGAGAGAAGCTGCCCTACTTGGCAAATGAGAGGGCAAAAGAGATAGGTGGGAACCTCCTTCAAAGTCTCAGGGGTTTGTGTTGAGGGCTTCAGGTAACTAGGTTCAAAAACAATTATGAGAATAACATGGGGAGGATATTCCACAATAGCTTTCCATATACCTGGGGAAACAGGGCTTCATGGACCATGTGGACACCATGGAACCTGTTGTTCAGTGAGTGCGAAAAGGGAAAGAGCCTGGGGAGAAGGGGTGGGAGCCAGGGAATGAGAGAAAACTAAGGACCATGCAGCGATCAACTTTGGCTTCATGGTCTGAGATCTTTTACTGACCAGGGGTGCTGTTGCTCCCTCTCCGCAGATGGTGTAGTCCTGGTTGACCCTGATTATTTAGAAGGTTGAAAGAGTAAGTGCAAAAACTTTGTTGATCTTTGTGTCAAGGGCCTCAAACAGAAATGTCACACATGCCACACAAGTAAACTGAATGAGTGGACTGGATAAATGGACCAGAAGGTTGTAAGAAAACCAAATAGTGGTGGGACCTGTGAACACTCTGTCTGGTGGGGGCTAATAACTGGGAATTCCAGCCCAGTGGGCCAAACTTTCTGATTGTTAAGGAAGAACTGAAGATGAAGCTCAGAATAAGACCTTTGGGGGCCCACAATCTCAAAAGATTGCAGTGCTCCTTCTCCAAATAATATTTTTAAAATAAATATATTTTTAAAGCATAACTAAAATTTATTTTTCAAAATTACACAAAATTTACATGCATGCTGAAATTTAAAAAGTTTTTAAACTTTCTGATCTTCTCCATTATTTTGGTGAAACGCCAGTTTTGCTGCTGCTCACAGAACATGGCCTTAGACTGCCTATGGAATGATTCGGTACGACAGAAATCCATATTTTTATGCCAATTTTCTGATTTTCAAATGTTGGAAACTAAATGAAAGATTTTTAAAGGCCTGGATAAATCAAAAAACTGTATTTTATCATACGCGGGCTGTGACCCTGAGGCTGCCATTTTGCAACCTCTGGTTTATGGCTTTCCATCTCTCCTTTTGTGTAGGAAAACCCCCTATTTTTTCCATTGAAAAAATCCCAAGCAAAATAATAACCACAGCAAGTAATAGCAAGACACATTACTCTGGCCACAGTAGAGATAACACTGAAATATTTTTTCACTGATATTTTTCTTCGGATTCTTACTCTGTGATCCCACTTGATTGAAAATTGGGTCTGATCTGAAAAAGGTTTGGAAAAAATTAAAGAATATTAGTTCAGATGTAACCTTTACATATTGTGGGATAAAATAGCCTTAATCTTTCAGATTAAGCAGTATGGATAAACACTCTGGCCAGTTTTAAATATCAGAGAAACTTTGGGGAATAGCCAGTAAATTAACCAACTTATTTAAGATTGTCAATTACTCTTTGTTTCTAAAACCTAAGTAATTTTTTCACATTCCTGAAAAATCTTCAGAAGAACCTATAGAAAGAAATATTTAGTCTAAAAAATGCATGTCGATCCAGGAATAAGATTTCTCTACTTTATTCTAATTGTCTGTGTGTCCCTTAGAAGAGTTTGAAATTATTATTCACTTAGGTTGTATATATTTCTTAAGTGAATTTCTAAGCTATTTTATGTTTTGTTACTTCTGTGAAGATAATCTCATGTGCAACATATTTTCTAATATGTTTTTCTTCTATCATAGTACATTTGTTGATGTAAAATATGCTTACTCTACACCATGAGTGAGTAAAAGCCAGCTGTAGGGCACTATATGTGGTTGTGTGAATGATGTATTGTTTAATAAAATCTATATGGGATCTGGCCCTGGCCGGTTGGCTCAGTGGTAGAGCGTCGGCCTGGCGTGCGGGGGACCCGGGTTTGATTCCCGGCCAGGGCACATAGGAGAAGCGCCCATTTGCTTCTCCACCCACCCCCTCCTTCCTCTCTGTCTCTCTCTTCCCCTCCCGCAGCCAGGGCTCCATTGGAGCAAGGATGGCCCGGGCGCTGGGGGTGGCTCCTTGGCCTCTGCCCCAGGCACTGGAGTGGCTCTGGTCGCGGGGGAGCGACGCCCCAGAGGGGCAGAGCATCGCCCCCTGGTGGGCAGAGCTTCGCCCCTGGTGGGCGTGCCCGGTGGATCCCGGTCGGGCGCATGCGGGAGTCTGTCTGACTGTCTCTCCCCGTTTCCAGCTTCAGAAAAATACAAAAGAAAAAAATCTATATGGGATCTTTCTTTATTATTTCCTACAACTGTGTATGAGGCTACAATGATCTCAAAATAAAAGTTTAATTTTAAAAAGGCAGTGAGAGAGAAGTCATAAATACTTAAGGTGGCCTTATGTTTAATTTAGGAACAAAGTTGGGAAACAAATGCAACAGTTATAAACAGAAGTTACCACTGGAATATGATGTGTGATGGTGGAGCTTTGATTTATCTTTTTGTTTGTATTTTCTCATTTTCACACAATTAATATGTATTATTTGTATGAGAAACACAAACAAACTAATAACTTTGAAACAGATGTTGGGTTGTTAAAAAATAAAACCAAGATATGTCCTAGCACAAACAAAAGATGATTCTAAACTGCCTGAGAGCCAATAAGATCTTGAGGGGTGGTGATGCCCACCCCATATTTTTAAGTTACCTAGTTTTACATGGTATGGATGTTCTATAATATGTTTAGCCAATCTTCAATTGTTGCATATTTTTGCTATTATAAACAACCCTGTAAGTACATATTTATATATATCTTTTTATACTTGTCTAATTATTTCTTTAGACTAAATGCCTAGAAAAAACAATGAATGGCCAAAGGGCATTCACATGTTTTAAGCTTTCAATTGCCAAATGCCCTCCAAAATGGTTGTACACAATTACTTCTCCCTCCTGCAGTGTGTGAGGCTGCCCATTGCCCTAGTTCTTATAAATATTACTATCATCATTACTGTCAGTCTTTGTTGTATCTTTTGAATGTAGATTCATTTTTCTTGTACTTAATTTTAAAAGCAGACAATCCAGCTGTTCAATATTTTAATCTCTTGAAAACATTAAAATAAGTTGCTTTCTACTAGTGTGTGTCTGTTGGTAGTTTTCTTTGGGTCAGGACTCCTGATAGAAATAAGATTGCCCACATCTGTTCTACAGCCTTTCTTATTCCCTCAATCTGGGTCACTCTGTCATTGGACAGGTATCCCTTTGTACCTTATCCCACACCCCAATAATGCATTGAAATTGCTATTTGTCCCTAATCTTAGGTACCAGCTGCAAAGTATGAATTCAGTTATACCTGTTCCATTTCTGCCATATTCCCATGATCATCATCATCATCATTGCCATCCTCGCCATCATTCACATCTATGATTACTTGACACTTTTTAAAGGAATCTCTCTTATATATGAACTCTTCACAACCATCCTATGAGTTGAGTTTGAGCACTCATAAGTCTGGGCTTTGGAGTCACACAGGCCTGGGTTGAGATGCTGGGCTGTCACTTAACTACTCTGAGCTCATTTTCTCTACCTGTAAAGTGGAGATAACACTTTAGAGAAATGTTATATGGTCTAAATAGCATACATAGAGTTCTTAGTGCAGTCCTGTCATTGACAGGTGAGATAAATGGGGCTCAGAGAACTAGAGGAATTTGTACAAGTCATATTTAAGCCCAGGTATTCTGACCCTAGAGAATTTTGTAATGAATACCCTATACCCACCACCTAGCTTTAAACACAATTACAGAAACCAACTAAAAGTCTCCTGTGTGTCCTTTCCTGATTCTATTCCCCTTTCTCCCTCTCTCCTTCTTCTCTCCCCACCTCTACTCAATATTTCAAATTTGGTGTTTATTGTTCTCATAATGTTTCTATATTCTTACTTTATATATCTGTGAGCAACTTTGGTGTTGTTCTACATGTCTTTCACCTTAAAAACATAAACTTTTCTGACCATATCATTCTGCAGCTAGCTTTTTTACTCAATGGTTTTTGAGATTTAACCATATTAACATGTCGAGTTCTAGTTCATTTGTTGTAACCTCAGTTTAGTATTCCATTATATAAATATACCAGAACTGTATTACCCATTCTCCCATTGAATAGCAATAGGCAGGTTGGGTGTTAGGTTTTCAAAGGAAGGAGAGAGAGAGAGAGAGAGAGAGAGAGAGAGAGAAGAGAGAGAGAAAGAGAGAGTTGTGTGGAAAGGAGAGGGTTAAAAAGGGAGGAGGAAGAATAATAACATTTCTTCAGAAGCTGAAGAGCCCTTAACAGCTTCATCTCCCCCCTCCCCGGCCCCCCACTCCTTGCTACAGAGGCTTTGAGGTAAGAGAATGTGAGGCCGAGAAGTACCCCACTCTGCCACTCCCCCCCCCCTCCGACCCCACCCCCCACCCACTATCCCCATTGCCATCCTCCATTTTATAACTGTGGAAATGTAAACAAGCTTCTCTGGAGTGTTGCTTTCCATACGTTTGTAGTGAACATTTATGGTTTAGCTTCATGTCCTAATTCAGTGCTTCTCAGCCGCCTAACTTTCCCAGTCTGCATCTCCAGCTCGCCACCCCTGCCCCTCTCAGGAATCGTCCCCTCCCCTCCCCTCCCCTCCCTTCTTCCATTCCCGCCTGCCCTCGGCCCTTACTCCTCTTTCATTCTCTGATCCCTTCCCTCCATCCTTCTCTCCGTCCCTATTTCCCCTCCTGTGCTCACTGGGGACTTTCCTGTTGGTCGATGGATCGATCTGGAGGGAGAGAGTGAAGGGAAACAATCCCACGTGGTCCTTCCTGGGAATGGAGGGAGCTACTGGGAGGGGGTTGAGGATCTGAGCTGGGAGGCAGAGAAAGGATCACTTCTTTGGGGTCAGGGAAAGGAGGGGATGTGGAGGATGATCAGAAACTTGTTCTTAACCTTCTGTTCCCCTCTGCTGCTTCTGCAAGCTCTGAGGACAAAGTCTTCGAGGAGTTTACCCAGCAGGAGCCCCGCGGGGAGCACAGCCAGGTGGCACTGTCCGCGGAGGGGACCTAGGGGAGCGCAGCACCTGGCCCTGGCGCTTGTGTGGGAGCCGCACTGTGATGCTCTAATAAATCAGCTTGTCCAGACTTACCCGGCAATCTCTTTAGTACTTCCTCCTCTAGGAGGGCAATGGAACTACCACAAAGGAGCGTTCTCTTCCTGGCAGCGATGTGAGTATCCTATAGCAGGTGCTTTTTCCTAAATGACCCTCCACTTCCTTCTGGCTCGCTGCCCACCCTACAGGAGTCCTTCCACTTTCTCTGCGGACACTGTCCATCCTCACCCCCACCCCCTACCCCAAGACACCCCCCCCCCCCGCGATCACCACTGCCCCAGAGTAAGGAAGGGGCTGGAGCTGCAGGCCAGTGGGCAGGCTGTGTCCCTGGCTCAGGGGCACTCCGAAGGGGTAGTGTGAATAGCTGGGTTAGCGGCTGATAGCTCCCTGTGACTTCAGGCAGCAACCCGCGACATATGTGTTCACACACAGAGAGGTCCATAGCGAGGACAGAGGAAGGCTTCACCCTGGAAACCATTGAGTGACCCAGTAGTGGGTCTCTTTGTAAATCCAAACTCCTGTTGCTGACAGAGCAGAACAGCGGGGTCGGGGTTGGGCTTGGGGGTTAAGGAGGCGTGACAGCAAGGAATGGAGTAGAGGGTTCTCTGGGAGATTAATTTCCTCTCAGCCCAGGGTGACAAATGGTCTACTCATCTGCCTCACAGTGGGGAAGACATCAATCACCACCTGCTTCACAATCCAGATCTTCAATTGCACTGGCCACAGAAGCCCACCACCAAGCCATCATGTGGTACATTCTGCCCCCTTCCTTGGCCCACTCACCCAGAGATTCCTCTCCTCAGTTATCTATTGTAAGTGTTGAGAAATTAACAGGATAACGTTCTCAATGGCCATTCTCCACTTATTCTAAGGCTGCCTGGAACTGAGGTACAGGACAGATACAGAGTGAGTATCTCATTTGCAGGCAACCACTGGAGTTGATTTCCTGTCTAAGATTCTGTACCTGGAGGACTGAGAGTGAGTGTTCACTTCTACATCACTAATCCTACGCCTCAACCCCTCAAGCATATGTCTCACAACAGGGTAGCACCACCCTAGATTATTTGTGGATAAAGAAAGGGAAGAAAAGCATGAGGCCTCTCCAAACCACCAACCCTGTTCTGTTTCTTGTCCTCCCTTTCCTCATTTAAACTCCATCTTTAACACAGACAAAACCCAAGAGGCCTTGAATCCTTAAATCTTCTGCTCTATAGGGTCACCCTTAATCAAAACAGTACACTGACATTGGACATGTCCTAGGATTCTAGGTCACTTGGCCATAGTAGCAATTTTTCAGGGACCTTGTTTTCTTTACTCTTTTTATTTTGCCTTTATTAAGTTCTAGTCTTTAAAATGCTAGTTTCTTGTATATCTCCACCTTTGTTTTAGTCAGGTTCAACTGCAGCTATGGCACACAGCTGGCCAGGAGCTTTTTTGCAGCCTGATTCCTAGCTACATTATGAGTCAGTCATTGCACGGGTTGTCTATGACATCCCAAAGGCAAGTTATGCCGTTTTATTTTTGGAAAGGGGATTGAGGAAAGCAATAGGGAGGTTAGTAAGAAAGAATAGTAAAGAGGAAGGACAAGTACTTTATTCTCTCTAAACCTCTTCTAAGTGCTTCAACGCTCTGTAACACATTCTCTTGTGCACATAAATTCTTTCAAAGAGACAGATAAGAGGATAGAAGATGTTTGGGCAGTAAGAGGTGATGATGTAGTCATTGTGTTGGTGGGCAACAAGATTGATCTCAACAAAACATAAAGTGTAACTACAACTTTTTCTGGCATACCTGGAGATCAGTCTCCATAGGGAGGGCCTACCATGCTCTATTTACTTGGGAAGAGTTACCAGTGTCAGGAATAGGATCATGGGTTCAAGGCTTCTAGGGTACCTGGTCATAGAGAGGTATCATCGTGTCTTGGAAGAATCTATTTGTACCCACTAACTCTGGGTCAGAAGGGGTCTTATCACTATCTGGTCCCTTATATAATTTCTTATTTGTCCAGACAGGTCTCTTCAGAAGAGGGAGAAGAAAAATCCAGAGGCTTCAATGTGATGTTTGGTGAAACCAGTGCCCAAACCAGTTCAACGTGAAAAATAACAATTTTTTATATTTATGGCACTCTTGGCTCTAGCCACTCATCCTGCTTACTCTTTGGATAACCTTGACTTGTCCTATCGTGGAGCAGGGGTAAGGTTCATGTCCCTATTATGCAGTGAGAAGGCCCAGAATCATGTCTCTGAACCTGACTCCCCCCCCCCATTTTTTAACTTTTGAGCATCATCAATCTCTCTCCTTCCATTGACCTCTCTCTCTCTCTCTCTCTCTCTCTCTCACACACACACACACACACACACACACACACACACACACACACACCCCTATTCCTGTGCATGGCTCTGACCTTCCTTCCAGAAGTAATTAATCTCCACCGAAGGAAGAAGGGTATTCTCTCTTTCAGCTTTGCTGGGGCAGGGAGTTTGCAAGCAGAGAAGGCAAACTTCCTTGGCTGAGTTGATGGCCAGGCCAATTATTCTCCTTGACTGATATTTAAGAGACAAGGGACTAACTTCAGCCCACAATTGCTCCCTGGTTTGCCTTTAGGTGAAAGGGATCATAAAATCAGAATTCCTCTTTTGTGTCTCTTTGAAGCTGCCCCTTGGGATGGAGATTTGACCCCAGCCACCTCTCTCTTACCTTCCTTAGCACACTTTAGTGGTTGAAATGCAACTGGAGCCTTCCGATGAGTCAGGAATCAAAAGCCATAGTTCCTGTTGATAACTTAGGCTGTCTGCCCAATTTGATGAATTTATTGTATTATATTTGGGCTTTCCAGTTCCGGTCCTTCTCCCCCATCCTCAGGTTTATGGTTTAAATACTTGGCTACTTACTAAGCTGTCATCCAATTCTGAGGCTTAGGAGTTAAATGGAACCCTTGCAAGTGTCATTATCTCTTCTTTGATTGCATCTCACAGATATGGGTGGAAAGTTTTTGCAGGGCTCAGGAATCCCACCTTACCTTCTCTGACCATGGACACACCTTTAGGGGATGCAGTTTTACAGCAGTGGGGATACCTCAAAGGCTGAGACAGCTCCTTCTCCACTGTTTTCTTATCTACATCCTCAATAAACTGGTCCTTTTGCTCCAGTTTGTTAATGCTTGTGCCTTCTCCACACTATACCTATACTTCCCCAATGCAATTGCATCATTTGGTGCTCCAACGCTGAACCATTCCCAGTGCCACAGATTAAGGACAAGTTTAGGGCAGGAGGGGTTTTGCCTCTCAGGACCGTGGTACCTGGCTGGGACTTGTTAGTTTACCACATTTCTTAGATAACTTCTTAACCACAAGGAGTCTTGGACCTCAACATTCAGTCGATTCAGCCAATACAAAGTGGGGCAAAAGCAGTTTTATAGTGGTTCGTATGGAAAATAATACACAAATTAATAAAAAAATACAAGAACAAATTCTGTGTCTCATGTACTCATTTAACTGTAAACCTACTTTTGCCCCACCCTGTATGCCTTTGCGCAAGTATTTGAGTTTTTCTCTAGTGGCCATTGGGGGGCAGCAGAGCAACAGGAGCACAGAGAGGGACTTGCTCAGGAAGCAGACAGCTAAATGAGTTCTACTGCTAGCTCTGCTCACAAGGATGCTGCCATCTAATAATGGCACCACATAGTACAGCTGGGATGGATTTACAAGAAACGCCAGAACATCCTCATAGATAGATATGGTTTTTTTCTTTTTTATTTATTGCTTTTGAGAGAGAGAGGGAGAGGGACAGAGACAAAGAGAGAAACATCTTGTTCCATTTATTAATATCGTCATTGGTTGATTCTTGTATGCACCCTGACCAGGGATAAAACCCACAACCTTGGCATGTCGGGATAACGCTCCAACCAACTGAGCAACCCAGCCAGAGCTAGATCCTCATAGAGATAGATGTATTACTACTGCTGTTTCCCATATTTGAGGACTTAAATTTTCAGATTTCCAGGCTCCAACTCAGACCAACAGAATCACTGTCCAGGGGAAAGGCCTGAAAATACATAGTTAAACTTCCCAGGATACTTTCAAGGCAAGTTTGGGGATTTCATAATAGGGGGCACTCATCCCATACATCAGTAGAAAACTTTCTATTCTGAATGGGTATTTTGAACATGCTAACAGAAATGGCATAAAGTGTGGCCTGAAATCTCTAACAACGGATTGTAACTAAGGAACTAAGAATGTGGCAGAAGGTTATTTGGGGGTAGGGGTGAAGAAAAGAAGGAAAACAGCTGTACTATTCAACCTACAATTTGGAAATTGGGAACAAAATTCTTACTGCTATCCCTGAGAAGAAATGCATCCATACTTCTCCTTTAGTTTATGTTCCAGATCATAGAATTGGGGAAAAGCGAACAGAACTATAAGACCACACCCTGCAGAGAAATGTCCAAGGATCATGGAGAAAGGGCTTCTTTTCTCCAGTACCCACCACACTATCCCACTCCTCAGTCATACTGTAGTTCATGTTCCCGACCCTCCCCCATGCTCTCAGCAGCTAAAGATTTGTCAGTAGGTATGTTGCTGTTACTTCCAGTGGCTCCTCTCTGTAGAAGAGCTTTTATTTTTGCCTCAGTAGCATTCTATACTCAATGAGTATCCAAAAGTCACAATACATTGCTTCAGCATCACATTTTACTTTTTAGAGAAGAAAATGGGAGGGAGGGGAGAAAAAAAAAGGGTCCCACTGGAGTCTCCGAAGTGTATGAGACAATATGAGAGTACATGTGGCTTCCGTGAGGCTTGGCCAGCTTGTCCCAGAAGATTCCATGTGGAAGGCTGTGGGTTGCAACTGTCTAGTGTACAGTTCTCTCTTTCTGGCGATGATAATCTGGGGAAAAGAAAAAAGAAAAAAAAAAGCAGGTTATTTTCAGGCCTGAGCTCCCAATTCCCCACCCCCAACTCAGGGGGCCTCCAGTAAGCAGGACTTGAAGAGTTTCCTAGCCAGGGCCCTTCCAGGTAAGTAAAAAGAATGACACTTACTGTAGGGAAAGAAGCGGACACGCATGCTGATTTCACGGGCTGTCTTCAGGATCTCAACAGCCTGAAAGGAACACAACAGCTTACACAAATGAGAAGATATGACCCAAGACACAATCGGCAGGAGGAAAGTCATTTGCCACTCCAAACTTCTGGGTCACTAATAGCTGCTTTCCTCTGCTACACTTCTTCAGAAGAGATTCTTTCTTATTAAGTTACATACAGATTAGGCCAATCCTGTCCAACTGGTCCTACCTGCGATTGCTTCTTGCCTCACCACAGCCCAAGTGCTGTGCTCACCTTGCTGTGCTCAATATCTTGAAAATCCACATCATTTACAGCTAGGACTTGGTCCCCTTCTTGGAGTCCGGCTCGATGTGCATCGGAGTCAGGGATCACCTGTTGGTAAAGGGAATATATGTGATTCAGGTGGGATCATTTCAGACTGTGAGTGAAATTAAGCACTATTCAAATGTAAGGTGCTATTGTTTGTTTGTGTGTGGAGAAGGACCGGAACTGGAAAGCCCAAATATAATACAATAAATTCATCAAATTGGGCAGACAGCCTAAGTTATCAACAGGAACTATGGCTTTTGATTCCTGACTCATCGGAAGGCTCCAGTTGCATTTCAACCACTAAAGTGTGCTAAGGAAGGTAAGAGAGAGGTGGCTGGGGTCAAATCTCCATCCCAAGGGGCAGCTTCAAAGAGACACAAAAGGGATCTGATTTTATGATCCCTTTCACACATGTGAAAATGTAGAGACGATTGCCAGGTGGGAAGTTTTAAGTGGAAAAGGGTATCCCCGTAATGCCCCTTCAGTGAGTGTACTAAATCATCCTTCTCCGAGGCTTTGGGACATCAGGGTTCTGCAATCTGGTAACAAAGGGAAGTAGTTATCCATGTTGCCTACCAGGCACACGCACCTTGGAGATGAAGATGCCTAGCTGGGAAGCCTTTCCTCCTCGGATGTTAAATCCCAACTGCAAGACAAGAGCACAGAATGAGGGCACAATATAGACCATAAACACAAGAATATCCAACAGCATCACTATATGACAGCTTGGCTATGTGTCCCTCAGAGAGAAGTCGGAAGCTGTAGGAGTGGTATCTCAGCTTTTTTGTCCAAAGGTAGTTTCCTTATCTCCCTACCTGCTTCCCAATCTGTTTTCCCAGCCACGGCTAACTCCTGGGCCTGGGATGGACAAATCTAGCCCGGAATAAGATGTAATTGTTCCATAACTCACCTGAGCTCCAGGGGGTTTCTTCAGTGTGACAATGCGGGGCAGAAACTGGGTCAATTCATTGTTGTAATCTGGGTGGTACACCCTCTGCAAGACACAGCAACCCCAAAAATCTTACTACCAGTTTTAGATTTTATGCCCATCTTCATCTGGAACACAAACGTATCAGCATGAACTCAGGAAAAGGTCAAGTCATGGGCTTAGTTTAAGTAGACAGATAATGTTAACCAAATGGGTAGATGGATAGCTTGGGGAAATACCAGCAGTCCAATAGCTCCCCACTTTTTACGTTGACAGAATGGAAACTGGGGCTCTGAATTTCCAGAATTCTCTAGTATGAATGGATTCTGGCAGGATTACATACGAAGCTTCCAATGGTTTCAGGTGCTCAGAGTCCAACTTCTGGGTCCCTTGACTACAACAAAGGCTAAGATTCATTTTCGATTGAGCTTTCTAACCCTGCTATCCTACCTTTCCTATATCCTGTCATGTTCAGGGGGGAAAATCTGCGATCCAAAAGTATAGATGGTTCCCACCTCATGAGGGGGAATCCATGCTGGGGGATTCTCATAGGCAGGCAGGAACACCACTGGGTAGTCATCATAAGGAATCCTGCTGTCCATCTCTGGCAAGGCCCTGGAAGGGAAGGGAAGAGTGAATCAAAGCTGACAAAAATGTTTCAAAAGGGACAGCAGCCCAGCAAGTTTCAGAAAACTCCAACCCATTCAAAGCTGTCAGCCTATGGTCCCAGCCCACTTCTAGGTGACAGATTGGTGGAAAGAAGGAAGAAAAAGGATGGGAAAAAACCAATGAACTTTATTGAATATCTGAATGCCAAGCAACCTGGTTATCTATAGAGATGATCTTTCTCACGACACTACTTCAAAATAGATGTTACTGTCTTCAACCTAGAGAAGAGGCAAGCCGGATCACGTGTACAAAGACTTGTCCGCTTTCAAAGTCCTCCAACTATCCACAGGGACTCCAGGCAAGGCACCGCTCCCTAGTCCCTAGATGTGATCAGTGATGATCATGATCGGGGGGCCCCCATATCGAGCCTTCCTTTACCACCAGCCACCTTCGAATCCCTCCCCGCGTTCTGCCTGAGAACAGAGCATTCGAAGCGGCAACAGCAGTACTATCTCACCTGCCAGCAGGCCTCACCCAGCTCAGGTTCCGCCGCTCACCGCCAATTCAGCCTTAAAACCGGAAGTTAATGTTCCGAAGAAGCGGGGGGCAGGGCCACCGTACGGCTCCGCGCAGGCCCACCCCTTCCCCAAGCGGCCTCCGACGCACGCCGACGTGCGTGCCCCTCCCGCCGGCCGTCTGCGCTCCGATTGGCTGCGACCTCCGATCAATTTGAAACTTGGCGGTTAAATCATTGGGTGGGACAGGACGGCGGGAGACTCGGGAAGGTCCGTTTATTTGGCGAGTGAAGGGAACCAGCCTTAGCGCAGCATCTGCCTTTCCCGGTACCCTGGGGTTGTGGGTTTTGTCGTCGTCTCCGCGGGGGGCTTTGCTTTCCATTTCAGACACCGCTTTGCTGTCTTCGGAGAGTCGGGCTGCCGGCCAGTCCTGTCGTGGCCAAATCCCAGGGAGAGTGGCTGTCCAGCGGCAGCGATCCGGCCGTGAGGGGGAGGGTGCCTCACGTACGCTGAGTTTCGCGACCTGTCCCCCACCCACCCTGCCTACCCACCAAGACTCAGCAGCATCATGAAGGAAGAGGTGAAGGGAATTCCCGTCAGAGTGGCCCTGCGATGTCGCCCTCTGGTCCCCAAAGAGATTAGTGAGGGCTGCCAGATGTGCCTTTCCTTCGTATCCGGGGCACCGCAGGTGCGTAGCAGTGTCCTGGGCCTGCATCTGAACACCTGGGGTCTATTGACAGTGAGAAGCGTGGTCTGGCCTTGCATTATTTTTTTACTCCTTGTCCCTTGCCTTCTTTAGGTGGTGGTTGGCACTGACAAGTCCTTCACCTACGATTTTGTGTTTGACCCCTCTACTGAACAGGAAGAAGTCTTCAGTACTGCAGTAGCGCCACTCATAAAAGGCATATTTAAAGGTGAGACTATTTCATTCTTCAAACGGTTGAGCACATACTATGTCAGGCACTGCCCTTGAATGTTGCAAATACAGGAATAGATGAAACATGAGTCCTGCCTTCAAATAGCCCACAGCCTCGGAACTAATGGAGTATAATTTATGAGAATCTCTGTACCCTTGAAAGTATATGGTTTTGTGCTGTGTTTACTTTCTGTGGTTTTGCTCATCTTTGACATATATTTTTGCTTGTCCTGGAACCTCATTAGATTCTTTGATGGGTGCTGATGATGGTCAATGTGCCAATCTACTAGAGGCCCAAGCACTGAAATACCTGTGGAAGGAATCAGAAATAATATAGCTTTCAGGCTCTGGAAGAGTGCAAATTTCAGGGGTAGGGGTAGAAGTAGGTAACTACGTGCATAATTTTTGATGCATAAAAAATGTTAAACTTTTTGCATTCATCTTTAAAGAAGAATATTTTAGAAGTAAAAAATATGCAATAGACTCAATTGGCCCTACTTTACAAGTACCAGTGCTTTCATACAAAGTCATATGTAAGCCAGAAAGATGCCGCTAACTCTGCTTGGGAGATCTGGGGTGGATTTCACAGCATAGGCAACCTCTGAGAAAGGTCTTGAATGATGAGTAGAATTCTTTTAGGTAAAGAAGATTTCCTAAAGTCCCTGAATACTCTGGCCAGTTAAGTCTTTATTGTAGAAGCTGAAGAACATAGCTGGATTCAAACAAAGGGAGCAGTGCCTGAGACGTTTTTTAATTACTCTTCTTTGACAGCAGTTATTTAGGAATCACAATAGAGGGCTATTTAAAAGAAGTAGGACCATGACATACTAGTCCCTTAAAGTTGAAAAGGACATTTATTTTATCTAGTCTAGCTCTCCTTCCAAAGAAAAATGCTTTCTTACAATATCTCTGTACAGTGAACTTCCAGTGTCTATTTAATTATATATATACACACACATACACACATATATATATATATATATATATATATATATATATATATATATATATACACACACATACATATGTATATATATATGAAACTCACTGACTCACAGGGTAGTCCTGTAGTCCTGTTGACTGGTTTTGGACAACTCTAATTGCGTTAGATTATACTGAGCTGAAGTGTGCCTGCTGGTAATTTATACCCAATGATGTTAGTTCATCTCTCTAGACCAGTGATTGTTCAACCTTTTTTGAGCCGCGGCACATTTTTTACATTTACAAAATCCTGGGGCACACCACCTACCAAAATGACACAAAATGACACTCTAACTGTTAGAATTTATTTAAAGTTTAAATAAATTACATTTATTAAAAAAAAGTTAAATAAAAAAGGATAACCCCCTCATATATACAGTCCCATGTAACATCCCTCATATATACAGTCCCATGTAACATCCCTCATATATATAGTCCCACGTAACATCCCCTCATATACAGTCCCATGTAACCTCATATATACAGTCCCATGTAACCTCATATATACAGTCCCATGTAACCCCTCATATATACAGTCCCATGTATCCCCTCATATATATAGTCCCGCTAATAGATACTGGAGCTTTCATCAAGGTTGTGGGTTCAAATCAATTTGGAAAATACTCTCTCTATATAGAGACTGGACAAAATCAATTTTAGAAAATGTTGGGTACTTGTCTAACATCATAAGTCCTCAGAGCATCTCTACTGTCAGATTAAGAAGTTTGCTTTCTAGGTAAGGATTCTGATAAATACTAGAGTTCTCCCTGAGGTTGTGGGTTCAAATCCCATGGTCAGCTGGGTGCAGGGGCCTTGGTTCTGTCTGTTTTGATGGTGTCTATAGAGATTTGAGCTCTTTAAGAAGATGACCCTTCAGGAGGCCATATACAATATAGATAACATTGTGATGCATTGTATATCACCCTCTGCGGGGGCCTCTTTTAAAAAGAAAAAGGTCAAATATCTATATACACCATCAGGATAGACATAACCAGCTGAGGCTGAGGCTTCATCTAGTGGTGGTAACATTACCTCCAGTCCTGACCAGGATTAGAATTCGGGACCATGGGGAGGAGTAGCAGTTTCAAATACTCACCTTGGCCACATAGTGACAAGTGCGCAGCAGCCCGAGCGGGGACCTTCCTGAGTGTGGATGAGAGGCGGCCTACTTTTGGTTCATCGCTAGTGGTCGGGATGAATCTTAGAAGGTGATTGGTCAGTGAGTGTTCCCTGTGCCTCCACTCTTCCTGTCGCTGATAGCTGGAGGGATTGTGAGGGGATTGTTTATGTTCGGATGGAGGAGGCTGGCAGCGGGCCAGATAAATAGCCTCCGCGGGCCGTAGTTTGGGGACCCATGTTTAATTTCCCCACGGCACACCTGACCATGTCTCATGGCACACTGGTTGAAAAACACTGCTCTAGACAAACAAACCTTCTTCCAGGCAGCAGCTATTCACTTATTTTTTTTTCACTCTAAATGATGTCACGACTGGGCACATTGAATACTTGTTTCAAAATTTTTAAATATTGAAACAAAAACCTCAAATGTATAGAAATGTTGCAAGAACAGCATTAAAAACTTTTTTTCCTGAGCTATTTGAGATGAGTTGGTGACCTGATGTCCCCTGAATAGTTAGTGTGTATTTGCTACAAAGACTTTCTGCCACATAACTACAATATAACCATCAGATTATGGAATTAGCATTGGTATGTTACTACAGTCCTCAGACCTCATTCAAATTTCACGAACTATTTCAATTGTGTCCTTTATAGCAGAGGGTCTAGTTCAAAATCATGTGTTTTATTTAGCTGTAGTTTTATTTAGCCTCTAATGTCTCCTTCATTCTAAAATTTCTTCATTCTTTTTTAACTTTCATAGTCATGACACTTTTGAAGATCACAGACTAGTTACTTTGTAAACCATTTCTCAATTTTGGTTTGTCTGATATTTATTTATCATTAGGTTCAGATTCTATATCTTTAGCAGAGGTATCACAGAAGTAGCAATGTGTTTTCTTTAAATCCTGCCAGTTAACACATGAATTGGATTGTTCCATTACACCTGATGTTCATTTTAAGAGCTTGTTTGGAGGTTCTAGCAAGGGACCAAAGCCGCTTGTGTACCCTTGACCAAAGACTATTCCTCTACCGGAGAAGGTTGTCCTCTCCTACTGGGCACACAGCTTCGGGAGGGACATGCATGGAGTGGTGAGTTAGGAAGGGGACACCTACGTAGCCAGCCAGATCAGCTGAATCAACACTAGTGATCAGTGGGGTGACAGATGTCGCAGTCAGATCACCCTCACATCCTGATGTTCATTTTGATCATTTGATTAAGGTGTTATCTGCTAGGCTTCTCCACTATAATGTTAATCTTTTTCCTATTTACATATTTGGAAGACTATTATATAATTCTAAGTCTCTTCTAATTAACAATCCCTCCTTTCCTTAAGCCATTCCTGAAATTATATGGTTTACAGTCTTTACTATCTGGTCATCTTCCTCAGAATGTACCTTCACAGCTTAATAAGAGTACTATAGTTCTACTTCCATATTTTTAACTTGGGAAACTATGAGAATTAAATTATAGTCTTAAGAAACAACAGAATATAGAAAAGAATTCCAGCATACATGTGTTTGGTTCACATTGCTCTGCAAAGACAAACTGGTATTTTTTAGTCAGTTCAACAGCACCCTCTTATACTCTGAACTCCCAATACCACAGCCCTGAGTATTTTGTAAAAAGTACTGAAACTTGGTTTCCCCAGTTATTACTATATACATGTATCTGTAATATTGGAGAAGATTATGAAATGTTCTTCTCTTGACCCATCGTCATGCCATACTATATACCATACCAGGCAATACTAGCAATCTGTTAGTGAAAATCTCAATTTAACATTGTATGATCTTTCAGAATATCGAAGTCTTCATTTATACAAACAAGTGCTTCCAAAAAGAAAAAAAAAAAAAAGCAAATGCCATATATCCCATTGACTGATACTTAAATGATGACATTTCTATGAGAAGCATGACAATATAGTCCAGATGCAGTCTAAAGAGCGTTCAGATAAGGAGTAGGTGCTTTCATTGACTGGAAGAAGCAACTTTGTTGCCTTTTCAAATGAAGACTGTTCAAAGAAATATGTTTCTATCCCTTCTATTTATGCAGTTCCTAAGACTTTAATTTAATTCCCATAACTTAGAATTGCTGGTAGATAGAAAGTAGAATTATTAAAGATTTTATTTATGGATTTTCAGAGGAGAGAAGGAGGGGGTTGCAGGAAGCATCAACTCATAGTTGTAGTTGCCTCTCAGATGTGCCTTGACTGGGCAAGCCCAGGGTTTCGAACCGGCGACCTCAATGTTCCAAGTTGATGCCTTATCCACTGCACCACCACAGGTCAGTCTGAATGGTTTTTTGACAGTGACTTGGCCACCGTCATGATCTCAGACATCCTTACATGTTTTATTTTCTGGCTTTTTTTTTTTTTTTTTTTTTTGTATTTTTCTGAAGCTGGAAACGGGGAGAGACAGTCAGACAGACTCCCGCATGCGCCAGACCGGGATCTACCCGGCACGCCCACCAGGGGCGACGCTCTGCCCACCAGGGGGCGATGCTCTACCCCTCTGGGGCATCGCTCTGCCGCGACCAGAGCCACTCTAGCGCCTGGGGCAGAGGCCGAGGAGCCATCCCCAGCGCCTGGGCCATCTTTGCTCCAATGGAGCCTCAGCTGCGGGAGGGGAAGAGAGAGACAGAGAAGAAGGAGGGGAGGGGTGGAGAAGCAAATGGGCGCTTCTCCTATGTGCCCTGGCCAGGAATCGAACCCGGGTCCCCCGCACGCCAGGCCGACGCTCTACCGCTGTTGGCCAGGGCCTATTTTCTGGCTTTTAAGGGCTATCAAGAGGGGCACACATTCTGGGTTTGGCATTTTTCTTTGTTTATTTGCAGCAGTGTGAAGTCATGACAGCCTTGTAACTTTTCTTTGTGTCTGCTATGCCCAAGGGACCCCTGTCTTAAGAGAGCAGTCTCAATTTTGTTACAAGTAACTGCTAAAGGAAATAGAGTCTATTGATTGGATGGAAATATTTGAGCACCACTCTGCATGTGACTTCTATTTTGCCAGGATACAATGCAACCGTCCTGGCCTATGGACAAACTGGCTCTGGAAAAACCTATTCAATGGGAGGCGCATACACAGCAGAGCAAGAGAATGAACCAACGGTTGGGGTCATTCCTAGGGTAATACAACTGCTCTTCAAAGAAATTGAAAGGAAGAGTGACTTCCAGTTTACTCTGAAAGTATCATACCTGGAGGTAAATAACATCTTTAATCTAAGTTTCAATGTATCTTTGGGTAGAAAAATAAATCCTCATCATGTTTTGCCTGGCATGACTCAAATTAATAAATTGTATTTTTAGTAAATTATATTTTAATCAATTGATAGAGCAAACTTCCTGGCTCAGTTGGATCTGGCCCCCACCCAGTTCTCTTCCTGTTGTCAGAATTGTCTGTTTTAATCTGATAGTCGGAGCAGTTGGCAATGCCATCCAGAAAGATGTCAGGAATTCTTTTAATTGCATTTTGGTTTCTATTGATTCCCTGTAGAGTCTGCAGAAAAATATTTGATTTCCCTTTACTGTTTTGAAGCTTAAGTGATAATACTGCTACTTCATGAAGAATGTCATAAAAATTGGGTGATGCATCACGTGGCATAGGTGACGAAAGAATAGGTTTATCCAGCAGATATTTATTGAGTACCTACTATGCCATAGTCCCTGGTCTACGTACTTGGGCTATGTCAGTGAACAAAGCAGGTAAAAATCCCTGCCCTTGTGGGTGTTTTCATTCTAGGGTATGTCAGTATAGAAGTAGACCAGTTGTTTTTAACTGCATGACACCAACAAAATTTGTTTGGGGAACTTACGGCTCCTGGAAACCAGCTGGTTGGTTTCATAACAGTGATAAGATGTCTTATATCTAAGGAGTGATAATTAAACTTATATGATTGAAGCATGCAGTTATAAATTGTATGTGAATACTTCATCCTTAAGTTGAATCTTAATAGGACATGTAGAGTTGGAAGATGGGAAATTAACAGCATTAAGATTAGCCTTCCTGAATCTTCACTAACCCAGTGGTGGCCAAGGTAATCAGATGAACAAATAACTTAGAATCTTGGTACGTTAAATAGTAGCAACAGCAATATAACAAACAAGTCTAGTGCTTACTATGTGCTAAACACTATTCTAAATACTGAAGTTCTGGTTGTTGTTGAAATGGTTGCCACTTCTCCCTTTTGCTTTTTGCTTCTGCCCTCCACTAAGGACTCATTACTTACAGTTTTAACAGAATTGGTGAAGGTGACACTGTTAGGACACCATCAAAGAACTGAATTTGGGTACCCTGTTACTTTTTGTTATGTCTGCTATTCCTAAGAGACGCTGTCTTAAGGGAGCGGCCTCAATTTTGTTGTAATATGTGAATTCATTCTTACAAGTATCAAATGTTTGCATATAAGGTCCTTACCTTAATTAAAAATATAATGTTTGTTGTAAAGATATTTTCATACATAAAGTCACAAAGAATTTAAAAGTCATCTATGATCCTATCACTTTGACATTACCACTGTTTGCATCTTGTTTTTATTTTCAAAAATACCAGATTTACAATGAAGAAATCTTGGATCTCCTATGCACATCTCGTGAGAGAGCCTCGCAGATAAATATACGAGAGGATCCTAAGGAAGGCATAAAGGTGTGTTTGTTGTTATTGTTATTATTTTAAAACATTGGTCACTACTGAAGTTCACATCCCTTTTATTTACCACCATGGTTCTGACTACTAACATCTTTCAGATTGGGGGAGGTCCTAATTACCTTTATTAATCTATAGTTCCTACATGGGATCTCTTGTGGGGAAGGATGTTTTATCACCTTCCTGTTACCTCCTAAGTGTTTATTAGCTATTTACAGAGCTCTAAGGCTGAGCTTTCCAGCTCAGCAGCCACTATCCACCCATGCCTATTTAAACCTAACTGAACTGAAATTGAATAAAATGTAAAATGTAGTCCCGCAGTTACACCAGCCATACATCAAGCGCTCAGTCGCTCTGTGTGGCTAGTGACTACTGTATTGGGCAGCACGAATATTGAACTGATTGATGGTCAGAAAATTCTGTTGGACAACAGTTAAACAGACATTGTGCTAGGCACTGGGATGCTATTTAAAAATGTAAAAGTTAAATAATATAATCTTTCCAAACTCCATAAGCACCATAGGAAAAAGAGATCCCTTATTTGAGAGGTTTATGCCACGTGGTATAGATGCAGGATGTGGAGCTGTAGCCGAACAGAAAATCTGCAGGAAGGTTGGGAATTTTGTTTATGGGAGTAGGCCCGATCCAGAAGCCTGTGTCGAAGGCCAGTAGTGCTTGCTATCACCAGGAGGGGGAGAATCTCAGGCTGGAAGTGGATGAGAATAGATCATGCAGATGTGGGAAAACCTGGTAGAATAAGGCCTTACCCACCTCTCTCTCCTCCTGTCTTCCCCACACATGGAGGTTGATGGTCTAGGGCAGGGGTCCCCAAACTACGGCCCCCTGAGGCCGTTTATCCGGCCCCTGCTGCACTTCCAGAAGGGGTACCTCTTTCATTGGTGGTCAGTGAGAGGAGCATAGTTCCCATTGAAATACTGGTCAGTTTGTTGATTTAAATTTACTTGTTCTTTATTTTAAATATTGTATTTGTTCCCGTTTTGTTTTTTTACTTTAAAATAAGATATGTGCAGTGTGCATAGGGATTTGTTCATAGTTTTTTTTATAGTCCGGCCCTCCAACGGTCTGAGGGACAGTGAACTGGCCCCCTGTGTAAAAAGTTTGGGGACCCCTGGTCTAGGGAGCAGGTGCCTGAGGGGCAGATGCTTGTGCTTCTTAGTTGTTTTTTTGGTTTTTTTCCTCCTTGGGGGTCGTTAAGCCATTAGCCACGTGCTAAAGCAAGGCCTGAAGGTCAGACCTATTTTGAAAGCTTGATAAGCTTGGAATACAGGAAGACAGTTCGGATAGTGGGGATGAGAAAGCTGGCAAGATGCATTCTGTCGCCAGAAAGAATATTGATAGTGAGCCAGCTCTTGATGGGATTCCAAGATCTTTTATATGCTGCGTGGTAAAGCAGGAATTAAGTGCCAAGCATTAATTAAGGTGAGATTTGCAATACAAAGAATTACAGATTTCTGATAAAATTGAGGTGGGTAAGTACAAGCTTGCAAATAACTTTCAGATGGGATGAATGGAATGGAAGTCAGTAAAGAGTAAGGGTATTCTTGTAGTAAGGAATACTTTAAGCAGAAAATGTACTCCCAGGGGTCATAAGACTAGACTGGTCAGTCTCGATTCAAGGATAGTGTTTGGGAAGTGATAGGAGCTATGTTAGGACCAGATTATCAATCCAGCTTAAGGAATTTAGTTTCTATCCTTGTGAACAGTGTATACACTATTTAATACTCCCAGCCTGACCAGGCGGTGACACAGTGGATAGAGTGTCAGACTGGGACGTGGAGGACCCAGGTTCGAAACCCCAAAGTTGCTGTCTTGAGCAAGACTCACCAGCTTGAGTGTGGGATCATAGACGTGACCCCATGGTTCCTGGCTTGAACCCAAAGGTCGCTGACTTGAAGCCCAGGGTCACTGGCTTGAGCCCAAGGTTACTGGCTTGAAGCCTAAGGTCGCTGGCTTGAGCAAGAGGTCCTTCGTTCTGCCGCAGCCCCCCCCCCCATCAAGGCACATATGAGAAAGCAATCAATGAACAACTAAGGTGCTGCAACAAAGAATTGATGCTTCTCATCTCTCTCCCTGTCTGTCTGTTCCTATCTGTCCCTCTCTCTGTCTTTGTCACACACACACACACACAAAAACAACTCCCAAGTGAAGGTTTGCAAGGGCTACTTTTACCAACTCTTTATCTCGCATGTTTATCTCTCCACCTAAGTTAGCTCCTGGAGGTTAGAAGAGTATCTGAAAATCTCTGTGTGTCATCTTTATCTAGCACAGAGCTTGTAGTCTGGTGACATTTTAGGAAGCAGGATTTTGGGGAATATTAAACAGAAATGGACTGAAAAGGAGAAAGAGTAGGATGAGGAGGGCCAATTGGGAAAACTCTGCCTTGTTTTTCAGGCATGATGTAAAATGGGCCTGGCCTAGCCAAGTAGAAAGGAAAAGGAAGCAATGAGGTCAAAAGAAGATGGCGGCCCTGGCTGGTTGGCTCAGTGGTAGAGTGTCGGCCTGGCGTGCAGTAGTCCCAGGTTTGATTCCCGGCCAGGGCACGCAGGAGAAGTGCCCATCTGCTTCTCCACCCCTCCCCCTCTCCTTCCTCTCTGTCTCTCTCTTCCCCTCCCGCAGCCAAGGCTCCACTGGAGCAAAGTAGGCCCGGGCGCTGAGGATGGCTCTATGCCCTCTGCCTCAGGTGCTAGAATGGCTCTGGTTACAAGAGAGCAACGCCCCAGAGGGGCAGAGCATCGCCCCCTGGTGGACATGCCGGGTGGATCCCGGTCGGGCACATGCGGGAGTCTGTCTGACTGCCTCCCCATTTCCAGCTTTGGAAAAATTCAAAAAAAAAAAAGAATGGCAAGGAGTTAGTGCTTGATGAGAAATGGAGGAATGGAAGGAATCGAGGTGAATCTGAGATTTTGAGAATAGCAGTATTAATAGAAATGAAGAAGTAGTGGATAGAATCAGTGGTGGTGGGAGAAAGATGAGTTTGGTTTATAATTTACTGATTTCAAGGTGTAAGCAGCAGGCAATTATACATAAAGACTAGAAACAAAGATACCAATGCAGATTTGGCAGTTATGGAGTAATAAAATAGCATAATACGGCTAGCTGAGACTCCAAGAGATTTTAACTTGTACTAACTCTCACAGCTAGATACAGTACCACGCCTAGGATCCTGTTTTCTGGCTTCCTAACCCAGTGCAAACTATGCCATGCGACTTCCCTAGTGAGAAATGAGGTTTGAAACAGATCAGAGGTCTAGGGAGGAACCTAGGGTCGCAAAAAAGAGGAAGGAGCAAAGAGAAATACCAGAGCTGTTTGTGTTACCCTTGCTGTTTTTTGGGCCAAAGCTTACCTTCACTTGAAGCTCCCTGGAAGGCACCTTATTCATTGCTACCCTAAAATCGAGAGGCCTTTTTTAGCTCCACTGTTGGCTGGCACCTTTGTTTTGTCTAGTCCTGGGGTCCCCAAACTACGGCCTGCGGTCCACATGCGGCCCCCTGAGGCCATTTATCCGGCCCCCACTGCACTTCCGGAAGGGGCACCTCTTTCATTGGTGGTCAGTGAGAGGAGCATAGTCCCCATTGAAATACTGGTCAGTTTATTGATTTAAATTTACTTGTTCTTTATTTTAAATATTGTATTTGTTCCCGTTTTGTTTTTTTACTTTAAAATAAGATATGTGCAGTGTGCATAGGGATTTGTTCATAGTTTTTTTTATAGTCCGGCCCTCCAATGGTCTGAGTGACATTGAACTGGCCCCCTGTGTAAAAAGTTTGAGGATCCCTGGTCTAGTCCCTATGGAAGATTGGAGACCTTGGTTTGCAGGAATCACAGGGATCAGAGTTGCAAGTTAAAACCACAACTGTTCTGCTTATTAAGGTTCTACTGGAACATCAAGGCATTATTCTTTTTAACCACCAGTTCTTATATTTCTAATAAAGTATTTGAAGTATAAATCATGCCCCTGATCAGTTGGCTCAGTGGTAGAGCATTAGCCTGCCATGTGGATGTCCTATGTTTGATTCCCAGTCAGGGACACAGGAAAAGCAACCATCTGCTTCTCTCCCCTTTTCTCTCTCCTCTCCCCTCCCCTCCCGCAGCCATGGCTTAATTGGTTCAAGCAAGTTGGCCCCAGGCACTGAGGATGGCTCCATGGCCTCGCCTCAGGCACTAAAAATAGCTCAGTTGCCAAGCAACAGCCCAGATGGACCGATCATGGCCAGGAAGGGGGCTTGCTGGGTGAATCCCCATCGGGTTGCATACAGAGTCTGTCTATCTGCCTTCCTGCCTCTCAATAAAAAAAAAAAAAGAAGTATGAATCATAAGGGAATATTTTCTTTGTCTGCATTAGATTGTGGGACTCACAGAGAAGACTGTTTTAGTTGCCCTGGACACTGTTTCCTGTTTGGAACAGGGCAACAACGCTAGGTCTGTGGCCTCCACAGCTATGAACTCCCAGTCGTCCCGGTCTCATGCCATCTTTACCATCTCCATAGAGCAAAGAAAGAAAAGTGACAAGTAAGTTATAACATAAAGAGTCAAGATTTTTAACATTCATTTTCCTAAAGTTGAATATTAGATTGCTTCTTTAATTGATTTGACAAGTCATCTGACATCAGTACTCAGAGCACTAGTAATCAGAGGGGCCATTTGGACTGACTCCAGAGGAAAGGAGAGCTGGCAGGTCAGCTTTGATACTCCAGTGTCCTCGAGCTGATGTGCTGTTCTCACTATGTCTTCCTGTCACTATCACAGGAATAGCTGCTTTCGCACCAAGCTGCACCTTGTAGACCTCGCTGGATCGGAAAGACTGAAGAAAACCAAGGCTGAAGGGGATCGGCTAAAAGAGGGTGAGAATCATTAAGGCCACAGTTGTAGATAAAAACTTCTTGTTGGTACCGTCGGTGTCTTGACGGGGATATTTCAGGTCACAATCTAACAGTACCTACAATTCGAGCTTGAGGCTGATTTCAGAAAAAGTGAAAAATTGTTTCTTTCCCTTGCACTCACTTTCTAATTTAGGTGTGGGATTTGGATCTAGCCCTTGGTTTGGTTTCATCTGGCCCAGGCAAGTTTTTGTTTTGTTTTACCCCCAATTCCTTATGATTAAAACCAATACCCTCAAGTATTCACTATCCTTTTCAGATGTTGTCACATAAACCTCATCAGCATGGCTTCCATGTCTTCACTTAAGATGTTGGATATAAAGGCTAGAAGAACCCCCGTGTATGCTATTAGAAACCTTCATCTGGCACGCTAGTGATCTGGTGATCTGCATGCTGTGGAAATGGTCTTTTAAGCAATTATTAATCTCTCTTAACAAAGATTAACAACCAGCTCCTATTTCTCAATTTTGTACTTAAGGATCTCATAAAAGATTTTATCCAGTGCCTTGCTGAAATCCAGGTGTACTAAGTCCACCATGTTTCTCATAGCCATCAGCTTAGTAACAATACAAAATGAAATAAGAATTAGTCCAAACTGACTTTTTCTTAGTGAATTCAAGCTGGCTTCTAGTGCTTTTCCTTCCATTTTGAGGTTCTTGCAAGCTATCCCTGTAATAATCCAGAGGAACATCGAACTTACTGGTCTGTGACTTATGGAGTTCACTTTTACCTCTTTTGTTCTGAATGTTGAAATTACGTTCGCCCGGTCTTCTGGGCCCTGCTTCCCTGTTTTCTCAAAGATCCCTAACATAGTTTCAGTACTCTCATCTGAAATTACCCTTAGTTGCCTCAGCTAGAATTCATCTGGTCCAAGATATCTGAACTCTTATTAAGATAGATGAGTTCTCAAAAATAAAAATAAAAAGATAGATGAGTTCTCGCTATGTCTTTACTCAGATTGGGCTTCAGTTCCCTCAGGGACTGAGAAGGCAGAAGCAAAAACGGTCATTGAGTTGACTCCGTCACTCATTAGTACGCACTGCGGGCACACAGCAGAGACCTGTTTCTCCCTCTTTCAGCTTTGTGTTCTGAATGTATTTAAGTGTCCTTTTTGTTCCATGTCTGTACTTTGAGATTTAACCTCCTTATTTAAAGGTTCTTGTGCCCTTTTATCATTTGGGGGGTGTATAGTTTTGAGTTATATTTTAACAGCTTTATTGAGATACAATTCGCATACCATAAAATTCACTCATTTAAACTGTACACTGGAGTGGATTTTAGCATGCTCAGAGTTGGACAGCGACTACCACCATCTAATTTTACAACATCTTCATCATCCCCCAAAAGAAACTCAATATCTATTAGCAGTCACTCCCCATTCTCAACCCTTCTCTTACCCTAGGCACCCACTAAGCTATATTTCATATAAATAGGATCATGTATCAATAATATGCCGTTTTTTATGACTGGTTTGTTTCATTTAAGGTTAATTTTGGTTTTTAAAGGATTCATCATGTGATAAATGTATATTTTTTAAAGTACATTTGACGTGCAATACATGGTGGGGCAAAAGTAGGTTTATAGTTGTTCCTATGAAATATAATACAATAATTAATAAGTAATAATACAAGAATAAACTGTTTCATGTACTCGCAATTGTAAAACTACTTTTGCCCCACCCTGTATTATGTTAGTTTCAAGTGTACAACATAGGGCTCAACGTTTATATACCTTCAATGTGATCGCCATGATAAATCTAGTAACCACCTGTCTCCATACAAAGCTACGTATTACGATACTCCTGACTGCATTCCCTGTGTAGTATATTGCATCCCTGTGACACTTCTTTTATAACTAGAGGCTTATACCTTTTATTCCCTTTGCATTTTTCAACACCCTTTACTCCCCTCCTCTCTGGCAACCATCAGTTTGTTCTCTGTATTGGTGAGTCTGTTTCTGTTTTATTTGTTTGTTTGTTTTTTAAGATTACACATATGAGTGAAATCATACGGTAATGTGGTATTTGTCTTTCTCTGTCTGACTTACTTCATTTGCCATAATACCCCCTGGGTCCATCCATGTTGTCACAAATGGCAGGATTTTATTATTTTTATTGCTGAGTAATATTCCATCGTATATAGATTTATTCATATAAATCTTCTTTATTCATTCTTCAATTTTTGGTTGCTTCCATATGTTGGGTATTGTAAAGTATGCTGCATTGAACATAGGGTTGCATATATCTTTTTGAATTAATGTTTTGGATTTCTTCACGTAAATACCCAGAAGTGGAAAACTGGATCATATGGTAGTTCTAGTTTTAATATTTTTTGAGGAACCTTCATACTGTTTTTCATGAGAGGCTGCACCAGTCTGCGGTCCCACCAAATACTAGTGAACAAACAGATGTTGGCAAGGTGTGGAGAAAAGGGATCCCTTGTCCTTTTCAAGGGTCGTCCATGTTGTAGCATGTGTCAGTACCTCGTTCCCTTTTATTGCTGAATCATGTTCCATAATACGGATATGCAGCATTTTGTTTGTCCATCAGTTGTATCCAATTTGGCTATTTTGAATTATACTCTATGAACATTTGTGCATAAGTATTTGTGTGCACAAATGTTTTAATTTCTCTTTAAGTTCATACCTACGAGTGTAATATCTGGGTAATACAGTAACTGTTAAAGTCCTTTTTAAACAATAAAGATATAATAAGTATGCATTAAAATTTACCCTTTTAAAGTGTACAGTTCAGTGATTCACAAAGTTGTACAACAGTCACTGCAACAAATTTTAGAATATTTTTATCACCCCAAAAAGAAACCTACACCCATTAACATAGTCACTCTCTATTTCTCCCCAGCGCCCCTTTCCCTCCCAGGCAATGACTAATCTTTCTCTCTCTACAGGTTTGCCTATTCTGGACATTTTATATACAGGGGGTCCTTGGGTTATGACACAGTTCTGTTCCTATGACAGTGACATACCCTGAATTTTGATGCAAGTCGAAAAACACCCTAGCTTAAATCACTTACCTATCTTAAGACAGTTGTAAAATCATAATCTAGAACATAAAAACACAACTAAGCCACAGAAAAAGGAAAAGGAAATAAATATACTGTGCTATAGTAACAGCTGAAACACTTGCATCTCAATTTTTTTTAATTTTTATGGGAGTGAGCGTTGTAAACTCAAAACGTTATATGACTGCCGTAACTGGAGGACCCTCGTAAGTGTAATCATGCAGTATATGTATGGTCTTTTGTGTTTGGCCTCTTTCACTTAACATAATGTTTCCAAGATCCATCCATGTTGTAGCAAATATCAGCACTTCGTTTCTTTTTTATTAATTATTTTTATTTAATTTATTGGGGTGACATTGATTCACCAAACAATATCTCTGTTGCATGAATAGGTATATCTTTTGTGTGTCTGAGAGAGAGACAGGCAGGCAGGCAGGAAGGGATAGAGATGAGAAGCATCAACTTGTAGTTGCGGCACTTTAGTTCATTGATTACTTCTCATACGTGCCTTGACCTGGGGGCTCATGCTGGGCCAGTGACCCCTTGCTCAAGCCAGCGAGCGAACTTGGCCTTCAAGCTGGATGAGCCCACGCTCAAGCTGGCAACCTTAGGGTTTTGAACCTGGGTCCTCAGCGTCCCAGGCCGATGCTCTTCAGAGCATCGCCACGGATCAGGCACATGAATATATCTTTTTATTTATCCATTCATTTCTTGATGAACATTTACGTTGTTTCCACTTTGGGTTATTGAATAATGCTGCTATGAGCACTGATGTACAAGTTTTTGTGTAGATGTATGTTTTAATTTTTCTAAGGTATATACCTAAGAGTGTAATTGCTGGGTCATAATGGCAACTCGGCATTTAACTTTTTGAGGAACTGCCAGACTTTTTCACAGCAACTGTACCATTTTACATTCTTACCAATAATATATGAGGATTCTAATTTCTCCATATTTTTAGTTTTATTCTGTCTTTCATTCTAGCCATCCTAGTGTGTGTGAAATGATATCTCATTGTGGTTTTGGTTTGCATTTCCCTGATGGCTAATGATACTGAACATTGTTTTACATGCTTGTCAGCAATTGGCGAATCTTCTTTGGGAAAATATTCAAATCCTTTGCCCATTTTTATTTGGGTTATTTTTTTATTGTTGAATTGTGCATGTTCTTTATATATTCTGGGTAAGAGCCCCTTATCAGATATATGCTTTGCAAGTGTTTTCCCCCACTCTTTGGGTTGTTTTCTCACTTTACTGATAGTGTCCTTTGAAGCACACATTTTAAAATTTTTGATGAACTTCAATCATCTACTTTTCTCTTGTTGCTTGCGCATTTAGTGTCATATCAAAAACCATTGCCTAATCCAGGTTCACAAAAACTTACA
The DNA here is from genome assembly GCF_036850995.1 of Saccopteryx leptura. NCBI lineage: Eukaryota > Metazoa > Chordata > Mammalia > Chiroptera > Emballonuridae > Saccopteryx > Saccopteryx leptura. The sequence goes on along the minus strand of NC_089516.1, from coordinate 66,442,359 downwards.
CTTCTGTGTTCTCCTAAGAATTTGATAGTGTTAGATGTTCGATTTAGGTCTTTCATCCATCTTTAGTTAGATTTTGTACATGGTATGAAGTGGCAGTCCAAACTTCAGTCTTTTGCACATAGGTATTCAGTTGTCCCAGCATCATTTGTTGAAAGATTATTCTTTCCCCATTGAATTGTCTTGGCATCTTTGTCCAGAAGCACTTGGACTCTGGATTCTAGTCCATCGATCTATGTAGGTATCCTTATGGCTGTACTACACTGTCTTGATTACTGGAGCTTTGTAGTAAGTTTTGAAATTGGGGAAATGTGAGTGCTTCAACTTAATTTTTTTTTTTTTTCATTTTTCTGAAGCTGGAAACAGGGAGAGACAGTCAGACAGACTCCCGCATGCGCCCGACCGGGATCCACCCGGCACGCCCACCAGGGGGCGACGCTCTGCCCACCAGGGGGCAATGCTCTGCCCATCCTGGGCGTCGCCATATTGCGACCAGAGCCACTCTAGCGCCTGAGGCAGAGGCCACAGAGCCATCCCCAGCGCCCGGGTCATCTTTGCTCCAATGGAGCCTTGGCTGCGGGAGGGGAAGAGAGAGACAGAGAGGAAAGCGCGGCGGAGGGGTGGAGAAGCAAATGGGCGCCTCTCCTGTGTGCCCTGGCCGGGAATCGAACCCGGGTCCTCCGCACGCTAGGCCGACGCTCTACCACTGAGCCAACCGGCCAGGGTTCAACTTCATTTTTTTTTTTTTCAAAGTTGTTCGGGCTATTCTGGGTCCTTTGCACTTCCATGTGAATGTCAGGATCAACTTGACATTTTCTGCAAAGAAGCAGCTGGGTTTTTCATAGGGACTGGCTGCATCTTCATTTCCGTTTAGGAAGTACTGTCATCTTAACATTAAACCTTTTGACTCATGAACATCAGATGTCTCTCCACTTATTTTTTATTTTCAGGGTATAAGTTTTATACTTCTTTGTTAAATTTATTCCTAAATATTTAATTCTTCTCAATGCTGTTGTAAATGGAATTGTTTCCTTACTTTTATTTTCAATTATTTTTTAGCTTTGCATATTTATCTTTGGTTTGCAACCTTGCTGAACTTGTTAGTTTTAATAGATTTTTAAAATGAATTTTTTAAGATTTCTGTATATAAGGTTATGTCATCTGTGAACAGAAAAAGTTTTACTTCTTCCCTTCGGGTCTGGATGACTTTATTTCGTTTTCTTGCCTAATTGTCCCTGCTGGAACATCCAGTACAGCGTTGGCTAGAAAGCAGTGAGAGTGGGTGTTGTTATCTTGTTCCTGATTTCAGGGAGAAGCGTTCAGTCTTTTCCTATTAAGCCTGTGTTAGCTGTAGGTTTTGCATAGGTTCCCATACAAGGGTGAGGAAATTCCCTTCTATGCCTAGTCTGTTGAGTGTTTTTATCATGAATTTGTCAGATGTTTTATCATCATCTATTGACACGATCATGTTATTTTTGTTCTTTATTCTGTTGATATAATATATTGCATTAATTGATTTTTGGATGTTAAATTAAGCCAATCTTGTAGTCCTTGGATAATTCTAACCTGTTATTGTATGTTTTGTGACTTTCCTGGACTAATTCTGTAATTCCCTGTAGTTTGAGGTCACAGAATTGCTTTTTTAGTTTCTCTTTGTCACTTGTGTTTCTGGGATTTTCTAGGTGAATATTAACACTTTCAGGTAGACACTGTCTTCTCTCTCTCTGGCATTTGTACCTTACTTCTTTTCTTTTTTATTTTAAGATTGAATCGTTTTAGTGATGGTAACCATTACCTTTTCTTTCCCACTCTAACCAAAATGTTGCTAGTGTTTCACTTTTCTTTTTTTTTTTTACAGAGAGAGAGTCAGAGAGAGGGATACATAGGGACAGACACACAGGAATGGAGAGAGATGAGAAGCATCAATCATCAGTTTTTTCTTGTGGCACTTTAGTTGTTCATTGCTTTCTCATATGTGCCTTGACTGTGGGGCTACAGCAGACCAAGTAACCCCTTGCTCAAGCCAGTGACCTTGGGTCCAAGCTGGTGAGCTTTGCTCAAACCAGATGAGCCCGCGCTCAAGCTGGCAACCTCAGGGTCTCAAACCTGGGTCCTCTGCATCCCAGTCCGATGCTCTATCCACTGTGCTACCACCTGGTCAGGCGCTAGTGTTTCACCTTTAACTATCTATTGAACATTTCTAGCCAATGAAGTGATTTTTTATTCCTTGTTTGTTAAGAATTAGATTCAGTATTTTGAAAATAACGAATGAGTGCTGAATTTTATCATTTATTGGAAGTCAATTATCATGTAGTTTTTCTTCTTTTAACCTGTTGATAGAGTAAATTGTAAAAATAAATTCTTTATTATTGAGTTACCCCAATAGACCATGCTAAATTATTCTTTGTGCACATTGCTGGAGTTCATATACTAATTTTCAGTTTAAGACCTTTGCGTATCTGTTCCTATGAAAGAGTGACCCATACCTTTTTTTGCATGTGTGCTCTCCTTGTCCAATTTGGGTTTTACTAAAGGTTTTACCAGCTGTATAAAACGGGTTGGGAAGCTTTCAGTTTTGTTTTTTGTTTTGTTTTGTTTTTGTTTTTCCTGTGTGCTGGTACAGTTTATATAACATGGAAATTAGCTCTGAAGTTTTCTTGAAGGTTTGGTTTTCTATATCTTGAACCAATTTTGTTCATTTATATTTTCTTAGAAAATTTTTCATTTTTTCCAGATTGTCAAATTTATTGGTCTAATACTATATGTTGATTTACTTTATATTGTTAATCTATATATCAATAATTATGTCTCTACTTCAAGTTCATTTGTTTATATGTATTCTCTATTTTTTTCTATCATATTTGAAAGATTTGTTGATTAACTCTACCTTTTTTCTGATTTTATTTTTTTACTCTCTATTAATAACTTATGTCTAAATTACTTGATTTTGTTTTTGTTATAGTCTTTTCATTGCTTCCTGAGTTTGAAAGCTTAGTTCTCCTCTTTTTTTTTTTTAAAGCTTTTCAAGTATATTCAAAAGAGGTCAGGGTGAATAATGAACCCCCGTGTACCTGTCATGCAGTTTCAACAATGACTAATTTATGACCAGCCAGTTTCAGTTTATTTGTGTCCTGACCACTTTCTCCCTCTGACATTATTTTGAAGCAAATCCCAGACATATTGTTTATTTCAGTCTGTATCTGAAAGAAAAGTCTTTTAAAAATATAATCACCTAGAAATTAATAATGCCTTAATATGAAATGTCTAGTCAAGTGTTCAAATTTCCATTAGTCTCGTTGATTTTATTTGTTTGGATCAGGATCCAAAGTCCACATGATGTTATTAATCAACAGTTCTTTTAAGTCTCCATCTCAGCTTCCTGGAACGATTTTTATTGAAGAAATCAGGTTGTTTTTAGAATTTTTCATAGTGTGAATTTTGGTTGATTGCATCCCCATGTAATTTTAACATTTCTCTTTCCTCTGTTTTTCTCACAAATTAGTAGTTGGATCTAGAGGCTAAATCACATTCAGAATCAATTTTTTTCTCTTACTTGCACATACTGTTTGATTCTCTCTCTTTTTGGTGGTATAGCTCATTTATTTTCAATTGTCCTTGTCTAAAAAGATTCATTGACAGCTATCCACTTTCCTTTAAATACCACTTGGATATAATCTTACAATTTTGAGAAATCATACTCTGTTCATTTCTAAATAGGATGATATTTTCCTTTTAGTTTTTTCTTTAACCTAAGAGTGATATAGGAGACATTACTAGGTATCCTTTTGTTGTTAATTTCTGATTTATTGCCTTATGATGAAGGAATGTGTGCGATTTCTGTTTTTAGAAATTTGGCGCCTGACCAGGCGGTGGCGCAGTGGATAGAGCATCGGACTGGGATGCGGAGGACCCAGGTTCGAGACCCCGAGGTTGCCAAATTGAGCACAGGCTCACCTGGTTTGAGCAAGGCTCACCAGCTTGGACCCAAGGTCTCTGGCTCGAGCAAGGGGTTACTTGGTCTGCTAAAGGCCCATGGTCAAGGCACATATGCGAAAGCAAGCAATAAACAACTAAGGTGTCGCAACGAAAAACTGATGATTGATGCTTCTCATCTCTCTCTGTTCCTGTCTGTCTGTCCCTATCTGTCCCTTTCTCTGACTCTCTCTCTGTTAAAAAACAAAGAAAGAAAGAAATTTGACCTGATTCTTGTTTGATCTTTAATATTTCATGTGTATTTGAAAAGAATGTTTTCTGTTGGGTATATAGTTCTATATGTACTTATCAGATAAGCATGTTAATTGTATTACTCAGATCCTCCATGTCTTTTCTTGTTATTTATTCCATATGTTATTTTCTCACAGTATGACCAAGGATCTGTCGATTTTTCCCTGTATTTCTTTATTTATGCATTATACATTTGAAGCTCTGTTGATACCGGCATAAAGTATCATGACATGTATCTCTTAGACGATCACATCTATTTTGTCCACATTCTCTTTGTTGGCCCTTGCCTGACACGTCTGTTTGCATCCCTTATCAAAACCATGTAGCTAGATTTCATTCAACCAGTCAGTTGGTCGTTCATTCTAATCTGATACTCTCTTTTAACAGAGGGTTCTATCCTAGGTATTTTTTTTATGTTTGTGTTTGAACTCATTCCTGCCATATCGGTGGTTACTAGCCCAATTCGGGTACCACAACCACTTACCCTGACTGGGGTCCCAAGGACCCTCCCGTTTGCTGAATCCACTGCCTTCGAGTCTGCACTGCCCTAGAGTTGGTGCCACTTTGTCACAGCAGTTCTCTCCTGTAAATCCTTTTATTCTCTTAGTCTGAGTCATCCTCTTTCCATCTGTCAGGGATTTTGCGGTTTCTGATCTACCAGCAATCAATTATAAGTTAGGGGAGGTGGCTTTCTCACTTGGCAACATCCTCAGACTCTTAGGGGCTCCCAAAGGAGTTTCACTCGAGTGCATTAGAGGGTTTTGCTTACACAGTTCAGAGCTTCAATGTCTTCATTTGTTAAATGGAATTTGAATATATACCCCCCACAGAGGTGTGAGGATTAAGTAAACTCATATATACAAGACGTGTAACATAATTTTTGGTATCTAGGATCCTTTTCATAATTATTAATTCCATCTTCTATGTTTTTACTTGCTCTGAGTGGTGGTTAATAAGGAATCTGGGGGGCCTTACTGATGTGTATAGAAAAGCCCAGCTGAACCAAGACCCCTAGATGATTGACAGGGTGCTTGTCAACATTTGAAGTAGACTTTGTGTGTGGAAGAGGCTCATAAGGGTGGGACAAAATTGTTCTCGTTAGCTGACAAAATGTCCCCAAAGCCAAGCCCTTTCCTACTGTTAGGAGCGATTTTATACCTACTGAGAGCTAGGAAAGTTGCTAGAGCCTCTAGAATATTTTCAGAGGATGTATATGGCCCATCAGGATTTTGTTGCGTATTGCATTACTGCGTGTGAAAGAATAGGGTGAATTCAAGTGTCACATCTGTTCTGTGAGGCAAAGAAGTTTATGGCAAATCACAGTTGAGTCTTAAACCAAGTGGAGCTGCCAACAGCTGAAGGGAAGCGAGTGAGAGAACTAGCCATGGGCACATGGGCCGTCCCCAGGTTACAGACGAGATGGGTTCTGTAGGTTTGTTCTGAAGTTGAATTTGTGTGTAAGTTGGAACAGGTACATTTACCTATTAAATGCAAATTAGACAGGTGTTTGTCTTAACATATGTTTATTTTTACCTTTCTGCACATAGAAATGCCTAAACAATTTCAAACCTACAGAACCTCTCTCATTTGTAACCCGGGCACCACCTGTTTGGAAGCATATAAGTAGAGAGAAGGATAATGAGTTTGATTTTGTACGTGTCAGATTAGGAATGCATATTAGAGAAGTCCCTAAGGAAATGGGAAATTCAGAGCTAGAGCTTAGAAGCAACGTCTGGGTTGGAAATAAACATTTGGAACCTGTGGGTAAGGTTGCCCGGGCGAGTTGTGTAGAGAAAGACTAGATGACAAGTGAGCCAACATTATATGTTAGTGGGGAGCACTGATACTTCAAGTCAAGGGTAAAGAGCCAAGTAAGGGCCCGAAGAGACACAGGAGGGTAAGTCGTGTCTAAAAACCAAGATAAGAGTTTCTAGAAAGAAGGGATTGTCACCTGTGTCTAATGCTTCAGAATGGTGATGTCAGATGAGGACTGAGAAGAGACAGATGGGTTCGTCAATTGAGGTTTTTGGTGATCTTTGCTAGTTGAGTGGTAAGGGATCAGGGTGGGTTGCATCAGGCTGAGAGGACTATAATTACTGTCGTGAATGTGGTGTTTATCTTTTCCATTAATTTCCTTATTCTTGTATTCCTTAACAATGGGTGGTATTTTGCCTGTTACTAAACTTTTCATAACTAATTTTATGTGTGGGGTCTTTTGTCACTTTTTTTCTGTTCAATGTTATGTTTGTGAGATTCATCCATCCTGATACATATAACTTCATCCATCTTGATACATACAACTGTGTTCTAAGTTTTCATTTTAAACTAGAGTCTTGGGTGTTCTTAGTATGAAATCATATCAGTAAAAAGAAAATTACCTCTGCCAATATTTATTCCTATCATTGCTAATATTTTTGTTAATTAACAAGGAGAAGGATGTAGAAAGATACACCCTGGACTTGTAAAATTACTTTTCACGGGGGGTGGGGGCACCTAGTTTCTGACTTTAATTGGAATGGTTTTATTGTTTTAATATTTGGAATGATAATTGCTACTGGTTTTGGTAAATGGTATTTCATTCTTTTTGTTCCAGAAAGTCTTTGTCGTGGTGAACGTTAATCTCCTTGAGTGATCTTTTTCAGGCTCAAGCTGTCTATTTCCTTCAGCAACTTGATCTCACAAAAAGCCCATTCTGAGTTTTCTGCTTCTCCCTCTCTTTGGCTTCTGGCCCCCCTTCTGTGTCTCGTTATTTTCCTTTCTCTGCTTATTGGAGCTCCAGTCTAATGCTGGGGTCCCTTAAGTTATAGCAGCCTAGTGCATGGGAAAGGCACAGTGGTTGTACCCATGAGCCAGCGCCATAGAAGCAGTCCTGTTATCAGTCAGCTTGTCACACCCTTGGGGGGCATCAGGAGGTGGCCCCCCTGTACTCTTTGTGTGTGGTGCTGTCCTTGTCTCAAGGTAGAGAGGACCCGACCCAACTCCTCAGTTTCTTCTCAGCATTTTCAGCTCAGGGAAACCTGGCACACTCACAGGGGTGATATCAGCTGTCCCCTAGGAGCTCAGAGACATCTGCCGGCCAGAACTTTCTCAGGAGCTGCGTCCCCGTCCTTGCACTTTGGCTGTATGGCATCAGAATCCGGGTACTTGGCCGGGACCTTTCCTCCGTTCCAGAGAGAACTGACGTTCGGGTTCGGGTCTCCGCGCCGTCCTGCAGGCCCGCTCTCTCGGCAACTACTCGGCTCAGGAATGGAATAGAGGGTCCAGACTTGGCAATAAAGGGGAGCTGGGCTATCTAATTTACCATCTTTCCAAAATCCATCTACGTTTTAAAACTGTACTACCAGATTCCCATGAAGGCATAAGAGTGTTCATTTTGGTCAAGTTTCCTAAGTTTTCTACTAAGTATTATTACCAATTTGATAAGTGGAAAATATTGTCTCGTTTTCTTTCCTATAGTTATCAATAAAGTTAAAAATACTTTTATGTTTATAGACTGTTTATATTCTGGATTAATTTACCTATTCAAGGTATTGGCTCCTGTTACTCACTATGGGTGCTGCACATTTCTTGTTAAGTTTATCCCTATTTTTTGTTATCACTTTAAATATAAAGCATATTCAGTTTGCTGCATGATAGGTTATCAATGGACTACAGGTGGATTAGAGATTATTCAATTGAGGTATAATACGGCATACAGAAAAATGCCCAGCCTGACCGGTGGTCCACAGTGAGCAGAGCTTCACCTGGGACCCTGAGATCCCCCGTTTGAAACTTGAGGTTGCTGGCTTGAGTGCGGGCCCGTCCACTTGAGCGTGCGATTATTTACAGGATCCCAAGGTCTCTAGCTTGAGCCCCCCACCCCCGGCCTGGTCAAGGCACACTGAGAAGCAATCAATGAACAACTAAAGTGAAGCAACTACGAGTTGATACCTGTCATGTCTCCTCCCTCCCTCTCTCTCTCCTTTCCTGTCTCTTTCTCTAAAATCAATAAAAAAGAAAAATGCCCAGATCAAAATTTTCCCCTCTGATGAATGTTCCCAGTGTGACTGTACTGTGTCACTAGCACCCAGGTCAAAACAATATTACAAGTGTTCCAGAAGCACCACTTGTGCCTGTTTCAGTCTTAGTCTTCCGTAAAGGGCAACTTTGTGTCTCATTTTTTTCCTTCAATATGAGGTCACTAGACAAAGGGCAGCTAGTTAAATGAGAATTTCAGATAAGAGACAAATCATTTTGTAGGGAACATACTTATATTGAAAATGATGCGTCATTTATCTGAAATTCAGATTTAACTGGATGCCTGTATTTTTTTCTTTTGCTAAATCTAGTAACTAACTCAACATTATGTTTGTGAGATTCAGCCATATTATTGCATATAGCTGCAGTTCGTCCATTTTCATCACTATACATTGGTGAATGAGCAACATTTCCTTCTTCCTTTCTCCTGCTGGGTGGACATTTGAGTAATTTCCAGTTTGGGGCTCTTATGAATAGTGCTGCTATGAATATTCTTGTCTATGTATTTTCATGAGCATATATACCCACACTCCTTCAATCCTGAATCCTGTAACTGCTACGCTATCTCTTGCCCTTTAGAGTTAAGCTGCTCAAAAAAGTTCACACTGCTTAGCAACACATGTGATTCACTCGTAGTTACATTTTTTGGTAAGATTATAGCACACATGCAGAAAACTGCATAAATCGTGCACATACTTTAATAAGTAATTATATAGTGAACACCCGTGTAATATCTATTACTGGTTGAAAAGGACAACATTTCCAGCGTCTGTGTATACCGCTCTCAGATCGCAACCCCCTTCCCTGACTTTTCTTATGATCATTTCCTTGCTTTCCTGGACGTGCTGCCTGTGGATTTGTCTCTCAACAGCATAGTTTAGTTTTGTCCATTTTTAAACGTGTTATCAATGGAATCATACTGTATGGAATCTTTTGTGTTTTGCATGTTTCATTCAGCACTGTGTGAGATTCATCTATGTGGCATATAGCTATAGTCTCTTTATTTCCATTTCGGTACAGTATTCCATTGTCTGGCTAGACCACTGTTTATTCTTTCTACTGTTGATGGATATTTCAGTTCTTTCCAGTTTGTGGCTGTTCTCAACAGTGCCCTTATCAACATTCTTGTTCATGTGTCCTCATGCATATGTAGAGGAATTTTCTAGAGTATATACCTCAAAATAAAATTACTGGGTTATAGGGTGCATATGCATCCAACTGTCTTCCTAGGAGTCACAATGTCTGAGAGTCTTTGCTCCACATTCCCCAACAATATTCTCTCAGAATTTTAAATATTTGTAATCTAACAGATGTGGTAACTCCCATTGTGGTTTTAATTTTCATTACCTCCATGACTAAAGGGGTTGATTATCTTTTCATATGTTTATTGGTCTTGTATATTTTCTTTTCTGTAAAATGCATGTTCTGGTCTTGCCCATTTTTCTATTGTCTGCCTTCTTCTTACTGATTCCAAAAGTAGTTCCTTTTAACATATACTGGGTTCTAGTCGCTGTTCAGTTACATTAATTGCAAGCCTCCCTACCCCACAGGTTTTACAAATATCTTCTCCCTCATCTCTGGCTTGTCTGTTTACTCTCTCTCATTTATGATACTTTTATTTTGTGTCTTGTTTAAGAAATCCTTTAGTTCCCCAAGGTCTTGAAGACATTCTTCTGTATTATCTAATAAAAGCTTCACAATTTTGCCTTTCACATAAGTCTTTAACCCACCTAGAACTGTTTTCTCTGCTTAGTATGATGTAAGGGTCCAGTTTTGTTTTCTGTCTAAATACCCATTTGTTCTAGTGCTATTGATAAACAAATTCACCGTTTCCCCATCAATGAGTGGCACCATTTCTGTCATGTACTAAATGCCCAAATATACCTTGGTCTGTTTCTGGGTATTCTGTTCTAGTCAGTCAAACGAAGTCTTCCAAATCTATGTATATAGGAAACCTCCCCATTTATTTAGGAGTTCTTTAATATTTTTCAGTGATTTGCCCTGTAGAAGTCTTATACATATTTTGTTCTAAGGTAATTTGTATTTTGAAAGTATTGGAAGTGATATTTTAAAATAATTTTATTCAAGTATAATATACAAACTGAACAAACCCATGTAGACAGCATAAATAGGATTTTTTACAATTTTGTATTCTAAATTTGTTTCTAGTGTATGGCAATAAAATTTATTTTTTAATCCTGATTGATTCACTCTGGTGGTACCCACCATGCCAAAAGCACTATGAAAAATATCACAGTGACATTCTAATTAGCAAAATAATTGGTTCTTTACAGTGCGTATCCAATCTCTGTGGCAGGGCACTTGAACAAACACTTGTTGAAATTCTTCTCCTGAAGAGTTTGTAAATCGTCACTCTCCTATTTTCCTAACTTTTCAGTCTCTTGCTTCTTCTTCCTGTTGCATCGTACTATTTATTGCTCCCAGCATGATCTCCATTAGGAATAAGTACCCACTACCTGCTGTTAGTTCCTTAGCAATATTGTTCCTTAGCAAATAACGCACCTCCATTCTGTTCCTGCTGTCTCTACAGAGTCCCTGCCTTCCTGCTGTACGCCTGGTCTAGAGCCTCCTAATGCTTTGACTAGTAGGAGGCATTCCATTCGAGATACCAGAGCTAAGTGAATTTCCTTCAAATAGCACTTAGTCCACGGTACCTGCCCTGCTTAGAAACTAAGTGGGCCATCATTACTTAGAGAATGAAGTCTAAAAGCCAGAGGGACCTTCCGGCCCCTTCATACCCGGCCTGCCTCCTCAGCTGTCTCTCACAGCTCCGCTGCCCACACTGCTGCTTGGCCTCCAGCAGGTGCCCTACTAATTCTGGCTGCTGTGCCCTTTCCTTACAGCCCCGGTCTCTCCTGTCCCAGAATGTGGCTGGCGCCTGCTCCCCCATCAACCTCTCCACAGCATAGCCATCTCTCTGCGTCCAACTTGAGTCTTGGGGGTTTTGATGTCACCTTTTATAACCATGTCATCTAATGCACTTTGTCTCTGCTGACCTTCTACAGTGTCAGAGGACTGCCTTGCCAGCTCCCGGCCTCTCTATTTCCAGTTCCATCTTCTGCCATTCCTGACAGACTGCGGGGTTCCAGCCACAGCAGTCAGCTCAGCGTTCTGCAAACAGTCCCGTGTGTTCTCTGCTGGGGGTTTCTTCTCTCCCCACTGCCTTGGAAATCTGGCTCCATCAGGCATCCCTGTACCTCTTGTGCTTTTTTGTTTGTTTTGTTTCTGACAGAGACAGAGAGAGGGACAGATAGAGACAGACAGACAGGAAGGGAGAGAGATGAGACACATCCATTCTTTGTTCCGGACCTTAGTTGTTCAGTGATTGCTTTCTCATATGTGCCTTGACCAGGGGTGGGGGCTACAGCAGAGTGAGTGACCCCTTGCTCAAGCCAGTGACCTTGGGCTCAAGCCAGCGATCATGGGGTCATGTCTATGATCCCACGCTCAAGCCAGCGACCCCATGCTCAAGTTGGTGAGCCTGCACTCAAGCCAGCAACCTCAGGGTTTCGAACCTGGGTCCTCCACGTCCCAGTCCAATGCTTTATCCACAACACCACCGCCTGCTCAGGCCCTCCTGTGCTTTTAACCTCTCCTTCTCTACTGACTTGCCCCCTCAACATAGAAGCACACTAATGTGTTTCTCCCGTTTTAAAACAAAACCACCCTCTGCACGCTGTGGCTCTCTTTCTCTTTCCTCACTTCACCTTTTGTGCCATCACTCCCCCCTCATCCCATTAAAACTGTCCCTGCTGAGCTCTCCCAGTGACCTGAACAACTGGGCCCCATAGGCTCTTTGGACTTTCCCTTACGTGGTGAGTTCAGTGCCTGACATCCTGCCCCTTCTTCCAGACAGTCTCATTTGTCCCTTGGATCTGTGACACTCTCCTCCCCTGGGTCTCCTCACTTTTCTGGGGCTCTCCACTCCTCATCCCCCCCCAGTCACCCCTGCAGCAGCTGAGGTCTGGCCTGGGATTTCTTTCTCTCCCTGCAGGTCAAGCCCGTCCCCTTGCCACCTCTGCACCCCGAGTGGTCTCCCCCACTTCGGGGCTTATAGCTTCTACCTGTATGCTGCTATTCCCCGAACTCTTCCTCTAGCCCAGTGATGGGCAATCTTTTGAGCTTGGTGTGTCAAAATTTGCCAAAAAACTGAGCATAACTCAGGTGGTGTGTCATTTCGAGAAAAAAAACATAATTTTGTGATATTTATAGTTTAAATAACAAAAATGTATAATTGTAATATATAACTGTATTTAATAAACCAAAAACTAATTATTTAATTTACCTGCTTAGTGACTTCTTTGTTCATCTGTCAGTCCGTTTCTTTTGTTGGTCTTGATATTATTTAACTTGTGTGGGGTGCCGTGAACTAAGATAAGTGAGGGGGAGGGGGAATTCTTTAACCTGCCTATTAGTGACTTTTTTGTTGCTGAATTTCATTGGCTAAATCTTCAATTGAAGGTTGGTATTTTATACACTTCAAGCCCAAGCAAGTGCTACTAACTTACTATATCAATCTGTTTCTTTTGTTGGTTTTGATATTATTCAACACTGAGAATAAGGTCTCACAGAAGTATGTAGAGGGAAAAATTGTGAGTAAAGCCATTGCTATATTTTTCAGGTTGCTAAGTGTCTGGTATTCGGTTCCAGGCACTCCAAATTTCCTGTTTATAATGGTACACCTCTTGATTCTCCAAGCGGCTCCTTTTCAGATTCTCAAGCTTTGACCTCAAGTCGACAAACACCTGAGCCCAGATGCTGTCTTGAAATTCTGCAAGTTGCATCTTATGTAAATTAAGATGGCTGCCGCTATTTCTAATGGCAGGAAATGACACCCATAGCACAGGCCCTCGCCTCTCCCAGCCTCCCCCTCACTTGAATCAGTAATGATGGTCAATTAGAAATCCATGACACCCCAGAACAGTAGATTGGATGATTGTTGCTGGTAATGGTGAACACAGGGCCCCCAGAGATGCGTCCCCCGTGGCATTCCACTGTTCCCTGCTCCACCAGCCAGAAGTGAGGTCAAAGATCACCTAATGGCCTAACCAGAAGTCCCAAAACTAGATGCTCTGTGCCGGAGTTCTGTTGTTTTGACCTACAGACCTCCAGCACAGAGTGTCTACACTACAGCAAATGTTTTATCCTCGGCTACTGCACCTGGCCATGCAGGAGCCAAGATGTAACGTCCTTCTTGGCATGCGGCCCCATACTTCTCTGGTATGCGGCCAGTTGCATGTCATCAACAATGGCTACACGTGCTGACACGTGTGTCATAGGTTCGCCATCATGGCTCTAGCCCGTGTCTCCCATCTGCACTTCAGCCTAGAAATGTTGTTGCCTGTGGGCATCTCATAAATGATCCACACGTACCTCCTGCTCCATGTATCTGAACCCAAGCTCCTCATCCCTTCTTGCTGCTGTTAAACCAGCGCCCCCACCAGCCGCAGTGAAGAATGCCAGCTCTGCCCCAGTCACCCAAACCAGAAACCGGGTCGGATTCCAAGCTCCCTTCACTGGCTCCTCCCAACCTATCCACCACCCAAGTCCTGTGCCTCTCACTTGTATCTCCAATTCCCTTCTTTTCTCTTACCTTGCTACCACGACCTCAGTTCAGGCGTTCGTCATTCCTTTGTTTACAGTGAGCTTGCCAATGGGTTTCCCTTCAGCTCATCTCCCCTCTCAAGTCAGGCGCCCTATCAAGTCATCTTCCAACTAGCAGCCAAAATGTTCTCCATAAACTGGAGAGACCTGCTTACAGCTCTTCCCAGAGCTCAGCGCCTAGTACCATGCTGCTTAATGTGGCCTTTGTTCTATGCCTGTGACCTAGCGCTACCTACCTGGCTAGCTTCCCCTCTCCCCACCCCTTCTTTGCCATTGGCTAAGCCATGCGAAGTGTGCCAGCTTCTCTATTGTCTGTGTGGCCTTGTGCGTTCTGTTCCCTCTGCCGGAAATCCTTCCTTCCATCTTCACGTGGCTAATTCTATTTTGCCTTTCCTCACTCAGTTCCGATTTCATCCTCTTGATGAAACTCTCTCTGACCCCCCACACCCTGCGCCCCCCACACTAACTAGTGTTTACCTCTTTTCCACACTAACAGTTTCCCAACTCTGTGTTTCAGTCATCTCCTTACCTAGCTGACCCCTCCTCCCCATACACAGCAAGCCAATCAAAGATGGGAGCTGTCTTTTTGTCTTTAAATCTCTAGGGCCTGGCATAGTGCCCGGCCTGTTGCAGGTTTTCACTACAGGAGTGCCTGACTTCTTTCTCTTTTTTGGTCTGGCTGGCAGCTCCCACTAAGATTTTAATTAATAATTCAGATGTCACCCACTTATGAAACCTTTACTTTGTATAAAAGTCTTTCTATCAATCAGTGCTCCAGAGTATTTTTTTGTAACATTTTATTGTGTAATTTTCTTAAATTATTTTTATTTATTTTAGAGGGGGGAGGGGGGGAGGAGCAGGAAGCTTCAACTCCCATATGTGCCTTGACCAGGCAAGGCCAGGGTTTTGAACCGGCAACCTCAGCATTCCAAGTCGACGCTTTATCCACTGCGCCACCACAGGTCAGGCTGTAATTTTCAAAGATGCATCAAAGTTCAAATATCTTACAGGAACAATTCTATACCTTGCGTCCAAGTTCCACTATTAACATTTTACTATATTGGCTTTATTACGTATCTGTCCATCTTTCCATTCATTAAGCCAGATTCTTTTTTTAGATGCTTTTTAAAGTAAATTGCATATATTAGTACACTTACATCCAAATATTTAAGTTTACATATTATTAACTGGACTTTAATATCTGTTTAGATTTTTGAATGTAAAATTTATAATGAAAAACACAAATTTTAAGTGTATATTAGCTCTGTTTTGACAAATGCATTTATACCTAAAAGCCTCTGACCCAAACCCTTGTCATAATACTCATTACCTCCCTTCCCAGTCAGTTGCCACCCAGCCCAGTCTCACAGCATTCTCCCTTTTCGTTGTAATTATTTACTTGTCTGTTTTTCCCAGTAGATTTTGAGTTCCTTGAAGTTAGAGACCCGTTCTGATTTTCCCGCGCCTTGTGCCAAGCACTGTGCCCAGCACACAGTAGGTGTTCAGTAGCTGGAGGCTGGCCAGATGGATGGGTATCTGCCTTATTCCTGGAATGTGAGCACATATTATATTCCTTCTCTCTTTCTCATCTCCCACATCCAACAGGTCACTTGGTAACGTCCTTTCTGTGTCTTAAATACCTTTTTCATTGTTCCGGTCCTTGGAGACCTCTCACCTATATTGTGAAATAGCAGTTTTAAACCTCCAAAGTAGTTTCTTAAATACCAGTTTTTTTTATTCCTAAATCTGCATGCCAAATGTAGTATTTCTAAAACCCAAATTTGATCATGTTTACCCCTCTTTAAAAACATTCGTTTCCATCTAACAGATGTTTTTAATTTGCCTTCCCTTTAAAGCAGAGGAACTTCTTTTTTTCTTCTTTTTATGTCCATTCAGTATTACTTGATATTAGTTTCAGGTGTACAGCATTGTGGTTAGACAATTACATGATTTACCAATGATCCCCCATAAGTCTGGTGCCCACCTGGCACAATGCATAGTTAAAACAGTATTAATGACTATATTCCCTGTGCCATACTTTACATTCCCGTGACCATTTTGTAACTACCAATCTGCCCTTCTCAATCCCTTCACCTATTTCTTTTTTTTTTTTTACAGAGACAGAGAGATTAGAGAGGGGTAGATAGGGACAGACAGACAGGAACGGAGAGAGATGAGAAGCATCAATCATTAGTTTTTCGTTGCGACACCTTAGTTGTTCATTGATTGCTTTCTCATATGTGCCTTGACCGTGGGCCTACAGTAGACCGAGTAACCCCTTGCTCAAGCCAATGACCTTGGGTCCAAGCTGGTGAGCTCTGCTCAAACCAGATGGGCCCATGCTCAAGCTGGCAACCTCGGGGTCTCGAACCTGGGTCCTTCCGCATTTCAGTCCGACACTCTATCCACTGCGCCACTGCCTGGTCAGGCCCTTCACCTATTTCACTCAGCCCCCTAGCCCCAACCCCATCTGGAAACCCTCAGTTTGTTCTCTGTATCTATAAGTCTGTTGCTGTTCTGCATGTTCATTTATTTTGTTTTTTAGATTCCACATATAAGTTAAATCATGTTATATTTGCCCTTCTCTGTCATAGTTCACTTAGCATAATACCCTCTATGTATATCCATGTTGTTGTAGATGTAAGATTTCATTATTTTTTATGGCCAAGTAATATTCCATTGTAGATATGTATCACATTTTCTTTATCCATTCATCTCTTGATAGGCACTTGGGTTGCTCCCATGTCTTGGCTATTGTAAATAACACTGCAGTGAACATAGGGGTGCATATATCTTTTAGATTACTGTTTCAGATTTCTTCAGATAAACACCTAGAAGTGGATTGCTAGGTCATAAGGTGGTTCTGTTCTATTTTTAATTTTTCAGGAACCCCCATACTATTTTTATAATAGCCGTAGCAATTTGAAGTCCCTTTTCTCCGCTTGCCAACAGTTGTTGTTTGTTGATTTATTGTTGATAGCCAATCTAACAGTTGTGAGCTGGTATTTCATTGTGGTTTTAATATGACTCTCTCTGATGATTAGTGACATTGAGCATCTTTTCATGTTTATTGGCCATCTGTATGTCCTCTTTGGAGAGATGTCTATTAGGTCCTCTGTCCATTTTTTTTAATCAATTGTTAGGTCTTTTGGTGTTAAATTGTATGAGTTCTTTATAAATTACCTTAATGGATATCTCATTGGTGAATATCTTCTACCAATTAGCAGGTGTCTTTTTGTTTTTTCTTATCTTTTTAAGATTTTATTTATTGGTTTTACAGAGAAAGGAGGATTGGGGAGTGAGAAGTATCAACTCATAATTGCTTCACTTTAGATGTTCATTGCTTGCTTGTCGTATGTGCCTTGACCAGGCAAGCCCAGAGTTTCTAAACTGTGACCTCAGCATTCCAGGTTGATGCTTCTAGAAGTGTTGTGTTTTTGGCTCTTACATTTAAGTCTTTAATCCATTTTCTGTTTATTCTTCTTTATGGTGTATCTAGTTTCATTTTTTGCATGTCTCTATCCAATTTTTCTAACATCCTTTATTGAAGAGACAGTCTTTATCCCATTGTATATTCTTGCCTCCTTTTTCATAGGTTAATTAACCAAATAGGCATGGTTTTACTTCTGGGCTCTCTATACTGTTCCAATAATCTATATGTCTGTTTTTATGCCAATACCATGCTGTTTAAATTACTATAATCTTGTAGTATAGTTTGATAATACCTAGCATGATACCTCCAACTTTATTCTTTTTCCTTAAGATAACTGTGTCTATTTGTGGTCTTTTGTAGTTCATATAAATTTTAGAATTATTGCTTCTAGTTCTATAAAAAATGCCTTTGGTATTTTGCTAGGAATTTCATTGAATCTATAGACTGCTTTGGATAATATAGACATTCTAATAATATTAATTCTTTCTACCTTGAATACGATATATGCTCCCATTTATTTGTATCTTCTTCAACTTCTTTCTTGAATGTCCTATAATTTTATGAGTACAGGTAGGACTTTTATCTCCTTGGTTAGATTTATTCCTAGGTGGGTTTTTTTGTTTTGTTTTGTTTTTTTGTGGGGTTTTTTGGGTAATGTTTATGTTATTGGTTTTAGAAAGAGGAAGGAGAAAGCGAGAGAGAGACAGGAACATTGATATGTTCCTGTATGTACCCTGACCGGGGATCAAACCCACAACCTCTGCGCATTGTGATGATTCTCTAACCAATTGAACTATCAGGCCAGGGTGGGTATTTTTATTTTTTTAAGCAATTGTAAATGGGATTGTTTGCTTCATTTCTCTTTCTTATAGTTTGTTATTGGTATATAAAAATGCAACCAGTTTCTGAGTATTAAGTATGTATCCTACTACTTTACTGAATTCATTTATCAGTTCTAATACTTTTTGGTGGGATTTTAGGGTTCTCCCTATATTGTGTCATGTCATCTGTAAAACAATGACAACTTTACTTTTTCCTTTCTAATTTTTAGATACCTTCTATTTATCTTTCTTATCTGATTGCTGTGGCTAGGATTTCCAATGCCGTGTTGAATAAGAGTGGTGAAAGTGGGCATTCTTATCCTGTTCCTGATCTTGAGGAATATACCTTTAGCCTTTCCCCATTAAGTATGATGTTAGCTATCAGTTTATCATATGTAGTCTTTATTATGTTGAGCTATGTCCCTTCTATTACCATTTTGCTGAGAGATTTTTATTATCATAAATGGGTTCTGAAAAAAAATAAAATAAAATAAAAATAAATGGGTTCTGGATTTTATCAAATGCTTTTATTTTTTATTTTTATTTTTTGTATTTTTCTGAAGCTGGAAACGGGGAGAGACAGTCAGACAGACTCCCGCATGCGCCCTACCGGGATCCAACCGGCACGCCCACCAGGGGGCAACGCTCTGCCCACCAGGGGGCAATGCTCTGCCCCTCCGGGGCGTCGCTCTGTTGCGACCAGAGCCACTCTAGCGCCTGGGGCAGAGGCCAAAGAGCCATCCCCCGCGCCCGGGCCATCTTTGCTCCAATGGAGCCTCGGCTGTGGGAGGGGAAGAGAGAGACAGAGAGGAAGGAGAGGGGGAGGGGTGGAGAAGCAGATGGGCGCTTCTCCTGTGTGCCCTGGCCGGGAATCGAACCCGGGACTTCTGCACACCAGGTCGATGCTCTACCACTGAGCCAACCGGCCAGGGCTATTTTTTATTTTTTAATTTATTGTGTTGACATAGTTTGACGTGTCCCACTCAATATAATACCCTCTACCCACCACATTGTGCCCCCCATGCCCCATGCAAAGTCTCTTTCCACCCTTATTTTACCCCCTCCCCCTACTTCCACTCTTCTTTCCCTCTGGCTATTGCTACTTTGTTCTCTGTATGTATGTGTTATGTATATATAATTTAGCTAATCCCTTCACCTTCTCTGATCCCATCCCCTCATCCCCCTTCCCTCTGACAACTGTCCATCTGTTCTCTGTGATCCTACCTTTGTTTTTATTTTGTTCTTCAGTTTATTGTGCAAAATCAAATGCTTTTATTTTCTACATCTAATAGTATGATGCTCTGATATTGATCCTTCATTTTGTTTATGTGGTATATCACTTTAATTGATTTGTGTATATTGAACAAAACTTGTATACCTGGAATATGACGTATGATCTTTTTAATGTATTGCATGTGGCTTGCTAACATTCTATTGAGGATTTTTTTTCATCTATGTTCATCAGGGATATTGGCCTATAATTTTCTTTTCTTTGTCATTTCTTTGATATTGGAATCAGAGTAACGGTAGCCTCATAAAATAGGCTTGGGAGTCTTCCCTTCTGTACAAATTTTTGGAATAGCTTGAGAAGGATAGGTATTACTTCTTCTATGAATGTTTCATAAAATTCACCTGTGAAATTTTCCAGTCTAGGATGTTTTGTTGGCAGTTTTTTGATTACTGATTCAATTTTGTCAATAGTAATTGTTCTGTTCAGATTTTTTATTTCTGATTGAGTTAGTCTTGGAAGATTGTCATTTTCTAGGATTTTATCCATTTCTTTCAGACTGTTCAGTTTGTTGGCATAAAAAAAACTGTACTATGTTTTATAATCCTTTGTATTTCTATGATGTCGGTTGTCATTTTTCCTCTTCTGTTTTGGTTTTACTTTTTTGTATCTTTTTTTTCTTGATGAGTCTGGTTAAAGGTATATCATTCTTGTTTGTCTTTTCAAAGAACCACTTCTTGTTCATTGATCTTTTGTGGGTTTTTAAAAATTATTTCATTTATTTCTGCTATGATCTTTATTATTTCCTTCCTTCTACTCATTTTGGGCTTTGTATTTTATTTTTCTAGTTCCTTTACTTGTAAGGATAGATTGTTTATTTCATATATTTCTGTGTCTTGAGGTGGCCTTTATTGCTATGAATTTCTCTCTTAGGACTGCTTTCACTGTATGCCATAGATTTTTGGGTTGTTGTGTTTTAATTTCCATTTGTCTCAAGGTATCTTTTGATTTCTTCCTTAATCTCCTTAACTCATTCATTGTTTAATACAATGTTATTTAGCCTCCATGTATTTGTGAGTATTTCAGTTTTTCTCTTTTTAGTTGATTTGTAGTTTCATACCATTTTTGGCCTAACATGTGGTCTGGCCTGGAAAATGTCCCATGTATATTTCAGTGTCTATTCTGCTGCTTTGGGCAGACATGCTATAAAAATATCAATTATGTCCATCTGGACTATGTGTCACAGGGGTCCCAAACTATGGCCCACGGGCCTCATGTGGCCCCCTGAGGCCATTTATCCAGCCCTCGCCACACTTCCGGAAGGGGCACCTCTTTCATTGGTGGTCAGTGAGAGGAGCACATTGACCGTCTCATTAGCCAAAAGCAGGCCCATAGTTCCCATTGAAACACTGGTCAGTTTGTTGATTTAAATTTACTTGTTCTTTATTTTAAATATTGTATTTGTTCCTGTTTTGTTTTTTTACTTTAAAATAAGATACATGCAGTGTGCATAGGGATTTGTTCATAGTTTTATTTACAGTCCGGCCCTTCAATGGTCTGAGGGACAGTGAACTGGGCCCCTGTTTAAAAAGTTTGGGGACCCCTGAACTAAGGTTCGCAATGAAAAACTAATGATTGATGCTTCTCATCTCTTTCTGTTCCTGTCTGTCTGCTCCTGTCTATCCCTCTCTCTGACTCTCTCTCTGTTTCTGTAAAAAAAAAAAAAAGTCCTTTTTTGTCTCTTATTATAGCCTTCATTGTGAGTCTATTTTGTCATATATAAATATTGCTACCCCATCTTGTTTTGTTTTATATCCATTTGCATGAAATATCTTTATCTATCCCTTTACTTTTAGTCTGTATGTGTCTTTCATTCTGAAGTGGGTCTCTTATAGATAGCATATGTGTATAAGTCTTATTTTGTTATCTATTCAACTACCCTGTCTTTTGATTGGAACATTTAATCCATTTACATTTAAAGTGATTGTTGATAGGTACGTAGTTATTGCCATTTTATTATTTACATTTGTTCATCTTTTTTCCCCCTTTTCTTCATAAAGAAGGACCTTTACTATTCCTTGTAATACTGGTTTGGTGGTGATTAACTCTTTTAGCTTATTCTTGTCTGGGAAGCTTTTTTTTTTTCTTCTTCTTCAATTCTAAATGATAGCCTTGCTGGGTAGAGTAATCTTGCTTGTAGGTCCTTGCCTTACATCACTTTCAATATTTTGTGCCAATCTCTTCTGGCCTGAAATGTTTCTGTTGAGAAAACAGCTGGCAGTATATGGTAGCTTCCTTATAGATAACCATCTGTGATTCTCATGTAGCTTTTAAAACTTTGCCTTTTCCTTTAACCTTTGACATTTTAGTTATTATGTGCCTTGTTGTGGGCCTTTTTGGGTTCATCTTGTTTGGACTCTCTGTGCTTCCTGGACTTCTATGTCTATTTCCTTTGCCAAGTTAGGTAAATTCTCAGTTATAATTTCTTCAAATAGGTCTTCAATCTCTAGCTCTCACCCTCTCTCTCTCCTTTTCCGGTACCCCCATGATATGAATGTTTCGCTGTATGTTGTCCCAGTGGACCCTTAGACTATCCTCATTTTCTAAAATTATTTTTTCTTTTTGCTGTTCCAATTTGTTACCTTGTCTTTCAAATCGCTGGTTCTATTATCTGCTTCATCTTATCTGCTATTGATTCCTTCTAGTGTATTCTTCATTTCAATTAGTGTATTTGTCATTTCTAACTGGTTCTTTTTCGTTTTTTCTATGTCCTTTTTTCTGTTTACTTCTCTTTGTTGAAGTTCTCACCAAGTTCCTTGAGCACCCCAATAACTAGTGTTTTGAACTCTGTATCAGTAGGTTGCTTTCCTCCATTTCCTTTAGTTCCTTTTCCAGTGTTTTCTCCTGTTCTTTCATTTGGGACATGTTTCTTTGTCTCCTCATTTTGCTTTATGTTGAGCCTTTTATGTATTAGGTAGATCTCTGTGTGTTTGCGTCTACATATTAAGTAGATCTGCCACATCTCTCCATCTTAGAAGAGTGGCCTTGTGTAGGAGGTGGACCAGAGGCACAGTCTCCCTCATCTGCTGAGCTGGTTGCTCTAGGACTGTACCTCGTGTTGAATTTGAGCTTTGATTGCCGCTGGCATGTCAGTAAATGGGGTCAGTGATTGGCATGACCACAGCATATGACCTGCTGTTCAAGGGCTGATCCCACAGATCAGGATTCACCCCCATGAGCTTCACTTATGCTGAGACCACCCTTCAGGTGTGTGGCTTGTGGAGTTCATTGGGTGGTGCTCTGTTTTTGTTTGAAACCAGCCACTGAGTGTTTTGATTCTGGGGCCTTCTTGTAGGGGCTCAGGTGCAGGCCGAGGTCATGTGCTGCCCGTGAGCAGCCCAGGGCTCCCAGGTAGAAGCTCCAAAGCACCCACGGTTGGTAGCTGCCTGTGCAGTCCCTGAAGACGTGTAGGAGAGGTCACACTGTCTACACAGGCCAGCTGCCACCATGACTGTGTCTGGGGCCTCTCAGCAGAAGGCACAGGGACCCTGGGCCCTGCCACTGCATGCTGGCTTCCCACAGGCTCAGCTACTGAGAGAGACTCGGGCAGAATGCGAGTTGGGGGAGGTGGGTTCTCAGGGAGTCACCAGTGTAGAGCGAGTGGTATTTACGAAGTTAATACAGACTCATATTTGGCACCAGTGCAGAGCCCGGAGCCACTCAGCAAAAGACAGGGCACACTGAGGTCAGCAGGTACCTGCCTTGTGCCTGGGGACCTTTGAGAGTTTTCAAGAAAGAGTTCAGTACAGCAGGGCCGAGGCAGGCTACCTGCTGCTGAAAGAGCCTGTGCAGTGTGTGAGTTAGGTGGGGTGGGTTTTCGGAGCTGGCAGGGCCGAGTGAGTGCTCACCAGCTACTGCAGTTCCAGGTTTGGCCATGTGGGGGAGAGTCTCAACACAGGAAATATAGTACTCTCCTGCCAGCTGTGTGGGAGGGAGGCTCAACACAAAGACGGTGGCGGCTGTCCCTCCAGCCCTCGTCCTTTGGTCACATAACTCAGTTTCTCTCCTTGTGTGGCTCTGGTGCCCCCACCCCCAGCAGCTGTGAGCCAGTGAGTCTGTGCGTGGGCCCTTTAAGAGGATGTCTGGGTTTCCAGCAGACTTCCATCTCACCGGAAGGAACAGAATCCCTGCTGATTTTCACAGCCAGATGTTGTGGGGGCTCCCCTTCCCAGCACTGGTGCTGTGGGCTGCGGAGCTCGGTATGGGGCTAGGACTCCTCTCTCTTTGGAGGTAGCTCTGCTGCTGAGATAGCCCTCCTGATTCTCAATGTCACATGTGGTGTGGGGCCTGCCTGTTTCACACCTCTGTCCCTGCACCAGTCTCAGTGTGGCTTCTTCTGCATAGCCTTAGTTGTAGGACTTCCATTCAGCTAGTCTTCAGGTGGTTCTCCAGCTTGGTTGTCCTATAATGTAGTTGTAGTTTTTTGTTTTTGTTTTTGTTTTTTGGGTGTTTTTTTTTTGCATCCTTCCGAAGCTAGAAACGGAGAGGCAGTCAGACAGACTCCCGCATGCGCCCGACCAGGATCCACCCGGCATGCCCACTAGGGGGCGATGCTCTGCCCCTCTGGGGCGTCGCTCTGTTGCTACCAGAGCCATTCTAGCGCCTGAGGCAGAGGCCACAGAGCCATCCTCAGCGCCCGAGGCAGAGGCCACAGAGCCATCCTCAGCGCCCGGGCCATCTTTGCTCCAATGGAGCCTTGGCTGCGGGAGGGGAAGAGAGAGACAGAGAGGAAGGAGAGGAGGAGGTGTGGAGAAGCAGATGGGCGCTTCTCCTGTGTGCCCTGGCCGGAAATCAAACCTGGGACTCCTGCACGCCATGCCAACGCTCTACCACTGAGCCAACTGGCCAGGACCTGTAGTTGTAGTTTTGATGTAGTCATGGGGGAAGGCAAGCACACATCACGTCCTCTGCCACCATGACTGGATCCAGAGGGACTCTTTTTTAAATGAAACTGTTAAATGGTATTCTAACAGTTGATATAAATTTTTAAAGGATTTTAAATTTATGTAAATTTATAAGTTCAAATTTACAACATTGTGTAAGTCAATCTTCAAACAACAAGAATATTATAACTGTTCTTATTTTCATAATTTCTTTCTTTATATTAACTTGCATATCATAAAGTTTTCCATAATAAAAAATGCAATCTGTCCAACAAATATACTTGTCTCTATGTTATATGAACTCTCAAAACTCAATACTAAAAAGCAACCCACCTAGAAAATGGACAAAAAACACAAGCAGATATTTCAGTGAAGAAGGTATGTCAGTGGCAATAGCCTAGTCACTGAGGAAATACAAACGAAAGCCACAGTGAGCGATGTCACTGCCCACCTCAGAAGAACTAAAAGAAAAAATAGTGGTAATGCCTAATGCTGGGAAGAATGTGAAGAAATTAGGTTTCTCTCGCATTGCTACTCTGCTGGGAATGTAGAAAGGTACCGACACTCAGGAAAATAATGCAGTGGTTTCTTCTAAAACTAAATGTGCTCACCATACAATATAGCCATTGTACTATTGGGTATCTATCCCATAGAACATGTATGTTCACAGAGAACCCTGTACATGAATGTTTATAGCAGCTCTATTTCAAATAGCAAAAACTGGAAACAACTCAAATGTCCACCAGCAAATGAATGGTCAAGCAAACTGTGGTACATTTAGGCCAGGAAATACTACTCAGCAGTAAAAGTGATGAGCTCTTGATAACAGACAACAACTTGGATGGATTGTTATTATGCTGA
This sequence comes from Saccopteryx leptura, assembly GCF_036850995.1. Lineage (NCBI taxonomy): Eukaryota > Metazoa > Chordata > Mammalia > Chiroptera > Emballonuridae > Saccopteryx > Saccopteryx leptura. The sequence goes on along the minus strand of NC_089516.1, from coordinate 66,417,210 downwards.
GTAAAAACAAAGGCCAGTATGAAAAGGTTACATATTTACGATGCTATTTCTACATTTTTGAAATAAAATAAGGAAACAAATTAATTGTTGCCAGGGGTTAGGGATGGAGGGCTGAGGTGGGTAGCTGTGCCTACAAAGGGTAGCACAAGAGAGCTTTGTAGTGCATCAGACAGTTTATATCTTGATTTTGGTGATGGTTACGTAAAGTTATCTGTCTGATAAAATTGTCCATGGAGTCTGAGTAAGCTCGGAGGATCGTGCCAACGCAAATGTCCCAGTTTGAGTATTATTGTTATGCAAGATGCTACCATTGAGGGAGGCTGGTGGTGCACAAGACCTTCCTGTACACTTTCTGGCAACTTCCTGTGAATCTATCATTATTTTGAAATAAAGGTTGTTTTCTTAAATAGCAGTATAATCAAATGTAATTTTTTTCTTTTTCCCCAAATCTCCGGTCCGCGTCTCTGACTGTTCTCGCTTTTTATACAAAGGGAGCATACTGTGTACTTTGTTCTGCTTGAGCCTTTCTTTTTTTCACTAAATGATAGTTGTTGGAGATTGTACCATATTAGCATATACATCTCTACTGTGTTCTTTTTCACGTCTATCTATTGTATAGGTATGCCATTGTATTTATTATACCATTCCCCTATTGATGAATATTTATGTTGGTTTCAGACTTTTGCTATTATAAACTAGGCTCCAGTGAGCGTTCTTAATTCTTAGTATATGACATGACGGGGGTTCTGGGAATGTTTTTGCCTTCAATTTTTCTATAATGTGTTCTGGTGACACATTATCAAGAAAATCTTGATTCATCCTGATAGGTAGCTGCGAATTAGAAACATTTTTTAACAGCCTACTTTACAATCTCAGGCTTCTCTTCAATTATTAAACTGATCTAGGAGCTTCAATGAGGAATGATACAATATTTAAATCCAAAATTGGATCAATAACAGTATCTTTCCTAATTTGTCTTACTTAATAACTATAAATGTCTGACACAACACAAAGCTTGCAAGAAACACTGAAAACGTGCTTTTCCCTTTGTGTGACATTGATTAAGTGTTTCATATGTGCTATCTCATTTAGTCCTTTTTTTCTATCTTTTGATATTACTGACATATATATATATATATTTAAGGTATACAACATGATGATTTTATATGTGTTTGTGCTGCTAAGTGATTACCACAATTAGGTTACTTACCACCTCTATCCCCTCATATAATTACCATTTTTGTGTGTGTGCAGGGTGATAACATTTATTCTTTTAACAACTATCAAATATATAATATGATGCTGTTAATTATACCTTGCTACACATAAGACCCCAGAATTTATTCATTTGCTAGCTGATCAAAGTTTATACCCTTTGATCAATATCCCCCCCATTTCTACCTCCCCTCAACCTCTGGCAGCTACCATTTTATGCTTTCTGTGAGTAACTATTTTAGATTTCATGTATAAGTGAGAGCATACAGTATTTGTCTTCCTTCTTCTGACTTATTTCACTTAATGCTTTTTATTGCTGAATATATCCTATTATATATATCACATATAAGAATATATATATAGCTTGACCAGGCGGTGGCGCAGTGGGTACAGCATGGACCTGGGATGCTAAGGACCCAGGTTCAAAACCCCAAGGTGGCCGGCTTGAGCCCAAAGGTTGCTGGATTGAAGCCCAAGGTCACTGGCTTAGCTGGAGCCCCCAGTAAAGGCACATATGAGAAGCAATCAATGAACAACTTAGATGCCACAACTATGAGTTGATGCTTCTCATCTCTCTCCCTTCCTGTCTGTCTGTGTCTGTCTGTCTCTCTCTCAAACAAAAAAGAATATATATATAACATATTCTTTATTCATTCATCCATTAATGGACACTTAGGTTGTGAAACCATCTTTAATACCATATTATCTTAACATGTTGAGTTCCATATTCATTTGGTCCTTTACAACTGACTGTGATGCAGTGATGAGCACATGAATTGAGCAGCTGCCTCTGTCCGGTGTTTTATGACAAGTTCACATGCTGTATAATAGAATTACTTGCACAATCTTCTATGAGTTAGCATGTGAATTTGGAAAAAGTCTAGTGCAAAGCTATAACCTTAAATTATACAGTTGCAAAATGTTCAAACATATGAACAAACAATTGAGGTATTTTCAAAGACTTCATAAAATAAAACCTTGCTGCACAGAGAGTGGCTTGGCAGACTCCATGGTGTTAATATTCGGTATACATACAGTGCATTGGAATGAGCTTTAAGTGCAGGTTTTAAAATAGTTAAAATAAGTTTAAATAGTGTGATGTGTGTACAACAATGTGAATGTGCTTAATGCCACTGAACTTTACACTTAAAAATGGTGAGGATGGTAAATTTTATGATACCACAAAAAAATCATTTAAAAAAGAAAACCCGAATTTCAGTGGCAGAAACTCTGCAGTATCTCTGTGGTTCCCTAGAGCCGTGGTCCCCAACCCCCGGGCTGCAGACCGGTACCGGTCTGTGGGCCATTTGGTACCAGTCCACAGAGAAAGAATAAATAACTTACATTATTTCTGTTTTATTTATATTTAAGTCTGAACGATGTTTTATTTTTTAAAAATGACCAGATTCCCTCTGTTACATCCGTCTAAGACTCACTCTTAATGCTTGTCTAGTAAGTTCGACAATTATATTTAAAAATACCACAGGTTTTTTTTGGTTTCTTTTGTTTGTTTGTTTGTTTGTTTTATTTTTCTGAAGCTGGAAATGGGGAGGCAGTCAGACAGACTCCTGCATGCGCCCAACCAGGATCCACCTGGCACACCCACCAGGGGGCGATGCTCTGCCCATCCGAGGCATCGCTCTGTCACGACCAGACCCATTCTAGCGCCTGGGGCAGAGGCCAAGGAGCCATCCCCAGCGCCCGGGCCATCTTTGCTCCAATGGAGCCTAGGCTGCGGGAGGGGAAGAGAGAGACAGAGAGGAAGGAAAGGGGGAGGGGTGGAGAAGCAGATGGGTGCCTCTTCTGTGTGCCCTGGCCAGAATCGAACCCGGGACTCCTGCACGCCAGGCCAATGCTCTACCACTGAGCCAACTGGCCAGGGCCTAAAAATACCACAGTTTTTATGCCAGTTGCATAATTTTATTTTGTGCATTTATCTGTCCCACCCTAAAGGCCGGTCCATGAAAATATTTTCTGACATTAAACTGGTCCATGGCCCAAAAAAGGTTGGGGACCACTGCCCTAGAGTATCCCTAAGGTTCTGGGGAACCTAGTTTGAAAGCCACTGCCCTACAAGATAGGGACCTGAGCATGACATACCTGTCAATTTATTTTTTTAATTTTGGGCAGATGACATTGGTTCACTGGTTTTAGCTGTCTTCTGGTCTCATTATTGGTCTCTCCCCATCTCATAACTGTCGTGGTGTTCATATTAAACTACCTATAGTTCCCAAATGTATAATGCTGTCTCACAAATGTGCCTTGGCATGTGCTACTTCACCTGCCTGGAATGCCCTCACATTCTTCTCTCCTCCCTCCCCTCCTCCGTTAGCATTTCCTAATCATCCTTCAGAATTCTGCTCAATTTTTCAATTCTCTGTTCTCTTCATTTACCTTACCAGGGAAAGTTTACCATGCCCTCTTATGAGAACTCATTTTTACTGTACATATCTCTTCTTTTAACATTGTGTTTGCAACGATTTGTTTGTATGTCTGTCTCTCCTGGTAGATTGTGAACTCCCTGAGAGTAGGGATTGTGACTTGCTCATCTTCGTATCTCTAATACCCAGCAGAGTGCCTAGACTTGTGCATATTCACTAAGTGTTCAGTGAAAGGACTTAGATGTGTGAAGTGAGGAAAAAGGAAGAGTCCGGATGTCTCAGGTCCGCTGTTTGCTGGGTGATTGGTTGATGGTGAGATAGTGAAGAGGAACAGTGCTGGCAGTGCAATAGATTTGCATGGCAAGGTGAATTCTGTTTGGTTCAATGTTTTTGTGCAACACCAATGGGCACGGCCCACTGCAGGCTGTTCAGTGTGCAGCCAAAATGCAGCTTTGGACAACAGGAAAGTGTGGGTTCAGGGAATCATTAATATAGGTATTTATTAGAATTCTAGGCATGGAGGAGATAACCGAGGGAGAGTAGATATAGTAAGAAGAGAGCTTAAGACAGTCCTAAGAGAATACCAGCTTTGAATCGATGGATGCTGGAAGGACTGTCCCATTCAGTGGCCCGGGGAGGACCAAGAATGAGCTCACGGTAGTTGTGTAGCGCTAGAGGGGGCACTTCAGAGTTCAACAGTCTTTATATTTTTGTTCTACCAATCGTCTCTCCCCTTTCCAGGGTACCTGGTGCCCCTCAGCGAACAGTGTAACTCATTTCCGTATTAAGACCATGGACTTTGGAGCCAGACTGCCTACATTTGAATCCTGACTCTGTCACTTATTAGCTGTGTGATCTTAGACAAGTTCCCTAGCCTCTCTGTGCCTCAACTCCTGTATCTGTCTATACAGGGATGACCATACTCTGCGTATTTTATAGGACTTTGTGAGGATTAAATGAGGCCGTGTGTACAGTGGTGGGCAAAAGTAGGTTTACAGTGGTGAGTTCGTGGAATGGAAGTTATTATATTTATTAATTATTGTATTATTTTCCATATAAACAACTGTAAACCTATTTTTGCCCACCCCTGTATAAAGTGCCTAAAACAGTGTCTGGCTTATAGTGAACACTGTATAAAGTCAGCTGTTCTTATCACTCTCTTCATCATTATTGTCCCTCGGCAGGCACTTTAGTAATGACAGTAAGATGATAAAAAATAGCTGTTTGTCTAATTTCACAGAATTAATATAAGGACTAAGTATGGTAATGGATATTAAAACTAAATAGCTATGGAATGGTTGTTGACATAGCAATAAGTATCTGCTTTGTTTCCATAGGGAAGAATGAGAGATGAGAGGCTCACAGACTCAGTTTTAATATCCAACATTCGGACCTTTGTCCTTTGAACTTTACTTAAAGAGGCACTCCAGGAAAAGTCAACAGGATTAAGACATTCCTTAAGATCGATGAGTGAATATTTCCATGGGGTCTTTCTTTTGCCTTTCTCGGGATAAGTGCAGGTAATAAGTTTGAAGTTTTACCAAGCTATTTAAATTTTTTTTCTTGCTATTAGGTATTAATATTAACCGAGGCCTCCTCTGCTTGGGAAATGTAATCAGTGCCCTTGGAGATGACAAAAAGGGTGGCTTCGTGCCCTACAGAGATTCCAAGTTGACTCGGCTGCTTCAAGGTAAGCACAAAGTGCCTCTAAAAATGACAGAGAGTAATTCAAAATGATGCTGCTGAGAAAGTGAAAATGGAATGGGCAAAAAGCCAGATTTTTGGACCATCACATACAGAGCTGTCTAATTGATAAATAGGAGAGAGACCTGTTGGCAGGCTGGCTTATAAGATAATGGAAAGATGTCTTCATATATGGCTTTGAGAGCTGAGAAATCTGTAGACTGCCAACTGTACTTAGTACTTTGGATCTGAAAATGAACTTGGTTACTGTTCCTTTATTAGTACTGATAAGCAGGATCCCCTGAAGAGTTCAAATGTACCTAGTGGGGCGTCCTGGGGATGTTTCACCCCAGTAGTGGCTCCTGACCCACTTGGGCCCCACTTTTAACCTGATTAACTGCTGCGATCACAGTCTCTATTCATAAAGAGTACGTTTGCAATGAGAGTCTAGACTATGATTACTTTATGCATCAGAAATCTTTGTGTTTTTATATTGTCATAAATAGGAAATTTGTACTCATTTTTTTCTTATAACTCTGATTTTGAACTTTCCAGCCCATATAGACAGCTTTGCTTGCATTTTACTTGTTTTATTTTATTTCCTTCCATTGTTCTTCAGATTCTCTAGGAGGTAATAGCCACACTCTGATGATAGCCTGCGTGAGTCCTGCTGACTCCAATCTAGAAGAAACATTAAATACCCTTCGCTATGCTGACAGAGCAAGAAAAATCAAGAACAAACCTGTTGTTAATATTGATCCCCAGACAGCTGAACTTAATCATCTGAGGCAACAGGTATAAGGGACTTAGAATATGGCAAGAAAAATTAAAAGAATGTGAATGGAAGTATAGAACTTCTTCTGTTTCTTAGCTTCTCCTCTGCCAGAAGTTTAGAGATACTGGTTAAACGAAACATTACTTTGGGGAATTATTAATATGTTTGCTGTCATATTTAAGATTTGGGCATGGCATTGGAGATTTCACTGGTAAGGAAATGGACAATGAGAGATGAGACAAGGGAGGTGGGTAGGGATCAGATCCTAAAGACTTAAAAATGCCCCTGGAGCCTGACCTGTGGTGGCTCAGTGGATAAGGCGTCAACCTGGAAACACTTGAGGTTGCCGGTTCAAAACCCTGGGCTTGCCTGGTCAAGGCACATATGGGAGTTGATGCTTCCAGCTCCTCCCCCCTTCTCTCTCTCTCTCTCTCTCTCTCTCTCTCTCTCTCTCTCTCTCTCCTCTCTAAAAGTGAATAAATAAATAAAAAATTTAAAAAAATGCCCCGGATATAGTGGCATGCAGATCGTTGGTGACCTTAGAAGGGGTTATTACAGTGGGGTACTGTGGGCAGAAATCAATACTGCGGTTGAAGACCAAGTAAGAGAGGTGAGCAAAAAGAAATGGAGGCAACAGGTGTAGACTGTGCTCTCAAACTTTGCAAAGGAGAAAAATAGGGCAAAGGCGATCGGAAGGGAAGTAGGGTTGGGAAACATGCTTTTGTTTAAAGATAGGAGAGACTTGAACATGTTTTCATCTTATTAGGAAGTATCCTGTAGCAAGGGAGAAGTCAGAGGGAGGAGAAAAAGGATAACAAATAGTGTAAGATTCATCAGGAGGCAAGAAGAGTTGGGATCCAAAGCACAAGTGAGGAAACTGGTCGTAGGAGGCCGAACAGCTCCACTCTGCCTTAAGGAATGGGGAGGGTGACTGCACGTGCTCTCTGATATAGGATTCATCCCCATGAAGCGTCCTTTTGACTGTTCCGGGGTTCTGTTCATGTTCTTCTCAGAACCCTAAATTACTTAGCTACACTTGATGACTTAGCATCTCCAGTCTTATATTATTTCCTACTACCATTTCAGGCCTTAGTCTTGTCTGCCTCAACTAGATTGTAAACTTAAGAATAAACCACAAAAGTTTATTCCCATATTTTTCTACCCCCAACATTGTCTAGCCCAGGGCTCAGTTTGATTTTTTCTTTTAAATAGATGCTTAATAAAAACTCATTAAGATACTTAGGTACAAGGGACAGTTCATCTTCTAAATACTAGTTTTTCATGTACTGCTGATTGTCCTTTTATCATTGAATCATCAACCCTGGTGCTTTCTATAATACCTAAGATATGCCTTAGAATTTCTATGTATTGAGTATAATCACTCTACTGCTGGTTGCAACAATTTCACTGATTAAGGGATAAATAGCATTTGATTAGTGACTATTTTTATTTTTTGCATTTCCCAGGTACAACAACTACAGGTCTTGTTGCTACAAGCCCATGGAGGTACCCTGCCTGGATCTATAAAGTAAGAGTCCTAGTTTAATTTTTAAATATTATTCTAGCAGAGGCTATTTCTCCTGATGGTTGTATCCCCTGTTGAAGTTTCTGGTGGCATTTGGTGTCAAGATTGGGCTCTTGGCCCTGGCTGGTTGGCTCAGCGGTAGAGCATCGGCCTGGCGTGTGGGGGACCCAGGTTCGATTCCCGGCCAGGGCACATAGGAAAAGCGCCCATTTGCTTCTCCACCCCCCCCTCCTTCCTCTCTGTCTCTCTCTTCCCCTCCCGCAGCCAAGGCTCCATTGGAGCAAAGATGGCCCGGGCGCTGGGGATGGCTCCTTGGCCTCTGTCCCAGGCGCTAGAGTGGCTCTGGTCGCGGCAGAGCGACGCCCGGAGGGGCAGAGCATCGCCCCCTGGTGGGCAGAGCGTCACCCCTGGTGGGCGTGCCGGGTGGATCCCGGTCGGGCGCATGCTGGAGTCTGTCTGACTGTCTCTCCCCGTTTCCAGCTTCAGAAAAATACAAAAAAAATAAAATAAAATAAAATAAAAAGATTGGGCTCTTATCCAACTTGCTGACTATTTTGGACTTAGCTGGTTAGCTTTGAGGCAGCCGGATGTAATAGGAAGAATATGGGTTTTGGCCTCAGAAATTTATTTATTGGAAATCTATGAGAAATGGCTGTCTCCACTCTCCTGTTTATTCATTTGACTTTTTATTCATATCCATATAGACTCATAGAAATTTGTTTTATTCTATGGGTTAACATTCGATACTATCATTATTTGTTTTATTGCTCAAATTGTTCCTGCTTTGTCCACTAGGAGCTCCTTCAGGGTGGCTCTTATGTTCTTTAACATGCCCTCAACTTTTTGAGCATTTCCACAAAATGTCCCACGCCCACCTGGTATTTTCGCTACCCCAGTTCTGAAATCAACCATATCACCAAGGAGCGCTGCTGCTTTTTTATTGGTAAATGGTGTTTAGAAACCAGATCCGGGCACTTAGGTGTACTCGTTATTCCTGGGATGTCACTACTTTTAGGCCCCCTCAGTAAGTCATGGTAAGAAACATCTGTGTGTATAGTAACCCACACATAACACTCATCTATATTTTTTACATCTGTCTATCTGTAAGTTTACAGTTGTGAGTATGCAAAACAAGAGTTTGTTCTTGTCTTTTTACTTATTAATTATTGTATTATTTTCCATATGAACAACTGTAAACCAAATTATGCCCCATCCTGTACATGAATTTTATTTTATTTTATACTGATACCTCTCATTCTAGTCCAATGCCTACAGGGTTCATTTTAGCCTTCCTCTTCTTATTTATAAACTTCTTTCCCCAACACTGAGAAACCATCTGTCAGTATCTGTGATCTATTTACTTACTTGTTCACTTCTAGTATACACATAAAGTAGTTTCAGAATTGCTAGCCCATACCCCTGTGAGAAACAGTTACAGTATTTCTATATAGTTCTCTTTTCTTTAGGCTTAGAGTATCCCGTAGTCTCTTTGTATTCCCTTTTGGGTCCCCTTGATATCTTGATTAGTTTTAATTGTTCATATCTTGTCTATGTGAAGAGTGTTTGAAATACAATGATGATTTAAATCAGAGTTATACAACAAGATATACTCAAAGCAGAGAAATGCAAATCATATTCATGATGAGATCACTGCACACCTGTCAGGATGGCTATCAAAAACAAAAAACTCAGGAAATAATGAATGTTGTCAAGGATGTGAGGAGAATGTGTAGAAATTAGAACCTTTGTGCACTGTTGAAGGGATTGTAAAATGGTATGGAAAAACAGTACAGATTTTCCTCAAGAAATTAAAAGTAGAAATGCCATATGATCCAGCAATTCCACTTCTGGGCACATCTGTAAAAGACTTGAAAACAGGGTCTCAGCGAGATCTCTACACTCCTGTGTTCACAGCCGTGTTATTCACAGTAGCCAGGCGGTGGAAGCTACGCCAGATGAATGGATAAATGAACTATGGTGTATCCACACAGTGGGATATTATTCAGCCTTAAAAAAGAGGGAAAGCTTGACCAGGCAGTGGCAGGATGGATAGAGCATCAGACTTGGAAACAGAGGACCCAGGTTCGAAACCCCGAGGGTCACCGGCTTGAGTGCACGGTGGCTGGCTTGAGCGTAGGATCATAGACATGACCCCATGGTCACTGGCTTGAGCAAGGGTCACTTGCTGTGCTGCAGCCCCCTGGTCAAGGCAGATATAAGGGAGCAGTCAATGAATGATTTAGGTGCTGCAACGAAGAATTGATGCTTCTCATCTTTCTCCTTTCCTATCTGTCTGTCCCTATCTGTCCCTCTCTGTGTCTCTCTGTCTCTCTCTCTCTCTCTCTCTCTCTGTTTCTGTCACAAAGATAAATAAATAAATAAATAAGGGACAAGAGATCAAAAATGCATTAGAAAAATGGGACACCTGAACAGACAATTCACCAGAAAAAGATAAAAGTAGTCTTAAAACATGAAAAAATGTTCAAACTCACTCAGAATTAGAGCAATACTAATTAAAACACTGAAACAGTACTTCTCACCTATCAGACTGGTAAGAAATGGAAAACTATTACAGCACATTCTGCTGGTAGGCCACGGGGGAAACAGGCGCTCTCAGCTGCGCGGGAAGGCAGGTGGACGTGCCACAGGGGGAACGTGGCAACGTCTGCCAGGGCTGGACATGCACTTACCTTTGGTCCCAGCAGTCCCCTTTCTGGAAATCAACCCTGAAGATAAATCGCTAACACCACAAAAATATATATACACAAGGTTACTTACTGAAGCACGTTTGTAATTACAAAATATTGCAAATCACCTCAATGGCCAAGCCCAGGAGAGAGGTTGAGGATATGGCACATGTACACAATAAGAGACTGTGCAGCTGTCAAAAAAAAACGAATGAGGAAGACTTGTATGAGCTGATAAGAAACGATTTCCAGGAATACTGGAAAAAGCAAAGCCACAAGAGTATGGGTAGTACATTACCAGTCATCTGAGAAAGAAAGGGGAGAGGACGCACAGGTACCTGCTCATCTGGATAAACCACAGGTAGGAAGGCTGAACCAGAGACCAAAGAGATCGGGCAAATACAAGGGGCGGGAGAAGCGTGGTGGGAGGTGGTGCAGACGAATGTGGAATGGGAGCAGGGCAGCAGGGACGGAGAGGAAACGATACTTCTCTAGGTGTGCATACATGTGCATGTGTATATGTGTACTTTTATAAAATACCGTGGTATAAAATATAAAACTTCCCATCTTAACCATGTTTAAGTGCACAGTTCAGTAATGTTAGGTATATTTGTGTCGTGCAATGAATCTGCAGAACTTTTGCTTCTTGCAAAACAAACTCCATGCCCATTAAACAATAACTCCCCACCTCCCGCCCTGTCTATTCTTTTGGTTTTCTGCCACTGCTTTTATTTATCTTCACCTGTGTGCACATAGACCTTCGCCTGTGTTTTCTTCTAGTTCTCTTCTGCATTTTTTTTTGGTTGTTGTTTAATTGTGCTAAAGAACATATAAAATATACTTTCTTAACCATTTTTAAGTGCACACTTGAGTAACATTAAGTATATTTACCTTGATGTGAAACGGATCTCCAGAATTTTTTCAGCTTATGAAACTGGAATTATATTAACAGCTCTTAATGCCTTTCTCTTTTGTCCCTGGCAACCACCATTCTGCTGTTTCTATGAACGTGACTACTTTAGATACCTCACATAGTGCAAGCACACAATATTTGTCCTTTTGTGCCTGGCTTATTTTATTACACATACAGGGGTGGGCAAAAGTAAATTTATAGTTCTTTGTATGGAAAACAATACAATAATTAATAATAAATAATAATACTCATAACTGTAAACCCACTTTTGCCCCACCCTGTATGTACCAGCTGTTGTGTCTCCATTCATTCGTCAATGGACACGGGTTGCTTTTCCACCGTTTGTGACTAACACTGCTTTGGACTTAGGTATCTCTTTTCTAAGACCCTGCTATGTGCCCAAAAGCAGAATAATTGGATTCTTTAGTAACTCTATTAGAATTTTTTTAATTAAACCACCATACTGTTTTTCCACAGTAGTTGCACCATTTTACGTTCCAACCAGCAGTGCATTAGGCTTCCTATTTCTCCACATTCTTGCTAACCCTTATTTTTTTATTTTGTTTTATAGTAGCCACTGTAATTTGGGCCTTTTTTTTGTGACGGAGACAGAGAGGTACAGATAGAGACAGACAGACAGGAAGGAAGGGAGATGAGAAGCATCAATCATCAGTTCTTCATTGCAGCACCTCAGTTGTTCATTGATTGCTTTCTCATATGTGCCTTGACCAGGGGCCTACAGCAGACCAAGTGACCCCTTGCTCAAGCTAGTGACCTTGGACTCAAGCTGGTGAGCTTTCTTCAAACCAGTTGAGCCTGCGTTCAAGCCAGAAACCTTGGGATTTTGAACCTGGCTCCTCTGCGTCCCAGTCCAATGCTCTATCCACTGCGCCACTGCTTGGTCAGGCTGGGCCCTTATTTTTAATATTCTTTATATATTAGTGATATTAGCCCTTTGTCTGTAGTGTATTACAAGTATTTTTTTCAAGTATATTGTTTTACTTTGTTTATGCTGTTTGTCATGCAGAATTTTTTAGTTTTTATGTAGTAAAATGTTTATCAATCATTTTTCATTGCCTCTGGATTGTTAGCAACATTATTGAGATAATTTACATACCTTAAAATTCACTCATTTTAAATATACAATTCAGTGATTTTTAGTAAATTCAGAGTTGTACAACTACCCCCACAATCCAATTTTACAACATTTCCAGCTCCCTGAAATGATCCCTCATGGCCGTTGGCAGTCATGGCTGTTCCCACTCCCAGCTCCAGACAGCCCTAACCTGCTTTCTATCTCTGTCATTGGCTTGTTGTGAGCATGTCATATACATGGAGTCATGCAGCACGTGGGCTTTCTGTCTGGCTTCTCTCACCTATAATGTTTCTGAGATTCATGCATGATGTACCATGTATCCACATTTCATTCCTTTTTATTTTGACTACTATTTTATTGTCTGGATGCACCACATTTTGTCTATCTAATCACCAGCTGATAAAACTTTTCAGTTGTTTCAACTTTTTGGTTATTTTAAATAATACTGCTATGAATATTCACTGGCAGTTTTTTGTGTGGACATGTGAGTTTTTATTGGATAGGTACCTAGAAAGTGGAATCACTGGGTCGTATATTTAACTTTTAAGGAAATGCCAAACTGTTTTTCCAAAGTGACAGCTGTTCACATTCCCCTCATGCTTCCAGATTTTGGTTCACAGAAACCTCTCCAATAGGTAGCAGACAGATCCTGAGGTAACTAGGAGTTCTCCAGCGCTTTCTTCTACTCCTTATCTTGGTTTTATGTTTTATTTTTCATTTCTCATTTGAAGTTTATTCTTGTGTGTGGTGTGAGCTTGTTTTCTTTCAATATCCTTATTCTCAGTCACTCTTAATCAGTTTTTCTGATTATAAAAGTGGTACATTGTAGCCCTGGCTGGTTGGTTCAGTGGTAGAGCATCGGCCTGGCGTGCAGGAGTCCCAGGTTCGATTCCCGGCCAGGGCACACAGGAGAAGCGCCCATCTGCTTCTCCACCCCTCCCCCTCTCCTTCCTCTCTGTCTCTCTCTTCCCCTCCCGCAGCCAAGGCTCCATTGGAACAAAGTTGGCTCAGGTGCTGAGGGTGGCTCCATGGCCTTTGCCTCAGGCGCTAGAATGGCTCTGGTTGCAACAGAGCAATGCCCCAGAGGGGCAGAGCATCGCCCCTGGTGGGCGTGCCGGGTGGATCCTGGTCAGGCGCATGCTGGAGTCTGTCTGACTGCCTCCCCATTTCCAACTTCAGAAAAATACAAAAAAAAAAATGGTACATTGTACCTGACCAGGCAGTGGCACAATGGATAGAGTGTTGGACTGGGATGTGGAGAACCCAGGTTCAAGACCCCGAGGTCGCCAGCTTAAGCGTGGGCTCATCTGGTTTGAGCAAGGCTCATCAGCTTAGACCCAAGGTCGCTGGCTCAAGCAAGGGGTTACTTGGTCGGCTGTAGCCCTGTGGTCAAGGCACATATGAGAAAGCAATGAATGAACAACTAAGGTGTCACAACGAAAAACTAATGATTGATGCTTCTCATCTCTCTCCATTCCTGCCTATCTATCCCTCTCTCTCTGACTCTCTCTGTCTCTGTAAAAAAAAAAAAAGACCTATCTAGTATACCTGATTTAAAAGCAGTTGGCCCATCTTCCTTTCCTTTCAATTTAACACAGACCTATTTCAAGTAACAAAACTAATGAAAACTATTCCAGACTTCCAGCTACCTAGAATAAGATCTACTTTCAGCTGTAAAAGTAATAGATTCTAAGAAACAGTTGAAGGATAAAACGTTTGCACACAATTGTTCAATGTTTTACAGGGAAATAAAGGTGCTACCTCTTTTCTCAAAAATGTATGTTTATATTTTTAGAGATCTTTCACGAGGCTTATAACTAACTGTACAATTTATATACATGTTTTTTTTCTTCTGTTTTTTGTCCTTGGATTATATTCTTTTTTGAATGTGTGTCATTAAGGCTTTTGTATTGATTTTCTACAAATGTTTGCCAAGTTGTGCGTGCTCAGCTAACTTGAATTTCTAGCATTGGCAGTTAAATAGCATGTGAAAGAGAAAACATTGCTTTTCCATTGTATTTTCCCCACTTAGAGAAACCTTGGAAATGTTAGGTGAAAATCTTTAGAGTTAAAAGTATTATTATTTGGTGGGTGAGGGGATGGGTGAAAAGGGTGAAGGGTATTAAGAAAGTCAAACTTTCGCTTATAAAATAAGTCACAGGGATATTATATACAGCATAGGGAACATAGTCAATAATATAATAACTTTGCATGGTTACTAGACTTAACATGGTGATTACCTCATAAACTACATAAATATCGAATCACATGGTATACGCCTGAAAATAATATTTTATGTTAACAATACTTTAATTAAAAAATATCATTACTTTGAAGTCTTATAAAACACATTTTAATCAAACATTCCTTCATGAGAGTCTTTGTAAATTCTCAATAGTGTAATATGAGACCTTATGGCTGTAGCCTTGCTGTTAACTTTTTTTTTTTTTTTTTTTTTTACAGAGACAGAGTCAGAGAGAGGGATAGATAGGGACAGACAAACAGAAATGGAGAAAGATGAGAAGCATCAATCATTAGTTTTTCGTTGCAACACCTTAGTTGTTCATTGATTGCTTTCTCATATGTGCCTTGACCGTAGGCCTTCAGCAGACCAAGTAACCCTTGCTCAAGCCAATGACCTTGATTCCAAGCTGGTGAGCTTTGCTCAAACCAGATGAGCCTGCACACAAGCTGGCGACCTCGGGGTCTCGAACCTGGTTACTCCGCATCCCGTCTGATGCTCTATCCACTGCACCACCTCCTGGTCAGGCTATTAACTTTTTGATAACGATGTTCCATAAAGAATTCATGGAGGTCTTAACCTGGGAGAGAGGGCATCTGTTCTGACATCCTTTTCTCTCCTTTATTGAGATTGAGAATAGCTGTTTTCCTATCCTTTTTTCTCTTTGTTAGAACCTTGACAACTATTAACAGTCTCCTTAAGCTCAAATTTTTCATATTTCTTCTGCTGTTTTTTCAGAGTTCTATTTTTCAGTCTTTTAAACAATTAATCCCAGCAGATTACCAAAAAAGCCTAATCTGCATAAATTCCAAAAGTTCTTATTTATATGTATTCTTCAAACCATTTCTCTCCCTCCCTTCCACTTCTATTTGAAATGGAGATTATTGTTGCCTCCACTCAGTCTAAGCAATTTAAAACTGATAGACAAATGAACAGAAGGCTATGGGTTATCAGTTTCAAAAAACACAAGCACTTTGAAGGGAACACTTATTTATGGAGAATTCTGAAGTAGACTGTTAGTGGCCACTGGTCATTTCAACTTTTTTTTTTTAATTTAGGGAGAGAGAGACAGGGACACACAGCCAAGAGGGGAGAGAGATGAGAAGCATCAACTCGTGGCACCTTTAGTTGTTTGTCAATTGCTTCTCATACATACCTTGACTGGGGGGCTCCTGCTGAGCCAGTGACCCCTTGCTCAAGCCAGAGACTTTGGGCTTCAAGTCAGTAACCAGGGGGTCATGTCTGTGATTCCACACTCAAGCTAGATGAACCCACGCTCAACTGGCCAAAGCCAGCAACCTCGGGGTTTCAAACCTGGGCCCTCAGTGTCCCAAGTCGACTGGTCAGGCCATTTCAACTTTCTGACTTCTTAATGCTATTTCCATAAACTATACACTAGGTAGGTAATTGACTTGTGTTTATGACTATAAATTTAGAGGCTAGCTCCCTTGTACTTTCCCCATCTCTCTCACTTCCTCCAACCACAACTTCTCGAATCTTTAATGAGAGATTGAGACTGGGAAGAAGAGAACATGTGTCTTAACTGTGCAGTTAGCCTTCACCTCGTACCTACATGGCACAAATAGAAAGATCCTAAACCAAGAGCCAAAGGTAAAGGTTTGTCCTTCCTGTTACAACCATATATGGCCCTGAATCATTACCATTGTCCAAATTCTGGTTTCACTTATATATGGAATCTAACGAACCAAATAAACTAGAAACAGACTCAGAGAACAGACTGACAGCTGTCAGAGCTGAGGGGGTGTGAGGAGCTGGTTGGAAAAGGGGAAGGGATTAAGCAAAACAAACAAACTCTTAGACACAGACAACAGTATGGTGATGAGCAGAGGGAAAGGGGTGGGGGAGATGGAAGAGGGTACGGGGGAGGGGATAAATGGTGATAGAAGGGGACTTGACTTGGGGTGATGAACACAATACAATATACAGATGATGTGTTATAGAATTGTATACTGAAACCTATATAGTTTTATTAACCAATGTCATCCCAGTAAACTCAATAAAAATAAATAAATAATAACGTATTTCAGGCATGTCTTATTCATACAACATGCTACCTGACTGAGAGAGTAGATTGGAATAGACACACTTTTTCCAGGCTTTTGGGGGTAATTTTAAACCAACTGCCCCACCCCACCCTAAAGGCCTATGAGATATGTTTTATCCACCTTTGACACAGGTGTTATCAATTGTGTATTTTTCTAACATGTTACTTCCTTTATTTTAGTGTGCAACCATCAGAGAATCTACAGTCTTTGATGGAGAAGAATCAGTCCCTGGCAGAGGAGAATGAAAAATTAAGCCGTGGTCTGAGTGAAGCAGCTGGTCAGACGGCCCAGATGTTGGAGAGGATCATTTTGGTGAGGCCCCAGACTAAACTGGCAATCTGGACATCTACTAGCTTTAGTTTCTAAAATACTTAACATGCTTCTCATCATAAGAGACAAGTTATGTGAAAAGAAATGGATAGTATCACCATATCCTCCATAGAACCCCTCTGGGTGAATACATGAGCTTATAGTCAGACATACAGAAAAGTTAAAACAGTGAATACCTATGTATCCACCACAGAATCTACATGAATCTCATTTTAAAATAGATTTGTTCTAAAATACCCAAGAGCAAAGAGCTGGGTCCCTCTGTCACTTAGAAGTAAGTCCTGCCTCATCTTGATCTATAATACCAAGTAGCTGTTCCCTCAGTAAGATTTAAGTTTGTCTCTCTCCTCCCGTAACATTGTCACGTTTCATATGTCATCCTAAATAGTTATCATGGTGAGCTGGTAAATTCATTTAATTCCTTTCTCATATGGTTAATTGTCAAATAGTGGATCACTCTGTAACTGATTACATATCCTAGTGTCTGTGTGATGGTCACCTCCTGGGCCAGTGCAGGCTGGCTCTGTCACTAACTTCTCTCTGTTAGTCTAAATACAAGTCAAGCTTGGATAGCAGAACTATTGCCAGAAGCGAAAATGAGTTTCCACCAAAATATAATTGTATGTCTGTAATTTATCCACCTTAACACACCAGTGTGCTCTCTCGTCAAGGAAGGGTAAGCTGCTTAAAGAGTTCCTTAAAGGGGGCCAGATCCTCTGTGCATTGTATTGTCCATTATTAGCAGAAGAGTGCAAATGGGATCTGGGTGATTTTTATACAGTTTTCTGTCTCCATGCTGCATTTTATGCCTTTGAAGTAATTCTAGAAGCTGTGTCTCACATGTGTGTGCTTGTTATTCTAGCCACATACCCATCTGACCTTTATAAGGCTGTTGCAGTGGCTACCTGATAGGCTTATTGTTTGATGTCCTATCGGAAATTCATAAAAAGCACACGTTCATGTCCTATATAAACTTGTTCCCAAATCGATCACAGACATTGAGATTAAAATAAAACAGAAACTCAATCACCCTTTCCCAAAACGTAGCTGCCTCTGCCGTTTCTTGTGCTGGATCCACCCTTTTTCTTCCTTCCTTTTGCTAAAACTAGCCAACCATATCAGATAGTGTAACTCGAAAAACAAAAACCAAAAAACTGCAGTGTGAGGCCCTATTATGTTTTAACTGCCTTTATGCTGGGACTAGGGAACAGTATAGTGTAGGAGGCGGTTTAAAGTAAGTGATTTTTTGCAAATCACGGGGAGTAGCAGGCCGGGAACTATTCCTTTCTCCCCCAGTTGCAAAGTTCTCTATGGAATTGAGGCCTCATGCTCCAGCCAATAGTCTGAACTTCGAAGCAAGCTTAAGACCCAGCTGTGTGGATGCTATTTTTAGTAGTCATGTTGACTAAAGGGCTAATGTCCATGACATTTCTCACTAAATAACAAAAGGCCACTGCATCCTCTATTACAACCAAAGAGGCTGCTTCTTTCCCTAGATTTTAATCATAGACGTAAGAGAGACAGTGTGATTAGGCAAGGCTTCAGGCACTGCCACTAATGAGCTCCTGGGTCTTTGTTGCAGACAGAACAAGCGAATGAAAGAATGAATGCCAAACTGGAGGAGCTCAGGCAGCATGCGGCGTAAGTTTTCTGTTAGGTATTTGTTACTGACTTAGACCACCTTAATGTACCACCGTAGAGGCTCGGGCCTTTGCAGTGTGATTAACTCCTGGTTCCTATGCTTGAATTTTCAGCTGCAGAGTGGATCTTCAAAAGCTAGTGGCGACTTTGGAAGATAAGGAATTAAAAGAAAATGTAGAGATGATCCTTAACCTGCAGCAACTGATTACCCAGATATCGGTAAGCCAAACGGGCAGTATAGATAGGCACATGGCTTTTGTTTGTTTCTTTCTCTTTTTTTTTAATAATTTTTATTTTTCATTTACAGTTGATGTCCAATATAATATTGGTTTCAGATGTACAACCCAGTGATTAGAACTTATAAAATGATTGCCCCAATAAATCTAGTACCCATCTGACACCATACGTTGTTATTACAGTATTATTTTCTATGCTGTACTTTACATCCCTGTGAATGGTGATTTTATAACTGGCAGTTTGTACTTAATCCTTTCCCATCTGACAACCATCAAAATGTTGTCTGTATCTATGAGTCTGTTTCTGTTCTGCTTGTTTCTTTATTTTGTTTTTTAGATTTCACATATAAGTGAAATCATATAGCATTTGTTTTCTCAGGTCTACCAGAAAATTCTGTCCATTTCTATCACAAGTTTCGACACGTAAGCACATGTTTATTTGGCGCATGTGTGCCTCTCTATTTTTATCACTTAATGTATACATACTGACGTAGCAAATTAACTAAAACAAAGTTGATTCACGTTAGTCTTATGTGTGAAGCGATAGTGTACCCATGGCTACTGATAAAGTTCATTTATGCCACTGTAATTTTTACGAATTTCAACAAGGAAGAAATGCTACAGAAGCATGTAGAAATTTATTGAAAGTGTTTGGTGAAGGTACAGTTTCTGATAGGACATGCAGAAGATGGTTCGAAAAATTCGAAACAGGTGATTTCGACCTTTCTGATAAGCCACGTTCTGGGCGACCATCTTTGATTGATGACGATGTTGTTAAGACCATGTTGGAGCAAGATCCTTTCCTGACAACATCGGAGATCACAGAAAGGCTTCATTCAGCTCAGCAAACCATTTCAGACCATATTCAGAAGATAGGATTGGTGTGGAAATATTCAAGATGGGTGTCACATGAATTAAGTCAGAAGAATTTGGATGATTGAGTCGTCATATGCACATCTCTGCTTGCCCTTCTTGAACTGGATGATAACTGGGGATGAAAAGTGGATTATCTACGAAAACATCGTAAGGAAAAGGGCATATTAAGAACCCGGAAAACCTAGCCCTTCCACCTCTAAACCAAATTTGACTCTGAATAAGATAATGTTGTGTATATGGTGGGACATTCGAGGACCAATACATTACGAGCTTTTATTTATTTTTTTCTTTTTTTGAAGCTGGAAACGGGGAGAGACAGTCAGACTCCCGCATGCGCCCGACCGGGATCCACCCGGCACGCCCACCAGGGGCGATGCTCTGCCCACCAGGGGGCGATGCTCTGCCACTCCAGGGCGTCGCTCTGCCACGACCAGAGCCATTCTAGTGCCTGGGGCAGAGGCCAAGGAGCCATCCCCAGCACCCGGGCCATCTTTGCTCCAATGGAGCCTCGGCTGCGAGAGGGGAAGAGAGAGACAGAGAGGAAGGAGGGGGGGTGGAGAAGCAAATGGGCGCTTCTCCTATGTGCCCTGGCCGGGAATCGAACCCGGGTCCCCCGCACACCAGGCCGACGCTCTACCGCTGAGCCAACCGGCCAGGGCCACATTACGAGCTTTTGAAACCGAACGAAAAGCTCAATTCGGAGAAGTATTGTCAGCAACTGGATAATTTAAAGACAGCAGTCCAAGAAAAGAGGCCAGCGATGTTCAATAGGAAGAACATCATACTGCATCATGATAATGCAAGGCCACATGCTGCTTTGGGGACTCGTCAAAAAATTGCAGAACTAGGCTGGGAAATTCTGTCGCATCCACCATATTCCCAGGACTTAGCACCCTCTAACTATCACTTGTTTTTGTCCTTACAAAATTTTTTGAAGGGCAAAAAGTTCAAAAATGAAGAAGATATCAAACAAGCACTGGTTCAATTTTTTGCATCAAAAGATAAAACATTTTTTAAAAATGGGATATACAAATTGCCCTCACGCTGGCAAGAAATCATTAATAATAATGGCAATTGTATTATTTAACAAAGTTTATTGACGGTAAGAAAAATTTGTATTTTGTTTTATTCCAAAAACGGACAGAACTTTCCGGTAGACCGTATATTTATTTCACTCAGTTCAGTACCTTCTAGGTTCATCCGTGTTGTTGCTGATAGCAAGATTTCATTCTTTTTAATGAGTAGGCATGTTCCATTATATATCTGCACCACTTCTTTATCCATTCATCTGTTGAAGAACCCTTAGGTTGCTTCCATATCTTGAGTATTGTAAATAATGCTATAATTAGCATATGGATGCATATGTCTCTGATTTTGTGTTTTGGGTTTATTCACATAAATACGCAAAAGTGGAATTACTGCATCTTTCTTTGTCTCTTGTTATGGCCTTTGTTTTAAAGTCTTTTTTGTCTGGCAGGAATACTGCTTCCCCAGCTTTTAAAAATTTTGTTTTTCGTTTCCATTGTCTTGAAATATCTTTTTCTATCCTTTTACTTCAGTCTGTGTGTGTCTTTCAATCTGAAGTGAGTCTCTTGTAGTCAGCATATATAAGGGTATTGTTTTTTATCTATTCAACCCCCCTATGACTTTTCATTGGAGCATTTGCATTTAAAGTAATTGTTGATTGGTATGTATTTATTGCCAATTTATCATTGATTTTTTTAGATATTTTAAGATTTTACTTATTCATTTTAGAGAAGAGAGAGACAAACAGACAGACAAGAGGGGGAGGAACAGGAAGCATCAACTCCCATGTGTGCTTTGACCAGGCAAGCCCAGGGTTTCTAACCAGCGACCTCAGCATTCCAGGTTGACGCTTTATCCACTGTGCCCCCACAGGCCAGGCCTTATTCATTTTTTTACCATTTTTTTTCTTCTTAAAGACTTGTTTAACATTTCTGAAATACTGTTTAGATGGTAATGAACTACTTTACCTTTTTCTTGTCTGGGAAGCTCTTTATCTGTCCTTAGATTCTAAATGATAGCTTTGCTGGGTAAAGTAATCTTTGTTGTAGGTCCTTCTTTTCCTCACTTTGAACATTTCATACCACTCCCTCTGGCCCACAAAGTTTCTGTTGTGAAATCAGCTGACAGTCTTGTGGAAGCTCCCTTATAAGTAACTGCTTTTTTCTTGCTACTTTTAAGATTCTCTGTTTGTCTTAACCCTTTGGCATTTTAATTATGATGTGTTTTGGTAGGGGCCTCTTTGAGTCCATCTTTTTTGGGACTCTCTGTGCTTTCTAGACTTGTATATCTATATCCTTCACCAGGTTAGGGAAGTTTTCCGTCATTATTTTTTCACATAGGTTTTTAATTCCTTGCTGTGTTGGTATGCTTGAAATTTTCCCACAGGTTCCTTACACTGTCGTCATTTTTGTGGATTTTTTTTCTTCTTGCTGTTCTTTTTTTTTAAAGATTTTATTTATTGATTTTAGAGAGAAGAGAGAGAGAGAGAAGGGGAAGGAGGAGGGGGAAGCATCAACTCATAGTAGTTGTTTCTCATATGTGCCTTGACCAGGCAACCTCAGCATTCCAGGTCAATACTTTATCCACTGTGCCACCACAGGCCAGGCTCTTTTTGCTGCTCTGAGTCAGTGTTTGCTGTTTCCTTATCTTCCAGATCTCTTGACTTGATCCTGTTTCATGTACTGTACTGTTCATTTTCTATAAATGATTCTTCATTTCAGTTAGTGTATTGCTCATTTCTGACTAGTTAATTTTTTGTTTTTTATCTCCATTTTTTATGTTTCCTACCTCTTTCTGGAAGTTCTAAGTTCATCTACTCTTCCACTAAGTTTATTGAGCATCCTTAAAACCAGTGTTGTTTGTTTGTGATTGATTGATTGATTTGAGAGAGAGAGATTGATAGGAAGGGGGAGAAAGAGGGAGGAGAGAGATGAAAAACATCAACTCGTAGTTGCTTCACTTTAGTTATTTGTTGATTGCTTCTCATACGTGTCTTGACCTGAGGGCTCCAGCTGAACCAGTGACCCCTTGCTCAAGCCAATGACCTCTGGGCTCGAGCCAGTGACTTTAGGATTATGTCGATAATCCTGCGCTCAAGCCAGCAACCCTGTGCTCAGTCTGGCAAGCTCGTGCTCAAACCAGTGACCTTGGTGTTTCAAACCTGGACCTCAGCATTTCAGGTTGATGCTCTATCTACTGCACTGCCATCACTCAGGCAAAAACCAGTGTTTTGAACTCTGCATCTGCTATATTACTTGTCTCCATTTTTATTTAGTTCTTTTTCTGGAGTTTTGCTCAAATGAAAGTTTGAGACATGGTTCTTTGTCTCCTCATTTTGGCAACCTCCCTGTGTTTGTGTCTATGTATTAGGTAGAGATGCTGTGTCTTCCAGGCTTGGTAGAGTAGCCTAATGAAGTAGGTGTCCTGTATGGCTCAGTGGTGTTGCCTCCCCAGTCACCGAAACAGGGTGCTTCAGGTGCACCCCCAGTGTGCGCCGTGTACACCCTCCTGTTGTAGTTGAGCTTTAGTTGCTGTTGGCACATCAATGGGAAGGATTTCCCCTGGACCAGTTGGCTTTACCAACTAGCTGAGATCACAGCAGAGGAGCCGCTGTGCAGGGGCCCACCCCCCAGAGCAGGATTCGCTTCAGCAGGGCTCTGGTCCCACTGGATCCACCCTTTTAGTGTGTCACTATGGACATGGTTGGGTGGTGCTCCAGCATGGTCTGAGGCCCCAAGACCTCCTGGGAGGTGCAGGCCAAGATCAGCTGCCACCGGGGCCCTGCCCAGGGCCACCTGGCATGAGGTACAGAGCAATCTGCAGATGGCTGCTACCTGTGCCAGGCTTGGAGGTGCCCAGACCAGGCCAACCTGTCAACCAAGGCCAGCTGCTGCTAGTGCCAGGCTTTGGGCCACGTAGCAAGTAGTACAAAGCACGTTAAGGCCAGATATTGCTTGTTTGGGGTTTGTGGTCCTTTGAGAGATTTTAGAAAAGTCTGCTGCATGAGCCAAGGCAGGCCATTTGTATGGAAAAGCCCCTGGAAGTGGTTCAGGAAGGTCTGCGGGTTGTGTAGGGCTGGGTCTCAGGGAATCACCAGGGCCAGATGGATACTGTGAGCCAGGGCAACACTCGGACATGGCGCCCGCCTCCTGGCTCAGGAAGGGCCCACGGCCTCTGCCTGCCTTTTCTCAGGGAGAAAGCTGCCCCCAGCCCCTGCTGGACAATTTTGCAAGCTGCTGCCCCAGTGCTGGAGCTCAGAAGGAGGGAGGCCAAGTAAGCATGAATGGAGGGCCCTTTAAGCAAAGCTGCCTGGGCCTCCAGCAGTCCTCCATCTCATTCGGCCATAGTCCCTGCTAGTTCTTACAGCGAAACCTCTGGGGACTTCTCTTCCTGGGTCTGAAACCCTGGGCTGGGGGGGTCTCACTCCACAAGGAGGACCTCTGCAGCAAAGACGTCCCTCCCAATTGTTACCCACCACCCGTGGGTATGAGACCAGCCTGTTCTGAGTGTCTACCCCTCCTACCAGTTGGATGGGGCTCCTTTGCATTCTTAGTTGTAGGATTTCTGTTTAGCTTGTCTTCAGGTGGTTCTGAATGATGGCTGTTCTCTAGTTTAGTTATAATTTTGATGTCATATTGGGAGGATGCCATTACTGCATCTCTCACGGTGCCATCTTGACCGGAAATCCTCATTGGTTTTCTTGATGCATATAAATGTATCTAACTCTGTGCATTTTGCTGAAACAACTAGACTGTGAGCTGTTTGAGGACAGATATCATTCATGGATCATTGGATATGATATGAATATGAACTTTTTAAATTAAACAGCCTCTGGTTCCATATGCGATGGTACATTCATATTTAGCATGGAAACGGCAGTAACCACATATGCAGGACGCAGCTGCCTGGGCGGCGTGAGCAGCGGTCCTTGATTTGCTGCCCTGTCAGTGCAGCTGACTCAGTAAGAGGCTTTGTCACATACCCCGGGCTTAAATAAGCTGGCTTCCGACAAATAGCTTAGAACAACCAGGGAATACCATAGCTCTCTTTTATAACCAGTAATAAATTACTTTGAATCACCATTCTGCTATAAGTTCCCTTTTTTTTTTTTTTTTTTTTTTTTTTTTTTTTTTTTTTTTTTAGAACTATTATAGTAGTTGTAGGTGTGGAGTATTAGGGGGGTTGTTGTGGAGCTTTCTGTTGTTTTTCACAAGAAAAATTCTTATAATTTCACCAACTTAAAAACCTCTTTTTGCTTTTGGTGTTCCTTCTCTTACTCCTTAGGCGTATATACTTTTTAAAATTGAAATCATAGTATATTAAGGGGTCATGGTGGGTTTAAGGGGCTGTGGTGGGTTTTGTTCCATCAATACCCTCTTCTGTATCATTCAGAAGCAGGGATTTGTATGTAAATGGCTGGTGGTAATTTCTAGCTCTTGGACAGAGGTTTTAATTTTACCAGAACAATAATTTTCCGCCCCAGGTCTTGCCCGTTGTTTTCTAGAGTTGTCAAAAGGGTATTACAAATTCATCCACACCTATATTTTACTCTGAGTCATTGGGGAAAAATACCACATGGTATTATGGGGAAAAGGGTTAGGATGACCAGTTCCAAGAAATTAAATGACTAAACTCCCCAAAGAACAGAAAGCAGTGTTTCAGAATAAGTAGTACTGTACAAAACTATTATGAGCAGGTCAAGATGCCAGTTCATTTATCCAGCCAACAGGCCGCAGTAACCTGGGCTCCAGAGCCAGACAAACCCTTGGTGGAAAGCCAGTTCTACCACGCACTAGCTGTGTGCCCTTGCTAAGTACTGTACTAATAACAAAAGAAAATCATTTCAGTGACTCAAATAGAGATTAAAGGCATTATTCAGCTAATGCGCTCCAGGAGCGCCTACCCTACTCCAATCTCTTACTTGGAGTTGGACTCAGGTAGCAGTTTTTGCTGTTAATTGCCGTGAAACTTTTGGGTGAAGGTTATTACAGTTTTCATGGTGCGTGCTCAAGAACATCAGTGCAATCCCATCCTGATAACTGTCCAATTATTGTCAAGAATTGTTCTTGCAAGCCTTGTAGTTTGTTAGTTGAGCAAGGTTCACGGGTGGGAGATGTGGCAAAGTGCATTGGGAGCACAAAGAAAGGGGTGATTGCCTGCCGAGAAAACTCAGGAAGGCAGCACAGAAGACACTGGGTCCTTAGAAATGAATAAGAGACTGCCACGTAGACAGAGAGGAGAGGGCCGTCCGTAGAGAGGAAAACAGTTCAGGCACAAGCAAAGAGGTACGGAAGTTTAGAACATGGTAAGAACTTCAGTATGGCTGAAGTATGGAGTACGTGCCAGCGAATGGCTATCACGAAGTTCAATTTCACTGTCTATAATTCCACTTTACTACAACTAGAATTTCTGATGTATGAAAACTTCATGTGAACTGCCTCAGAATTAAAATAACCTAGGCTGCAGAGCCCTACTGGAGCCAAAGCTTATAAGATCAGAAAAGAGTGACCCCAGGACACCATTTATGGCCACACCAACTCACTTCTGGGTCTTTGAGTCACAGGACAGGTGAAAAGAGAAACCTATGGACCCAAGTTAGGAAGAGAAGGCCTGGCCTCAGTGAGGACCTGGCAGTGTGGCTGGGGCCTGGCGTGCCCATGGAGGACGTTGCTAGTGGGGACTACCTTTGTAGAATCGACCGTCTGCCGCTAAAAATTGCCACAAGCTGATAAAGTTCCTGGCTTCTATCCACTGTCACAGTTAGGCAGAATAAACCCTTTATCCATGGCTCCTGCTGGACTTTTAAATCCAAATTCTCCATATTGTTTGGAGACCCTCCCAGCTACATTTTTTTTAATATGCAACAGTGTATCCTGTGGCTTTTTATTAAGACTCACTACAATGAAAGCAGAATGTTTCAAATGTAACTGCTTGTGCCCTTCCTTCTGGATTAAAGCTATTTTTAAGTGATGGGTGAACACCCCCTTTTCAGTTATGAAGGCAACCATTGTTCCCAAATCTTTTTCCTGGGGCTTTAAAGGCTCGACTGTACCTTTTGTTCCTCTAAAACATAATTCAAGTAAACCTTTTTGCAATTACCTGTGAGGAAATTTATGCATTCCTTTCAATTCCCATAAAATCTTTTTGTTGTTGTTGTTTTTATCCCCTCCAAAACCAGTTCCACCAAAAGTTTTTTGCGTGCCTGGTGATGGTGTTGCCTACAACTTACAAGCATAGATTTCCTTTTGGAGGGCATCGCTGCTTAATGTATCTCACTGGACCCTAGCCTTGTTCCCCTGATCGCTTCCTCCAGCAAATCATGTCTTTCTACCTTACAGAAGGTTCTCGGTTGTGGCTTGAGAATGAGGGGAAAGAGGCTGTGAGAGCAAAATAAATTCTATTGTTATACATTTACTTTTAAGATTATGAAGGCAGAATACTGCCATGTTCTTGCAGAACATGTCACTAATGCTTAAATGTTAACCTTGTGCAATTTCATCGGGCCAAAAGGTAATAAACCACGGCAACAACACATGTCCTTGAAGGGTTAACCAATCTACTTGATCCTGAACCTCTGGAAGGTACTAGAAAAAGTCTGCAAAAGCCAGTGTTATAGGCCCAACTAATCTAGACCAGACCTATAATTAGTACTTTTACTGAAACTTAAAACATGAGAGAGAGAAAATGGTAACTATTAACCTATAATATATTGAAGCGCTCTTTTTTTTTAAAGAAGCATTTAGTATGTCTTGCTGCTAAAGAATCACCAGGATTGCCTGATCAAGTGGTGGTGCAGTGAATAAAACATCAGATTGGGATGCAGAGGACCCAGGTTCAAAACCCCAAGGTCACCGGCTTCAGCGCAAGGTCGCTGACTTGAGTGTGTGATCGTAGACATGACCCCATGGTCACTAGCTTGAGCCTAGAGGTTGCTGACTTGAAGCCCAAGGTTGCTGGCTTGAGCCCCAGGTCACTGGCTTGAGCAAGGGGTCACTCGCTCTGCTGTAGCCTCCCCCCCCCCCCATCAAAGTACATATGATAAAGCAATCAGTGAACAACTAAGTTGCCGCAAGGAAGAATTGATGCTTCTCATCTCTCTTCCTTCCTATCTGTCTGTCCCTATCTCTGACTCTGACTCTGTCAAATAAAAGAATCACCAGGATTGTAAATCATGATGAGACAGAATGTGGGAACACTGGAGTTTCCTTTGAACTATCTTTGAGTCTTACTATTTGAGAAGTTCTGGGAAGAATAAAGGAAGTGCTTTATAAACAGCACTTACCAAGGGCCTCTTAGGTCCTCATTTTAAAGGTATTAAAGTTTCAATAAATATGTAATGTTTCTTTGGGCTGGTGGTGCAGACCCTATGTACTAACCCTTAATTCTTTCCTTGCCGTTGAGCCAATATCTCTTTCACGTTTGACCTCCTTAATCATGTGACTTTCTGGGAATAAACCTTTCCCCCAGGGCTTTGCAGGATCACTTAAACAGAAATGGTAATCAATTTGTTGCAATGCCAAATAAAGCTTAAGTTCACTGGAGAGAACTGAGTTTGCTCAAGTGCCAGCCTATAAACAAATTAATTCTAACCAGTGGTTTTAGATTTCCCTTCTAGTTGGTGTCCCGGTGCCTTACAAAGGACTCTGCCCTTCCCTGGGAAGGGCTCGGTGCCTGCCCTCTCCCTCCACTGTCTGGACTGGCTGTGTGTGACCAGTTCTTATGTGTAAGATGGATGGAGACTGCAGTCTGTTTGAGTTCATGGGCACATTTTCTGGGATATCTATCTGTGGCATTTATTCCTTTGTAGGGTAGGCTCTCACTACCCTGAATGTAAAATCAAAATCAAAAATAACCCTATATTCTAGTCACTTACCTGCTGCATTGCATTTATTCAATATGTCTGTTCTTAGGATGGTGTGCCCATGAGAACTGGCTAGACCTATATATTATATAGAGAGACTTGGTAGTAAAAACATAAGAAGAAAGAGTAGAGTCTGTAAAGTGGGTTAAACTTTGGCCTGTTGGAATGGGCAAGGGTTTTACTCTGGCCCTGTGATCTCTGGCCAAACAGGAGAGGCACAATAAACACAGGGCGGGACAAAAGTAGGTTTACAGTTGTTTGTATGGAAAATAATGGAATAATTAATAAATAATAATACAAGAATAAACTCTGCGCTTCACATACTCACAGCTAGAAACCTATTTCTGCCCCACTCTATGTGTAAGTTGCTTCCTGATGCAGTTTTTTACAAAGACTGCACAATCAACCTCTGTAAAGAAGGCAGACACTTGAGAGGCGGGAAATTAAAAACATGTGGCCCTTGGAGTATATGTGACTACAAAAGGGCTCTGCAACTTCAATGGTCTCTTTATACACTTGAAAAAAAATAACCAGTGTAAAATCACTAGTAAGCTTCACTTGAGAATCTTTTCCTAAACTGAACCGTCATTTGTCATTGCAGGATGAAACTGTTGCTTGCACGGCCACAGCCATTGATTCAGCCGTGGGACCTGAAGCTGTAAGTGACTGGCCCCTTTGTGTACAACCAGGGGCTTTAACTGTGCCATTGCCTGTCACTGATCGCTCAGCTGAGGAAGAGAATCCCCGATTGCTACCATCCTTCACGGAATGTTTTGGAAATGTAGAAATCTTATGGTTTTGTAAAATCCCAAACTTAGATAGGCTCTCTCTCTAACTGGAAACTGGTGATGGGCGGCGGGGCTTCCCAGACATGTCACCTTCCAGATTTGTAGTCTGGCTCACTGGTTTCTTGTTAGATGCTAGTATTCTGCATCAGCTACCTAGCATGTTACAATGATGAAGGGAACAAGTTAGGAAATTGTGGCAAGGTCAAAAAAAGCACTAGGGAAGAAATAGAAGATCATTTTTTTTCTCAACATGCCTTTCTATGTATGGCGTGGTTAAGAGCCTAAAGAACCAAAGAAGGGAGGGGGTGGAGGAAGGGTGTAAAGAGGGACAAATACAAGGTGATGGAAAATGATTTGACTTTGGGTGATGGATATACAACGTAATCAACAGTTTAAATGCTAAAGAAATGTTTACCTGAAACCTATGTACTCTTATTGATCAGTGTCACCCCTTTAAATGTAATATTATTGCAAATAAAAAAAATTTTAAACTTTTTTAGGTTTAAAAAAAGGAACCAAGGAAAATATTTTGAGTATCCAAGTGGCAAGAATAGATAAAATATACTAGATGTTGTCTAAAGAATATAGAGAAAAAATTCAAAATGAAAGGCTGGGTAGTGGTTGCCTTGACAGCTTTTTCTCCCTAAAGCAAATATATGTCAGTAGTTTTCATATTCTGAGAGAAAAAAAGGTGGAAGATAAATCAGGTGTCCTCTTCTCCATTTCCACCATTTCTAAATGCCCCTTCCAGAGCCCTCTCTCCTCTAAGGACCCCTTAGAATGAGGTGAAAGTGAGAAATGTTGGCCTGATCAATAAAGAAATGAGCAAGAAACTTAGTTCACTCTAAAAGAGCCAGTTAGAGGAAATAAGAAATAAGATATTTGTGAGAGCAGGGGGAAGGCTAGCTCAATTTATTTTAGATCAAGGGAATACCACACTGCCATACAAAGAAATCTTCCCTCTTTCAACAGCATAAATGGACCTGGAGATTATAGCAGAATGAGCCAGTCAGAGAAAGACAAGTACCATGTGATCTCACTTGTAGGTGGAGTGGAGTCTATTGAACACAATAAACTGAGGAACCAAAGAGGAACAGAAGGCAGGGTCACAGGGACAGATGGACAGCTGTCAGAGGAGAGGGAGATGAGGGGACTGGATGAAAGAAGGTGAAGGGATTGGCCAAAACCATATATAATTAACACAGAGACACAGACAACACTGTGTGGGTAGCTGGGGGGAAGGGGTGGGGGAAGGTGGAGGTGGGCAAAAGGGGATAAAATAGGAACAGAAAGAGACTTTGCTTGGGGCAATGGGCATACAGTGCAATGTGAAGATGACATTTCATTGAGTTGCACACTTGAAATCCATTCAATAAAAAATACAAATAAAAGAAATAAAGTGAATGGACAAGAAGCCGCTGTTTTAGAAGAACACGGGTGCTGGGAGGCTTGATGAAGTAGCGCCTGAGGGACTCCACTGGCATGTATCCTTGACAAATCATCGTTCTGATCTTTCCCAGGAACCGGAAACTAGTCTGCAGAGCAGCAGGTCTTCGGATGGCTTCACCACCGAACATGCTCTCCGTCAAGCTCAGATGTCCAAGGAGCTGATCCAGTTGAATAAAGCCCTTGCACTGAAAGAGGCCCTAGCCAAGAAGATGACTCAGGATGGCAGCCAACTACAGCCCATTCAGTTCCAGTACCAGGTAAGATCTTTACTAGAGCAGCATTTGTTAACATCTACCAGCTCTCTAACTGTAAGGAAACACACCCACCATTTTTGATGACAAGACAACATAATGTGTTTAGTAGAAGTAGAGTTATGTTGTTGTTGTTGTTTATAAAAAGAATACATTCAGGATAGAGAACCTGTAATTTTTTTTTTCTTTTGTGAGAAGCAGGGAGGCAGAGAGACAGATTCCTGCATGCGCCCAGACTGGGATCTACCCGGCAAGCCCTCTGTGGGGCAGTGCTTGGCCCATCTGGGGCTCTTGCTCCATTACTCAGCAACAGAGCTATTTTAGCACCCAAGGCAAAGCCATGAAGCCATCCTCAGCTCTCAAGCCAACTTGCTCCAACCGAGCCATGGCTGTGGGAGGGGAAGAGAGAGATAGAGAGAAGGGAAAGAGTGAGTGGTGTAGAAGCAGATGGTCGCTTCTCCTATGTGCCCTGACCAGAATCAAACCCAGGACATCCACACACCGGGCCAACTGACCAGGGAGGGAACCTGTAACTTTATTTTATAATCTATTGATAATACCTTGCCTTCTACAATAGGTTTTAGTAGTTTGATAATATTATAAAGCTAGTGCTCGACTTATGACCACGATTGGTTCTGACAGACCGGTCATAACACAATTTGGTCGTAAGTTGAGTAGGCTATATGTACAGTACTGTGAAATGATGTTATAAAAATCTTTAAGTCATATTTTATCATAATTTTCTTTCATTATTGTTATATATCATAATTTTCTTTGTTCATTTTATGCCATTTGTATCATCTCTACACCATTTTGTTTCTTATTTTTACATTCGTCAGGTTTAAGTAAAACACTGTATTACCTGTACAACTGGTTTAATATTTGCAAAGACAAGTTCGTCTTGGTAGACATCTTGGGAGATGAAAAATATCCAAGACACAAAACACAAATTGCTGTACCGAGTCTGAGATAACAGTTGAAATGGTGCACGCGGAGATGGTAATGCTGCGGGAAGCTGGTCCGCGCTGTCTTACGCCCAGCTGGGCAACACTTGTGCTGCCAGACGCGGAGCAGTCGTGGCTAGCGATTGTGGTCATAAAGTTGAATGGTCGTAAGTTGCATAGGTCATAAGTCGATCAATATTTGTAATAGAAATGGTCCCTACTTGGAGAAATTTTGTTCTAATAACTGTGCTGATATTCTAAGGAAGGTACATGGTCTGAGTTAGAGTGTCATTTATGAAGAGATGTGTAGTACATATCATATGACTTGGACAGTGGCTAAACTGTTTTTCCTAGTGGTAGCTCTAAGTAGCCCTTGATAATTGAGATGATTTAACTTTACTTAAAGACAGGTCTCTGGCTTTCAGGTTATTCACAAAGTGACCCTTGCCCCAGACCTTGTTTTTCATTGTAGCTGAGCGTCTCCACTCCCGCTCCAAAGGAATGTTAGCAGAACTGTTAGGAAGAAGGGTGTGTTGCATTCCCAGCCAGCTCTAACCCATCCTGTGTGCTATAGCAAGAAATCCCTATAGCAGTCATGCTGGTCTACCACCAGGTCCCCTCAATTTTCAGAATAAACATAAGAAAAGTGTTTTTACTAAATGATTTTTGCCACTTTTTCCCCCTAGGGTAGAGGTTGCTTCCAAAATAATAACTGAGTTGCAAGTCAAGATTTTATTTCCTATTTATTATCATAGTCTTATTTAACTTTTTAAAAACTCACTTTTGATTTATGTCAAGCAAATACATGTCTGTTATTATTATTTTTTTTATTCAGTGAGAGAAAGGGAGGCAGAGAGACAGACCCCTCACATGTGCCCTGACCAGGATCCACCCAGCAAGCCCACTAGGGGGCAATGCTCTGCCCATCTGGGGCCTTGCTCAGTTGCTGAGGCAGAGGCCATGGAGTCATCCTCAACACCCAGGGCCAACTTGCTCCAATCAAGCCATGGCTGTGGGAGCAGAAGAGATAGTGTGAGAGAAGGGGGAGGGGGACAGGTGGAGAAGCAGATGGTTTCTTCTCCTTCGTGCCTTAGCTGGGAATAGAACCCGGGACATACACATGCCTACCAACACTCTAACACTGAACCTTCCACCACCATTTATCCCCCTTTACCCTCTCCTACCTCCTCTCACCCCCCTATCCCTCTGGTACTCCCCATGCTGTTGTCTGTCTGTGAGGTTTTTCCTTTCCTTAATCCCTTCACCTTTCTCACCCTGCCCCTCTACGCCTTCCCCTCTGACAGCTGTGAGTCTGTTCTCTTTCTCTATGAGTCTGTCTTTCTGCCAGCACCACACTTTTTTGATTATTATAACTTTGTACTATAGTTTGAAATCAGAGAGCATGATACCTTCAACTTTCTCAAGATTGCTTTAGCTCTTCAGGGTCTTTCATGGTTCCATATCCGTTTTAGGATTATTTGTTTTAGTTCTGAGAAGAACACCATTGGTATTTTGATAGAAATTGCAATGAATCAATAAATTGCTTTGGGTAGTATGGTCATTTTAACAATATTAATTGTTCCAATCCATGAGTCCGGTATATCCTTTCATTTATTTGTGTCATCTTCAATTTCTTTCTTCAATGTCTTACAGTTTTCAGAGTACAGGCATTTCACCTCCTTGGTTAAGTTTATTCCTGAGTATTTATTTTCTTTTTTGATGCAATTGTAAATGCGATTTTTTTTCATTTCTCTTGATGTTCATTATTAGTGTATAGGATTTTTGTGTATTAGTTTTGTATCCTGCCTCTCTACTGAATTTTTTTTATCAATTCCATTAATTTTTGGTGGATTCTTTAGGGTTTTCTATGTGTGCACAGTATCATGTTATTGGCAAATAACGACAGTTTTACTTCCTCCTTTCCTATTTGGATACCTTTTATTTTTTTTTCTTGTCTGATTGTTCTGTCTAGGGCTTCTAGTAATATGTTGATATAACAGTTGTGAGATTGGGCATCTTTGTCTTGTTCCTGATCTTAAAGAAAAATCTTTCCTCTTTTCACCATTGAGTATGATGTTAGCTATAGATTTATCACAAATGATTTTTATCAAGTTGAAGTTAGTTCCTTCTCTACCCAGTTTGTTGAGAGTTAATTTTGTCAAATGCTTTTTCTGTGTCTATTGAGACAATCATATGATTTTTATCTTTGGTTTTGCTGATGTGATGAATCACATTGTTTTGCAGCTATCTATTGAACCACTTTTGCATCCTGGTATGAATCTCACTTGATCATGGTGTATAATCCTTTTAGTGTACTGTTAAATTTGGTTTGCTAGTATTTTGTTGAGAATTTTAGCATCTATGTTCATTGGGGATATTGGTTTGTAATTCTATTTCCTTGTAGTGTTTTTGTTTTTGGTAGCAAGGTAATGCTGGTTTTATAGAATATGTTTGGAAGTATTCCTTCCTCTTCAATTTTTTGGAATGGTTGGAGAAGGATTGGTACTAATTCTTCTTTGACCCTTTGAGTAGTAAGAACATTCATGTATGTCCTCGTGCCTCCTGACCATCCAGAGTATGATTGATTTATTTTTAAAATGTGTAAGGCAACATTAAAAAAAGGAAAAATGTGGCCCTGGCTGGTTGGCTCAGCGGTAGAGCGTCGGCCTGGCGTGCGGGGGACCCGGGTTCGATTCCCGGCCAGGGCACATAGGAGAAGCGCCCATTTGCTTCTCCACCCCCAGCCCTCCTTCCTCTCTGTCTCTCTCTTCCCCTCCCACAGCCAAGGCTCCATTGGAGCAAAAGATGGCCCAGGCGCTGGGGATGGCTCCTTGGCCTCTGCCCCAGGCGCTGGAGTGGCTCTGGTCGCAGCAGAACGACACCCCGGAGGGGCAGAGCATCACCCCCTGTTGGGCAGAGCGTCGCCCCTGGTGGGCGTGCCGGGTGGATCCCGGTGGGGCGTATGCGGGAGTCTGTCTGACTGTCTCTCCCCATTTCCAGCTTCAGAAAAATACAAAAAAAAAAAAAAAAAAAGAAGGCAATCAATGAACAGCTAAGGTGTCGCAACAAAAAACTGATGATTGATGCTTCTCATCTCTCTTCGTTCCTGTCTGTCTGTCCCTATCTATCCCTCTCTCTGACTCTCTCTTTGTCCCTGTAAAAAAAGGAAAATGTATGTTCTTCTTGTTTTCATAAATTGGTTATCAAACAAACATGATTTTAAGTTAATAAAACTGTAAATGGAATTAATTTTATTAAAAAAAAAACCTCACTCCCAGGGGTCAGCGAGCATGAAAAAAATTTACTACCCAAAGGGTTAAATGTTTGGTAGTATTAACCTATGAAGCCATATCTGGTCCTAGGCTTTTGTTTTGGGGGGATTTTTTTATTACTGCCTCAATTTTATTGCTAGTAATTGATCAGTTCAACTTCTCTCTTTCTTCCTGGTTTAGTCTTGGAAGGTTCTATATTTCCAGAAATTTATCCATTTCTTTTATTTGTGTGAGTGTTTTTTATTTTTTCCGATTTCTTTTAGATTGTCGAATTTGTTGCCATATAATTGTTCATAGTATTCTTTAATGATCCCTTTTATTTCTGCAGGGGTCGTGTTGGCTGTGATCTCTCCTCTTTCATTTCAGATTTTGTGTTCTCTTTTCTCCTTGTCTTGCTAGAGGCTTGTCAATTTTATTTATTCTTTCAAAGAACCAGCTGTTAGGTTGATTAATCTATTCTACTGCTTTTCTGTTTTTCATTTTATTTATTTCTGCTCTGATCTTAATTATTTTCTTCCTTCTACATACTTTGGGTTTTGTTTTTTCTTGTCAAGTTTCTTAAGGTATAAATTTAGATTGTTTATTTGGGATTTTTCTTGCTTCTTAAGGTAGGCCTGTATAACTATAAACTTTCCTCTTTTAATTGCTTTTATTGCATCCCATAGATTTCGTAAGGTTGTGTTTTCATTTTTATTTGTCTCACAGTAGTCTTTGTTTCCTCTTTTATCCACCGCTTTGCTAGAAGCGTGTTGTTTAATCTCCACATATTTGTGGGGGGTTTCTTTTTTTTCCCCTGTAGTTGATTTCTAGTTTCATGTGATTTTGGTCAGAAAATATGCTTCATATAATTTCAATCTTCTTGAATTTATTGAGGCTTGTTTTGTAACCTAGTATATGATCTGTTCTGGAAAATGTTCCATGTACATTTGAGGAAAATGTGTAGCCTACAGTTTTTGGGTGAAAAGTTCTATAAACATGTAGCAAGTCAAACTGATCTAATGTGACATTTAAGTCCATTATTTCCTTATTATCCTTCTGGATGATCTATCCATTGAAGTAAGTGGAGTATTAAACCCCCAACTATTATAGTATTGCTCATTTCTGCCTTTATGTTTATTAACATTTGTTTAATTTACTTGGGTGCACCTGTGTTAGCTGCATAGATATTTATAATTGTTATATCCATCCTCTTTTTTATTATTCATTTTAGAGAGGGAGGGAGAGAGAGAGAGAGAGAGAGAGAGAAGGGGGGAGGATCAGGAAGCATCAACTCCCATATGTGCCTTGACCAGGCAAGGCCAGGGTTTAGAACTGGTGACCTCAGTGTTCCAGGTCGATGCTTGATCCACTGCATCACCACAGATCAGGCTATATATCCTCTTTTTGGATTGATCCCTTTAACATTATGTAATATCTTTCTTTGTCTCTTTTTACATTGTTTGTTTTGAAGTCTGTTTTGCCTGATACGAATATTGCCACCCAAGCTCTTATTTAAATTTCTCTTTGCATGGAATCTCTTTCTCCAGCCCTTTGCTTTCAGTCTATATACATCTTGATCTAAAATGAATCTCTTGTAAGCAGCCTATAGATGTATTGTTTTCTTATCCATTGTTTGGAGCATTTAATCCATTTACACTTAAGGTGATTATTGATAGGTATGTGCTTATGCCATTTTGTTATTTGTTTTGGTTCTACTTTGTTTCTTCTCTTGATCTCGTCCCTTTTGAGGGTTTTTTTTTTTTTAGTGTTTTACTTGGATTTCGTTCTCTCCATTTTTTGTGTGTTTTTGGCTTGGTTTTGGTTTATGGTTACTAAGTTCTTATTCATATATGTCCATCTATAGCTAAAGCAGTCTATTTTAAGTTGATAGGCATTTAAGTTCAATCATGTTCTAAAAGCAGTACATGTTTACTCCTCCCTCCCCTCTTTGTTGTTGCTGTCATGTTTTATATCTTTGTTTTGTGTATCTCCTGATAATTTATTGTATCAATAGTTTTAGTTAATTTTGCTACTATTGTCTTTTACCCTTCCTATTAACTTTTTAAGTGGTTGATTATTGTATATTTGCCTTTACCAATAAGATTTTTTTTCCTTTCCTATATTTTCTTATTTCTGGTTATGGAATTTTTTCTTTGTAAAGAAGACCCATTAATATTTCCTGCAAGGCTGGTTTAGTGGTGGTGAACTCCTTTAGTTTTTGCTGGTCTGGAAAACCCTTTATCTCTCCTTCAATTCTAAATAATAACCCAGCTGGCTAAAGTATTCTAGGTTATAGATTCCTCTCTTTGAGTGCTTTAAATATCTCTTGCCACTCCCTTTTAGCCTATAAAGCCGTTTCTGAGAAGTCAGCTGATAGTCTTTTGGGGTTTCCTTTGTGACTTGTTGTTTTCATTTTTTATTTCTTGTGGGAGACACAGAGAGAGTCAGAGAGAGGGACAGATAGGGACAGACAGACAGAAAGGGAGAGAAATGAGAAACATCAATTCTTCATTACTGTTCCTTAGTTGTTCATTGATTGATTCCTCATATGTGCCTTGACCGGGAGGCTAAGCAGACCAAGTGACCCCTTGCTCAAGCCAGCAACCTTGGGCTCAAGCTGGTGAGCCTTGCTCAAACCAGATGAGCTCGCACTCAAGCTGGCGACCTCGGGGTCTCGAACCTGGGTCCTCCACATCCCAGTTCGGCACTCTATCCACTGTGCCACTGCAGGGTCAGGCATTATTTTCATTCTTGCTGCCTTTATTATTGACTCTTCTTAAGTTTTGCCATTTTAATTAAAATATGTCTTGGTGTGGGTCTCTCTGTTCAGCTTGCCTGGAACTCTGTATTTCCTGAACCTGGGTATCTGTTTCCTTCCCTAGATTAGGAAACTTTCCAGATATTTCTTTAAATATTCTTTCTGCCCCTTTCTCTCTTCTCTTCTGGAATCCCTATAATGAAAATGTTAGGGCACTTGATGTTATTCTAGAGATCTCTTATACTGTCCTCATTTTTTGAAATTACTTTTTTATTTTGCTGTTCTGATTGGGTGATTTCCACTATTCTGTCCTCCAGGTCACTAATCCATTCTTCTACTTTAATCTGATGTTGATTCCTTCTTGTGTATTTTTTTTATTTCAGCTGTTACATTATTCATCTGTAATTTGTCCCCTTTACATTTTCTATCTCTTTGTTAAAGTGTTGCCTGAGGTTTTTTATTGTAGTCTTAAGTTTGTTGAGCATTCTTATGTGTGATGTGTGTTTCTTTGAATTCTTTATCAAGGAAATTACTTTTCTCCGTTTCATTAGGGTTTTTCTCAGGAGCTTTTCCTTTTTCCTTCATTTGGGCCACATCCTTGTATCTCCACACCTGGTTCACTTCTGTGTTTATTCCTATGAGTGGATACAGGAGGTATCTTGCACAGTCTTGAAAGAGTGGTGGTTTCTGAGTAGACTGTGTATTGAACAGTCAGTTTAGGCCAGCAGCTTGTTGTTGGAGCAGGTGTGTATAGTGCCTGGTGTTTCAGGTGGGCTGAATGGATGTGTTCTGGGTGGGATAGCCAGTGTGTGCTTGCTTCCTTCCCTTATAATCTGGGAGGGGGTTGTCTAATGTGCATGGGGCTGCTCCCTGCACCCTGTTGCTTTAACAGTCTGATCTGAGCTGGGTCTAAGTCTACTCTTCCTTCTGGTTGTACCAACCCACTGATGCGTGCAGCAGTGCCCGCCTGTCTCCGCATACTCACTGAGACAGGCAGTCTTGTTATGTGGGCATTTCAGTGTTTTGTCTGCTCCTCTCTCTTTCTAGGAGAGAGAGGTTCACATAAGCATCCCGCTATCTTCACACTTTCTTTGGACAGGGCAGC
This sequence comes from Saccopteryx leptura, assembly GCF_036850995.1. NCBI lineage: Eukaryota > Metazoa > Chordata > Mammalia > Chiroptera > Emballonuridae > Saccopteryx > Saccopteryx leptura. The sequence goes on along the minus strand of NC_089516.1, from coordinate 66,378,111 downwards.
CCTGCAAGTGAGTACTACAGTGCTCTGGCGGCTTCACACTTGGTCCAAGTGGGGGAACCCTTTGTATGTGCAGCCCAGGGGAGTGCAAAGCAGCTGCACCTGCTGGATCCATCTCTCGGTGGGACAGCCCCTTGTGTGCACACTGTGGCACTCTCCTGTTTCTGCTGGGTCTGGTTCCAGTAGGGGTGGCTGGGGATGTGCTAGAGCATCCTGCAGATCCGCCACAGAACCTGGGTGGAGCTCCCACCCACTTTCCGGGTCCAGGGGACAGGTATATAATGGCGATCACCTTGCCTTTGGTCCTGGGGTGTACCCCTGATTCCAGAGAGCTCTTAATGACTTCCTGATCTCCTCTAGGTAGTCACTCTCTCTTGTTTGTTGTACAGAGGCACACACTTGTCTTCTAAGAAAATTTACTCTAAATATAGGTGTACATTTGATGTGGTCTTGTGAGGAGGGGCACAGTATAATACTTTATCCCTGCCTTCCACTATGTCTGCTGTCAGTGAGGCCAGCCCGTCAGGTTTGCTCTCTCCAGATAGGAAACCTCTGCTCCTCTCTGTGCTTCTGTGGTATAAACAGGCTTTTTTCTTCTTGCCATTTGTCCTACATGAGTCATATTTTAGCTTTGCCAATCTGCTAAGTCAATTACCACTTATTTAACTGTTTTCCTTTCTGAAAATGTGTTTATATCTTTTGATTACTCTCTTCATCCTTGTTGATTTGTGCCTTTGTTTTAGGTCATTTTAATGTGATGCCAGAAAGCAGCAAGTTAAAAATATGTAGCTCAATCCTCCACATTAACAGGACACAAAGTACAGCTTTTTAAAGGTACAATGTATGCTAACTGTTCAAGTGTAGAGGGTTAATGGTTAGGCTGAGAAATGACTCTTCACTTCTCACACTCTTGCCTAGAAACACAGGGCCCTGTCCCCTGGTGTACTGCGGTCTGAGGAGGGGCTGCTAATGAGCCACAGCTGTGGCTGTGGTGTGCTGTCTTGTCCTTTTTCCCCTTGAAATCAAACATACTTGAGTTTTGAAACCTAAAAATTAAGGGGATATAAATGCTGTACACCGGAATCTAATATAAAATAACATTGAATGTAAATTGTAATTGAAAAATAAAATTTTTTTTTTGTATTTTCTGAAGTTGGAAATGGGGAGGCAGTCAGACAGACTCCCGCATGCTCCCGACCGGGATCCACCCGGCATGCCCACCAGGGGGCGATGCTCTGCCCATCTGGGGCATCTCTCTCTCTGTTGCAACCAGAGCCATTCTAGTGCCTGAGGCAGAGGCCACAGAGCCATCCTCAGCGCCCGGGCCAACCTTGCTCCACGGAGCCTTGGCTGTGGGAGGGGAAGAGAGAGACCGAGAGGAAAGAGAGGGGGAAGGGTGGAGAAGCAGATGGGCGCTTCTCCTGTGTACCCTGGCCGGGAATCGAACCCAGGACTCCTGCACGCCAGGCCGACGCTCCACCACTGAGCCAACCGGCCAGGGCCTGAAAAGTAAATTTTAAATTGAAAAAGAATCTTAAAAAAGGAAATAAATTTTTAATGTAAACAGGTTTTTTTTGTTTTGGGGGGGGGGTTTGGTTTTTTTTTTGTTTGTTTGTTTGTTTTTTGTTTTTTGTTTTTTTTAGCGAGAGAGAGAAGGGGGAGGACAGACAGGAAGGGGGAGAGATGAGAAGCATCAATTTTTTGTTTTGGCTTCTTAGTTGTTCATTGATTGCTTTCTTATATGTACCTTGACCAGGGGGCTCCAGCCGAGCCATTGACCTCTTGCTCAAGCCAGCAACCTTGGGCTTCAGGCCAGTGACCTCTGGGCTCAAGCCAGCGACCCACACTCAAACTGGTGAGCCCATGATCAAGCTGATAACCTTGGGGTTTCAAACCTGGTCCCCAGAGTCGAAGGCCAACATTCTATTCACTGCACCACCACCTGGTCAGGTTACATAGTACTTTTTAATCACATGTAAATCACTGTCTCTCTTTTTCTAAGATAAAGGTGGTTTTTTTGTTGTAAACCACATTTTTCCTATCACTGTGAAGCATTGGCATAGAAGAATCTGAAGAGGCGTACATTCTAACTAATGAAGATTACCATGAGTCACAGTAGCCCAGACTCAGGTATCAGAATAATGCCTTTTGTGGAGTTGATGAGACAATTATTGACTGAATATGACAGACAGAATGAAGACACACTATTTTTACCCACCTGATCAGTACAGATATGAAAGCATAGTAATATCGAGTGTTGACAAGTGTGCAGGAAAACAAGTACTCTCACACATTGCTAGCAGGACTGTCAATTGGAACAGCCACTTTGAAGTAAAATTTGGCAGCAGCTATTAAAACTGAAAATGTGTACCCCCATGATCTTGTCTCTACCCTAGAAAAACCTTACACATGTGCACAGAAGGCACGCACGAGAGTATTTCATTATGGCAGGAAACCAGAATGAGCTAGATCTATATATGCACGGATATAAATAAACCTCCAAGACCCAGTTTTTAAAAAGGCAAGTTACAGAACGATATATACATAAAGTGTAATTCTATTTATCTTTAATACATTTCAATAGGTACACACATATACATATATGAACATTTGTGTATGTGTATATATACATTATATATTATATTATATTATTTTATATCTATTTGTATATTATTATAGTATATAGTCTAGACATTTTCTATAATATATTTATTAATTGCATGTGTATTCTATGCTTTTAAATACATGTGCAAATGTCTTTAAATATAAACGTCTAGAAAAATATCTGGATGAAGCTGATCATAGTGGTTAATTTGTAGAGGGGACCAGAGTTTTGGTGGGGGCAGGGGGGCAGCCACAGGGACTTGCCCTTTACTTTTACTATATGGACTTTTTTACAAGAATGTTTTCATGTGTTAGTTCTATAAGTATATACACACATGCATGCGTATTATTGCCAGTTTATATATTTAGGATAACTTTAAATCAATGAGATTGAATTTTATTGTTTATACTGAAGTGTCTCAGTCTATTTCGTGGAAAACAGCTCTTGCCTATTTAGAAAGCTTCTCTGATAAAGGTCTGCCTAGCCTGCCTCTGCATGTTTGGGCCCTTTCAGTGCTGGTCTAGGGCCTGCGTTTAATCCTGGCTCTCAGCCACTCATTGATCTCTTTTCCTTTCATCTGTTTCAGTTTTGATAACAGCAAGGAGCATGTTCATTGGGTTTTCCCAATCTTGAAAACTTAACTTTCTAGAATTCATTTCCTAAATGCATGCAGAACTACAGTTGCTATTAAATACATATGTTTGAAAGTTCTGAATATAATGATGTTTGTGAAACTCTTTACAGTTTGCAAAATGTCTTTAGTTTTTAATATTATTTGATCTTCCCAACAAGCCTGTGAGGTGAATGGTGTTAACTGTTTACATAGATAGGGAAACTCTCAGGGGTCCCCAAGACCACCCCCAGGGTTAACGATTCACCAGGAAGATTCACAGTATTCAGCATATAGTCACACCTACAGCGAAGGTTTATCACAGTGAAAGGATATGAAGCAAAATCAGCAAAGGGCAGAGCACGTGGGGCAGAACAGAGTCTGAAGGAAACCAGATGAAGCTTCCAGGTCCTCTTCCGGTGGTGTCACACAGGATGTACCGAATTTTTCCAGCAATCGGTTTTGAGCGCATATGTGATGTTGTCTATCAGGGAAGTTCCCCTGAGCCTAGGATTCCAGGGTTTTTTTCCAGGGCTCATTCATGTAGGTATTCCCTTTCTGTAACAACCAAAATTCTAGACTCCCAGAAGGAAAATATGTGTTCAGGATAAATCATATTGTTTGCACAGTTTAGGTATAGTGAGCCACTCTTACCAATTAGGGGATGATGGGAACCCTACTCCAATCCAAGATTCCACACGTGAACCAAGGGCCAACCTTACAAGCAGACCTGTTTAAAGGCAGTAGTGTCACGCCTGCTGTCCTGCACAGAAGCTAAGGCTAAAAGAGGTGAAGTTACTTCCCTTGAGTTTGTTTTTGTTTTTTTTTACAGGGACAGAGAGAGTCATAGAAAGGGATAGATAGGGACAGACAGACAGGAACGGAGAGAGATGAGAAGCATCAATCATCAGTTTTTCGTTGCAATACCTTAGTTGTTCATTGATTGCTTTCTCATATGTGCCTTTACCGTGGGCCTTCAGCAGACCCCTTGCTCGAGCCAGCGACCTTGGGTCCAAGCTGGTGAGCTTTTTGCTCAAACCAGATGAGCCTGCACTCAAGCTGGCAACCTCAGGGTCTCGAACCTGGGTCCTCCGCATCCCAGTCCGACGCTCTATCCACTGCGCCACCACCTGGTCAGGCCCCTTAAGATATTTAGATAGTAAGCGCTGGAATCAAGGTTCAAGCCCAGCCCCTTGGATTCTAAGTCCATACTTTCCCCGATACATAACATTAATCTCCATCAAATCAAGTGTAAATGTTTTTAGTGTGCAGTTGATGTGGTGAGATTGAGTGCATATTTCCTTAAGACGTGGAATGTTGAAGTGATTTTCTTTCTGTGTCTTTAATGCCTTTTTTCTCCCTGACCTATAACATTTGTAGGATAATATAAAAAATCTAGAATTGGAAGTCATCAGTCTGCAGAAGGAAAAGGAGGACTTGCTTCTTGAACTTCAGACAACAAAAAAGGATGTCAACCAAGCCAAGTAAGGACAAAGTTAATCACTGTTACAGCAACTTCCTGCTATGCATGAGCAGCTATAGAGGAAGTGGACAAATAAAAGAGCCATTTCCTGTGCCCACAAAATTTATACTTAGTTGTGTAGGGGAGACCTAAACAAACCTAATTAATTGAGATTTTAAGTAACGTGTCATGATGACAGTAAAAGAATTCTGTAACACAGTGTGTGGTAAGCAGCCAGAGAAATTTCTCGGGCGGTAGCTGCTTCAGGAGTTCAGCAGCAGGACCTCTCGGCTCAGGCTGGTGTGCTCAAGGAAGGCTTTGGAAGAAGTTTGCATTTGAGCTGGATTTTGAAGGATTATCAGACCCACCAAACAGCCAGTGTGTTCCTGCACTAAGTGGTAAATTAGCTGGAATAGAGTTACTCTCCAGGCTAGTAAATGCAAAATCCTTCTAGTTATTTCTTAGTTAAGAATGAAACCAAGACATAACCAGAATATCCCACTTTCCCTCAAACCTCTGCCTTATTGGCTGTTCTACCTTCTCTTTACCCAGGGACTCTGTTATATCTCTATTGAGTCTGAAGGTCATGTCCTTAAAGGTTATGCTGAATTATTGCTTTCGCCTCACACTTGTGTAATAATCCTCAGAACCCCTCCTTACAGCTACCGTGAAGTGAAATGGCGTCAGAGAGCCATCCTTCTAACACATGCTGGGGAGGCACTGAAGCAATTCTGTTGCTACATTCTCCAAAAGATTGTTCTTTGAATCTGTATTAAGACCCCATTATTGAGACAGCTTTGATCGTTCACATGGTATTCATATTTAAAGATGGCTGTGTGACTGGTGGCCTAGTTTGTACATATCAGGTTGTGGGCTCGGGAGTCTAATGCCCTCTGTTTTGAGTCAGGCTGTGTGCTGCTAGTCTGCGTTTCTGCCCCGTCGGTGTTTAGGCTGAGCGAGCGCCGCCGCATCCGTCTCCAGGAGCTGGAGGGTCAAATAGCTGATCTGAAGAAGAAACTGAATGAACAGTCCAAACTGCTGAAGCTGAAAGAATCCACAGAGCACACCGTCTCCAAACTGAACCAGGAGATATGGGTATTAAACTCTCATCCACGCATTTACCCTACTGAAACGTACAAATACAGGTATTCCACATGGAATTATATTATAGCGATGCTGTCAGGTGAGAGAGCAGCAGGCAGGGCCATTGCAAGTGTGTGAATCTCCACACACGTCCTTTTTGCAATACATTGTTCTAGCAGTCATTTAATACCTGAATAACAAAACCCTTCTTTGATGTTCAGAGTTTAATGTTAGTCTCGCTGAAACCAAAGGGCAAGGATACAGTAATATTTATTGGTAACATCCTGGCCACCTTCCACGATCACATGAAATAATTTCATAAAGGAGTTGCAAAATGACAGACACCTAGAGAGTATTATCAGTTATTGAATGTCCAATTTATCTGCTAAGTAGCAGTGACAAGCCAGTTGTACTGAACCCTTTAGATACAGTGGTTGCTAGGTAGAGTTGTCCCAGAGGCTTATTACATATTTCCTTGAAATTTCATTTCTATGCCAGGAATTGAGGGTGGATTTAGTTTGTAGTGACATGTTTGCTTTTATTTCTTCAGAGTGTTTATTTTTGTAGTCTGCACTTGAAAACCCTGTGTGAGAGTAGCAAGGGACATTACAAGCTTACTCGGAAGATCTGTGGACGGCCTGCTTGGCTTCATTCTCTCTCTTCTCAATGGTTAGCCTGTCCGTCAACATGACCTGGAATAAATGCGAGTGACCAGCACTCGTACTGGTTTTTGTCCTTACAGGTGATGAAAAACCAGCGGGTACAGCTAATGCGTCGGATGAAAGAGGATGCTGAGAAGTTTCGACAGTGGAAGCAACAGAAAGACAAAGAAGTGATCCAACTGAAAGAACGTGTAAGTGACTGCGCTCCTCAGACGTGATAAACCCTTTTCTGGGCTGACTAATATTAAGTGAGTTTTTCAGATAACTGGCATCTCCAAAAATGTGGCATGTTCATGAGTTTAACAGCTGTGCATTAAATGTCTACTGTGTGCAGGGTGCTTCCCACTGGATACCACGGAAAACAGAACAATGAGTAGAATGTGACCTCTGCCCTGGCAGAGTGCCATGTGAGGGAAAGTTGAGGCACGAGCACAGTGTTCTTCAATATCAGGAGTAAAGAGACCTGTGCTTGACGAATGGCCTACATGTAAACACCAGAGTAGTCCAGAGAGGGAAACACTTGCAGTCAGAGTGAAAAGATGATAGGTGAATGGCCTGGAATAATGGGGAGGATTCTGATAGAGAAAAGGGCAGGTGGCCCTGGCCGGTTGGCTCAGTAGTAGAGCATCAGTCTGGCCTGTGGAAGTCCTGGGTTCGATTCCTGGTCAGGCCACACAGGAGAAGTGCCCATCTGCTTTTCTACCCTTCCCCCTCCCCCTTTTCTCTCTCTCTCTCTCTCTCTCTCTCCCTTCTCCTCCTGCAGCCATGGCTCAATTGTTTTAAGCACGTTGGCCCTGGGTGCTGACAATGACACCATGGAGCCTCTGCCTCAGGTGCTAAAAATAGCTCGGTTGTGAGCATGGCCCCAGATGGGCAGAGCATCAGCCCCAGACAGGAGGTTGCTGGGTGGATCCCAGTTGAGGCACAAGCAGGAGTCTGTCTCTCTATCTCCCCTCCTCTCTCTTGGAAAATGAAGAAAAAGAAAAGAAAAGTGCAGGCATTCCAGATAGAACAGCAGGAGCTGACAACTGTGTCGGCATATTCGAGGAATGGCTGGTGGTCCAGGTGGGATGAAGGACAGTATTAGAAGATTCCATTATAAAGACAAGTTGAAGCTGGATTGTTATTAAAGATCCAAGAAGTTTGGACTTGATTTTGTTAGCAAAGTAAACATTGTTAAGGTTTTTAAGAAGCAAAGTGATGTGTCTGGGAGCAATGTGTATAAGAAACCGAAGTTTGAGGACCCACATTAGGAAGATGATGTGTGATCCAGAAAGATACCGATGTGACCATTAGAGCAGTGACAGCGTTACTGGAAAGCACACTGGGAAGGACACTGATTTGGAGAAGCTCTCAGAATTGGCTGGAATGTGATATGGTGGGTCATGAAAGAAGGTGAGAAGGACTTTCAAAATGGTAGCACGAGGAGTTTCGTTGACTCTACTCAGTAAAAGAAGCACAACTGGTAAAATTTACGGAAACAACCATTTAAAAGCTCTGGAATTGTCCTGAGGGCATACAGCAAATAAACAGTTATTCAAAGAACACTACTAGATCTCAGTAAAAACAGCAGGAGTCTGCGGCATGTGAGCCATGGCCAGCTCCCTCCCCACATCCCAGCTGCCAGTCTGTGGCTGTGCTTTCTTCTCTGTCACCCTCAGCTCCATGTCACTGAAGCTGCTTCATGTAGGAGCAGTGGAGAGATCTGAGTTTCCCCGCTTCCACCGAATCCCTGCTGCAGGAGGCCAGGAATGCTGGGGCTGGTTAGCCCAGCCCATCTAACCACAGGATGTAGGTTCCATGTCAGAAGAGGAAAGCCAAGAGAAACAGTGTCTGCTGCCCCAGCCCAGCATCCTGCTCAGAACAGAAATGTCACTGGAAGAAGTAGGCTACTGTCCCTGCCCCCAGGTCCTGAGCTATATGAAGCAGTGGTGCTGCCCCAGGCAGAGGCAGTTCGTAGGAACAGCCATAGGAATGCTGCTTTCCGTAAGGGGAAGGATTTTATTTGGGGAAGGAGTTTCAAGAATTTCAAACCCAGCCTGACCAGGCGGTGGCGCAGTGGATAGAGCGTCGGACCAGGACACAGAGGACCCAGGTTTGAAACCCCGAGGTCACCGGCTTGAGCACAGGCTCACCTGGCTTGAGCAAGACTCACCAGCTTGAGTCTAAGGTCACTGGCTTGAACAAAGGGTCACTCGCTCTGCTGTAGCCCCCTGGTCAAGGCACATATAAGAAAGCAATCAGTGAACATCTAAGGTGCTGCAACTACGAGTTGATGCTTCTCATCTCTCTCTTCCTGTCTGTGTGCCCCTATCTGTCCCTCTCTTTGTCTCCATCATAAAAAAAAAGTTCAAACCTAAAGATGCTATCAAACAAGAATCTTATAGACAGCAAAGTTTTCCATTGAAAATGAAAGCAAATTAAGCATTTTTCTAGGTAAACAAGAACCAAGTAAATTTGTTTTTAGCAACAAATACTAAAAGAACTTCAGACTGAAAGCAGTGATACTAACAGTAATTTGAATCTGCATGTGTGCACACACACAGAGTGCCAATAAAGGTATTACATAGGTAATCCTAAAAGAATATAATTGCGCATTACTTTTCCTTTCTTCTGTTAACTGATTTGAAAAAACAATTGTATAAAATATTGTGCATGTAACTGTATTGATGGGCCTCAAATGTATAGAAATATAATATACTTAACAATAACAGCATAAAGGAAGTGGCTGGGAGCAAAGTTGTATTTAAGTAAGTTGATGACATCAGATGGTAGCATGAATCTACAGGAAGAAAAGAGGAGAAACAGAAATGGTAAATAAGAACAAATTATATAAATATGTATTTTCTTTCCTTTTAGCTCAACTTGTTTAGAGGACATAAATGATATAAAGTTATAATAATATATTTTGGGTTATATATTGATATAATATGCATAACAATAATAGCACATAAAAGGGAAGTGAGAACAGAGCTGTACAGGAATAATGTTTCTGTATCTCACTGGATTAACTTAATATATATCTGAAGTAGATTCTGATAAGATGTTTATTATAAGCACCAGAGCAATCACTAAGGATATAACTTAAAACTAGAGTAAAATAATCATTAAAGTAATTCGTATGCTACACAACAAAATATTTATATTTACTTAATATAAAAGCAGTAAAGGAAGAATGAAGGAACAAAAAGATAAAAGAAAACAAAAAGTTAACTTGAAAACATAAATCTAATCGTATCAATAATAACGTAATTTTGTTACCAGAACAAGCATCTGCCTCCAAATTAAGCTGTTTACCCATGGCAACAGCCTTCTCTGTTACAGCCTCCACTGGCTCCTCAAAGCCACGGAAGTCATACACATGCTGAGGACACAGTTTTTTCCACACACCATTTAAGTTAGTTCGCCTCATTTCACCCCAGGCAAAAACAATGTTTTGTATAGCATTGTAAATGTCATAAGACTTCCAGAAGTCTTTGAGTGTCAGGTTCTTGTCCTTCTCATTTGCATTAAGGACCATAGCAACCAAATTAGTTCGCCCACATAGTCCTTAAGTACAATGCTAACGGCATAAGCCAAAACACTCACATCTCAATTTCTTTTAGTTTTTATGGGAGTGAGCATCATAAACTCAAAACATCGTATGTCCAGACTGTCGTAGCCCAAGAACCCCCGTAAGTTGAAAGTAAAAGGATAGAAAATGATCTACCATTCAAACATTAACCATAAAAATGCTGAAGTGGCTATACTAACCAAATATATTTTGGAACACAAAATGTTACTAGAAATAAAAAGGAACATTTTATAACAGTAAAAGAGTCAATTCATCAGGAAGATACAACAGTTATAAAAATATGCACATAATGCCTGACCTGTGGTAGTGCAGTGGATAAGGTATAGACCTGGAATGCTGAGGTGGAAGGTTCAAAGCCCTAGGCTTGCCCGGTCAAGGCACATACGAGAAGCAACTACAGTATGAATTGATGCTTCCTCCCCCCCCCCATCTTTCTCTCTCTCTCTCTCTCTTCTCTGTCTCAAATCAATAAATAAATTTTTAAAAATATGCACAGCCTGACCAGGTGGTAGCACAGACTGGGATGTGGAAGACCCAGATTCGAGACCCCGAGGTCGCCAGGTTGAGCTCGGGCTCATCTGGTTTGAGCAAAAATTCACCAGCTTGGACCCAAGGTTGTTGGCTCAAGCAAGGAGTTACTCGGTCAGCTGAAGGCCCCCAGTCAAGGCACATATGAGAAAGCAATCAATGAACAACTAAGGTGTCGCAATGCACAACGAAAAACTAATGATTGATGCTTCTCATCTCTCCGTTCCTGTCTGTCTGTCCCTGTCTATCCCTCACTCTGACTCTCTCTCTGTCTCTGTAAAAAAATAAAATAAAATAAAATAAAAATAATTTTAAAATATGCACATAACAACAGAACCTTAAAATAGCTGAAGCAAACACTGACAGAAATGAAGGGCAAAATAGAAAAATCAAAAATATTTAGACATTTCAATACCCACTTTTAATAATAGATAGAAGAACTAGGCACAAGATTAGCAAGGATATAAAAGACTTCGACAATATATGAACTAGCTAAACCTAACAGACACCTATAAAATACTCCAACAACAGCTATTTCTTCGCAAGTGCATATGAAACATTCTCCAGGGTAGACCATATGTTAGACCATAAAACATGCATCAATCAGTTTAAAAGGATTGAAATAATGCAAAGCAGATTTTCCAACAAATTTAGGAAATTCACAAATCTGAGGAAGTTACATAGTACACTCCTAATTAAATAATGGGTCAAAGAAGAAATCTCAAGAATTTAAGATGAATAAAAACAAAGACACAAATTTACGTGATACCAAAACTTAGGGGATACAGCTAAAGGGTGCTTCAGGGAAACTTACATTTATAAATGCCCACATTAAAAATGAAGAAAGGCCCTGGCCAGTTGGCTCAGCGGTAGAGCATCAGCCTGGCGTGTGGAAGTCCCGGGTTCGATTTCCAGCCAGGGCACACAGGAGAAGCGCCTATTTGCTTTTCCACCCTTCCCCCTCGCCTTTCTCTCTGTCTCTTTCTTCCCCTCCCGCAGCCAAGGCTCCATTGGCGCAAGGTTGGCCAGGGTGCTGAGGACGGCTCCATGGCCTCCACCTCAGGCGCTAGAATGGCTCTGATTGCAGCAGAGCAACGCCCCAGATGGGCAGAGCATCGCCTCCTGGTGGGCTTGCTGGGTGGATCCCGGTTGGGTGCATGCAGGAGTCTCTTTGCCTCCTCGCTTCTCACTTCAGAAAAATATTTTTTTAAAAATGAAGAAAAATCTCAAATCAATAAACTGAACTTCTAAAATTAGAAGTGAAGAAGGGCTATGATTACTAATGTTTCAGAAGGAAAAGATCATAGGGAATATCATGAACAACCTTAGGCCAACAAACTAGAAAGCCTAGATGAAATGGAAAAGTTCTTAGAAAGATTAAAACTACTGAAACTGACTGAAGAAGAAATAGAAAATCTTTACACTCTCCTGCTGTCCCCATTTACCCCCCCCTTTGTCCCCTGCCCCCTGCCTCCTACCTCCACCGCCCTTTCCCTCCGGCTATTGCCACTCTGTGTCTCTGTGTTAATTATATATGGTTTTGGCCAATCCCTTCATATTCCTTCATCCAGTCCCCTCATCGCCTTCCCTGTGGCAGCTGTCCATCTGTCCCTGTGACCCTGCCTCTGTTTCTATTCCATTCCTCAATTCACTTTGTTTATTAGATTCCACATATAAGTGAGAGCATATGATATTTGTCTTTGTCTGCCTGGCTTATTTCACTTAGCATAATGCTCTCCATGTCCATCCATGCTGTTGCAAAGTTAAGATTTCCTTCTTTTTCAAGGCCATGTAGTATTCCATTGTGTAAATATCTGATGGACACTTGGGCTATTTCCAGATTATGTCTATTGTAAAGAATTCTGCAATGAACAGAGGGGTGCATATATTCTTTCAAACTAGTGTTTTGAGGTTCTTAGGATATATTCCCAGAAATAGAATTGCTGGGTCATAAGACAGTTTCATTTTTAATTTTTGGAGGAAACTCCATACTGCTTTCCTCAGTGGCTGCACCAATCTGCATTCCCACCAGCAGTGCAGGATATGCTGTGTAGATGGTGTTAATGAGTTGTATATTTAAAACCTATATGATTTGACAAACCATGTCATCCCAATAAATTCAAAACAAATTAATTTTTAAAAAAGAAAGTCTTGGTAGACCTATAACAAGAGATTAAGTTAGTAGCTTAAAACCGCAGAAAGAGCCTGACCAGGCGGTGGCACAGTGGATAGAGCGTCAAACTGGGATGCAGAGGACCCAGGTTCGAGACCCCGAGGTCACCAGCTTAAGCACAGGCTCATCTGGTTTGAGCAAAGCTCACCAGCTTGGACCCAAGGTCGCTGGCTCGAGCAAGGGGTTACTCAGTCTGCTGTAACCCCACAGTCAAGGCACATATGAGAAAGCAATCAATGAACAACTAAGGTGCCACAAGAATTGATGTTTCTCATCTCTCTCCCTTCCTGTCTGTGTGTCCCTATCTATCCCTCTCTCTGACTCACTCTCTGTTTCTGTAAAAGAAAAAGAAAAAAGAAAAACTTTGCAGAAAGCCTGACCTGTGGTGGTGCAGTGGATAAAGCGTCGACCTGGAATGCTGTGGTCACCAGTTCGAAGCCCCAGGCTTTCCCGGTCAAGGCACATAGGGGAATCAACTATGAGTTGATGCTTCTCATTCTCTCTCTCTCCTCTCTCTGTAAAATGAATAAATAAAAATCTTTAAAAAAAAAACTGCACAGAAAGAAAAGCCCAGTGCAGATAAAGAGGAAATCATACCAAAGTTTCAGAAACTATTCCAAACAGCAGAAGGAACACATCCCAACTCATTATATGAAGCGAGGATTTCCCTGATACCAAAACCACACAAAGACAGCCCAAGAAAAGAAAACCACAGACCAATATCTCATGAATATAGACATGAAAATCTTCAACATAAACTAACAAACTGATTACAGCAGTATTTAAAAAGAATGACACGCCATGACCAAGTAAAGTCTAATAAAATGCAAGGCTTCTTTAACATCTGAAAGCCAATTAATGTAATACACCATATCAGTAAAATAAAGAACAAGAACCACATGACCATCTCGGTAGACAGAAAAAGCATTTGACAAAATCCAACATCCTTTCATGATAAAAAACAATGAAGAAAGGAGTAAAAAGGAACTTCCTCAACCTGTTAAAAGGACAATGATGAAAACCCTGCAACTAGCATCATACTTAACGGTGAAAGACAGGGATATCTGCTCTTACCATTGCTGTTCAACATTGTTCTGGAGGCTCTAGCCAGGGTGCTTAGGCAAGAAAAATATAAAAGCATCCAGTTTGGAAAGGCAGAAGCAAAATCATCTCTGTTAGCAGATGGCATGATCTTGTATGTAGAAAATTCTAGAAAATCTAAAAAATTGTTATAACTAATACACAAGTCCAGCCAATTTGCAGGATATAAGTTCCACTTATGAAAATCAGTTTTCTGTACACTAGTAACTAATAATTTAAAAGGAAATTAGGAAAACAAATCCATTTACAATAGCATCAATAAGAATAAAATACTTGGGAATAAACTTAACAGAAGAGTTGTAAGACTTAAACATTAAAAACTACAAAACATTGAATTAATTGAAGATCTAAATAAATGGAAAGATAACCCATGTTCATGAATAGGAAAACTTCGTGTGTTTTTTTCTTTAATTTTTTTGTTTTATTCAGAAAATTAAATTTAACAGGGTGACATTGATCAATAAGTGAAAACTTCATGTTCTTAACATGGTATACTTACTCCCCAGGTTGATATATGGCTTCAAGACAATCCAAATCAAAATTCTACCTGGCTTATTTGCAGGAATTCACATACTGATCCTAAAATTCATATGGAAATGGAAATGACCCAGAATAGTCATAACAGTCTTGAAAGAGAAGAGTAAATCTGGAGATACCACATCACCCTTCTTTTAGTGCGTGGAGAACACTTAAGATATAATCTCTTAGCAAATTTTAAGTATACAATCCAGTACTATCAACTATAGTCACTATGCTATACAAAGATCCCCAGAACTTACTCGTAACTGAAAGTTTGTGCCCTTTGACTAACCTTCTCTGCATCCCGCAGTCCCTGATAGCCCCTGTTTTACTCTCTGGCTTTATGAATTCAACTTTTAGATTTCATATATATGACTTCATAACTGTATTTTTCTTTGTCAGCCTGGTGTATCTGTTATGATAACTTCCAGGTTCATCGTGTTGTCGCAAGTGGCAGAGTTTTCTCCTTGCTTATGTCTGAATAGTATTCCATTGTGTATATGTACCAAATTTTTGTTACCCATTCATCATCTCATGTCTTGATTATTGTGAATAAGGCTGCAATGAACACAGGAGCACAGATATCTCCTCAAGATACTGATTTCATTTTCTTTGGCTATATGCCCAGTAGTGGGATTGCTAGATTTTATTTTTAATTGTTTGAAGAACCTCTTATTTCCCACAATGACTATACCATTGAAAGAATCTTTGGTTACATTATAGAGTTCATTTTAAATGGCTGTATAGCAATTAAAAGTCTGACTCATTCCTTCTCAGGACCGCAAGAGGCAATATGAGCTGCTCAAACTTGAAAGAAACTTCCAGAAACAGTCTACTGTGCTTAGACGTAAAACTGAGGAGGTAAGAAAATTCAGTCTGCTAGATCAAGTGTATTGCTTAGATCAGGGGTCCCCAAACTTTTTACACAGGGTCCAGTTCACTGTCCCTCAGACCGTTGGAGGGCCAGGCTATAAATAAAACTATGAACAAATCCCTATGCACACTGCACATATCTTTTTTTTTTTTTAACACTAACTTGTTTTTTTTTTAATATTTTATTTATTAATTTTTTAGAGAGAGAGGAGTGAGAGAGAGAAAAGGGGGAGGAGCAGGAAGCTTTGACTCCCATATGTGCCTTGACCGGGCAAGCCCAAGGTTTCAAACCGGCGACCTCAGTGTTCCAGGTCGACGCTTTATCCCACTGCGCCATATGTCAGGCCGCACATATCTTATTTTAAAGTAAAAAACCAAAATGGGAACAAATACAATATTTAAAATAAACAAGTAAATTTAAATCAACAAACTGACCAGTATTTCAATGGGAACTATGGGCCTGCTTTTGGCTAATGAGATGGTCAATGTGCTCCTCTCACTGACCACCAATGAAAGAGGTGCCCCTTCCAGAAGTGTGGCGGGGGCTGGATAAATGGCCTCAGGGGGCCTCATACAGGCCATAGTTTGGGGACCCCTGGCTTAGATACTGACAAAGTAGCATCGCTTAAATGAGCCCGTGTCCTGAGAAACAGGGGATGCCAATCTCGACCAGCAATTCTTAAGCTTTGATCCCTGTTTATATGTCATGAACTGTGAGCTGATAACAACCCGATTAAAATGGTACTATTCAAATAAGGATTTTTTTTCTGATTGTGCTTGCTTCTTTCTTAAAAAAAATCACAGATAATATTGATATGTGACATTTCCAGACACTTTCAAATCTGTAGTACTTCCTTGAAATGTGCACCTCCCCTAGGTCCTAAAGCAGTAACCATTGACCAGTATCAGCTTTAGAGCCTAGGGGAGGTGCACATTTGACATGGAGACTTTAGAACCGTGGTTGCCTGACCTGAGATGGTGCAGTGGATAAAGTTTCGATCTGGAACACTGAGGTGGCCAGTTCGAGACTGCGAGCTTGCCTGCCAAGGCACATGTGAGAGGCAACTACTATGAGTTGATGCTTCCCACTCCTCCCCTACCTTTCTCCTCTGTCTCTTCTCTTTCTAAAATCAATAAAATAAAATATTTAAAAACATGGTTCCTATAGGAACTCAAACCATAGAAGTTTTTATTTTTCTTTACTAATATGCTGGAAATTAGCTTGTCCCTTTTATCCTTCAAGCTGACATTACTGTGAGCTGTTTTTATTCAGGCAGCAGCTGCGAACAAGAGGCTCAAGGATGCTCTCCAGAAACAAAAGGAGGTGGCAGACAAGCGGAAAGAGACCCAGAGCCGTGGAATGGAGGGCACAGCAGCTCGGATGAAGGTATGGACAGCTGGAATGGCCAGTTCTCTTTCGTGTATTAGGGTAGGACAGGAGTCTCAAACTCATGGCCCGTGGGCCACATGCGGCTCGCCAAACAATTTTGTGCGGCCCGCAGAATAATCCACAAAGTTCAAAATATTTTGGATAAATTTAAGTAAGCCTAGGGGCCTACTTGTATTTTTCATTTCTCTAGCATCCTAGCTAGATATTAGCTTAGTTAACAGCAGTTGTGATGCGAACTACAGTTTCTGGTCGTTTTGTGACACTGAGTAAACTGCATGTACGATTGTGCTTGTTGTACTGATTTTTTTTTTGTTTTCAACTGCAGTGAGAAAAGTGTTGCGTAACAGTTGCCTTTTGTAGACCTAGTGCGGCCCGCCCAACGGCTGTGATCTTGCTCTGCAGCCCACATGCTGAGTTGAGTTTGAGACCCCTGGGGTAGGAGAACATGGGGAATAGCTTTCTTTTTAGTTAGAAGTCAACTTGTAGATCTGAAGGTCTACGTGAGAGCCTTATTTCCTAAAGATACGAGCGTTTGAATTGCTGTTAAAGACTAAGAGAAGAGAAAAGTTCTATCCCTTCCCCTCTTGAGGTTCAGTTACTTTTTTGGAAGTTTGATTGAGGTATAATTGACCTACAATAAATTCTGCATATTTAAAGTGTACAACTTAAGTTTTGACACACACCTGCACCCATGAGACCACCACAATCAGGGTAACATCAGCGTCCATCATGACCACAACTCTGTAACCCATCGGCCACCCTTCGACCCTCAGTTTGCTTTCTGTCATGTATATTTATTTTCATTTTGTAGAATTTGATAAAAATGGAATCATCCAGCATTTTCTTCTGGCTTTCATTCAACATAATTAGTTTGAGATCCGTCCACGTAGTTGTGTGTGTCAGTACTTCTTTTTTTTTTTTATTGCTGAGTGGCGTCCCGTTCGGTAGATTCACCACAGTTTTGTTATTCATTCACCTGTTGATAGGCATTTGTTTCAAGTTTTTGACTATTACAAATATTGTACTGAACATTCATGTACAAGTCATTATGTGCATATATGTTTTTATTTCTTGGATAGAAAACCTAGGAGTCAAATGGCTTGCCCATCTACTAGGTGTGTATTTTAACTTTGTTTGTTTGTTTATAAACAACAGAAATTTATCTCTCACAGTTCCAGGGGATAAAAAGTTCAAGGTCAAGATGCTGGCAGATTCAGTATCTGCTGAAGGATTGTTTCCAGGTTTATACACAGCTGTCTTCTCCCCGTGTCCTCACATGTTAGGAGAGGATGTGTATTTGAACTTTTAAGCAACTGCCAAATTGTTTTCCAAAGTGCTTTGCCATTTTACTAGCAATACATGAGTTTCCCATTGCTGTACTTTCCCAACAATATGTATTTTGAATATACTGTAGTCAGTCTTTTCCATTTTAGCTATTCTAGTAGGTGGGCAGTGGTGACCCACTGTGGTTTATTTTTCATTTCCCTAATGACTAATGATCACCTTGTCATGTGTTTATTTGCCATATGTATGTTTTTTGAAATATCTGTTCAAATAATTTTCCCATTTTAATTGAGTTGTCTTTTTCTTATTTTTGAGTTAGAATTCCTTTTTTTTTTAATTTTTGAGTTTATTAATTAGCCGGCTAGCTACATGGGACACAATCCCAAATCATGTAGCTAGAATTCCTTTTTTTTAAAGATTTTATTTATTCATTTTAGAGAGCAGGAGGGGAAAGAGAGAGAGAGAGAGAGAGAGAGAGAAGGGGGGAGGAGCAGGAAGCATCAACTCCCACATGTGCCTTGACCAGGCAAGCCCAGGATTTTGAACCGGCGACCTTAGCATTCCAGATCAATGCTTTATCCACTGCGCCACCACAGGTCAAGCCCAGAATTCTTTATATATTCTAGATATATCAAAGGACTTCTATGTCTCCCAGGCAATGGCTTGCCTTTTAGTTTCTTTAACAGAATCTTTTAAAGAACAAAGCTTTCTAATTTTGATGCCATCCAATTTATTGACATTTTTCTTTTATGCTTTAATAGTTTTTATGTCCCATTTAAGAAATCTTTGCCAAACCCAAGATTACTAAGATTTCCCCCTAAGCTTTCTTCTAAAAGTCACATAATATTAAGCTTTATCTTTAAGTCTACGATTCATTTTGACTTGACACCTTTGTCAAAATCAGTTGTCCATAAATCATGTTCTAGATTCTATGTCATTGATCCACACATCTATCCTTGATTACACTGTCTTAATTATAAGTACTGAAATCAGGTATATAATTCTCTAAAGTTTTTATTCTGTTTCAAAATTGTTTTAGGGAAACTAGATCCTTTACATTTCCATATAAAGTTTAGAAACAGCTTATCAATTTCTAGAAAAGGTCTGCTGAGAGTTTGATTACGACTACATGGAACTTGTAGATATATTTGAGGAGAATCTGCATCTTAACAATATTGGGCCTTTTGATCCATGAATCCGGTGCAGCTCCCCATTGATCTAAGTCTTTTATTTCTCTCAGCAGTGCTTTCATTGTCCATGTAGAGGTGTTATGCACACACTGTCAAATGTTTCCCTACATATTTAATACTCTTCTTTTTATTTATTGATTTTAGCGAGATAGGAAGGGAGAGAGAGAAAAAGAAACATTGAGCTGCTCCTGCATGTGCCTTGACCGGGGATCTATCCAACCAGGGCTCATATTCTTATGACATTGGAAATGGTTTTCGAGGGGGAGGGTGTTGTGTTTGTTTGTTTGTTTTTTAATTTTAATTTTCAACTGTTTATACATTATTTGTTCTTGTAGCTTATTTGTAGAGTTCTTAGAATTTTCAACATAGATGATCATGTCATCTGCAAATAGGGACATTTTTATTTATTCTTATCCATTCTATATGCCTTTTTTAAAACTTTGTCTTGTCTTATTGCACTTGCCAAAACCTCCAGTAAAATGCTGAGTACAGTAGGTGAAAGGAGACATCATTGTTTTGTCCCCAATCTTAGGGAAAAAGCATTCATGTTTTTTGTTTTTTGGGGTTTTGTTGGCAGAGACAGAGTCAGAGAGAGGGACAGATAGAGTCAGACAGACAGGAAGGGAGAGAGATGAGAAGCATCAATTCTTCCTTGTGGCTCCTTAGTTGTTTATTGATTGCTTTCTCATATGTGCCTTGACCGCGGGCTTTCAGCAGACCAAGTGACCCCTTGCTCGAGCCAGCGACCTTGGGCTCAAGCTGGTGAGCCTTGCTCAAACCAGATGAGCCCGCCCTCAAGCTGGCGACTTTGGGGTCTTGAACCTGGGTCCTCTACATCCCAGTCCGATGCTCTGTCCACTGTGCCACCACCTGCTCAGGCAGCATTCAGTCTTTCACTTTAAATATATTAGCTGTAGGTTTTTTGTATATGTTTTTTAGCAGGTTGAAGAAGTTCCTGTCTGTTCCTAATTTGCTAAAAGTTTTTATCATGAATAGATATTGGTTTCTTTCCAAAAGTTTTTTTTCTGAATCTTATGAGATGCTTTTATGGCTTGTTTGTTTTTACTCTATTAGTATGGCAAATGACTTGATTATTTTCCAGTTTATTTTATCAAGGCATAACTTATATATAGTAAGATTTACCCTTTTTAGTGTATAGTTCTATAATTTTTTATAACACAACTATATAGCTACCACTACAGTCAAGATACAGAATAGTTCTCTCATCCCCCCCAATTTCCCCTCTGCCCCTTTGTACTTAACTCCTCCCACATCCGTGGCCCTTGGCAAACATGGGTTTAGATTCTGTCATTATTGTTTTCCCTTTGCATCAGTGTCATATAAATAGAAAGGTATGGCTTTCTTCACTTAGTACCCTGGTCCGCAAACTGCAGCTCGCGAGCCACCTGCGGCTCTTTGGCCCCTTGAGTGTGGCTCTTCCACAAAATACCACGTGCAGACGCTACCTCGATAAGGAATGTACCTACCTATATAGATTAAGTTTAAAAAATTTGGCTCTCAAAAGAAGTTTCAATCATTGTACTGTTGATATTTGGCTCTGTTGACTAATGAGTTTGCCAACCACTGAGTCTTAGCATAACACATTTGAGATTCACCCGTGTTGTTACCTGCATCATATAGTCTGTGCTCGTTTTGCTGAGCAGTATTCCATTGTATGGATGACCCACACTTTGTTTATCTGTTGACCTATTAAAGGATATCTTGGGGTTTATTTTTCCATTTTTGGTAATTATGAATAAAGCTATAAAACATTCACATGTGGCCAACTGGTGGTGACGCAGTAGATAAAGTATTGACCTAGGACTCCAGGGTTTCCAGGTTCAAAACGCCAAGGTTGCTGGCTTGAGCACAGGGTTGCCGTCAGCTTGAGCGTGGGGTCATCGACATGACCCCATGATCACTGGCTTGAGCCCAGGTTCCCTGGCTTGAGCAAGGGGTCACTGCCTCAGCTGGAACCCCTAGGTCAAGGCAAGTATAAGAAGCAATCAATGAACAACTAAAGTGCTGCAAAGTTTGGTGCATTTCACAAGTTAAGCCATCTGGGCCTGAAGGGTTTTTTGTTAGTTTTTTTTTTTTTTTTTTTTGGGGGGGGGTAAGAAAATAAGTTGTTTAAATAGAATATGGTTGTTTAAGTTATGTATTTCTACTTGAGTGAGCTTTGGTAGTTTGTATGTTTCAGGAAGTTGTTCTATCTAAATTGTCAAATATATTGGTGTGAAGTTATTCATAGCATTTCCTTTTTAGCCTTCTAATATATGTAAAAGCTATACTAATGTCATCCATCTTGTTCATGTTTTTTGATTTCTTGTGTCTTTTCTCTTTTTTCCTGATCAGTTTGGAAGTTGTTCCAAAAACCAGTTCATTCTTACCAAAGGTTAAAATGGTAAATGTTATGTTATATATAGTTTACCACAATAAAAAAAAATACCCAGAAACCCCAGCTCATTAAATTTCCCATCTGATCTTTATTAGTTCCTTACTTCTGCTTTGGGTTTCATTGGTTCTTATTTTTTGTTTCTTTTATTCCCCACTTTTTATTTGATTATAGTTCACATTCAATATTATTTTGTATTAGTTTCAGGCATACAGCATAGTGGTTAGACATTTCTATAACTCACAAAGTGATCTGCCCTGATAAGTGTAGTACCCATCCGGCACCACACATAGTTATTATATTATTGACTATATTTCCTGTGCTGTACTTTACATCTCTGATTCTATAATAAGCAATCTGTACTTCCTAATCCCTTTATCTTTTCTACCCAACCCCCCAACTTTCTTCCCATCTGGCAAGCTGAGGTCATTGACTTGAGTTCTTTCTTCTTTTCTCATATAGGCATTTACTGCTCTAAATTTCCTCTTAAGTGCTATTTTAATGATATCCCACAGTTCTTGATAGTTATGTTTTCATGTTCATTCAATTCAAAATACACTTGTAATTTCCCTGTTATTTCTTCTTTGACCCATGGGTTATTTAGAAGTGTGTTATTTAGCTTTCAAATATTAGGGGACTTTTCCAAATATCTTTGTGTTATGATTTCTTATTCAATTCCCTTGTGGTTAAAGAACATACTTTGTATGACTTAAATCGTTTTGAATTTGAGACTTATTATGGCCTAGAATATGGCCAATCTTGGCAAATGTTCTATGTGTACTTGAGAAGAATGTGTATTGTGCTGTTATTGGATCGTAATTCTACAAATGCCAGTCATGTCTATGTGATTGATTGTGCTATTCATTCCTACTATATCCTTGCTGATTTTTTGCCTACTTGTTCTATCAGTTATTGAGAGAAGAGTATTGAAGTCTTCAACTAGAATTATGAACTTGTCTTTTTCTGCTTGTAGTTCTGTCCAGTTTGCTACACGTATTTTGAAGCTTTGTTATTAGGGGCACGAACACTTAGGATTAATTGGTCCTGTCATTATTATGATTTAGTCTTTTCTCTCCCTGGTAATATTTTTTTCTGAAATCTACTTTTTCTGCTAATCGCATGGCTCCTCTAGCTTTCTTTCAACTAATGTTAACATGATATATTTTTTAATCCTTTGGGTTTTAAGCATTTGTGCCTTTGTTCTGTTTAGGCAGCATGTAGTTGGGTCTTGCTTTTTTTATTTTTTTATTTTTTTATTTATTGATTTTGAGAGGGGGGGGAGGAGCAGGAAGCATCAACTCCCATATGTCCCTTGACCAGGCAAGCCCAGGGTTTCGAACCGGCGACCTCAGTGTTCCAGGTCAATGCTTTATCCCACTGCGCCACCACAGGTCAGGCCGGGTCTTGCTTTTTTAATCCAATCTTACAATTGGGTGAATATATCATCTTGCTATTTGTTTTATATTTTTCCCATCTGTTCTTCATTCCCTTTTCTTGTTTTCTGGCTTCTTTTGGATAAAAAATACTTGTATTTTTATGATTCCATATTATCTCCTTTGTTAGCATATATATGATTTTGTTTGACATATTTTGGTGCTTTATTAGGGGCATAAATAAGTATTAAGTTCTCTTGAATAATTGATTCCTTTACCATTATGAAATTATTTTTTATACTTGATTAATATTCTTTGATGTGAATTCTGCATTACCTGATATTAATATATCCACTCCCACTTTCTTTTACATGGTTGGTATATCTTCTTTTTTTTTTCTTTTTTTTTTTAATTGATTTGAGAGAGAGGAAAGGAGTGGGGAAATAAAAGAGAAAAATATCAACTTGTTGTTCTACCTAGTTGTTCCATTTAGTTATGTACTCATTGATTGCTTCTCATACATGCCCTGACCGGGGATTGAACCCATGACCTTGGCATGCCAGGAAGATGCTTCATCCACTGAGCCAGGGATCATGGTATATCTTCTGATATGAAAGTGTACTTAGGGATGATTAACTTTTTGAAAACTGAATTTAGTTAATTTTGTTTGCTTTAAAATATTTTATAATTCTAATTTGAAGATTAGGAATAGATACCTGTTAAACAGAACAATCAAAATATACTTTAGTTCTATATCGTGACTAGATAAGGACAATGGGTAAGGAGAAAATAAAGATGATAAGGACAGGGTACAGAGAAATGTTGGATATCTGAAGAAAGATTTTCTACAGAAAGTCCTTTCTTGTGACCTTTTGGGATATGGTTGTTAAGGACTCTTAGAGAGCTATTGAAATTTTTGCTGAGTGTCGGCACAAATGGAAATATGACTTCTGGTTGCTTGGGCTCCAGGCCAAGGGACATTAAGTCTGGGGCTGATTCTAGCCCATGGGCCAGAGATTCCTCATCCCTATGCCAACATCACTGATTTGTCTTCTAGAGCTGGCTTGGAAATGAAATTGAGGTTATGGTGAGCACTGAAGAAGCCAAACGCCATCTGAATGACCTTCTTGAAGATAGAAAGATCCTGGCTCAGGATCTGGCTCAACTCAAAGAAAAAAATGAATCTGGGGAGAATCCACCTCCTAAACTCCGGGTAGGTGCTCTTATGGAAATGTTTGACCAATTAAGAGACTCTGCACTCCGCAGATAGCTCATTGCTCTGGGGTCACTTTCCTCTCAGTACTTCCCCCTCATTGCCACTGTTCTTTACAGAGACGCACATTCTCACTTGCTGAGCTGCACGGTCGAGGTTCCGAGGCCGAGGTTTCCATTCCAAAGCAGATTGAAAGCTTGGAGACTGAAATGGAACTCAGGTAATGGGACTGTCTGAGGCATTATACAAATGTCTGCCGGGAATGAAAATAGCACCTCTTGGTCCAGGCATTCAAAAGCTTTGTGGTGGTGGAGAAAAGAGAGAAAGGAGCGGTTTTTGGAAATATACACATGACTGTCCATGTTAGGTACATTTTCTCATTATGTCCGGCCCTACGAGGGTAGACCTTTTGCGGTTTGTATTCTTCTTCTCACTTCATAGATCTGAACTGAAGTTCACATATCTTTTTTTTTTTTTTTTTTTTTTTTTTTTTTGTTTTTTTCTGAAGTTGGAAACGAGGAGGCAGTCAGACAGACTCCCGCATGTGCCCGACCGGGATCCACCTGGCATGCCCACCAGGGGATGATGCTCTGCCCATCTGGGGCATTACTCTGTTGCAATCGGAGCCACTCTAGTGCCTGAGGCAGAGGCCATGGAACCATCCTCAGCACCCGGGCCAACTTTGCTCCAATGGAGCCTTGGCTGCGGGAGGGGAAGAGAGAGACAGAAAGGAAGGAGAGGGGGAGGGGTGGAGAAGCAGATGGGAGCTTCTCCTATGTGCCCTGGCCGGGAATCGAACCCGGGACTGCTGCACGCCAGGCCAATGCTCTACCACTGAGCCAACCGGCCAGGGCCTGAAGTTGACATATCTTAAGGTTTTTGCTAAAGGTTACTTACTTAGAACTGGGATTCAGAACCCAGTCTGTCTGACACAAAGCCCACTGTCTTTATACCGCTTCACAATTTTTGATGTGGTAGTATCTCTTAACTGTAGAACTGACTAAAAACAAAACTTAGAGGAACCTAAGAAGTGATACCAAAAGAGCAACAGCACAGACAGAGAATGGTAGAGAGCAACAGCGAAGTAGCTAGAAGAGAATGTATAGGTGAAGTGATTATGAGTGTTAAATGAGAGTTGTCAGTCAAGTACATGACATGGTGCTTGGCATGTGAGAAGTGCCCCAGTGAACGTTCTCCTTCTCCCCTCCTGGCTCTGAAACCAAAACCTATGCTCCACGGCCTCTGTGATCACTGCTGTCTTTTAAGTATCTATGAACTCTAGAAGGACCAGAACTTAGACAAAGATTATATAGCTTCTTAGAATAACAGAATTTTTTTTCCCCAGAGAGCTTGGATATCATTTATTTTTGGCAACACACAACAGCTGTTTATCTTTAGATACATCTCTAACTCACTCAGCATTTGACTTTCTACTTGTGCTGCACTGAGTGCAGTTGGAATACACAGAAAAAATAGATGGCATCACCCTTGCTCTCAAGTGGAAATAAAGCACGGTGTTGGAATCATTTGTTAACCTTTCAGGAATGTTATAAAGCATTGGTAGCTTGCAACAGGTTATGGTGAGAGGATTTACACCACAAAAACGAGCAAAAACTACAAATCAGGTCTGCTTTTTGAAGTGCTGGTGGTTAAACATTTGCCTGCATACCACTGTGCATAAGTAAATGATTATTTAAATGTAGGGCCTGACCAGGCAGTGGCGCAGTGGATAGAGCATTAGACTGGGATGCGGAGGACCCAGGTTAGAGACCCCAAAAATGCCAGCTTGAGTGAGGGCTCATCTGGTTTGAGCAAAGCTCACCAGCTTGGACCCAAGGTTGCTGGCTCGAGCAAGGGGTCACTCGGTCTGCTGAAGGCCCACGGTCAAGGCATATATGAGAGAGCAGTCAATGAACAACTAAGGTGTCACAATGAAAAACTGATGATTGATGCTTCTCATCTCTCTCCATTCCTGTCTGTCTGTCCCTATCTATCCCTCTCTCTGACTCTCTCTCTGTCTCAAAAAATGAATAAATAAATAAGTAAATAAATGAGTAAATGTAGGGTAGGCAGGCACCAAGTAGAGGGCAATCAGACAGAGGTGAGATTAATCAAGAGAATTTTCCTACAGTTGATGAGACATAAACTAAAGTTTGAAATAGCTGAAGCACATGAATTATCAGAGACAACAGGAAAGGGCCCATGACAGACAACAACTCTGAAGTGTCGTGGCACACCGCTTCCGAGAAGCCTTCCCTGACCCTTCATCCTCACCAATCTCACTCTTCTCTAAACTCCCTCACAACTTGCAGGCTTAGTCATGTGACACAGGTGATCTGTGTTATCTAGTTAGTATTTACTACCTGTTTTACGTTTATTAGCTTTGTCGATCTAGAAAAATTGTTAGCTTGTTGAAGGCTAGGACTACGTATTAGGCCAGGGTTCTCAAAGTCTGGTATGCAAATTCCTGAGAGGCCTCTGAGACCCTTTCAGGAAGTCTGAGTGATCAGAACTATTTTGATAATAATATTAAGGTGTTTTTTGCCATGATAATGCAAAAGCATCAGTGGACAAAACTGCTGACTATTTGGCTTGAATTAAAGCCGTGGTAGCAACCTGTCACAGTGGTCACTGCACACTTGACCACAGGGTCACAGATGTGAAAAGGGTGGTCTCAGTGATGAGTGGCTTTGACGCGGCAGTAAAAACTGCTCGTCTCACTGGTCTGCACCCTTGAGCCCAGCGCGTTTGGGTGCATGAGGCCAAGCGCATGTTCCCCTGCAGGGGAACTTCAGTATACCGGAAACAACGGCTGATGGGTGACAGTGCGTATCCACACGTGGGCACCTGGCAGACATTGTCTCAGAAATGAACCACGTGAGCCTTCGCTTCAGCGAAAACAGCTGACACTTTGTCACCAGAGATCGAATTTGAATTTTCAGGCGACAGTCAGAATTTTGGAAAATGTGTATCTTCCACTGTAAGCTGGACAGTTTTTTATAACTTTTCTGATGAGACCAGTGGTGATATTAACAATTGTGAGTTTTCTTATATTTTATAATGAAATGTGTTAGCATTTGGAGGCTCTCTGTATGACTCAACATTGTCCAAAGGACACATTACAGAATTATGTATGGGGAAAGAGCCATACAGATTTTAAAGTAGACCAGGGTATTTTAGTGTAAGAAAGTACAAAAAGTTTATTAATAATGGTTTCAGATTTCACTTTCCATCTAACTTTTAAGGAGCTACCACTTGTAGGGTTCTGTTGTATTCTCAAAAAATACCCACAATTACCCAGAAACGTTTTTAAATGGCTCCTTGCTTGTCCATCTACATATCTGTGTGAGGCCAGTTTATCTTCATTACATCAATTGGAACATGATCCAAAAGACTGAACGCAGAGGGAGATGTGCGAATCTAGATCTCCTACTAAGCCAGATATTACAGAGCTTTGTCAAAATGTGAAACAGCTCCACTCTTTTCAGTTATTTTTCATTTTGGAATGTGTTGTTTTTCAGAAAATATTTTAATATATAATGGATTATTTTTTAAATGAATTAAAAAGTATTTGATTTTTCTCAGTCTTTATTTTTAAGATTTCATTCGTTGATTTTACAGAGAGAGGGGGTGAGGGAGCGAGAAGTAGTTGCTTCAGTCTAGTTGTTTATTGGTTGCTTCTCGTATGTGCCTTGACTGGGCAAGCGCAGGGCTTCAAACCAGTGACCTCAGTGTTCCAGGTCAGAGCTCTATTCACTGCACCACTGCAGGACAGGCTCAGGTTTACTTTCTAATACTGTAAATATCTATCGCTATAATAAATATATGAACCGAATTTCTTAGGTCCTCAGTAATTTTTAAGAGTGTAAAGGGGTCCTGAGACCTAAATTTGAGAACTGCTGTTAGGTTTCTTTGATTCCCATCTTCTTTATAGTACCTCGCACAGCACAGTATGTCGGGCATGTGCTCGTGTGCCCCCCCACACACACACACACCCGTCACTGGTCACATAGCAATTTTGAAAAGGGAGATATTAATGAAAATGAAATATTGTGTTGACCTTGGTCTCAGACCTTGCCTGATCAGAGAGTATTTGGAAGCTATCCCCAGGGTCAGGGTATCTCGTCTTCTTACCGATGTCTCAGTCTTGTGGCAGGCACTTCAGGAGAACCTCTCACTACACCAGCCGTGGGTATCAATCTGGGGTTCCGTTCTAGCAAAGAGCATCCACCCGTTATTTTGAGATTTTTTTTGAAGGTACATTTATTAAAGCTGAGTCAATAAAACAAAGGAGGGTTTAGGCTGGAAGAAGCAACAGAGGAGCCCAGGCGGGTCCGCTTTGGCTCACTGAAGAGCCAGAGGAAAGGGGCTTCGGAGACAGGTTCCAGGGTTAGCCCAAGACGAGCTGCCCCTGCCCTAGGCCACCCTGTTTGCAAGTCCCATGGGAGCCCTTGCAGTTTAGGAGATGCATGCATGTGAGGGAAGAAGAGGGGGAAGGGAAAGAAAAGGGAAAAGGAAAAGGTGAGAGTCTGTGTGTCTATTTTGAGATTTTCTTTCCTTCCAATCTCCAACCTGAACCGCGTCCTTGCATGGGTGAGCCACCATATCACAGTCTGAGCTTCTATGGCCTCAAGACGAAGTCACATACCAGTCAGTGCTCTACTAAAAAGTCTTACTGAAACAAATCTTTCCAAATCCCACTATATGGTCTGTTTTTTCCAACCAGTATTTAGTAAGATGAAACCATTTGGATGGTCTTTGGAGTCCCTTTGTAAGAGGATTTGAATTTGAAATACTGCATATCCCAAGAGCTGCTGAGCACACATCCTAACCAGATGCCTAAATCACTATTTCAATGTTATTTAACTGATACGTCCTTCCATAAAAGTATCTGAAATTTCTCCGAGCACTCTGCTCTCCTCGGTGCTGAGAGCTCTAGCAGTGAGGCCTGCTGTGTTTTCCTTGCAGGAGCGCTCAGATTGCTGACCTGCAGCAGAAGCTGCTGGACGCAGAGAGCGAAGACCGGCCAAAACATCGCTGGGAGAGTATTGCCACCATCCTGGAGGCCAAGTGTGCTCTGAAATACTTAATTGGAGAGGTAACATCACTCTTCCTACTAGCAGTTAGGGGTCTGGCTCAGCAGATCAAAATAAGATGCTAGTCATTGTGTTATTGCCATTTTTCACGGTAGAAACCACGATGACACTAAATTAGAGAAATGGTTCTATGGGTAAAGGTTGGTGTGAGCAAGTGCTCAATAAATGTTTGCTGTTATTAGGAAAAGATCAAGATGCCACAGTAGGCCACTACTTCAACATAAACTATTATACTGCGCTACCTCCTAAAACACCTATGAGATGTATATTCAAAAAGTTTAAGATACAATCTACAAAACAGGAAACCATCTTTGACATACTAAGATTCATCTTAAGGGAAATCCATCTTCACTGACCTTAAGCTAATCTGTCTTCTGACATTGTCACAAGAAGAATTAGAGTTAATCACGTCTGGTGATTGAGGTATTTTCTCTTGAGACGAGTGTACAAACTCCTTCGACTGCAAGGCTGAGCAATGCTATCCTTTCCACACTTTGTGCTGGTTTAGCAGATTTGTCCTACTAAAGAAGGCCTGATTAGTCTTGTGAGCACTGGTGTTTGTGATGTTCACCATCTGGGCTAGGAGAGACTTTATAACTGGGCCAGCATAGGCTACCAGTCTAGCTGGAAGAGCCAGATCTGCAGAGTCAGCTAACGTGTCTGCACGTTTCAACATGTGAGCACAGACATCCTGAGATGGAACAAAATTGGCCGTAAGGGTGTGTCTTTTAATTTCTCTTTAAAGTTAAGGAAGAACTTAAATATGAGAATTTGGATTTGTCAGATACTATTCATGTTGGGTTTTATCTTGCCTTGAGGCAGAGAAAGAGATTGAATGGTCTTAGTGGTGACTTCTAGCTCTAAGCTATCTCAACAGAAATTCCGGCTCTTGGCCTGGCCAGTATTGTTACTAGTCATTCTAGACCCCATATGATGTGAAAACATAAGAATGGACTTGGATGGGGAGGAACTTTTCTTAGCCCACTTCAAGAAAGTGGACATTTGCCTAATAAATGGGGAAAGGTGGCCATTCTCCAAAGAAAATGATTTTCTTTTATCTCTTCCAGCTGGTCTCCTCTAAAATACAGGTCAGCAGGCTTGAAAGCACCCTGAAACAGAACCAGACCAACTGTGCTGAAATGCAGAAGGTGCTGTTTGAGGAACGAAATCATTTTGCTGAAGTAGAGACAGAATTACAGGCAGAGCTATTCAGAGTGGAGCAACAGCACCAAGAGAAGGTAACTCAGCGAGCCAAGAGGCCATGCTGAAGAATGAACCATTGCTTTCTGTTGTTCATGTATCAATAAAAATATATTGAAGGGAGCCTTGGCCGGTTCGCTCAGCGGTAGAGCGTCGGCCTGGCGTGCGGGGGACCCGGGTTCGATTCCCGGCCAGGGCACACAGGAGAAGCGCCCATTTGCTTCTCCACCCCTCCGCCGCGCTTTCCTCTCTGTCTCTCTCTTCCCCTCCCGCAGCCAAGGCTCCATTGGAGCAAAGATGGCCCGGGCGCTGGGGATGGCTCCTTGGCCTCTGCCCCAGGCGCTAGAGTGGCTCTGGTCGCGGCAGAGTGACGCCCCGGAGGGGCAGAGCATCGCCCCCTGGTGGGCAGAGCGTCGCCCCTGATGGGCGTGCCGGGTGGATCCCGGTCGGGCGCATGCAGGAGTCTGTCTGACTGTCTCTCCCCGTTTCCAGCTTCAGAAAAATACAAAAAAAAAAAAAATTGAAGGGGGTATGGTGTTTCCTTCAAAAGATTATGTAGTCATCTCCAAATTTTGCAAATAAGGAAACAAACAGAAAGAAATGGCTTGTCTACGTTTACACATACCAGTGACAAGAGCTCTTAGCCTCCAGCTTGGTCCTAAGATGAACGTGCCTGGTGGACTTGGCGGTTGTGCTGACCCCTTACTACCAGCCATGAGAGCAAAAGGAGACAGTTGACTGCTGAGTCACACGGGAGCCGTCTGCGTCACTGCACGGACTAGGCTGACTTCCTCTTTTCTCTTATTCCTGCTTTGGTCTCATTGAGTTGTATCTTTCTCTAGGTGCTGTACCTTCTCAGCCAGCTGCAGCAAAGCCAGATGGCAGGGAAGCAGCTCGAGGTGTCGATCAGTGAAAAGGAACAGCAGCTGCGGAGCATATTGAAGTGTCAGGTACCAGGAGGCAAGGGTCCAGGGCCAGCCCCACAGGCCAGACTGAGGACTGTCCAGTTTAGACCGTTATGCCGGCAGCAGACAGTAATTCGGTCCTGAAAACGGTTCAGACTGGCAGCCTCTAATGCTTTTTGGCCCTAGTTGATCCATGTAAGGGCACTTAGAATGTAGGCACACATAACCTCCTTTTTGGTACAGAAATGGCAGTATGTACTCCATACCAGGCTCTGAGCTCTGAACAGTTGAGAAAGGTCAGTCATCCATTGTCACCCTGGGCACGTTCAACTGTCTCTTCCTGAGCCTGTTCTTCTGAGCTGAGACCTAACATGTTTATAACATGCCTGGGCGCACCACACCCTTTAGTAGCATTTGGGAGCACTATTTTATCCAACTTAGAATCTTTTTTCTGAACCTCCCCACTCTACAGTATCTCGGGTACCTCCCATCAAAGATACAACCAAACCAGTTAAGGCCATCTGCAAGAATCTGGTTGTGTTAAATGCCAGACGTTTAATCAGGCTTATATTAAAGTAGCAAATAAACTACCTAGTCTGTATTGAGAACTGGGGACAAAAGCTTCTGTGACTCCAGAGGAACAGCTGTCCACATGACTTTCTTAAGCAGCACCCTGACGCGCATGAGCAATGCGAGGCTGGTGGCCAGCGAAGGGCAGGAAGGCGTGTGGGACAGAGCCTGTGCTTTCTGCGGTGCCCGTCAGGGCTGCTTGGGACTGTCTGAATAGAGGTTGCATTCAGGACACCTGGGAACTGCTAGGAATTCGGCGTTTTCCTGGGTGCCAATGCCCGCTGTGCAGAAGCCATCTGCCGCCAGCAGCTTGGCAGCAGTGCGCCTCCATGCCTGTGAGTTGTTCGGAAACCCACATGCAGTGCTCAAAATAATCCCAGCGATCTCTGTACCCCCTGCAAATAGGAAGAAGAACTTGAGAAGATGCAAGAAGTGTGTGCGCAAAATAAGCAGTTTCTCCAAGAGAATGAAATCATGAAGCAGGTAAAACCACCTCCCACCGGCTGAGCAAGCCCTGGGGACCCTGTTTCAACTGAGGCCAACCCTTGGGAGCAACCCCAAGTAGGATGACTTGGCTGTATTCTTTGAGGTCAACATCAACCTTCCATGTTATAGAGTCATGTGCACTTCAAAATGGTATAAACACATGTTTTTTCATTTGCTCCATTTGGAATCTAATCCTGATCCTGATCCTATAAAGTGGAGGTCTTTCAACCTGCTTTACTATTACCCTTCCTCATTTTAATATGCTTTCAAATTAAGCTAGCTTAGGGATCGTCATGCTTCAGTCACGAACAGGCTGAGAAGCTGCCCTGCAATATACACTTTGTCCTTTTTTCCAATAGAAACTGACTCTCCTCCAAGTAGCCAGCAAACAGATACCTCATCTTCACAAGGACGCCCTTCTGTCTCCAGACTCCTCTTTTGAATATATCCCACCTAAGGTAAACTGCTTGGTGCCTGTGATACCCTCGCAGAGCTGAGGTTTGCAGTGAGCATGCTAAAATGGCCTTTTAAAAGAGGTTGTGAGGTAGAATTTTCTTGGAGTCCCAGAGTCAACTCCAGCACAAGCTTGAAGAAGATAGGCCTCCCCCTCCCAAGACTGTGCAGATGTTACGTAACACAGCTGAGGAGGAGGAGGAGGAGGAGGAGCGAAGGAAAACCAGTATTCAGCTCTCCACCCAAAGGTCCTTTTCAGGTCCTGAGTCCTGAGGCCCTTCCTCCTCCCTCACACTGCCTGGCCTCTCTCCCTGCAGTCTCTGTCCCTCCCAAGAGTGCGCCTGCGCCAGAGGTGGCTGCAGACTTGCTTTTGATGGGTAAAGCCACGTGGGGTATCCGAGGGAGTCTGCAGTCACTGCTCTGAGGAGGTAGCTGGCAACAGCTGTTGGGAAGATATGAGCCGCATGTTTGTGTTTTTGTTTTCTGTCTTTGTATTGGTTCTTAGCCAAGACCTTCCCGTTTTAAAGAAAAGTTGCCAAACCAAAGCATGGACATTGAGGAACTAAAATATTCTTCGGAGCATTCTGTGAATGAGCCTGAGGACGGTGATATGGACGATGGGGATGACGAGGATTGGAAGCCGACAAAAGTATTTAAGATGTCCAAGAAGACCATCCAAGGGGTAGGAAGCAGCTCTCAACTCTGTCAGGGGTCTAGTCACTGACTTCACTGCCCTTGGGAACGGAGCAGCCCCACACCCTGAGGGCAGGGCGCTCAGTGGGCCGGCTCGGTGGGGACCAGGGCCAGTCGGGGGCTTCCTGCGTTCACAAGGCAGCTCTCATTGTGTCTGCGGTTCTCCCCAGCCTGCAAGGTAGTATGTTCCGCATCATTTCTTCACGGTTCCAACGTGATCGTAATAATCAGTAACATTTTACAGCACTTTACAGTTTAGAAACCATTCTCACATATACCGTCTTCATTGTCACAAAAAACCCAATGAAGTATTTATTTGTTTTGCAGTGGGATCTGAGACCCACAAGAGGGAAATGACCTTGCCCTAACTTATAAAATCAAGTGACAGTCAGGACTTGAAATCAAATATTCTGACTCCAAGTTCAGTTTGTTTCTATGACATCGTGGTCATATCGGTAAGATCACAGGCCAGAGCTGGGGGGGAACTTGACCTTCCTTGCCTAACAGAGTGATCTTGCTCACTAGGCTCAGGTGCAGTGGGAGTCACAGAAAAGGTTAATAAAGCCCGAGCACACTGTGTAAGCACTAGTTAAGAACAGTCTGACTTTGAGGCATGCTTTATTTATTTACATGATGACAGTCTTACATAATGAGCAGACATAGATGCTTTATGTGGAGATGTTGATTTATTGGGCACTACAGTTTGCCAACCCCAGGTGCGCCCTGCAGCCACAGCTGCCCAGAGAGTGCAGCTCACAAACTGCCCGAGCTGGCATCCTGGAAGGTTCCTTGATTTCATTAGCTGATAGCGTTCCACGTGGGGAACTGAGTCTTATAAAGCCACAACACCAGAGAGAAGCGGGCCCTATGAGTAGACAGTCATGGTAGCATTAAGTCCTTTGGAAAAAGTCACCAGGAATGTAACGTATTGGGGCTAAGAGCTTTTCATTAGCTTCAGAGAGCTTATAATCTAATGGGAAAACAAGGCAAAGAAATAAAAGCACACTAGAACGGGGTCCCCAAACTTTTTACACAGGGGGCCAGTTTACTGTCCCTCAGACCATTGGAGGGCCGGACTATAAAAACAACTATGAACAAATCCCTATGCACACTGCACATATCTTATTTTAAAGTAAAAAAACAAAACGGGAACAAATACAATATTTAAAATAAAGAACAAGTAAATTTAAATCAACAAACTGACCAGTATTTCAATGGGAACTATGGGCCTGCTTTTGGCTAATGAGATGGTCAATGTGCTCCTCTCACTGACCACCAATGAAAGAGATGCCCCTTCCGGAAGTGCAGCAGGGGCTGGATAAATGGCCTCAGGGGGCCGCATGCGGCCCGCGGGCCGTAGTTTGGGGACCCCTGCTATAGAACCTCAGCATCTCCATCTCAGAAATACACCAAGGGGTTTTTAAGAGTGACTGACTATGGCCTGACCAGTTGGTGGCACAGTGGCTAGAGTGTTGGACTGGGATGGGGAGGACCCAGGTTCGAGACCCCGAGGTCTCCAGCTTGAGTGCGGGCTCATCTGGTTTGAGCAAGGCTCTCCAGCTTGAGTCCAAGGTCACTCGCTCCACTGTAGCCCCCCCCATATTTAATTGCTCATATGAGAAAGCAATTAAAGAACAACTAAGATGCCACAACAAAGAATTGATGCTTCTCATCTCTCTCTTTTCCTATCTGTCCCTATCTGTCCCTCTCTCTGTCTCTCTCTGTCTGTCTCTGTCTCTGTCACACACACAAAAAACGAGTGACTATGAAGCCAGACCAAGTAGGCAGAGTTTAGGAAGATGCCAGGAAGAGGTAACTGTTGCTGCAGTGTAAGACCAAATGGGAAATACATGTTGGGAGCAACTGGGAGACTGTTTCTGGCCCCATGAATAGCATATTGCAAAGACTTGGTAGTACCGTGTTTCCCCGAAAATAAGACAGTGTCTTATATTAAGTTTTGCTGCTAGAGACGCACTAGGTCTTATTTTTCCACAAACAAGAATTCACATTTATTGTTGAACAAAAAATCAATATTTATTAATATACTGTAGTCTTGTCATCACAAACATCAGCATAACCAGCCAAACTCTGAATTCCATCAAGAGTTTCTTGTGACTGTATTCCATGTACAACAATCTACCATATTTCCCCCAAAATAAGACAGTGTTTTAC
Organism: Saccopteryx leptura; assembly: GCF_036850995.1. Lineage (NCBI taxonomy): Eukaryota > Metazoa > Chordata > Mammalia > Chiroptera > Emballonuridae > Saccopteryx > Saccopteryx leptura. The sequence goes on along the minus strand of NC_089516.1, from coordinate 66,342,504 downwards.
ATTATCTTTTGCTCTTAAGATACGCTAGGTCTTATTTTCATGGGAGGCCTTATATTTCTAAGCTTGAAAAAAATTGCACTAGGTCTTATTTTCGGGGGATTTCTTATTTTCAGGGAAACAGGGTAGAAGTAGTAGATGGCAGAGGGTTGGGACACTTAGAGGACATGTCTCAGAATATGTCTCACTCTGATTCACTCACTCAAGAAACATCCTGTGGCTGAAGTGCAGGAGCGCGAGCTGACTGTGGACGAGAGGTCAGCTCAGTGACAGGAAGCGGAGCGGAAAGCACAGGAAGCATGTGGGAGGGGTCTGCGACCCTGGGGCCGGGCTTGCAGAAGAGAAGCCAACGCGGGCTTCCTCGAGGACAGCTTGTGACCCGTTACAGCACTGCTGCTCTCAGCCTAGAAAGGAATGGGTACTTAACATTGCAAAGAAATAACATTTGCTATCAGTGACAATTCCTGTGTCTCAAACAGTGAGAGATGCTCTTCCCCTGATTTTATAACTCGAGGAGAGAACAGAACTGGACTTTAAGGGCAGCAAGTCTAGTCTCTCCCTTGGTGCAGCCTCGCAGTGCATGGATGCTCTGACTGCCCTTTGATCAGGCACCCGCAGGCACTCGCTGTAGACCTGGATGCTTTGCAGGAAGGCCATTCTGATGACTGCTGTTTGAGGCCTGCTGAAGCAGCCTTGGTTATACAGGGTTACTGCCAAAGAGGCTGCAGCAGGCCCCACAATGATGGCTTGTCCAAAGATGCTGCCGGAAAGGTTGGCTTCCTCACTCAGCCATGTCGCCTGTGTGCACTAAGAGCATGCTGGGAGACACTTACACAGTTTAAAAGAACAATCGCTTAGAAGCCAGGTGGACATGGGTTCTAGTCTTGAGTTGGCCACTGCTGAGTTGGATGACCTTAACCACGTCACTTAACCTCCAGGTCTCAGCTTCTTCATCTGTGTAATGAAGGGGTTAGACTAGAACAGCTGTATATAATGTCCCTGCTGGCAGTAATATCCTGAGTCAAAATAACAGTCAAAGTTGTATAAATGGGTTTTGTTGTTTTTAATCAATGGGTTTTGATAATACTACCTTTATATGGTGTTGCATGGTATCTGAGAAGTTAAAAGAAGGAAATGTATGTGAAAGCGCCTTGTGACAGATAACGTGTCTGCAGGTATTGTTAGGAAAGCATAGGAAACATTTTACAAATATTCCCGTTTGTCCCATTTGGCAGAAAAGACGGAGCAGGTATTCTCGTCTCTGCCTAAGTGATGAAAGAACGTTGGCGGAGCGACTTGTCCCAGGCCAGGCCAAGTATTAAATACAGGAATAGAACCCAGGTCTCCTAATCCCTAGCCTGGTATTCTTTGTGTTAAAGTGTTTCCCGGAGCTTTGTATTCGACGACGTGATACAACACTGACATCAGTGCTGGGAGCATTCCAGTCTCCAAAGCAGGAGTTCTCGGGCCTGGCTGCTCATTAGAATCCTCATGGGAGTTTTGAAACATGGGGGCAGGGAACCCACCCTCTGGTATTCAGATTTAATTGGCCTGAGGTGGGACCTGGCCTTTCTGAAATGCTCCCCACAGATTTCCTCTGTGCAGTCAGGGTTGAAAACCACTGGCTGAAAGGCACTGCAGACATCCTCTCGGCTCGCCTGCCCATTATGTGAAAAGAAGCCCTCCATTACAGCGGTTCCCACTGGGGTGCCGGGCAGTGCTGAGTGGTTGCCAACAGTTGTAATACACACGTCTGTACACACGTGCAAGTCCCCCGCATACCTGCATGTCTGAGGTTATGTCTCCGGCAAGGTCATGTTTCATGTCTTACATTCTGACCTCGTCCTGGTGTGAGAAGGAATAAGGCGAGGTTGTACCCAGTGCATATGACATTGATGTGAATACACCTGTCGTGTGTGTCATGACTGTTCTGCTATCTATCAGGTATAGTTCTAGCCTCTGCTAGCTTGAAAACTTCTGGTAGTGGGGAATCTCACAGGGCAGCCCATGGCGTTCTAGAACTGTTAGAAAGTTATTCCCTGTTCAGCTAAAATAGGCTGTTCTGTAAATCATCCCAGGGGGTCTTGGCTATGAAAGTCTCATTGTTCTTCCTTATGGCGCCTTGCAGGTCCCACTCTCATACTGTTGTCCCTTTGCATAAAATGGAGACGTGTGGGCAGGAGGACAGAGTGCTTTTGTTACTTTAATGTCCATTGTTGGCAAGTATGACTAAGATGGGCATTCCTGATTGCTTTTAAGAATGTAAATATGGCCTGACCAGGCAGTGGTGCAGTGGATAGAGTGTCGAACTGGGATGCAGAAGACCCAGGTTCGAAACCCCTAGGTCTCCAGCTTGAGTGCAGGCTCATCCAGCTTGACTGCGGGATCACTGCCTTGAGCCTAGAGGTCGCTGGCTTGAAGCTCAAGGTCGCTGGCTCGAGCAAGGGGTCACTCACTCTGCTGTAGCCCCTGGTCAAGGCACGTATGAGAAAGCAATCACTGAACAACTAAGGTGCCACAAAAAGAATTGATGCTTCTCACCTCTCCTCCTTCCTGTCTGTCTGTCCCTATGTGTCCCCCTCTCTGTCTCTGTCTTTGTAAAAAAAAAAAAAAAAAGAATGTAAATTCGGTGTACCTTTCTGTAAGGCAATTTGAAAATATGTATCAAAAGCCTTTAAAATGTTCCTATCTTTATTTTATCTAAAAATTATTTTAGATGATAAGAAATGAAAAGAAAATATAGTAAAGTCACATATGGAGTAGGAAGTTTTTCACAATAGTGCTTGAGGGAGGCCTCTCTGAGGAAGAGATACTTCAGCTGAGATCTGAACAAAACAAAGGAGCAAGTCCGGAAAAGACCCCGAGAAAGAACATTCTAGGCAAAGGAAGCAGCAAATGTGCAGACCTTCAGGCAGGACGCGCTCGCTTTAGGACTGAGCAGCCAAAACAGAGACATGACAAGGGAGCAAGCTGCTGCTAGGCCTTGTTAACATGACCTGGGTCCATAACGACGGAGGTGTCTGTGTCAGTCTACGGCACAGCGGTCATACCACATCTGGAAAGTTATGCTCGTTTCTCGGTATCACAATTAAAGATGAACCTGGGCAATTTGGTGTAAAGATGGTGAGAATTCCTGGAAACCATGCCATGCGGTGAGCTTAGGGAGCCAGGCATCACTCAGCTCTGAGAAATTATGAGGTGGAAATTATGCTCAGGGTTTGAACAACTGTGCAATGACAGTGGGATAGAGCTGATTCCATGTCATTCCAGATGACGGAATTGTGTCCTGTGGTCAAAATGTATTCCTTTTCAATAAACACTTGAAGAAAAGAAAGAAAAAGTGATGCGCAAACTATTATGTCAGGATCAGTAGAGTTTGGGGAAATTAAACCAGGGATAGCAGAGAGGTGCTTCAAGCATCCCATCAGGGCTTAGACGTTCTCTGAGGTGTCTTGACTCATCCATCATTCTGTGTCCTCTGCCACCTGTTTGCTCTGAGCCAAACTATCCCACATTCTTCCATCATCTCTTATAATATCACTTCCTAGAATGCTGGTCACCTGACTCCTTTTTGGTTAATGTCCTCCTTATTAAACAGAGTGAACTCCCAATGTGTCCACAAATATGCTTATTGATGAAATGGACTTAATGCATGGAAAGCACTTATAACTGCCTGGCACACTACCGTCAGCTATTGGTGGTGCAGCCTGGTTGGTTACTGTGAAATGTGGTGCTGTGAGTAGTAGGGACAAATAGGGGCATGTTCATGGAGTGAAAATGCATGGGACCAGAGCTACATGTGCTAACATAAAGCTTGAAAATGGGAGAAAATCCCTTACATCTTTTTTAGTGAAAACCCATGTGGTAAAAGACATGCACAGGAATAATAAACACCTAATTGAAGAGGCCCTCCCCTTGGCAGGAAGGGAGGGAGGGAGGGAGGGGCGAGGGAGGGAGGTGGATGGGATCAAGAAGGGTAGACAGGAGACTTTAGTTGCATCTGTAGTGTTTTACTTCTTAAGGGAGGGGTGGGCACCCGAATGCAGTTTTTTCTTGTCTATGCTATATATGCCTGAGAGAAAATGGTGCCCTGTGATGGGGTAGATTATTTCAGATGTGTGTGGCTAACCCAAGGTAGAGTGATGCAGTTGCTCCCAGTAGTTTCTGAACTCCAGATTTCTGCCTAGCTGCATTTGCTTTTTTTTTTAAGACTACTTTTTTTACTTTACAGAGGGGCCAGTGAGAAGTATCAACCCATATTTGCTCCACTTCAGTTTGTTATTGGTTGCTTGTTATATGTTCCTTGACCAGGCAAGCCCTGGGTTTCGAACCTGGGAACTCAGCATCCCACCCAAGTCGACGCTCTCTCCACTGCGCCACCGCAGGGCCGGCTGCGTTTGCGTTTTGACAGCCGTTTCACATTTTGGACTCATGGAACTTGGCAACACCCCAAAGCCCTAGGCCTTCTGTGCAACAACTACTTTTAAGCCAGATCTGCCCCCCATACTGTATTTATATGGTAGATTTGGGGACAACCTCAATACCAGACTTACATTGATCGCTGTCATAACTTTTCTTTTACTTTTGGCCCATTATTTCAACCTGTCAAAATATTTTTGAAGTGTGAATTTATTATCTTACATATTAATCATCTTTCCATCTTGATACTGTTGTTACAGCAGATTAATATGCCTTCCTTGTAGACCGGTTATGAGATTCAAATGAAATTTTATGTTTGTATACTATATGAAAGGACTCTGAAAACTGTAAAGTGTTATACAAATGTAAATGATTGTATTTCATGCTATCAGTGATTCATTAAAATATTGAGTGATTATAGTGCCGAGGACAAAGCCCAGGCTGAACAAAGTATAGAAATGTGAGCTGGGTGGAGCACGTTGGGTAGATCTGAAGATATCAAGCCACTGTGCTCAGTCCTTTTTTTTTTTTTTTTTTTTTTTTTTTTTACAGAGACAAAGAGAGTCAGAGAGAGGGATAGACAGGGACAGACAGACAGGAACAGAGAGAGATGAGAAGCATCAATCATCAGTTTTTCGTTGCGACTCCTTAGTTGTTCATTGATTGCTTTCTCATATGTGCCTTGACTGTGGGCCTTCAGCAGACCAAGTAACCCCTTGCTCAAGACAGCGACCTTGGGTCCAAGCTGGTGAGCTTTTGCTCAAACCAGATGAGCCCATGCTCAAGCTGGCGACCTCAGGGTCTCAAATCTGGGTCCTCTGCATCCCAGTCCGACGCTCTATCCACTGCGCCACCGCCTGGTCAGGCTGTGCTCAGTCCTTAAATATGTCTTAGTCCACTACCACCAGCTCACGGTCATTCACTTTGCCCAGGAAATGAGTCTGTTGGTGGCGCTGCATTGTTAGGTCCCCCTCTGATCTGTGTTTCCAGTATTCTGTCCCCCAAAATGGGTTTGTCTAGCTTGACTTGTTCTCAGTAAACCTGTGGTGGTTCACGTTGATCATTCCTTCACTAAAGAGAGAACTGAAGAGGTAGAAGATTGGTAATGTCCATAGTACTTGCTATGTTTCTGAGCAAGGCTTGCAAATGACAGGAAAGCCCTTTGAACTAGTCTTCTAACCGTTTCAGTAATGAGTCTTCCTTCAAAACTGTTTTGCAGTGTTCCTGCAAGGGCTATTGTGGGAATAAGCAGTGTGGGTGCAGGCGACAGAAGTCGAACTGTGCCGTGGAATGCAACTGCGACGCCACCAAGTGTAGGAACCGTCAGCAAGACAAGGTAGGACGGTGCTGTCACCCCTCACGTCCCATTCATTTCCACCCTCTCCTCCATCCCGAAACCTGGCCTCCTGCACAACCTTCCCCCTCGCTCCCCTTGTCTATGATCACAAAAAGACACAGTTCGCTTAATCCTTCTTCTCCTTGCTGCCTGTCCACACATCCCCTTCAGAAACCACAGCCCACCTGACCAGGCGGTAGTGCAGCAGATAGAGTGTCGGCCTGGGAGGCTGAGGACCCAGGTTTGAAACCCCAAGGTCACCGGCTTGAGTGAGCAATCATATAAATGACCCCATGGTCACTGGCTCAGCTGGAGCCCCCCGGTCTAGGCACATATAAGAAAACAATTAATGAACAACTAAGGTACTGCAACTATGAGTTGATGCTTCTCATCTCTCCTCTTCTGTCTGTCCCTGTCTGCTGTCTGTCTATCTCTCTCTCTCTCTTGCTCTCTCTCAAAAGGAAAAAAGAAAGAAAGCACAACCCTTCCCAGGTATGAGCTCCCCACTCCCAGCCTCGGCTTTCAAGTCCCTGTGCAGTTTCCAAGGCAGGAACAAGGAAGAGGAGTAGCCTGACCAGGCGGTGGCACAGTGGATATAGTATCAGACTGAGATGTGGAAGACCCAGGTTCGAGACCCCAATGTCGCCAGCTTGAGCGCGCGCTCATCTGGTTTGAGCAAGGCTCACCAGCTTGGACCCAAGGTCACTGGCTCAAGGGGTCACTCAGTCTGCTGTAGCCACCCCACCCCACCCCACCCCCATCAAGGCACATATGAGAAAGCAATCAATGAACAACTAAGGTGCCACAATGAAGAATTGAGGCTTCTGATCTCTCTCCCTGTCTGTCCCTCTCTCTGCCTCTCTCTGCCTCTGTCACAAAATAAATAAATAAATAATTTTTAAAAAAAGGAAGAGGAGAGCAGGCATTCGCAGGCATAGGGACATGCAGGACCGGCCTGATCCACAGGCTGTGCTCAAACTGTTCTGGTTACGTGCTGAGTGGCAGCTTTCAGGAAAGAAGCTAATCCTTCTAACACCTCGAGACGCTAGTTACTTAGCCCCTCTCCATGGGAACCGGCTATGCCATGGCTCAAGGAAAAACCCACAGGAACTTGGTCTTTCAAATAGTCACTGCTGTGAGCTAAGTGAATTGTAGCTTTTCTCCTTAGATTGCCCCCAGCAATACCAAGCTCCAGGAAACCCATGTGTTCGGAGAAGGGCAGCAGATAGAGTGTCGCACCAGGCGGGTCAGGTCCACACACTTTCCCTCCACCTATCTGCGCCCACGGCCAGAGCTCGTTCCTGCAGCTCTCTGTGATAAACAATCATTTTAACAAGCTTAGTCTAATCTTTCATCATGCATTTCTTGAACATCTACATTTAAGCAGTTTTGCCCTGTGTTTTCAATTAAAAAACTTCTGAGGTAGGTAGTCATTAGAGGGCTAAATCAGCACACTAGAGGTTAAGCTAACAATTCTGGATGTCACAGTGACTTTGGCACCTATTCCTATGGTTTCTTCAAATTAGGTTCCAGACTCCCATGGTGGCTCCATGGGAATGCCTCCAAGCAAATTTCCATGGTCTTACTCAGTTTGACCCCTTACCCACCAAAGCAACTTGTTCTTGACCTGTTCACATATTGGGTGTCCTCTTAGGATTTTAGTTGTAAAAACCACTGATCTAGTCCAGTGCTTCCATTTAACCAAAAAAGAAAGAAACCAAGGCCTAGAGGTCAGCTCAAGGGACTCACCTGATATTACACAGCTGGTATGACAGCTAAAATCAGACCCCAGCATGATACTCCCTGACATGAAATTATTCTACAAAGTGACAGTAATTAAAACAGTGTGGTATTGGCAGAAAAACAGACACACAGGCCAATGGCACAGAAATGAAAGTCCAGAAATAAACCCACATGTATATAGGCAAATAATTTGTAGCAGAGGAGCCAAAAGCATACGGTGGAGGAAAGAAAGCCTCTTCAGTAAATGGTGCTGGGAATCTGACAGTCACATGCAAAAGAATGAAACCAGACTGCTATGTGTCCCCGTACACAGAAATGAGCTCAGAATGGATCAAAATGCTGAATGATTAAAGTGCTCAGGACAGCCCAGGCAGACACTGAACAAAGTGTAGAAATGGAAGCCACATGAGGTTATTGTTGGGTAGATGTAAAGATACCAGTCAAAAATGAATACAAGACATGAAACAGTAAGTTACATAAAAGAAAGCATAGGAACTAAATTTATGGACCTTGATTATAAAGAACATTTTATGAATTTGACCCCAAAGGCAAAGGAAGTAAAAGCAAAAATGAATGAATGGGACTATATCAAACTAAAAAGTTTCAGCACAACAAAAGAAACCAACAATAAAAAGGCAGCCAACCAAATGGGAGATGATATTTACAGGCAACTCCGATAAAGGGTTAATATCCAAAATATATCAGGAACTCATACAACTCAACAACAAAAACAATCCAATTAAAAATTGGGAGAGGACAGCCTGACCAGGCGGTGGTGCAGTGGATAGAGCGTCGGACTGGGATGCCGAGGACCCAGGTTCGAGACCCCGAGGTTGCCATCTTGAGCAAAAGCTCACCAGCTTGAACCCAACGTCACTGGCTCCAGCAAAGGGTCACTCGGTCTACTGTAGCCTCACAGTCAAGGCACATATGAGAAAGCAATCAATGAACAACTGAGGTGTCACAATGCACAACAGAAAACTAATGGTTGATGCTTCTCATCTTTCTCCATTCTTGTTCCTGTCTGTCTGTCCCTATCTATCCCTCTCTCTGACTCTCTCTCTGTCCCTGTTTAAAAAAAAAAAAATTGGGAGAGGACCTAAACAGTCACTTCTCCCAAGAAGACATACAAATGGCCAATAAGTATATGAAAAGGTGCTCAGCATCTCTAGCTATTAGAGAAAGGCAAATCAAAACTACAATGAGCTATATCACTTCACACCTGTTAGATTAGCTGTTATCAGCAAGACAGGTAATAAGTGTTGGAGAGGCTGTGGAGAAAAAGGAACCCTCGTTCACTGCTGGTGGGAATGTGAGGTGGTACAGGCACTATAGAAGACAGTATGGGGTTCCTCAAAAAATTAAGACTAGAGCCTGACCAGGTGGTGGCGCAGTGGGTAGAGCGTCGGACTGGGATGCTGAGGACCCAGGTTCAAGACCCCGAGGTCGCCAGCTTGAGCACGGGCTCATCTGGTTAGAGCAGAAAGCCCACCAGCTTGGACCCAAAGTTGCTGGCTCAAGCAAGGGGTTACTCAGTCTGCTGAAGGCCCACAGTCAAGGCACATATGAGAAAGCAATCAATGAACAACTAAGGTATTGCAACGAAAAACTAATGATTGATGCTTCTCATCTCTCTCCGTTCCTGTCTGTCTGTCCCTGTCTATCCCTCTCTCTGACTCACTCTCTGTCTCTGTAAAAGAATAAACAAATAAAAAAAAATTAAGACTAGAACTACTGGCCTGACCTGTGGCAGCGCAGTGGATAAAGCATCAGCTTGGAATGCTGGGGTCACCAGTTCAAAACCCTGGGCTTGTCTGGTCAAGGCACATATGGGAATTGATGCTTCCTGTTCCTCCCCCTTCTATCTCTCTCACTTTCTCTCTCTGTCTCTCTCTCTCTCCTCTCTAAAATGAATTAATAAAAAAGAATAGAACTACCATATGACTCAGCAATCCTACTGGGTATCTACCCAAAAAATTTGAAAACTTTTACTTGCAAATGTATCTGCACTCCTATGTTTATTGTAGCATATTCACAGTGGCTAAGACATGGAAACAACCAAAGATTTTTTTCAATAGATGATTGGATAAAGAAGGTATGGTACATATATGTGCTATGGAGTATTACTCACCATGGAAAGATGAAATACTGTCATTTGCAACAACATGGATGGACCTTAAGAATATTATGCTAGGCCCTGGCCGGTTGGCTCAGCGGTAGAGCATTGGCCCGGCATGTGGAAGACCTGGGTTCGATTTCCAGTCAGGACACATAGGAGAAACGCCCATTTGCTTCTCCACCCTTCCCACTCTCCTTTCTCTTTGTCTCTTCCCCTCCCGCAGCCAAGGCTCCATGGGAGCAAAGTTGGCCTGGGCACTGAGAACAGCTCCATGGCCTCTGCTTCAGGTGCTAGAATGGCTCTGGTTGCAACAGAGCAACATCCCAGATGGGCAGAGCATCGCCCCCTGGTGAGCATGCCCAGTGGGTCCCGGTCAGGCACATGCAGGAGTCTGTCTCTCTGTCTCCCTGCTTCTCACTTCAGAAAAATACACCAAAAAAAAAAAAAAAAGAATATCATGCTAAGCAAAATAAGTCAGACAGAAAAAGTCAAGAACTATGTGATTTCACTGATATTTGGGATTTAGAACTAAAAGCAACAAATGAACAAACAAGACAAAAACTCATAGAGACAACAGTATGTTGGTTACCATAGCAAAGGGCGGTGAGGGGTAATAAAGAGTGAAGGGAAGTCAAATATATGGTGATGGAAGGAGACTTGACTTTAGGTGGTAAGCACACAATCCAATATACAGATGATGTATTAAAGAATTGAAAACACTTGATGCCTGACCGGGCGGAGGCGCAGTGGATAGAGCGTCGAACTGGGAGGACCCAAGTTCAAGACCCCAAGGTCACCAGTGTGAGCGCGGGCTCATCTGGTTTGAGCAAAGCTCTCCAGCTTGGACCCAAGGTCGCTGGCTTGAGCAAGGGGTTACTTGGTCTGCTGTAGCTCCACGGTCAAAGCACACATGAGAAAGCAATCAATGAACAACTAAGGTGTTGCAACGAAAAACTGATGATTGATACTTCTTATCTTTCTTTTTCTGTCTGTCCCTATCTGTCCCTCTCTCTGACACTCTCTCTGTCTCTGTAAAAAAAAAAAAAAAAAAGGAATTGAACACTTGAAGCCAATATAATTTTATTAACCAATGTCTCCCCAATCTTTAAAATTTTTTTAAAAATTTGTCTAACCTGTGGTGGCGCAGTGGATAAAGTGTCGACCTGGAATGCTGAGGTTGCTGGTTCAAAACCCCAGGCTTGCCTGATCAAGGCACACATGGGAGTTAATGCTTCTTGCTCCTCTCCCTTTTCTGTCTCTCTAAAATCAATAAATAAAATATTTTTAAGGGTTTTAGACTTGTAAAACAAAAGAAGATAAAGATGAAGATTAGAGCTCAGGCTTCTTGACTATTAATCTAGCTTTTTTTTTTTTTTTACACCATCAGGTCAAAATTCTAATCAAAGCTCTACAAGAACTTCTTTCTCTTAGCCTCAGTTTCCTTCTCTGATAAAAGACTAGTATAGACAACAGCCTGTGGAGATACTAAAAAGGATACTGCAGGATTGGAGAAAGGAAAAGTGAATCAAAGAAATGATCAGAGCTTGGTCTTGAGACCTTGCCTCGTGACGTGCCCATGCTACCTCGTTCTTTGCCTGCAGAAGCTGCCATCAGCCCACCCCCACACATGGTCTCCCTAAGACCTGCTCAGACACTGACGAGGCCCTCTGAGCTGGTGTCTCACTGGGTGGAGGGGACTCTGGTTCTGTCACCCTGGAAACTGAATTTCTGATAGCCTGCTTGCTTGATTCCCAGGATAGCTCGGGCACCACTGAGCGGAGCCGAGATTCCGAAGGCTCCTTCAACCTGGAGGATCCCACAGAGGTAACCCCAGGACGGAGCTTCTTCAAGCCTGTCTGTGCCACTCCCAACAGCAAGGTCGGTGGGCTAAGAGGCAGCCATTGCCAACTGTGTCACCTCGTCCCTGCCTTAGCCAGACAGGGAGTGGTGTCGGGAAGGGGGAGGGACAGACAGTCTGCCCGTTGGGAACCGGGGACGGGGCACAGGCTAGAGTCTGTTACTATCCGCAGAGCTATCCTGGGGACACTTTGTGCTGTTGGGAGCAGGCTGAGCCCTGCCCCCCCAGGTGACACCAAGTCATGCCTGTCTCTGGCCTTCCTAGATCCTGAGAGAGATGGGTGACATGCAGCAGGCTCTGCTCACAACCCAGCCAGGCGCCTCCTCCCTCAGCCTCCCGGAGCTGGACCATGCCGCCATGGAATCCCAAGAGAACAAAGCTCCAGGGAAGAAAAAGAAACGGGCGCTGGCCAGCAATCAGAGCTTTTTCTCTGGCTGTTCCCCTATCGCAGAAGAGGCCCGCTGAACTGGACTCGCCACCTCTGCCTGGGCAGGCGCCTTCAGGGTGCAGCCAGAGGGGATTTTTAAAGATTCCTCTAAATTTCTGGTTTCTTATTTTGGAAGAAAAGGACAGCATGCTACTGAAAGGGACGGAACTTGTGTGGGATGTCGGCCCTGTGTCCAGCGTGCAGCCCAGACTGCTCCTGTCTCCTCCGGAAGGGCCCCAGCCACCTGCTGGGAGGCAGCCTACCCTGCTCACCCTGGAGACCCGGTCCCCAGCACCCCCAGCCATCCCCAGTCTGTGCTACCTGATGTCTAGGTGATCTCTGCTTAATGACGGAGCCCGGACCGGGTGGGAAGTCTGGCAACGGCCCTGCGCCCCACCTCAGGAGCCAGCTCTCTGGATCTGAAATATTTTTACAGTACCCTCAGTGCTCTTCCATGATGCTGAGGTCAATGAAAACTTTTTAAATGTTAATGATGTAGTTATATAAATAAATAAAACTTAGTGCTTCTACTGTTTGGAAAGAGTCTTCTGCGCTATAGTTTCAACGTGTGTTCCTTGGCCCGTGGGGACACTATGAAGGACAAAGGACAATCCATGCACATACCTGGTCCTCACTGCCTTGTCGTGGTCCCTGTCCCCCTAGGGGGATATGAGCACCATGCTGTGTCCTCGTGTCACTCTGCTACCTTAGGAAATTAGAATAACACTAGCAAAACATGGGCCCAACCTCCATTTACAGCTTGCCTAGCCACTAGATCTAGGAGGAAGGGACCATATTTAGTGAGCATCCATGCGCCTGCCACAGTTTTACTTAAAGTCACAAAGTCAGTAAGCAATAGAGCTAGGACTTGAACCCGGGTCTAGCCACAGCTTGTGTAACTGGAGCAGCAGCACATCCCTGCTGCCCAGAAGCCTGGTTTGTGCTTGGAGGCACACTGTGGCCTGCTGTCTCCTTTGGAAGGTCTGCGGAGGGCCGTGGCTTACTCCTCACTAGGCAACCCGAGTTCTCCGTTTCTGCCTAAAGCTGAAAGGGGGCCCCCTCAGAAAGCCAGCCACAGGTGCTGACTGGCCTTGGGCCTCTCTCATGCACGCCTTCTGAATCCCAGTCCCCCCCTAATAAAAGCACCCCAGAACTCGGCACGGGAAGCCAGGACTCCTGGAATTCACAGGGAGCAAAGGAAACAGCAGGACGGCCTGCTGAGAGCGAAGCCTGTGGAGGACTAGGTGCCCCCGCAGCCCTCTGGCCTGCCAGCTAGCAGCCCTGCTTCTCTTTGCATTTTAATGTCAAGGGAGCCAGAGAGCCTCTGCCATTGCCAACTAGAGCCCCTGGATACAATGGGAAGGCCGGGAGGGAGGGAGCTGTCTCCTGGCATAAGAGAAGTCTTTTTGCTGTTGCAATCCCAGTGTGTGCAGGGGGAGGGGTGACCAAGCTGTCCCCAGAGAGGCAGCCTTTCCCACCCACACTGCGCTGACCCATAATGGGCTGAGCCACCATGTCTGCCGAAAGGTAGAGCAGGAAAGCGACTCAAGGCAGCCCAAGCCCTGGTCCATGCAGAGCCCTGGGCCTCAGCGCTCAGCTGACTACAAGTGCTGGCACCCCCTCTGCTGCAAACGGGCCACATGCTAAAGCTGACAAGCATGGGGAGGCCTGCACAGCAGGCCTTACAAACCCAGGGACAAAGTAGCCGCACAGGGTGGTCTGCACCAAAAGTGTCTAAAAGCAGATCATGGTGGGTAATCACGTCCTAGGCCTGTAGCTCCCTTGACAAAGGTCACTCTTTACCTTAACTGAGCCTGTTGTCTTTGTGCATCTATGACAACCTACTCCTGGCATTTCAGAATACTCTTTCCAAGAATCCTCAGGACACACCTACTGCACCCCCATTGTTGTCTTGTCCCACATACCTCTCTATTTCTCTAGTCACTGTAAGTGTTAATTATTAACTATCCTGTTTTCACCACTGTAAAAGAAGGATGTCTGTTTTCCTTTTGATCCAGTCTGAGGTTTCCCCACTTTCCACTGTCCTGACCTCTTAACCTGCCTCAGGTGGGTTTCGTGGAGCCCCCTTACATCTCCTCCTTTGACTCTAGTGTGCAGAACAGTCTGCACAGCTGCCACTCTCCGGAGCATTTTCTCAGTCCTGTAGGAGTTTGCTTCCCAGCAATTGTCATCAGTTTGGCTCAAATAAACTCATAAGCCTGACCAGGCGGTGGCGTAATGGATAGAGCGTCCAACTGGGATGCAGAGAATCCAGGTTCGAGACCCCGAGGTCGCCAGCTTGAGCGCGGACTCATCTGGTTTGAGCAAAGCTCACCAGCTTGGACCCAAGGTCTCTGGCTCGAGCAAGGGGTTATTCGGTCTGCTGAAGGCCCACAGTCAAGGCACATATGAGAAAGCAATCAATGAACAAATAAGGAGTCGCAACGAAAAACTGATGATTGATGCTTCTCATCTCTCTCTGTTCCTGTCTGTCTGTCCCTATCTATCCCTCTCTCTGTCTCTAAAAAAATAATAATAATAATAATAAAATAAAAAACTCATAAAAATTCTTACAGTTTGGAGCGTTTCTTACGTAGACAATGTGTTGATCTTTCCAAAGACTGTGACCCTCACACCCCACATTCCCCAAATGATTCTTGCAAGGAAACTGGATGCCTTAGAGATGAGGCGGCTGGAATGACGCAAGTCCCAGCCATCCTGAATGAGCATATCCTGTCGGGGTGATGGAGGGGAAGGCCCATGGGGACCCCTGGCTAAGAAACAAGGCAACCTACTGCCCAGAATGCAGGAACTAGCTTGCAATTCTCTCTCTCTCTCTCTCTCTCTCTCTCTCTCTCTCTCTTTGCAGAAGTGGAAGTAGCCTCCCAGGAGGAAAGGGCGGCTGATGAACCAAGCCTGCCCTCCCATGAAGCTGGAGACTGAATGCTGGACTCCCTCACACACCACTCCCCCGGGGGCTGGCTGGGGCCCTTCTCCTGTGCCAAGTTGCCAAGTTGCGTGGTCACCTCCCCCCAGCTTCCCTCCTGCCTGCCAGTGCCCTCAGCCCGCGCCTTCCTGAGCCAGGACAAAGCCCCAGCAGTGACTGAGGGGAGCAGGAGGCGGGACAGAGGGACAGGGAAGGCTGCACAAAGGAATTCCTCGCCCCAAAGCCCCCTGATCGGCAGCAGCAACTAAAGAAGCAGATCTGCTACCCTCCCCTCCCTCCCTCCCATCTTCCCAGCCGGACTGGGCACAGGCCCGAGAGCAGCTGCAGGCCTTCAGAGAGGACCCACACAGCCTCCTATAGGTGGCAACCATGCCACCTGTTTGACCGGTGAGCTGAGCCGTAGAGTGGAAGAGGGAGGAGGCACACAACTTGGAGAGCGCTGGGAAGCGGTGCCGAGCGGTGCGGTGTGGAGCAGAGTGGCCGCTGAAAAGGTGTGAGGGCCGGGCAGGCTGGTGCCGCAGGTGGGGGGCGGGCGGGGCGGCTGCCACGGGCAGGGATTGGGCAGCGCCCTGCTCTGCCCCCTGACCGTTTCCAGACAGCTCTTGGACGGAGGTGGGACTCAGGCAGGCGGTGCCTGAGGCCCAGGGGCAGAACCTGGGGGGAGGCAGGAGGTGCAGACGGAGCCTGGGGCAGGCTGCCACAACCTAGTCCCGGTCTGGGCACAGGCAGGGCCTCCTTTGGGATGGCTCTTGCCTGGGAAGGGGACAGAAAGCAGAGAAGTTCCTGTGCCCCAGCCCCAGCCCCCACCCCTCTGCACCCACCCTAACCTCCTTTCCCAAGGCACGCTTAGGGTAAGGAGGGCAGTCTCAGGGACAGCCACCCGTCCTTTCAGGAGCCTGGCACTGTGAACCCAGCCAAGACTCCACAGCCTCAGCAGAGCCCACATGACGGGAGGCTGTGTCCCAGAGAGCACACACTTTGGGTGTGTTCAGGAGCTCCTTTACCCGCCCAAGATCATCAGCGAACCCATCTGTGCTGCAGCCACTAGTACACACGCCTGTACAAGTGCTGACACAAATCGCACCCTCTTCTGGACGCTCAGTATCACACCCAGCCTAGCTTGGGGGTCAGTCTCAGGCGGACCTGAAAGCAGAAGGCCAGGGATCACCTGTCCCAAGACAACCACACCCCCACATACCTTTGCCCTGTATTTGTTGCACTTTCACCCAAGGCACCTGAGAGGGTGGGGCCCCTGAGGGAGGAGGTGGAGACTGGGTTCCTGGCCAGGGTGTGGACTTGGCTGGGCAGGTAGGGATCAGACTGGGGCGAGAGGGCTTGGCTTTCCCAGAGGTGCGGAGACAGAAGAGCCCCTTCTGAAGGCTGCCTATCCCCCCCCTCCCGGCGTTTCTCCTATGGGCCATGTCCCTACCCCCTGGAAGGTGGAGACAGAGGATCCTTCAGTCAGGGCTTTGTGAAGTGTGCAATCTGTATCCATAGCAACTGGCCAACTAACTAGGCCTCCCCTTAGCCCCAGGTCAGAACTGGAACTCCTGCTTCAGGTTACTCCTAATTCCTGAGGTGGAAGGCTCCGTATGGCGGGGCTGCCAGAAGCTTAGCCAGATCCGCCTCAACTTGCTGAACTCAGTTCGCCACAGCTTGCGCAGTTTCTGTGGGTTCCCCCCCCCGCGGACAGCAGTGCCGCCCCAGAGCTGGATGCCGTTACATGGGGTGCTGTGAAGTAGGAGAGGTTGGGTGCTCGTCCTGCCGGCAGAGGCGGGACTGCCCAGGTGTCCCGCTGACTGCCCAGGTATCCAGACTAAAAGAAAGGAAAGAGCCTGGAGATTGGCCCCCTTTGCTCGCCTCCTCTGGCGTCTGGGACCTCCGTTGCTGGGCAGCAGCCCAGGCCTCTGCTTCTTTCCCAGGCTCCTCGGAGACACTGGGGGGAAGGCTGAGGTCTGCCTTCTACCAGAGGCCCTGACAGCGGCGTGTTCCTCCCCTAGGCCCTCACCATGGCCCAGTTCCAGGACTGCTGCTCCGTCTGGGCCCGCTGCCTTCTTTGCCTGTATAGCTGCCACTGGAGGCAGTGCCCCCAGAAGAGGAAGCAGACCAGCCAGGTGGAGTAGGGTGGGGGCTGGAAGTCTACAGCAGAGGCCGCCTGGAGGGGAGGGGGCCTGGAGGGGAGAGGGTCTGGAGGGGAGGGGCCTGGAGGGGAGGGGGCCTGGAGGGGAGGGGGCCTGGAGGGGAGGGGGCCTGGAGGGGAGAGGGTCTGAAGGGGAGGGGGCCTGGAGGGGAGGGGCCTGGAGGGGAGGGGGCCTGGAGGGGAGGGGCCTGGAGGGGAGGGGGCCTGGAGGGGAGAGGGTCTGGAGGGGAGGGGCCTGGAGGGGAGGGGCCTGGAGGGGAGGGGGCCTGGAGGGGAGGGGGCCTGGAGGGGAGAGGGTCTGGAGGGGAGGGGCCTGGAGGGGAGGGGGCCTGGAGGGGAGGGGCCTGGAGGGGAGGGGGCCTGGAGGGGAGGGGGCCTGGAGGGGAGGGGGCCTGGAGGGGAGGGGCCTGTACTCCCCAGGAAGAAAGGCGCTCTCAAATCCGGGAAGAGCTTCCTGCAAATCAGAGCAGCCCAGTGCCTGGCAGGAAGTCTCCTTGAGCTGCTGCTCTCCACTGGGGATTCTGAGCTGGAAGTGGGGATCGGTTGCGAGCTCCTCCCTGCCCCTTTCCAGTGCGAGTGTGTCTGGTTCAGCCTGCTTGTCTTCACCTTCCTCCTGTCCCTGGGCTGGCTGTACATCGGGCTCATCCTTCTCAATGACCTGCACAACTTCAACGAGTGTGTCATGGACCCTTCCGCTCAGCATACACGGCACCTGACTTCCCACTCTGGAACCCCTGGGTGCTCTCGTCCCTTAGAAGACCCCTCCGCGCAGCCTTCCCAAGTCCTTGGAGTCCCTGGCCCTTGAAGGGGTGCCCCTCACTGCCCTCTAGTCCTCCTTCAAGGTCCGCCCACCCTCAAGCCCCTTGGGCCACTGCTAACACCCTCTCCCGCACTCAGAGGCCTGCCTCTCCCCTCCCACAGATTCCTGTTCCACCACTGGGGACACTGGATGGACTGGTCCCTGGCATTTAAGCTTTTTGTCTCTCTCCTGGTCACATACGCATCCCTGCTATTGGTGGGTCAGGGGGAAGGGGGCACCGGCACTGGCCTAACCCCTCCTGGGCTCTTCCCTCCTACTGTGGGGAGAAGGGAGGGCAGTGTCACCCTGGAAGCCACCTCCGTGACCCACCTCTCTCTGCCTCATTACCGCCAACACCGTCTGTCCAGGTCCTGGCTGTGTTCCTGTGGTTCTGTGGCCAGCCTCTGCATCTGCACGGTGTGCACAAGGTAGAGTGGGAATGGCAGTGAGTGGGACACAGGGTCCCTGGGCCCCGCACTCGGCTGCCTTCTGGCTGAGGGCCTTGTTTTCCTACCGGGTTCAAGCCTAGGACCTGAAGCCCAGGAAGTATTTGCTAAATGGAAGAAGGTGGAGGAATCAGGGGAGGAGAAGGGCCCTGTTTTCACGGAGTGCTGTGCAGCCCAGGTGACCATGGCCCCAGGTTGACATAGAGGCCCCATTCATCTGGGTCCCCCAGGTGCTGCTGCTCCTCATTATGCTCCTCGTGCCCTCCGGCCTGGTTGTGCTGGACATCCAATGGAAGCAGGAGTGGCTAAGCTTAGGCCTGTCACTGCAGGTGAGTGCCTGATCTCCAGTGCCTGGCACGGAGCCTTGGCCTACGGCCAACCCCAGGACCTATCTTGCTCGCTGGTCCCCCGAGACTGCAAGAGGCTCTGAGCTCCAGAAGCCAGGTCCTCGGAGGAGAAAGGGAGGGCCCTGGAGAGGAGAGCCATCTCCTTCCCCCTCCAACTCTCACCCACAGGCCACAGCCCCATTCCTTCACATTGGAGCCGTTGCTTGTGTCACTGTCCTCGCGTGGCCTGTGGCTGATACCTTCTACCGTGTTCACCGAAGAGGTGCCGACCCCGCGCGCGCAGGGCCTCGCTGCCCAACTCCCTGCACCAGCGCTCTGCTTTCTACCCCGGGGCCCACGCCCGGCCTTCCTCCAGCGCCTCCCCTCACTCCTCGCAGGTCACCGGATTCTGCTATTGTGCCTGTTTTTTGGAATCGTCCTGGCCATCTACCTGGTCCCCCTATGTATCTCCTCCCCCTGTATCATGGAAGCCAGAGACTTACCGCCCAAGCCCAGGCTGGTGGGCCATCGAGGGGCCCCGATGGTGAGTGTCGGGCAGAATGCTGGCCAGTGGGAGGGGCTGCATCAGCCAGGCCTGGGCCTTCCCTTCCCAGGCTCCCACCTGCCCTGCCACTCTCTCCCCCGTTGCCTGCCCCAGCTGGCCCCTGAGAACACCCTGATGTCCCTGCGGAAGACGGCTGAATGTGGAGCTGCCGTGTTTGAGACCGATGTGATGGTCAGGTGAGGGTGGCTCGGGACCAGCAGGCGGCAGGGCAGGGGCCACCAGAAGTGAGAGCAGCCCCACAGCTGGCCTGCTGGCACCTTCTGCCCTCAGCTCTGATGGTGTCCCCTTCCTCATGCATGATGAGCACCTGAGCCGAACCACGAATGTGGCAGCCGTGTTCCCAACACGCGTCACTGCCCACAGCAGTGACTTCTCCTGGGCGGAACTGAAGAGACTCAATGCTGGGGCCTGGTTCCTGGAGGTGAGGACAGCGACAGGAGACAGCCATGTGCAGGGGCACTCGGGACAGAGTTCACTCAGTGATAAGCACTTGCTGAGCCCTGCGCTGGGCAAGAGACACACAGGCTCTGTCCGCAGTCCCTCCCACCTAGTGGAAAAGGAAGCTGACTGACAGGACCTGACTGAGCAAGTGAGCAGAGAGGTCTCCGTGTGGCGGGGGGTGGGGGTAGGGGGGCAGAGTGCTCCTTTCCATCTAATCTTTCATCATGCAAAGAGGACATTTTCACCTGCTTCCCAGACAAGTCCCTGTTGCATGAAGTTCTTCTAACACTACCTGGTACATAGTAAATACTTAGTAACTGTTAGGTAGCTTGCTTTTCTAGGCCAGTGATTAGGATGTAAGGTCATGTGGTGATTACAAGAGGAGGAGAAGAGAGCGGCTGAGGTTTGGAATAGCCTCAAGGAGGAATGGGAGAGGGAACAAATCAGGGACAAGTGAAAGGATGGCTAAGTGGCACTGGAGCGAAAACAGGACTGCAGTGTTAATAGTCCACATGGTGTGCTCTGCCCCCCTAGGGGACAGGAGGCAGGCAGTGGTAAAGCTGACTCAGAGTTTAGGGTCTGCTGAACAGGTTGGTCTGGAACGTTGTCAAGGATGCCGTGGAAGAGTAGTTCAAGCCGTGGAGGGACCGTGAGTAGGGGATGTAGATGCAGGGAGAGCACTGCTGACGGCTTGGGAGAAAACCAAGGGGTTAAGATCCCAGAGGTCTTCATGAGAAGTGTAGTGAGAGACAGGAAGTTGGGAAACTGGGGAGGTAGGAGGTTGGGGTCACAGATCAAGGTGTTCAAGGGTATGGAAATGGCCATGGTTGGAGGATGGAAAGCCCCTGGCTCAGAGGTGGGCAGAAGCTGGACACCGAGTGGGGGAATAAATAAACTGATGATGGCCCTGGCCGGTTGGCTCAGCAGTAGAGCGTCGGTCTGGCGTGCGGGGGACCCGGGTTCGGTTCCCGGCCAGGGCACATAGGAGAAGCTCCCATTTGCTTCTCCACCCCCCCTCCTTCCTCTCTGTCTCTCTCTTCCCCTCCCACAGCCAAGGCTCCATTGGAGCAAAGATGGCCCGGGCGCTGGGGATGGCTCCTTGGCCTCTGCCCCAGGCGCTAGAGTGGCTCTGGTCGTGGCAGAGCGATGCCCCGGAGGGGCAGAGCATCGCCCCCTGGTGGGCAGAGCGTCGCCCCTGGTGGATCCCGGTCGGGCGCATGCGGGAGTCTGTCTGACTGTCTCTCCCTGTTTCCAGCTTCAGAAAAATACAAAAAAATAAATAAATAAGCTGATGATGATAGGGCAATGGCCCAGAAGCTTCTTCTGGTCTTGAAAACCTTTTCCTCTTCTTATAGAGGCCACCCTTTCGGGAGGCCAAGCAGCTGTCGGGCCCTGATCGGACAGAGGCTGAGAATCAGACAGTACCCACATTGGAAGAGCTCCTGAAGGAAGCCGCAGCCCTCAACCTTTCCATTATGTTTGATTTGCGCCGCCCCCCACAAAACCACACATACCATGATACTTTTGTGAACCAGACATTGGAGACTGTGCTGAATGCAAGGGTGCCTCCAGCCATGGTGATGTTGCCAGTGCCCCTCACCACCCCTTCTGCCTTCCCT
Source organism: Saccopteryx leptura (assembly GCF_036850995.1). NCBI lineage: Eukaryota > Metazoa > Chordata > Mammalia > Chiroptera > Emballonuridae > Saccopteryx > Saccopteryx leptura. The sequence continues at coordinate 66,321,322 of NC_089516.1, read as the reverse complement.
AGACCATGGTGACAATCTGGAGCTGCCCCTGCCCCAGGGTCCCACCCAAGCTCATGTACCCCATTATGTGATCAAAGCTTTCTGCTCTGCCCCTGCCCCTGGGATCCCCAGGCCATCCCTAGCTTCATGGCCATCCTCCCTGAATCACAGGTCCTTTGGCTCCCAGATGAAGATCGGGCTAACGTCCAACAACGGGCACCGAGCATGCGCCAGATATATGGACATCAGGGAGTCAACAGAACTGAGCGGCCGCTGTTTCTGAACCTCCCCTATCAGGACCTGCCACAGTTGGACATAAGGTGAGTGCCAAAGGAAAGGAGCCGAGGGCATCACATGAGGCTTCATAGTGGGGAAGAGTCAGTGCCGGGAGTGTGAAGGCCATTCATGTACTCATTCATTCACACAGCAAATATTGATCAGACACTTGCTAACTGTTGGGCGCTAGTTGTTATAGGCTTTGGGCATACAAATAAAAGAGAATAAACCACTGAACAAAATATATGCATATTGGACACCAGTAAGTGATATAAAGATGATTAAATGGGGAGATGCGATAGAGCTATTGGGGTTGGGACTGAGGGGCTTGGGGGTGCATCAGGAAAAGGTGGTGTCTGGGCTGAGAGTGAATGGGTCACAAGAGCGAACACTGAGAGGAGCTGTGGAAGAGCAGGGATGGCAGCCTAGTGAGCGAGGGGCGGGCGAGGCTGGGGAGGGCAGCAGGAGCCAGGTGGGGGAGGGCCTTGTAGGCCACAAGAAGGATTTGAGCTTTCATTCTACACCAAAGGGCTAAGTGCGAGACAGGATGGACACAGGGAAAAGAAAGCAGAGAACTGCAAAGGGAAGCTGGGCCCCGAAGGCTGACCCAACCAGTAAACATGATGAACTTCCAAACATTCAGATAGAAAAACTGTGCACTGAATGACAGCCCAGTTATCATAAGTATTTTAAGGATATTTCCCCAAGTTGTCACCACGGAGGGAGGCCCAACATTGAGTTTGGCCCTCACCTTAGTCTTGTCTTGGTCAGTGTCGACTGCTGATCATGTTTCAGAAGATGTGAACTGTTAATGAATATATAGATGATGAAATGAAGTCCCTGAGGAGCCTAAGTACTCTGAGAGGACGGACCCAATGCACCAAGATGAAATGCAACAGGGATAGACAGAGAGACCTGTGTTTGGGGCCTAAAGCAGCTCAGTGGCACCAAGACAAGATAGGAACATTAGCAGGAACATGCAGAGAAGACTGGGGCTTTGACTGAACAGTGAGCATAGAGTCCTTGGTGGCACATCGCATTGCCGAAACAGACCTGACCTGGTGCTGCCTTCTTCCAGGCACTGTGCCCATAAGGCTGGAAGAGTTTTGCTCCCCTCAAAGCTTGTGAAAGTCACCTGGAGATCACATGCAGGTGCAGACCCCATACTTCGAAAGGAACATTGATGAATTGGAGTGAGATCAGATTAAAAGGGTTTCTATGGTGAAGGAAATGATAAGCCAGGTTACAAGCCCCAGCCACTGTTGGGCCTACAAAAGAGAAGACTCAAGGGGATGTGGTCAGCCTGACCAGGTTGTGGCGCAGTGCATAGAGCATCAACCTGGGACACTTGAGGACCCAGGTTCGAAACCTCGAAGTCACCAGCGTGAGCACAGGCTCATCTGGCTCGTGGGCTTGAGCGTGGGATCATAGACATGACCCCATGGTTGCTGGCTTGAGCCCAAAGGTCATTGGCTTGAAGCCCAAGGTTACTGGCTTGAGGTCAAGGTTGCTGGCTTGAAACCCAAGGTCACTGGCTCGGCTGATGTACCCTGGTCAAGGCACATATGAGAAAGCAATCAATGAACAACTAAGGTGCCACAACAGGTTGATGCTTCTCTTCTCTCTCCCTTCCTGTCTCTATCTCGGGCACACGCACTACAAGAAAGGGAGGGTGATGTGGTCACTGTTCCTCAGATGTCTCAAGGGTTGTCATGAAGAGACATATTTCTGTGGCCCCAGACAGCAAAGATAGGAACCCATCAAAAGACAGAGTCCAGCTATGCAAAGAAAATCACTTCTGGTCAGGGACTGCCAAGCTAAGGTGGGACTGATAGCTCCTTGGCAGGGACACTGTAGATTGAAGCGGGATGGAGACAGCCTCCCATGCCTGTGCCCCACAATTCTGGATGTTCCCTGTTTATTTTTTAAGTTTTATGTATTGATTTTAGAGAAAGAGACAGAAACATCAATTAGTTCCTGTATGTGTCCTGCCCAGGAGTTGAGCCGGCAATCTGTGTGCTTTGGGACAATGCACTAACCAACCGAGCTATCTGGCCAGGGCTGGATGTTCTGTTTCTTATTCACCTCCACAGGGCACTGCATGAGGACGATGTCTTGGTGAACCTATTTGTAGTGAACAAGCCCTGGCTCTTCTCCCTACTTTGGTGCACAGGGGTGGACTCAGTCACCACCAACGACTGCCAGCTGCTGCAGCAGATGCCTTATCCCGTCTGGCTTATTGTAAGGGCTCTGAGACTGTCCCCCTTCTCCTCTGTCCCCCTCCTCACTTCTCCTTAACCCTGTCCCTCTCTTCCTTCCTCCCCCCCCCATGTACTACCTCTGGGGTGCTGGCCACTGACAGGGGCCTTTTCTCCTTCCCACAGCCCCCTCAGACATACCTAATGATGTGGCTCCTCACCAACTGTGTCTCCACCCTGCTCATTTTGTGGCCCTTCCTCCTCCGTGGGTGAGTGCTCTGTGCCTCAGCTCTCTGGATCTTGATTCTCCCCAGAGTCCTGGTTATGGGATAGATTCAGACTTCTATGTGCTTCCTGGGGGGTGGGGTGGGGTCTGTTAGGTACCTTTGAGACCCTTCCTTAGACACCAAGTTGGCTTGAACCTGGGAAAAGCAATTTGGGGAAATCCAGGGTCAAAAGCTTGTGCTAGAAGCTGGCAGAACTCATAATGGGAAGCTTTTCTCCCCGTAGGAGATGCACTGAGAAGACAGAGATGACTGGTAAGAACTTCCTCCCCTTCCCTCATTTTTCTTGTCCATAGTTTTCCCCTTACTCATCCCCACCACGCCTCCCGCACCTCTCCAGGCTTGGAAACAGCTGTGCTGCTGACCAGGATCAACAATTTCACGATGGAGTGAATGCCCTTGCCTAGGTTCCCGCCACTCCGAGTCTGAGGCCTGTCTACACCTGTCAACAACAAGGAAGGGAGAATGGCTCAGTGCAGTGTTGCTGGGGTAGGGGTGGGCTGAACTTGGCTGACAGGTTTTGAACTATGGGGGCCTTCTACCCAGGTGGTGGACATGCACCCAACTTCCATGGAATCATCTCTCCTTTGGTTTTTGACCTGAGGTGATGGTGGAAGAGAATGAGTCATGAGCCCTTTCTCTGAAAAGAAAATGTTTTAGAACAGATTGCTTAGATAGTGTTTCAGACTTGTGTCTTTATGTTCTTGTGTAGAAAGCACAGAGTGTGTCAGGGATGTATCAGCTTGGGACAGTGACCTAAAGAGATGTCAAAACGACCTTCTTGGAGAATGTAAGATGATGGAGAAACCGACCCCACTCCATGCATTGTATCCCCTAATCTCTGTAATTTAGCTGCTTTCCTGCCTACAGGCTGGGGTCTAAAGAGGCCATTTAGCCCTGGAGTTTTGTGCCTACAGGTGGCTTTTAACTACACACAACCTTTTTCTTCAAGACACATACATTGGTTCGTGTTTCTTATCTCTTAATCTGCTTCAGAATAAATTTCACTTCCGTTTGGCCAGTCTCAACTTCTCAGCACTGGGGCTAGGTAGAGGATGCACCCTCCATCTAGCATTCTAGGGTTCTATGTGATGTGACCATGAAGGGTCGTCGTGGGGAGACACATGGCTAGAGGTGGGAGAGAGAGCACTCGAGGCAACGAAGGGCTGAAGAGGGAAGCTGGAAGTCAACGCCAAGGGAGGCGATTGGGTGGCCCGCGGAGCGCTAGGCAGAGTTGCTTTGTAGCTCCACCTGGTGGTCACCTGCCCCAAGAGGAGGCCCCTGTCGGTCAGCACCCTGACCTGTTGGCTGAATGCCACCTGTTTCCCCTGCCAGTTGGGGACCTGTGTCCTTGACTCCAGACCTTGAGGGTATGGTTTAATTTCCACAAGTTTTCGCTTCTCTTGGCCACAGGCAGGGTCTGGTTACCCGGCTGGCCTTTCCTTCGAGGAGCAAGTTCCCCATTGTGTTTGCTCCTCTTGAGTGCCTGGGTTACACAGTAGATGACAGGCGCGGAGCTGGCCTAGGATAAGGAGTCTGGTGATAAGGGTGCGGCTAGCAAAAAGGGGAACAGGAGGGGGCCGTGCGGCCGACTCTTCAGTCCCTCACCGCACCAACATTCGCCCCAGTTCATGTCTCCACCAAATCGAACAGAAGCTCTGGAGAGTTCAGGAGGTTTGGTTCTCCATTCCCCCACTCCCGCCAGACTGGGACCTGGGGCAGCACCGCCACCTCTGGACAAGCCCCAGCCCCGGGACCTACAATTCCCAGGATGCCCCTGCCACTTTTGATCTCACGATTGAGATGGACGGAGGCGAGTTGGAATTTGGGTTCCCGCCCCCCTCCTCCCGGACCCCGCCCCCTCTCGCCTCCCACCCCGCCCTGCGCATTCCGGCTGCCCTCAGCGCGGACACACCTGGCCCGCAGCTGGCGCAGTGGGCGGGGCCCGGCGGGCGGGCAGAGGCGCTCCGGGGGTCCACGCCGCCTGCTACCCAGAGAGTCTCCTGCACACACTACCTATCCCGCTCTCAGCTCTGGGGCGCCGGGCCTGCCCAGTGCTGCGGGCTCTCACCCCTCAGCACGTACCTCCTCTCCCCAACCCTACTCTTCTGTCCCCTCTAAGTCGCCCAGCCTCACAGCCCTGCAGCCTCTTCCTCCCCTCCCCTCCTCTTCCCTTCCGACCTCACCCTGACAACCTCCAGGGTCTCCAACCCCCGCCTCCGACCTCAGCATCCAGTCCCGGCCCCTACCCCCTTGCCCCTAGCCCCCAGCCTTGTGTTCTCAGTCCAGGCCTGCCACCGCGCATCCTTACTCTCTTCCCGGGGCTGGACCACACACTCAACTCCGGGAGGGCTTGGGCCGGAGTCTGTAACAAAAACTTGAGGGCAGAGGGCCAGGGGGATCTACTCATTGGGGTTCAGGAGCAGTGACTCACAGCTGCTGGCATATGGGGTTGGGACAGCCAGACTGGGCTAGGGGGTTATTCATAGAGCTGAGCTCTAGTCTCCACCCAGTTCGTTTTGGAAGCACACTGAGCAGGGAGCCTCCCCCTGTCATCATGCCCCAGGGAGGTGTTGTGCACTGGCGCAGTGGCTTGGCAAGTATCTCTCTGGCTGCCGGTGTCTTAGCATGCTGTCTCTACCTTGCGATTCTCGAGGGAAAGCCCACTATGGGGCTCCTGGGCACAGCTCTCCACTAAACTTGCAGTGGTTTGGGGCTCTACCACGACCATGGTACTGTTTTACTACCTGAGAAGGAAGAAATGAGGCCCAGGCGGAGGGGTTATTGTGGCCATGGCCTTGGCCCGGCTAGGCCTGCTCCTGGGCCAGAATACTAGGAGAAAAAGCTGTGAGTTTCTGGTCCTCAAAGGCCCTCATGAGGACGGGCTGTGCAGCATGGTTTAACAGAGAGGGAGGGCACAGAGCCAGAAATTTGCAAGCCCCAAACCAGACACAGCACTAGGAAGCTGCCTAATATTTTGTTTACCACCCTCCCATTCTTTTTATTCCCCTCTCCCTCTTATTGGACTCTGTCCAGTGGGATTCAGCCGGTTCACACCGGTTCGGCAGAACTGATACATAATTTTTTATTGAGTTCGGTGAACCGGTTGTTAAAATGGCACTTGTCATCAGGGTTCTCTCTAAGGTGGGCACCTAGACAGCTTCCCAAAATTGTGGAAATCACAAATTTACATTCCTTACTCTTTTCTGACGTTCATCTGTGCAACAACGTATTCTAAGCACCAGTATAGTAATGTTCATTCCATCCATAGGTGAAAAAAATTGCCAATGAGCACGCCAGTCAAAAAGCAATATGGGGCTGACCTGTGGTGGTGCAGTGGATAAAGCCTCGATCTGGAATGCTGAGGTGACCAGTTCAAAACCCTGGGCTTGCCTGGTCAAAGCACATATGGGGAGTTGATGCTTCCTGCTCCTCCCCCCGCCTCCTCTCTCTCTCTCTTGCCTCTACAAAAAACTGAATTAAAAAAAATCTTTAAAGAAAATTTTAAGAAGCAATATGGAGGCCCTGGCCCGTTGGCTCAGTGGTGGAGCGTCGGCCTGGCGTGAGGGGGACCCGGGTTCGATTCCCGGCCAGGGCACATAGGGGAGGCGCCCATTTGTTTCTCCACCCCCCCTCCTTCCTCTCTGTCTCTCTCTTCCCCTCCCGCGGCCGAGGCTCCATTGGGGCGGGGATGGCCCGGGCGCTGGGGATGGCTCCTTGGCCTCTACTCCAGGCGCTAGAGTGGCTCTGGTCGTGGCAGAGCGACGCACGGAGGGGCAGGGCGTCGCCCCCTGGTGGGCAGAGCGTCCCCCTGGTGGGCGTGCCGGGTGGATCCCGGTCGGGCGCATGTGGGAGTTTGTCTGACTGTCTCTCCCCGTTTCCAGCTTCAGAAAAAAAAAAAAAAAAAAAAAAGCAATATGGAAATATCTTTAACAATTTTATTGTTTTTTAGGTGTTATTTAATATTCTTTTGTTACTATTTTAAAACTTTTTTATTTAATTTATTGTATTTACATAGATTCTAGTATAGCCTCGAATGCACCCCCCCATCCCCCGTACTCCCCTCAACATCTCTCTTGCTCCCTTCCCAAATCTCCCTCCCCCCTTCCCTTCAGGTTTCTCCCATCCTATCATCCCCTTTCCCTCTGTCCTCTTTTCCTCTGGTCCATTTGATCCCTCCTCTATCTCAGTTCCATTCCTCGGTTCACATTGTTTCTTGGATTCCTCAAATGAGTGAGGTCATATGATATTTTTCTTTCTCTGCCTGGCTTATTTCACTTAACATAATAGTTTCCAGTCCATCTATATTGTTGTAAAAGGTAATATTTCCTCCTTTTCATGACCCCATAGTATTCCGTTGTATATATGTACCACTGCTTTTTAATCCACTCATCCACTAATGGACACTTGGGCTGTTTCCAGATATTCGATATTGTGAACAATGCTGCCATAAACATGGGGGTGCATTTCTTTTTTTGAGTCAGTGATATGGTGTTCTTGGGATATATTCCTATAAGTGGGATGGCTGGGTCAAAAGGCAGTTCTGTTTTTAATTTTTTTAAAATTTTTTTAATTTATTTATTCATTTTGGGGGGGGGGGAGAGAGAGAGAGAGAAAGAGAGAGAGAGAGAGAGAAGGGGGGAGGAGCAAGAAGCATCAACTCCCATATGTGCCTTGATCAGGCAAGCCAGGGTTTTGAACCGGCAACCTCAGTGTTTCCAGGTTGACGATTAATCCACTGTGCCACCACAGGTCAGGTATTTTGAATTTTTTGAGAAATTTTCATGCTGTTTCCTACAGTGGCTGCACCAGTCTGCATTCCCACCAGCAGCAGTGCAGGAAGGTTCCCTTTTCTCCACGTCCTCGCCAGCACCTATGTTGTGTTGTTTTGTTAATGAGCACCATTCTGACTGGTGTGAGGTGGTATCTCATTGTGGTTTCTATTTGCATTTCTCTAATGATTAGTGATGTTGAACAATTTCTCATCTGTCTATTGGCCATCTGTATGTCCTCTTTGGAGAAGTGTCTATACATACATTTCTTTTGCCCATTTCTGATTGGATTGTTTGTCTTTCTGGTGTTGAGTTTTACAACTTCTTTATAAATTTTGGTTATTAACCCCTTATCAGACATATTGTCAAATATGTTCTCCCATTATGTAGTTTGTCTTTTTATTCTGTTCATATTGTCCTTAGCTGTATAAAAGCTTTTTAGTTTGATATAGTCACATTTGTTTATCCTGTCTTATTTCACTTGCCTATGGAGATAAATCAGCAAATATATTGCTGCAAGAGATGTTGGTGAGCTTACTTCCTATGTTTTCTTCAAAGATGCTTATGGTTTCACGACTTACATTTAAGTCTTTTATCCATTTTGAGTTTATTTTTGTGAATGGTGTAAGTTGATGGGCTAGTTTCATTTTTTTGCAGGTAACTGTCCAATTTCCCCAACACTAGCTGTTAGAGACTGTCTTTACTCCATTGTATGCTCTTACCTCCTTTCTCAAATATCAATTGTCCATAAAAGTGTGAGTTTATTTCTGTGTTCTCTGTTCTGTTCCATTGAACTATATGCCTGTTTTTATGCCAGTACCAAGCTGTTTTGAGTACAATGGCCTTGTAGTAATAACTTGATATCAGGAAGTGTGATACCTCCCATTTTATTCTTCTTTTTCAAGATTGCTGAGGCTATTCATGTTCTTTTTTGGTTCCATATAAATTTTTGGAATATATGTTCTATATCTTTGAAGTATGTCATTTGTATTGCATTGAATTTATAAATTGCTTTGGGTAATATAGACATTTTAATGATGTTTATTCTTCCCATCCATGAACACGGTATATGCTTCCACTTGTTTATATCTTTCTTGATTTCTTTTATCAATGTTTTATAATTTTCCGGGTAAAGTCTTTAATCTCCTTGGTTAAATTTACTCCTAGGTACTTTATTTTTTTGTTGTTGCAATAGTGAAGGGGATTGTTTCCTTACTTTCTCTTTCTGACTGTTCATTGTTGGTATAAAAAAAAATGCCTTTGATTTCTGTGTATTAATTTTATATCCTGACACCTTGCTGAATTCATTTATCAGGTCCAGTAGTTTTTTTGACTGAGACTTTGGGTTTTCTACATACAGTATCATATCACCTGCAAATAATGATAGTTTTACTTCTTTTCCAATTTGGATGCTTTTTATTTCTTCTTCTTGTCTGATTGCTGTGGCTAAGACTTCCAGAACTATGTTGAATAAGAGTGGTGAAAGGGGGCGCCCCTACCTTGTTCCTGATCTTAAGGGGATTGCTTTTAATTTTTGCCCATTGAGTATGATCTGGGCTGTGGGTTTGTCATAGATGGCCTTTATCATGTTGAGGTATGTTCCCTATATTCCCACATTGCTGAGAGTTTTGGTAGTAAATGGGTGCTGGATTTTATCAAATGCTTTTTTCTGCATCTATTAAAATTATCATGTGGTTTTTCTCCTTCTTTTTGTTTATGTGATGAATCACATTGATTGACTTACGAATGTTGTACCATCCTTATGGCCCCAGAATAAATCCTACTTGATCATGATGTATGATTTTTTTTCATGTATTGCTGGATTCGGTTTGCTAATATTTTGTTGAGAATTTTAGCATCTAAAGTCATCAGGGATATTGGCCTATAATTTTCTTTCTTTGTGTTGTCTTTGCCTGGTTTTGGAATCAGAATTATGCTCGCCTCATAAAAGGAATTTGGAAGTGTTCCTTCCTCCTGAATTTTTTGAAATAGCTTGAGAAGGATAGGAGTTAGTTCTTTGAATATTTGGTAGAATTCACGTGTGAAGCCATTTGGCCCAGGGATTTTGTGTGTTGGGAGTTTTTTTGATAACTGTTTCGATCTCATTTCTTGTAATCAGTCTGTTTAGATTTTCTGATTCTTTCAGATTGATTTTTGAAAGATTATATGTTTCAAAGAATTTTTTCCATTTCACCTAAGTTGTTTAAATTTTTGGCATACAGTTCTTCATAGCATTTTCTTACAATATTTTGTATTTCTGTTGTGTCAGTTGTTATTTCTTCACTCTCATTTCTAATTTTATTTATTTGAGTCCTCTTTTTTTCTTGGTGAGTCTAGTTAAAGGTTCATTGATCTTGTTTACCCTTTCAAAGAACCAGGTCTTGGTTTCATTGATCCTCTTTATTGTTTCTTTAGCCTCTATGTCATTTATTTCCTCTCGATCATTATTATTTTCTTCCTTCTACTACCTCTGGGCTTTACTTGCTGTTGTTTTTCTAGTTCTTTTAGATGCAGGGTTAAGTTGTTTATTTGAGCTTTTTCTAGCTTCTTAAGGAATGCCTGTAATGCTATGAACTTCCCTCTCAGTACTGCCTTTGCTGTGTTTCATAAATTTTGAGTTGTTGTATGCTTATTATCATTTGTTTCTAGGAATTTTTTTATTTCTTCTTTGGTCTCATTGTTAACCCATTCGTTATTTAATAACATGCTATTTAGTTTCCATGTGTTTGAGTATTTTTCAGTTTTTCTGTTGTGCTTGATTTCTAGTTTCATGCCATTGTGATCAGAGCAAATGCTCGATACGATTTCAATCTTCTTAAATTTGTTGAAACTGCTTTTTTGCCCTAATATGTGGTCTATCCTAGAGAATGTACCATGAGCACTTGAAAGGAATGTATATTCTGCTACTTTAGGGTGAAAGTTTCTGAAGATATCTATTAAATTGAGTTGATCTAGTGCAGGGGTCTCAAACTCGCGGCCCGCCCACCAATTTTGTGCGGCCCGCAGACTAATCAAACTTCGTGGATTAGTCTGTGGGCCAGTCTGCGGGCCGCACAAAATTGGTGGGCGGGCGGCATGCGGCCCGCGGGCCCGAGTTTGAGACCCCTGATCTAGTGTGTCCTTTAAGTCTGCTGTTTCTTTGTTAATTTTCTTTCTTGAGGATCTATCTAGTGATGTTAGTGGGGTATTGGAATCCTCTACTATTATAGTATTGCTATTGATCTTGCCTTTAATATCCATCAAAGTCTGCTTTATATATTTAGGTGCTCCTATATTAAGTGTGTAAATATTTATAATGGTTATATCTTCCTGTTGGATTGCTCCCTTTATCATGATGTAGTGACCTTCTTTATCTCTTACTATAGCCTTTGTTTTAAAGTCCATTTTGTCTAATATAAGAATTGCTACCCCAGCTTTTTTTTTTCATTCCCATTTGCATGAATTATTTTTTTCCATTCTTTTATCTTCAGTCTATGTCTATCTTTTGTTTTGAGGTGTATCTCTTGTAGACAGCATATGTATGGGTCCTGTTTTCTTATCCATGCAGCTACCCTATGTCTTTTGATTGGATCATTTAATCCATTTACATTTAAGGTTATTTTTGATATGTAGTTGTTTATTGCCATTTTATTCTTTAATGCTATATTCCTCTTTTACTATATTCTTTTCCCTTTTTGTTCTATTTACAACAGGCCCGTTAACATTTCTTGCAGCATTGGTTTGGTTGTAATGAATTCCTTGAGGTTTTTTTTGTCTGGGAAGCTTTTTATTTCTCCTTCAATTTTAAATGACAGCTTTGCTGGATAAAGAAGTCTTGGTTGTAGGCTCTTGTTCTGCATTACTTTGAATATTTCTTGCCATTTCCTTTTGGCCTCAAGTGTTTCTGTTGAGAAGTTGGATGTCATTTTTATTAGGCTCTTTTGTAGGTGAGAGCCTTTTTTTCTTTAGCAGCTTTCAATATATTCTCTTTATCTCTTAGTTTTGGTATTTTAATTATGATGTGTCTTGGTGTAGATTTCTTTGGGGTTCTCTTTAATGGAGTTCTCTATGCTTCCTGAACTTGTGTGACTTTTTCCTGCATCAATTTAGGGAAGTTTTCAGCTATGATTTCATTGAACAAGGTCTCTATCCCTTGTTCTTTCTCTTCTTCTTTTTTTTTTTAATTTTCTGAAGCTGGAAACTGGGAGAGACAGTCAGACAGACTCCCGCATGCGCCCGACCGGGATCCACCTGGCACGCCCACCAGGGGCGATGCTCTACCCACCAGGGGGCGATGTTCTGCCCCTCCGGGGCGTCGCTCTGCCGCGACCAGAGCCACTCCAGCGCCTGGGGCAGAGGCCAAGGAGCCATCCCCAGCACCCGGGCCATCTTTGCTCCAATGGAGCCTTGGCTTCGGGAGGGGAAGAGAGAGACAGAGAGGAAGGAGGGGGGGTGGAGAAGCAAATGGGCGCTTCTCCTATGTGCCCTGGCTTGGAATCAAACCCAGGTCCCCTGCACGCCAGGCCAACGCTCTACCACTGAGCCAACCGGCCAGGGCCTTTCTCTTCTTCTTTAGGAACCCCTATGATGAGGATGGTTGTTTCTCTTTTGGTTGTCACAGAGCTCTCTTAGAGGTTTTTCAGATTTTTTCAGCCTCTTTTCTTTTTGCTGCTCTGCTTCTGTGTTTTCATTTATCTTGTCTTCTAAATCACTGATTCAATCCTCTGCTTCACCCAGCCTGCTTTTAATTGCTTCTAGTGTAGTTTTCATTTCTGATATTGTATTTGTCATTTCTGACTGGTTCTTCTTTATTATTTCAATTTCCTTTTTGATGCTTGTTATCTCTTTATTTATGTGTTCATTGTGTCCATCCATTGTTGTTCTAAGATCTTTCAGTATTCTAATAATCATGATTTTAAACTCTGCATTCAGTAGTTTGCTTATTTCCATCTCACTCAGTTAATTTTCTGGAGGTTTCTCTTGTTGGTTCATTTGGATTGCACGTCTCTGTCTTCCCATTTGTCTGTGTATACCCTCCTCGTTTGGGTGTGTTGTTTGTAGAGCTGGCTCAATCTAGGGTTGATGTTGTCTGCCTCCAATTTTCAGTTGTGTTATTTCTACATCTTCTTGGGTTGGCATCAGCTGTTGTTTGTAATCTGCTGTCAGATTTGGCTTTTCTAGTAGAGCCCCTTTGAAGTCTTGATTTTTTTTTCTTCTCAGTTTTCTTAACTAGGTGGTAATTTTTTGTTAATCTCAGCAGGGAGCTTATTTGAAACTGTGTCCAGGAATGAGGTGTGTGTAACCTGGGACTCTGAAGTCTTGATCTGCCAGTTTCTCTCCAGGGGCAAGGTGTTTTCTCCATTTCAGTAGGAGGAGGTATATCTCAGATCTCCATGGAGACCTGAGTTACTGCCCCTCCTCCCCACATCCTGTTTTCAGCTGTGTCTTGTTGCACTGATTGGAGCTGGAGAGCTTTCTGGAGGTGGGTCACCTGGAACCACTTTAGGCTTGTGCTATGTGGAGGGATCAACCCCTCCCCCAGCTATGGCCGCCTCTGCACTGGATGAGTCAGCTTCTCAGGTTATTACATGCATTACTCTACCTGTGACCATCTGTCTCTCTCTCCCCACTTTCCTTTTGGAAGACAAGCCAGCCCTGTCAGCACACCTCAATCCCAGGTCCCCAGGCAAGTAGCTGTGAGTGATATTTTCTGCTCTTCTCCTTGGAATGAGAGCCCTTCTGGGTCTCAGCCTCAGCCCCCCCCTTTCACTCCTTGAAGCAGGGGAGCCCCACCATGCCCCACACTCCCTACCAGGCTCGGTGTGGCTTCTCCTTTGCTCCTTGGGTTTTTTTTAATTTATTTATTCATTTTAGAGAGGAGAGAGAGAGAGAGAGAGAGAGAAAGTGGGGAGGAGCAAAAAGCATCAACTCCCATATGTGCCTTGACCGGGCAAGCCCAGGGTTTTGAACCAGCGACCTTAGCATTCTGGGTCGACAATTTATCCCCTGCGCCACCACAGGTCAGTCAACTCCTTGGTTTTTGAGAGCTGTTCTTGTTGTCCAAAGATGTTTTTTCACTCTGACTGTTCCTAAATTAATTTGTAATCCAGTTTGGTATTATGAGTTGGGAGTCTGTGTGTCTGCCTACTCCGCTGCCATCATGGTATCCCCAAGACTGTTGTTTTTTTAAATCTGTTGTTTGCTGACTTCTCATGACTTTAGCTAGTAAGGCACTGGTGAGAGACTGAAAAGAGGTAGGGGGAAGGGACTAAAACTCTTTCTTTTCATCTTCTTTTTTGAACCTCTTTTTAAAATTTTTTTTTATTTATTCATTTTAGAGCAGAGAGAGAGAGAGAGAGAGGAGGGGGAGGAGCAGGAAGCTTCAACTCCCATATGTGCCTTGACCAGGAAACCCCAGGGTTTTGAATTGGCGACCTCAACATTCCAGGTCGATGCTTTATCCACTGCACCACCACAGGTCAAGCTTTTGTACCTCTTTTATTGTTTGTATTTAAGTATTAAATGCATGAAATAATAAACTACCTTTTGGTATATATATTTTTTATACTTAAAACAATCATGAGGGCAGAGAAATGGTTGTTAAGTTATTTGAATCCCACCACTGGCTCTATCCCTAATCAGTAGGGTCAACAGACCTCAGGATCTCTTCCAACTCCATAGCAAAAACTAATTCAGGAAAGCTAGTGAGAAACTTGTCTCCACTGAAGGAGAAATGAGCCTTTATACAAACCTTAGAGGATATTTCAAAATGAATATGAAGTGGTAAAAAAAAAAAGAAGCATTTGATTTCTTTAAATTAAACAAGGATGCTGAGGCCACCGGTTCGAAACCCTGGGCTTGCCTGGTCAAGGCACATATGGGAGTTGATGATTCCAATTCCTCCCCCCTGTCTCTCTCCTCTCTGTCTCTCTCTCTCTTCTCTCTAAAAAAAAAAAATGAATAAATAAAAATTAAAAAAAAAACAACCAGGATACTTTCAATCAATGAAAATAATAACAGTATAGTTTGTGTCATTAAAACTATAAAATACTTTGAGGAAAATTAAACAAGGACATCAGAAAAGCAAATGATAAGTCAAAGAAAGTTGTTCAATTATGCAAATAAGATGCAAAACCAATTTTTATTTCATTGGTGCAAATGCACGGTACAAAAGGCTGAAAGTACTGGAGTATCTGCACATTCCCTGATGCCCTAATTTTTGTGAGCAGTATATATTGCCATTCCTATTAAGCCTTTTTATTTTAATGAGCTAAAGTAGGAAGCCCTTAATTTATACATTGAGAATGGTGGGGAAATCTTGATACCTAACTGGACTAATCACTCAAATTATTCCCATCCATGCCCACTTTGCTAGATTCCCTATTGACCAAGGATGCACGCCCACAGCAATACCCCCAACTGGCAAACCAGAAACTGATGCATTCAGCGACCCCAGACTCTGGCTCCCAGATAAGACCAGATGTCTTTGGGGCAAGGGTAATTGTTTTCTCACATACAAAGGCTGGGAGCATCCAGTGAAGCTCTACTTTCAAGAATGAACCCTTTTCTCTGAACATATGTACCCTGATTTATCAATGTCACCCCATTAAAATTAATTTAAAAAAATGAACCCAGATTATCAGACAGTGGCAGGCTTCAATGCCCCAACTTCATAACTTTACTGAGGGCGCCAGAGAGAGAGGGTGGATAGGACGATAAATGGTCTCTCTCCTCCCCCCAACCCCTTCCTGTACTCATCCATTGCCTCAGTCTGAGCAAGCTTCCAGGTTGCCTAGCAACCACAGCACCTGCCAAGGTGGAGGGGTTCTTCCAATCTGTAGGGGGCACCTGTTTTCCTGGGGCCTCAGGCTCTAGCAGTAGGGAGGCGGTTCCAAGTGTCAACACATTTCAGGGTTGCCCACCCAGCCCAGCCTGTGGAGTGGAGAGAAGCTCACTATGAGTTTCAAGGGATTTTACCTAGATTCATTAAAAATAAAAAGACAGAGAGAGAGAGAGAGAGAGAGAGAGAAGAGAAGAGAAGAGAAGAGAAGAGAAGAGAAGAGAAGAGAAGAGAAGAGAAGAGAAGGGAAGAGAACCAGTCAATGGGGATGCAGTGTGGGGAGTACAGTTTGACCCTCTCTATTCACTCCAGGCTTAGCAATGCTTATTGCTCAATCAGAGCAGTTCAGAGGACCCAGGCTATATATAGGGGTTTTTTTCCTGAGCCATTTTTAGTATGTAGGAAAAGAGTCTAGCACTCTATATTGACAAACTGCTGAGTATATAAAAGAATAAGTTCCTGGGTTACCAGTCTAGCTTATAAAGAGAGATATTCGTTTATCTGTTCATTCAACAATAATAATTAACCCTAACCTACTGTATACCAGGCAATGTGTTGTCTTTTACATTTAATTCTTACAAAAACTCTATGATTGTTTTCATTTCACAGATAAAGAAACTGAAGTTCAAAGAAGAAGTAAAATAACATCCAAGGTCACACAACTAGTGACTAGGTTGGTTCTGACTGAGCAACCACTGTGTGCCAAGGTCTAAGAACATAGAAAACAAGACACTTTTCCCTTTTCTCTACCTAATGAACACCTAGTCACTCTTCAAGATCAAACCACAAATGTCATTTTTTTTGTGAAACTTTGATTATATCCTCCCCAACAAGTAGAGTTGATAAATTAGTTGCTTTTCTACACAACCCTCTGAGATAGCACTTTTCACAAGTATTGTAATCATTGGCTTCCATATTTCTATTTCTCTAATTTTGAGCCCCTCAACAGGTTGGCCTGCTTACTATTCATCTTTACTCATACATCTGATAGATATCTCAAAATCAACATATCCAAATCTGATCTTTTCCCCCAAATTGACCCTTCCGAAAGCTGTCCTCATCTCAGTTGATGGCAATTTCATCCCTCCAGTTAAACCTTGGAACCACACCTCATGTCCAGTTCATCAGCAAATCCTGTTGACTCTCCCTTCAAAATACATCCAGCCTGACCAGGCGGTGGAGCAGTGGATAGAGCGTCAGACTAGGATGCGGAAGACCCAGGTTCAAGACCCCAAGGTCACCAGCTTGAGCACGGGCTCATCTGGTTTGAGCAAAAGCTCACCGGCTTGAGCCCAAGGTTGCTGGCTTGAGCAAGGGGTTACTCAGTCTGCTGAAGGCCCGTGGTCAAGGCACTTATGAGAAAGCAATCAATGAACAACTAAGGTGTCGCAATGCGCAATGAAAAACTAATGATTGATGCTTCTCATCTCTCTGTTCCTGTCTGTCTGTCCCTGTCTATCCCTCTCTCTGACTCTCTCTCTGTCTCTGTAAATAAAAAAAAATACATCCAGAATCTAACCACTTCTTATCACCCCCAGTGCTACCATCATGATCCAAATCACTATCGCTGTCATCTGGATCACTGCAGTAGTCTCTGGACTGGTTTCACTCTTTCCACCTTGTCCACTATGGCCTGTTATCCACACAGAAGCCAGAGCAATCCTGCTAAACCCAAGTCATATTGTGTTTGTTCTCTGCACAAAACCCTCCCATGGCTCCTCATCCCTTTCAGAGTAAAATCAAAATCCATACCGTAGCTTATAGGCCATACACAACCTGGTTCCCTACTAAATCCGTGATCTCAGCTCCTAGGACTCTCCCTGCCAGGATCTGCTCCAGCCACTGATCCTCCTTGTTATTCCCTGAACAAGCCAGGTGCACCTCTCCAAGGACCTCTGCCCTGGATGCTTCTTGGCTCACTTCCTCACCTCCCTCAAGTCTTTGCTCAGATGTCACCTTCTCAGTGAGGCCGACTTTGATAAACCTATTTAAGACTGCTTCTATTCTAATTTCCAGAGTATAGAAGAATGAAATAAGTGACACCAAGAGAGGAAAGAAAAACAACAACAGATAAATCTAGAATGTAGGATATTCTACAAAACAACTCATCTGTACTCTTCAAAAAGCCAATGTCATTAATTAAAAGAAAAATGATGAGACTTCTAGTTCTGGACCCAAATGAAGTAGACACACTTCTCCCTGCTTCACCCCTCTGCTAAAACCCAGCACATAATATCTGAAACAAACATAAGACTCTGAAAGAGGGCAAAAAGGACAAACTGACTAAGAACTCCAGTGAGCTGAAGCCACAGTGGTTAGTTACCTGGATTTCTTTGTTGCCTCATGTATCCCAGACTGTGTGTCAAAGAGTGAACAGCCTGGAGATGCCAGAGAGCACAGACCAAAAATAGCCTCAATAAGAGCCTGCTTTCTCTGGTCAAAAGACCAGGAAATGAGCAACATAGCCAGACAGAAAACTCTTAGACTATAACCATTCTACTGTAACCAATCATCACAGAAAAAACTGCAGCCCTACCCACACCGGCAAAGGCCAAGTAGAAACCTAGACTTTCCCTCTCTTCAGGCTCCCACATGTACTCTCTGAGGCGATGCCAGAGAAGGCTGAGGAGGAAGCCTTGGCTTCTATCCTCACAAGGTTCGAGGCTTTTCCTCCCCACTGGGTGGTGTCAGAGTGCCTGAAGAGGCCTAGTGGACTGTCAGGACTCTTGCCCCTGCCATATTCCTCCCTTCTGCCACCTCACTCCTCTACTACCCTTGCCCCACTGTGATCAGTGGAAGCTCCCTGAAAGTCAAGAAGGAGGCACTTCAATGGCTCCCAGACAGGAAGGTGTCAGTAAAAAGCTGAAAGTCCCACCTCTGCCCAACAGTAAGAAGGAGCCTCCGTTTGGGGTATCAACTGATGCCAAAAGGGGGAACTTGAATTTCTACCCCTACTTGGCAGTAACCAGGCAATGGTCCCTTCCACTAATGGCAATAGTGTCAGAAGAAGCCTATCAAAAAATGAACATTTGCCCTGGCCGGTTGGCTCAGTGGTAGAGCGTCGGCCTGGAGTGCAGAAGTCCCAGGTTCGATTCCAGGCCAGGGCATACAGGAGAAGCGCCCATCTGCTTCTCCACCCCTCCCCTTCTCCTTCCTCTTTGTCTCTCTCTTCCCCTCCCGCAGCCAAGGCTCCATTGGAGCAAAGATGGCCCGGGCGCTGGGGATGGCTCCTTGGCCTCTGCCCCAGGCGCTGGAGTGGCTCTGGTCGCAACAGAGCGACGCCCTGGAGGGGCAGAGCATCACCCCCTGGTGGGCGTGCCGGGTGGATCCCAGTCGGGCGCATGCGGGAGTCTGTCTGACTGTCTCTCCCCGTTTCCAGCTTCTGAAAAATACAAAAAAAAAAAAAAATGAACATTTGCCCTAGCTGGATAGCTCTGTTGGTTAGGGCATCATCCTGAAGCACAGAGGTTGCTGGTTCAATTCCTGATCAAGGGACATGCAGGAATAGCTCAATGTTCTTGTCTTTCTCCCTCCCTCTCTCTCCCCTCCTCTCTCACTAAAGTCAATAAATAAACTTTTTTTTTACAGAGACAGAGAAAGAGTCAGAGAGAGAGATAGACAGGAACAGAGAGAAATGAGAAGCATCAATCATTAGTTTTTTGTTGTGACACCTTAGTTGTTCATTGATTGCTTTCTCATATGTGCCTTGACCGCGGGCCTTCAGCAGACCGAATAACCCCTTGCTCGAGCCAGCGACCTTGGGTCCAAGCTGGTGAGCTTTGCTCAAACCAGGTGAGTCCGCACTGAAGCTGGGGACCTCGGGGTCTCAAACCTGAGTCCTCCGCATCCCAGTTCGATGATCTATCCACTGTGCCACCACCTGGGCAGGCAATAAATAAACTTTTTAAAACATATTTAAAAACCAAACATTTAAATAAATTCCAGAGTCGCTTAACATAATATTTAAAAATATCTAAAATGCAATACAAATCACTTATCATATCAAAAATCATGAGGCTTTCAACTTGAACAAGAAATAATCGACAGATGGCAATGCCAAGATGACAAAGAGCTTTAAATGATCTGACAAGCATTGTAAAGTGGCCAACAAACAAAAAAAACATCAATGAGAAGTTACAAACAAGGTTGAAACAGATGAAAAAATAGAAAGTCTGAGCAAAGAAACAGGAGATAAAATGAAAAATCAATTAGAAATTTTAGAACAGAACACAATAACCAAACTAAAAATTTCAGTGAATGGGCTTATCAGCAAGATGGAAGAGGACAGAGGAAAGAATCAGCGAACTTGAAAGTAGAACATTAGAAATTACTCAATCTGGGCCCTGGCCAGTGGGCTCAGTGGATAGTGTCCAGCCGGTGTATGGACGTCCTGGTTTTGATTCCTGATCAGTGCACACAGGAAAAGTGACCATCTTCTCTTCTCCCTCGCCCTCTCCCCCTTCTCTCTTCCCCTCCTGCAGCCAGTGTCTTGATTGGTTTGAGCGTCAGCCTGGTTGCTAAGGATAGCTCGTTGGTCTGCACATCAGCCTCAGGCATTAAAAATAGCTCATTTGATTCGAGTATCAGCCCCAGGCAGGGGTTGTCAGGGGCATGAGCAAATCTGTCTCACTATCTCCCCTCCTCTCACTTGAATAAATAAATAAATAAATAAACAAATTACTCAATCTGAACAATAGCAGGAAAATAGACTTGTGGGACTATAACAAAAGACCTAACATTTGTGTTATCAAAGTCCCAGGAGTGGAGAAAGAAGGTGAAAAAGTTCTCAAGAAATAATGTTTGAAAATTTCCCAAATTTGGCAAATGACATAAACGTACAGATTCAAGAAGGTGAATAAATCCCAAACTGGATAAACACAAAGAAATCCATACAAAGACACATTGCAATCAAACATTTGAGAACAAGACAAAGATAAAAATCTTTAAAGCAATAAGAAAAAACAACACCTTGGCCCTGGCCAGTAGCTCAGTGGATAGAGCATTGGCCAGACATAGAAAATGTTAGAAAGGATATGTGGAGGATAGATAGATATGCGATAAATCAAGTGTAGTAAAATTTTAATAAGAATGTAGGCAGCAGCCCTGGCCAGATAGCTCAGTTGGTTAGAGCATCATCCTGAAGTGCAGAGGTTGCCAGTTTGATCCCCAGTCAGGGCACACACAGGAATGGATTGATGTTTCTCTCTCTTCTTCCTCCCTTCCTCTCTCTCTAAAGTCAATCAAGAAAATTAAAAAAAAAAAAAAAAAAAAGAGAGAGAGAGAATCTAGACAACAATTGGGTTTCTTCGCTGTAAAATTCCTTCTCTGTATGTTTGAAATTTTTCATATTAAAAATGTGGGGGTAAAAAATTGAACAAAAATGACCACAACCCTGTGTCCTGTCCCAGCACTTCCAATCTTTTTTCTTCTGATTTACTTTTTCTTTTCCCCACAGCACTTATCATCATATATACAGTATATAATTCATTTATTTATTGTGCTAATGTTTGTCTGTGTCCTTTCACTACAATGCCTCCCCAAGGACAGGGATTAGTCGGGTTTTACTTTTTTCTGTTTTCTTCTGTATCCCCAAATCTTTTAACAGTGTCCCGTACATAGCAAGTGTTCAATGAGTGTTTTCTGAATTAAGAATGAATTTCTGGCCTGACCTATGGTGGCGCAGTGGATAAAGCGTTGACCTGGTACACTGAGGTCGCCGGTTCAAAACCTTGCACTTGTCTGGTCAAGGAACATATGGGAATTGATGCTTCCTGCTCCTCCCCCCTTTCTCTCTCTCTCTCTCTCTCTCTCTCTCTCTCTCTCTTTCTCTCTCTCTTTCTCTCTCTCACACACACACACTCTCTCTCTCTCTCACTCTCCTCTCTAAAATGAATAATAAAAAATTTAAAAAAAAAGAATGAATTTCTGTATCCCTAGGACCTAGGTCAAGGTCTTGCACAGAATAGGTGTACCATGAATATCTGCTGAACTGAGATCTATGTTCTGCAGAAGAACTTAAAACAGACCTGTTGTACTAGAGTGGTTCAGAGCATGAACTCCGGAGGCAAATGGCCAGGTTTCCTATCCTGATTGTCACTTCCAACTGTGATACCTAGCTGTATTAACACCTCTGAGCTTCGATTTCTCACTGGTCAAATTAAGATCATAATAGTAGCACCTTGATAGGGTTTTTGTTGCATGTGAAGAAGTTAGGACTTTGTAAAGACTCAGTAAGTGGTAGCTAATGACAGAACAGCAGAAAGATGGTCTTCTGGGCCGGTCATTCTACCTCCATCCCCCAGCACACTGAGCCAGGAGAGGCTAAGGAAGGAGATTCCCAAGTTCTTTAGACCCTGGGAATAGTTTCTCTTATTTCAAATCTCTTGCTTTCCCCCCTGCTTTGTACTCTCTTTCCTCTTGGCATCCTGAAGCTCTTTCCCCCATCATAGGCACGCAGAGGTTGGGTGTAGGAGACAGGAGTCTGTGAGCCAGGGAAAAGAGCTCAGCACTTTTCCTCGAGTTCTAGGCTTAAGTCCCTCAGTTTTAGTGGGAACAGGTCAAGCGGAGGTTGCGAGCATTTCAGGGCCTAGAGGTCAAAAGAACAATAGTCCTGAGGAGGAGGCACTAATAGGAGAGCAGCCTCATAAGCTGCCCTCCGCCCTGATCTTCTGCTAGGAGCGAGCACTTTTCCAGCATCTCTCCAGTCCGTTTTGCTGCCTCAAGTCTTTACTCCTGGTGGCCCCGGCTCTGAGCAAGCCGGGAGACCCATTGAGCATCTTCCTGCAACTCCCTCTGGAAAGTGGGGTGGGGTGGGGTGAGTGGAGGATGCCCTGAAATGGGGGGTACGGGGGCACGAGAGTGGGGGCTGAGCTCACCCTTAGCCCAAATGCCCTGCCCCCGCCCTAGGGTCCGCAGTATCCCAGATATCCTGGGAGCTGGGGCTTAGCCCGGGGGCGCCGCTGCCTCTGTTCCTTTAAGGAGCCGCTGTTTAGCATTCCTCCCGCTGCCGCTGCCGCTGCCTGACTCTGCACGCTGATTGGCTGGAGTCAACTGAGAAAGGAGCCAGGGAGAGATGCTCTTGACTCCACTCAGATCCATCCTGGGGACCAGTGCGGGAGCGGTCCTCACAGCACCTAGCCTCTCTCTGCCCAAGCTCCCGCTTCTTCTTTTCCGCTGGGCCTAGGCCCAGGAGCCACGACGGGCGACACGGAGCCGCCAGTGCTGGAGGGGGAGCCGTGGGTGCGGGGCAGCGTGGGGGCAGAGGCCCCGGGACGCCCGCCTGGCCCCAGGCCCCGCTCCGCCCGGGCGCCCCAACGGGTGCCCCCGCCCTCCTGGTCTGAGCAGTGTGAGTGTGCCCGGGAGCCCGGCGGCGGCGGCAGCGTGGAGCCTGGCGGCGGCTGGGGTGTCCGGGCTGCGGGGGGCAGTGCCATGCACAAGCACCAGCACTGCTGCAAGTGCCCCGAGTGCTATGAGGTGACCCGCCTGGCCGCCCTGCGGCGCCTCGAGCCGCCCGGCTACGGGGACTGGCAGGTGCCCGACCCCTATGGGCCAGGTGGGGGCAATGGAGCCAGCGCGGCGTATGGGGGCTACAGCTCGCAGACCCTGCCCTCGCAGGCAGGGGCTACCCCCACGCCCCGCACCAAGGCCAAGCTCATTCCCACCGGCCGGGATGTGGGGCCGGTGCCCCCTAAGCCAGTTCCAGGCAAGAGCAACACCAAACTGAACGGCAGCGGCTCCAGTTGGTGGCCCGAGTGCACCTGTACCAACCGGGACTGGTATGAGCAGGTACGGACCGGTGCGGTGGAGGGACTCGGGTGTGGGGGCCAGAGGCGTGGGGCACAGCAGGGCTTCCTGGGGCTCCGGCCAGTGAACCTAGCGCTGCAGCTGGGTCAGGAGAGCTGGTGGGAAATGTGTGCTTCTCACTGTGTTTAGGGGTCTCCGCTTGGAGGGAGTTGGGAGGGGCTATGTGTGTCAAGGGGTGAAGGTGTGGTGGAGGGGAACATTTTCCTGTGGGGTGTTGGGTTTGTCTCGGTGAGGGGGGGTTAGCAGTGTCTCTGTGTCTGGCAGGGGGCCGCAGGTTCTGCGGGGGCTGTGTGTGGTGTGTGTCTCCATGGGAGGGGAGGAGGGGGATGGCGCTCTGTGTAGGGGGATGTGTGTGTGTGTGTGTGTGTGTGTGTGTGTGTGCGCGCGCGCGCGCGCACGCTGAGGTGTGTGGAGGGAGGCAGTGAGCTCCTGTGAATCTATGTGCAGCCCATGTGCCCGGCTCCCTGAGCTTCATCCCTCCATGCCATGAGACCCTCTCCATCCTGGTCCCTTTGTGTGTGAATGTGCACATGGATGTGTGCGGCTGTCTCTGAACGTGGAGGTGTTTCTGTAGATGAAGCTGCAGGGATGGCTGTGCTTGCCTGTGCATGTGGCTGCATGTATATGTGTGTGAACATGTGGCTGCAAGTGTGTGCACACATGTGCTTGTGTGTGAGTGTGTGTGTGTGTATAGTGTCCCTGAGGAAAGGTGCTTGACAAGCAAGGGATGGCGGGGGAAGAAGAGAGGGACACGTCCCAAGCAAGGCTGAGAAGGACAGACTCTTTTGTCCAAGCAGCTCTGAAGTGTGTGTGCTGGGGGTGGGGTGGGGGTGGGGACTGAAGCGATCTTCTTCACTCCAGAGCAGGCATGGTGCCTGGAGCCAGGCAAGGGGCGGCCACCCTAGTACAAGGACCGGCCCCAGTGGGGCATGCCCCCTTGGGTAGCCCCAGATATGGAAGGACTTGGCCCCCCAAGCTGACTTGGCACAGCTTGGGAATCCTTGGGTGCTGGGCACAACTCCGGCTTCCACTCCCAGCCTGAACTGGCAGCTTAGAAAATGGAAGGAGCATCTGTGGGAGAAGCAGCAAAATGGAGGCTGGGCTGGCAGAGCGAGGTCCCTGGCACGCATGGCGGATGGCCTGGCTGGTTATTGGGCTCTGCAGCCCCCAGGGTAGGGAGAGAGGAGGAGGCTTTGCTTTTGAGAGCAGTTGCTCACTGCCCCAAGCTAGTGACCATTCTGGTCACCTCTGTTCTCCTCCGGGGATAGTATGTGCTCTCAGAAGCAAAGAGGGGGAACTTCCTGGGGAGAGGAGTCCTAAGTTCTGGCCATCTGTCTGTCCATACTTACTGTTTCCTGTGTCCCTCGTCTTGGCCCCTTGCCTTCTCCATCGACTACACCTCTCTCATTTTCCTCTCTATCCTGGAGTCCTTCCCTTGCAAACACTCACTCGTGTTTGTCCTGCTCAACTGGGACATGGGTGACAGTTGTAAGGCTGGGCCAGTTGGCCAAGGTTTCTTTGCCAGGACTGATCCCTGGATGGCTCCTGGCCCTGGGAGCAGGCTGCCTGAGGGGGCAATGGGGGAGTGGACCAGCAGGAGCTGGAACTTCTGGATCTCCCTGGAGCTGGGCTTGAAGCATGGTTTATCACATGTGGCCACACACACTCCCCCAGGTGCATGCAAGAGCTGAATGGGTGCCCCTTTTCCTGTGTTTCTGTCACATGGTACTTCAGGCAGCTGTGTTGGTTTGGGGACTCTGAAGAGCCATCAGTTCCTCCTGGGATCAGGGAATAGAGTGGGGCTTCAACCGGAGTCCTCCTACCAACTCCTAGGGCTGCAGGGCATAAGGTCCTGGGGGCAGACCCAGAAAAGGCGGTGGCATGATGAGCCAGCCTTCTCCCCCTCTCTTCCTCTGTACTTCTCCAAAGCAAAGCTGTTTAGGGGAAAGGGGGGAGAGGAAACAGAGCAGGGCATGTTGCGGCATCCCCACCCTGGGTCCCCGACTCCTCTTTTCAGAGCAGAAGCCCAGGGGTAGGGGAAGAGGCAACCTAGAGAAAGATGGGGGACAGCCAGGTTATCTGGGGAGAGAGGCAAGAGGGCTTCTCCATCTTGGGAGGTGATGAGAATAGGTGCCAGGGAGCAGGTCTACTTCTCTGTCCAGAGTCACATTTTCAATGGCCACAAGTATGTCCCGTCTGGGAGGCCACATCTGTGGGCTCGTCTGTCAACCCTGTGTGTCTATCTCCTTCCCTTGATTCTCCTCAGGGACTCTGCTGCCAGTCAGCCCGCGGTCACCAGTTTCTCCCACAGGAAATCTTGTTCCTTCTGCTTATGTCCCATCCCTGGCTTTGCCTCTGACTCCTGGGCAGATCCTACCCTGGCTTTTCCTGCTGGGTAGGCATGCAAAGGGTTCAGGATCAAACACCCCTTGGGAGGAAATGGATTAGGACTTGAACTCCTTCTGTCCTGGTGAGCAGTTGGGCTCCTATAGACACAGGGGGAGACATAGAGTGAGAGTTCATGAGGTCCTCTGAAGGGGGCAACTTTCTCTTTTCCCACGAGCTCTGCCAGAACCTCAGTGGTCTTGGCAGCTTGCTTTGGTCAAAAGAGCACCTGAAGCCTGACCTGTGGTGGTGCAGTGGATAAAAGTGTCGACCTGGAAATGCTGAGGTCGCCGGTTCGAAACCCTGGGCTTGCCTGGTCAAGGCACATATGGGAGTTGATGCTTCCAGCTCCTCCCCCCCTTCTCTCTCTCTATCTCTCCTCTCTCTCTCCCTCTGCTCTCCCTTTCCTCTCTAAAATGAATAAATAAATAAATAAAATTTAAAAAAAAAGAGCACCTGAAAATCCAGATTCTAGCCCCTGCTTTGCCACTGACTCCCATGTGCCTAAGGTACAACCTGTGTCCTCTCTGGGTCTCAGTGTGGCCATCTGTCACACGAGGGAGGTTGGACAGGCTGGTATCTGCTGATTTTCCACCTCTGATGTGGTGGGAGTCTGTGACCACCACCTTGGAGAACTGTGCTTCAGAAGGGGAGCAGGTCCCTGTCCAGGTGCTGGGGACCCCCATGGACAGTGCGCGTGGTGCGGTTGGTTTCCTTGCAATGTTCCATTTCTGCCATCCCCTCTGGCTGGCCCGCACCCCCCTAGTGAGCAATGAGAACCTCCATGGAGCCCAGCCTCTCCTTGGGCACACCACTGGCTGGCTTAGTCCCAACTATTGATCTGGGCGCTAAATGAACAGTTGGCTTTGGCCTGATGTGGGGGGAAGCAGTAGGACAAGGGTGGCCTACTCAGGGCCTGCCGTTCCCATTTGTGGCCAGTACTGCCCTGCGGTCCACCTGGGCTCTCCCACTCTGTGGGGGGTGGGGAGGAGCAGGGTGGCCCGGGGAAGTTGGCTGGAGGGGGCAGGAGGCACTTAGGGAACTGCCTGTGTCTCCCCCTAGGTGAATGGCAGCGATGGCATTTTCAAGTATGAGGAAATAGTACTGGAGCGGGTGAGTCTGCCAGCGGGGTGGGAGGCGAAGGGAGAGGGAGGATGGAGTGGGAGAAGGAAGGCCATGGACCTCAGTCTGAAGGCTCAGAGGGGGACCTGCGTGGAGAGGATGGGGAACCAGCAGCCCTCAGAGGCCGCATCACTGCATCTATCAATCAACCGACTAACAAATAGTAATTGACCTTGCTCGCTGAAGCCGGGGGACTGGGGAGGGGATGGCTTTGCTGAGGCCTCTATGCCAAAATGATCAGCACAGGCTGGGAAGCCACCAGGTTTCTGCTGAGTGTGCCCTGATCTGCCCTGGCCCCTTGGGAGGCCTGGGGCACCTGCTCTGGGGGCAGAGGGCGAGCAGACTGTTCCCCTCCACTCCTTTCCACAGGGCAATTCGGGCCTGGGCTTCAGCATCGCAGGTGGCATTGACAACCCTCATGTCCCTGATGACCCTGGCATCTTCATTACCAAGATCATCCCTGGTGGAGCAGCTGCCATGGACGGGAGGCTGGGGTGAGGGACCTGAAGCAGGGCGATGGGGGAGCTGCTGGAGAGGAGGGAAGGGGGGAGGGGAGAGGGAGGCGAGGAGGGGAGGGGGAGCAGGAGGAGGCGGAGGGGGGTGGAGGGGTGCTGGGTGGGTGGTGTCATGCCTCTCCTCTCGGGTTGCCCCCACAGGGTGAATGATTGTGTGCTGCGGGTGAACGAGGTGGATGTGTCAGAGGTGGTGCACAGCCGGGCTGTGGAGGCACTGAAGGAGGCGGGTCCCGTGGTGCGGCTGGTGGTGCGGAGGCGACAGCCCCCACCCGAGACCATCATGGAGGTCAACCTGCTCAAAGGGCCCAAAGGTGTGGCTCTTGGGTTCCTGGGCTCTGGCCTGAGGTCCCTGCTTGGCCCTGTACGAAATGGAAGGGAATAGCATTACTCCTTGCCTAACTTCGCATTCTGGCTCATAGCTTCTTTCTTGACCTTATCTCCCCCTGGGGATGGCAGCCTAGAGCTTGGGGTACCGGGGGGCGCTCTGGAGGGGTGAGTGCGGTGGCCAGGTGTGGGGCTTGGGTTTGGGGTTGACTGAGCACTCTAACTTCCCCTGTGGCCCTGTCCCACTCTCTGCTGGCTCCTGCCTAGGCCTGGGTTTCAGCATTGCTGGGGGCATTGGCAACCAGCACATCCCAGGAGACAACAGCATCTACATCACCAAGATCATCGAGGGGGGCGCTGCTCAGAAGGATGGCCGCCTACAGATCGGGGACCGGCTGCTGGCGGTGAGACACTTCATGGGGCTGCCCAAAGGGCAGGGCGGGGAGGTGGAGCGCTAGCCTCTCGCTCCACCTGCACTTCACTCGGGACTAGGCCTTGCGAGGAGTTTCAAGAGCATCATCGAAGTTGGGTGTACCCGACACCGGGGCCCTCGTTCTTCTCGCGGCACTATCCCGGCTTCTCTGCTCCACCGGCATCATACTTAGGCCTCTGTAGCACCATTGAGAATCACTAAAAGGCCCTTCTTCCCTTCTTCCTCCCGAGTGCTAGCCTGAAAGCCTCTCGTCTTGTAGGTGAACAACACCAATCTGCAGGATGTGAGGCACGAGGAAGCTGTGGCTTCGCTGAAGAATACCTCTGACATGGTTTATCTGAAGGTGGCCAAGCCAGGCAGCCTTCATCTCAACGACATGTACGCGCCACCCGACTATGCCAGTAGTACGTACCCATCTGCGCGTCCCTGGTTTCTCCAGGGGAAAAGGTCCATACCCTTTGTTAGGATAGAGAACAGAGGACTAGTGCTCAGGGAAACGGAATCCAAATCGCAACTCTGTCCCTTACAACTGATATCCTTGGACAAGTAAGTCCCTTTCACCTTTCTTTACTTTCCTGTTTGGCAAAAAGGAGCTAATGACATATATGCTGCATTCCTCATAGGCCTGCTGCAAGGATCAAATGAGATCATGGATGAGAAAGCCCTTGGAATATTAGGCTACAGAGATGTGAGGGATTATTATTAGTCACACCTCCAGCCATGCCTTTCTGTGTAGACTTCAGCTCTTTCTATGACCCGCAGGAGTGAGCCCAGGACTCAGAAAGGGACGTGGAGGAGGAGCTGGGGGGAGGGGAGTGGGGAGGAGAGGAACCAGCGCCCCTCGCTCCTCGCCCCTCAGTACTGAGCTGGGGTGTGGGGGACAGTCCTTGCGGAGGGGAAGAGGGCACCTCGGTGCGGTGGGCTCTGAAATGGCCTCTACCTCTCTTGATTCCAGCTTTTACTGCCTTGGCTGACAACCACATAAGTCATAATTCCAGTCTGGGTTATCTGGGCACCGTGGAGAGCAAGGTCAGCTACCCTGGTCCTCCTCAGGTGCCCCCCGCCCGCTACTCTCCCATCCCCAGGCACATGTTGGCAGAGGAGGACTTCACCAGGTGAGGCCCCAACCCCTTTCCAGGGCTGGGAGGAGAGGAACCGTTTCTGGCTGGCTACCGCCCGATGTAGTCTGTCAAGGAAGAGGACAAAGCCCTCATCGCCCCCATCTTTGGTGTCTCAGGCGCTCTTTCAGCTCTTTTGGCCCTAGGGAGGGACAGAAGAGGCTGCAGGGACAAGTTTTACCATCAGGGGGAGTTCCAAGAGTGTGGTCCCAACCCGAAGTGCAGAGGAAAGGTGGGTGGGGAGTTTGAGGCGCTGAGGAGGCAGAGGCCGCAGGGGTCCTGCCTGAGACAGTTGCCGCCCCCTCTGCTGCCACCATTCCGAATTAGTGCAGGGAGCCGTGCCCCCGGTGGGCCCGGCCGGACGCGGGAGGCTGGCGGGCAGGCTGGCCCGGTAGGGCCCGGCCCCGCCCCAGCGGCTTCCACCAGGGAACTGGTCAGGCAGGCTGGGGTTCCGGGGACAGGTCTTCCACAAGGTGGGGCCTGCCAGGCTGCTGGGCCGGCCGCAGTGGAGCTGGAAGGCCGGGCGGCTGGGGCACAGCCACAGCCATGGAGAGGGCGCGCAAGTTCTCTGGCTCAGGCTTGGCCCAGGGCCTGGGCCCGGCCTCGGCCTTGGCCTGGAGGAGGGCTTCACAGAGGTGGACTTGGCCACTCCTCTCCTTGCGACCCGGAGGGGATGCCAGGTAGGAGAACAGGAGGGCTCAGAGCAAGGCGTCGGGGCCCAGGGGCACAGACCTGGAGCAAGAAGAGGAGGAGTTTGGGACTTGGAGCTCCTCTGACGAAAGATGCTCAAAGGGAAGGCGGTGGGCCAGAACGTGTGCTGGGAGTCGGGTGTGTGGCTACACCCAAGTGGCGGTTGCGCGCCCCTGGTGACACTGACCATTTACTGAGGGATTTCTGACACATGTTTAGTTGTAATCTAGGTTTTGGTGGTTTTATTTAGAGAGAGAGAGGAGAGAGAATAGTAGGGGAGGAGTGGGAAGTATCAACTCATAGTAGTTGCTTCTCATATGTGTTTTGACCAGGCAAGCCCAGGGTTGTTGTTTTTTTACAGAGACAGAGACAGAGACAGAGTCAGAGAGAGGGATGGATAGGGACACACAGGAATGGAGAGAGATGAGACGCATCAATCATCAGTTTTTCATTGTGGCACTTTAGTTCATTGATTGCTTTCTCATATGTGCCTTGACCATGGGGCTACAGCAGACCGAGTAACCCCTTACTCAAGCCAGCGACCTTGGGTCCAAGCTGGTGAGCTTTGCTCAAACCAGATGACCCTGCGCTCAAACTGGCGACCTCAGGGTCTCGAACCTGTGTCCTTCAGGATAGTCCAATGCTCTATCCACTGTGCCACCACCTGGTCAGGCAAACCCAGGGTTTTGAACCGGCAAATTTAGCATTACCAGGTCAATGTTTTACCCATTGTGCCACCACAGGTCAAGCAGTTGAAGCCTAGGTTTTAAAGTGTCCCCTCTCTTCAGTTAGGCTCCTAAGCCCCTTTTGGAGACCTGGGATTTCTTTATCTTCGTATCCCACATCACCCAGCAAGGGTGCATAGTCGTAGCTGGTGATTCCATCTGTAGTTGGGAAAGGTAGGGAGGGTTATGGCGGGATGGGGTTTTGAGACAGCAGAGGAGCATATGGAGTCAGGATGCACGGTTTGTGGTCGGAGAGTGGCATCCACCCCAGGGTGACTCCGCTGCCCCTGCCTCGTTCCCCTTCTATGTGGGCCCCATCACACCACTTGGCAGGATAGGAGAATCTGGGGCGGGGGAAGAAAACCAGAGAGTGGGCTGTGAGCTCCGGTCTCCAAAGCCCAGGCTCGGGATTTGCTGACCCGAGAGAGTAGGGAACTGTCTGCTGGGAAGCTGATTCCAAGCCCTTAGGAATGAGGGAGGGAAGAGGAACTGAAACTTGGCACCTGGCAGAAAGCAGCAGCCAAGCAGGTTCCAGGAGAGAAAGGGAGGAACCAGCTATTGTAAATAGGGACCCACGGCCTTCTGCAGTGATTTGGGACATGTTCCAGACTGGCCTTCAGAAGGACACCAGTTAATATCTGCCTTGTCCTGACCTTTCCACTGCTTTCCCACCAGAGAGCCCCGCAAGATCATCCTGCACAAAGGCTCCACAGGCCTGGGCTTCAACATCGTGGGAGGAGAGGATGGAGAAGGCATTTTTGTCTCCTTCATCCTGGCAGGAGGCCCGGCTGACCTGAGCGGGGAGCTGCGCAGGGGAGACCGGATCTTATCGGTGAGGAGACAGGCGAAGTGGGAGGATGGGGCGTGTGCCCATTGCAAAGGGAGAGAGCAGACCCTGCTTTCTCCCAGGAATACTTCCTGAGATGGGGGGAGGGCTAGAAGCTGGAGAAAACTTAGATTGTTTTTATGGATGTCCTTAGTGAGAGACAGGGACTGAGACAAAACTTACCCCTGAGGAGGAAATGAATGTATCTTGGATCTTAACCCTGGTTGGCATTTGACCCTATAAAGATAATTATTACCCTAGAGATGCATATCCTTTAGGTCTCCTCTTCAGGGCAAGGATAGGATATTGAGAAAGGCATTTGAATAGGCTTAGGGATGGGCTACCCATCTCCTCCCTCTCCTAACTGCTAAGACAGAAGACTCCCTTTCTTGCTTTTAGGGTGGCTCATTGATCTCTTCCTTCAACAGGTGAATGGCGTCAACCTGAGGAATGCAACTCATGAGCAGGCGGCGGCTGCCCTGAAACGGGCTGGCCAGGCAGTCACTATTGTGGCCCAGTATAGACCTGAAGGTACTTAGGCTAAGTGTCGGCCTTTTGCCATCTTGGGTAACAAAGCCACTTGACCAGGTCCCGTCTACCCTAGTGCAGTGACCTCTTCCTCTCTCGGTTTCCTTCAGGACAGGGGTAGCTGTGGACAAGGTGGGAGCATCTAGCAAGGCTGTGCTCAGAGCCTGCTGATCAGGGCTGCAGTACAGCAGAAGGCCAGTAGTGGGCGGCAGCGTACGGGAGGAAGCACAGAGATTGGGGCTGCTGGAAAAAGGGGACGGGGAGGCAGGGGGGCGCGGAGGGCTCAGAGGCGAAGACAAGGAACTGTGTGCCCTGGAACTGGAAGGTAGCTTGGTTAGAAGTGTCTCATGGAGAAGACACCCGACCTCTTAAGACATCTTGGGCCAAAGCTTTGTGACGCCCCCCTTCCCTCCCTATGTCAGGGTGATCCTGCAAGACCCACAAATGCGCCGAAAAGGTGACGCCTAGCCTTCGGGGTAGGGAATCCGGAGTAGACCCCCTCCCCCACGAGGGGCCTTCTTTGTGTTCTTTGGAAGCAGTCCCCTGGCTGGGCCGAGTGGGCGGGGCCGGGTGTGCAAATAAAGATGTTTGATTGGCTGGGATCGGCGGAGGCCCAGGTGCGAGGTGAGCTGCGGCATGGCGCGCCCCAGCCAGCCCGCCCGCGGGGTGGCCATTGGCCGAGCGCGGCATCCAGCCGCACGCCCCGCCCTCTGACCCAGGCGGCGGGCGCCCCTCCTTCCTCCCCCTCGCGCGCCTCCAGCGTCTCCTCCTCCTTGCCGTCCCTCTCCCCCTCCTCCCCTCCTCCAGCGCGCCCCGCTTTGTGTCCGTGGTCTCCCGCGCGGGACGGAGGGGCGGCGGGAGCTGGCGCTTTCTCAGCACTAGACCTGGACTCGGACCCGGCGCCAGGTGAGGTGGGGCGGACGGGCGGGGGGGTCAGTCCCCCTCCCGGTCCGCCTGAGCCTCTCCACGGTTTGTTCTCAACTCTTTTTCCGAACACTGCGCCCCCCACTCGGCGCTCTCCCCTACCTTGCGGGCGCAGCGTGGAGCCTCTCCTGGGGGTTCCTCCCGGGCCCAGGTAGCGCCCCCGGCCCGTCCCGGGGCCTGTCTTTGGCATCTCTGCCATCACCTCTCCCAGCCCACCGGCTCTGCCCCCCACCCGCCCTGAGCATCGTCATCCCCCGCCCCTGGGCCCCTCCCCCCAGTCTTAGGGCCCCTTTCCCTCCTGCCCCAGGGCTCCCTATCCCCCCCCCAGCCCCAGGCCTCCCTACCCCCCTCGGCCCTTCAGCAGCAGCTCCTTAATCCCCAACCTCAGAGGAACTTTCTAAAGCGCTCCTCCCCCACACTCTGAGTCCAGCAAACCTGGCTGCCTCTGGGAACACCAGGGATGGGCTTAGACTTCTCGGGGGCCCCCCACTCTCGCTTTTGTTTGCACCGACTTCTTTTGCCTCCCCCTCCTCTTTGTTAGCCCGGTCTTTGTCCCTTAAGGCCGCAGCGCCTGGGCTCTTCCTTCGGACACCTAGGCCGCGAGGGCCGGTTCCTGAGGTGGAAGAGGGGACCTATCCTGGGCAGGTGCGCCGGTTCCTTGATGAGATAGGGAGGTGGGAACCCAGTCGCCAAGCCATAAGGGAGCTAAAGCGCCTACCTTTGTCCTTTCCACCCTCCCCCCACTCTAGTTCATGCCTCTGACGAGGGGCTTCCACCTTCTGCACTAGCCTTTTCTGTTCTGAACAGAAGTGTAAGGAAGAACTAACAGGAGAGCAGGCTCCTCTGAGGAAATGGGAGAGAGAGGTGCAGGTGGACACTCTTGAGTCATTTTTCTCCATGTTTGGTGTACAGTTTCAAGACAAGAAACACACCTTGGGGGTATTGTTTTTATGATCTGTGCGTTTGCTGTTATCTTAGTGTACGTGGAGCTAACCATCTGATTTTTATTAGCAACTGGTATTTATCTACTTCATGCCCACAACTTTGGTAATGTAGGCTCTACAAAGAAAATGGTTTCTCTTGCATAGTGTGTGTGTGTGTGTCTGTGGAGGAGAAATCGTTGAGTTTCTTTTGGTTTTGCTCTCTGATGTTGGGCACATGGAAACCATACTGTAAATTTGTCTGGTAGGATGTTGGAAACTGGTGACTGACTACATATTTGTGTGAGTTTTGTTGGGGGAATGTAACTGGTTTCCATACAGAACTGCAAGTTGCCCCAGGTAAAAGGATCCCTGTGGTGTTCATTGCTCTCTGACACTATTTCTGAGAGTTTATAATGGATGTTGAGTTGTATGTTATGTTACGTCTCTCTTATCACATGCTACTCCAAGCCTCCTCTTAGGATTTAGTTGGACCACAGCTGTTAAAACTCTGCCACCCTAGTCTTCTTTCTTTGGTTTGGTAAATCCAGCAGGGCCAAAATGTGTGAGAGCTTTTTTTTTTTCTCATTCGAAAATGGTTCCTTGGAGACAGGTCCAGAGGGACTATTAAGCATTGCATGTTAGGCTCAGAATTTTTTGATAAACTGATAGTCTCTAAAAATATGAACTCTATGTTGATTATTTTATGCATATTAAATACTGTTCTTTGGAAGATTGCATCACGTGGGCATTTACAAAATGGATAATGCAAATATATGTTTGTTGGCTAAGATGGCAGAGACCACATGTTATTAGCCAAGTAAGTGTTCATTACTTGTAGGTTTTTTCCACATGGAATGTGGGAGCTGGAAAGGGTTATTATGTGGTCCAACCCCTCATTGTGCAAACTGGAACAGCAATGGGAGAAGAAGGACGTGACTTGCCTAAGGTCATCAAGGGAAAGTTGCCAAGGGTCAGCAATCAGTTTAATCCTGAGGTCCGCCAGTTGGACCAGTTGTGCTTGGGACCTAGTTAGAGAGGAAGAACAACTGGGAAAGGACTGGGGAAAGAGAGACTAGAGAAAGAGAGTGATAGAAGGAAAGATGTCTCTGCAGGGGAAGCTTAGAGTGATCTCCACAATGGCCACTGAGGGGCCATTGCCAAATTGCTGTAGCCTTTAGCTAGATACCCTTTAGCATGAGAGCTTTGAAAAATATCTTTGACTAATTAGAACAGAGTAAAAACAATTCTTCTTCCTTTTTAAACGGCTTAATTGAGATATAGTTCATATGCCATAAAATTCATCATTTAGGTGTACAGCTCAGAGGTTTTTACTGCATCTACAGGGTTGTGTATCCATGGTCACAATCAGTTTTAGAACGTTTTCATTGCCACTCTCCTTCCAATATATAGAGAGGGTGCAACTATTGGAAGGCTGTCGGTATCTCCCCTGGCACTTAGGGGCAAGATGGCAGCTGGGTGGGAATGCTCTAACCTTGAGATTCTTTCACATATCTGCTTTGCTTAATGTGGGTTAAACTCATAATACAGACAGAAACTGGCTGTCTATTTGAACTTTGGACTGTGCCTAGCGTGGGTGGTTTACAAATATTTTTATGATGAAGCTTTGGAAAATACTAAGATAGAAGTACAAAGTGATAAAGGTAGCACAGTGAGAGATGCTTTTTGATTATTTCACTCCTAATTGCTCCAAACTGTTGTGGACACAGCAATCCTACCTATTAGCTAAAAATAACATGATGTTCTTGAGCATGTATAATCCTGTTAAAAATTCAAATTGAAAAATTAAACAACTGGCTTTTGGTAAAGGCTCTTTTCCAATCTATTCTAAAGTGGAAAATATTTTTCAGTGACTTGGTGGAATTGTTCCGCCAAGGGAAGGTGGGCTTCATGTTAAAACATTTTGCTTTAGAAATTGTCTCCTACATTTTCCCCGCTGTTTTCTTTGTGTTAGCCTCTGTTTATAAACTGAGCTAGTATTTTTCTGGAAAGCACTTTCATTAGTAGAGTAGAACCTGAACCCCAAATCAGGAGGTGAGCCAGAAATTGGTCACTAAGGTAGCTAAACTGGGAACTGATCCTTTGTGACCAGTCTTTTCGAATGGAATGTAAATCCAGATGGAATGAGAGTGCATGAAAGTTTTCCATACTTACTTTAAAGTGCTGGATAAGCACACTTTCACCGTGGAAACATTTTCAGGTGAGGCCTGGAACACTTAAGGATCAGTGTTTATAATAACTTGAAAGCATAAAAGGGATATTTTCTCCACAGCATTTAAGTAACCTTTCCATTTGCCCATGTTTAAGAACGAAGGATGTAAATAAACAGCTACCCTCTCAGCAAGATCACTCTTGGGAGCACAGAGGTGAGAGTTTATTAAAGCAAAGAATCAATGTCCTGAAACATCTGTTGCCATCCTAAAAGAAGGCTAATGTAGGAAGGAAGAAATTGAATTCCTGGTAATGATGTGTTCTATGCTGAACAATTTGAAGATAGCTAGTGTTCTATTTCTTTGTGTTCCCGGCACTTAGTCCAGGGCATGGCACGCGTATTGTTGAATTGAATTCTTCACTACCTCTATGTTCCAGATGGCTTTGTAAGCATCTTCAGGATATCCCTGTGGCATAAGTGGTATTTCCCCCATTTTACAAATGAGGAAAATGAAGCTCAGAGAGGTTGAGAGACTTGCTCACGATCACATAGTCAGTAAGGGGCAGAATCAAAATTTGAAGTCAGATTTCCTGAGAACTTTGGGTCCAGGGCTTTTGTCACTAGGTGACAACTACCGTCCACCACAGTAGAGAAGCTGTGAGCCTCCCCTCTCTCTACCCAGATACATCGGGACATAGCAGCAGGTACTGCTCCGAGACTCTTCAGGTGCCAAAAGCTGTTAGCAAATGTGGAGTAAAACCAGTTTCCACATGTCAGTGTTTTAGTCTGGATGGCCACAAACTCCTGCACTAAAGGAAGAAGTGACCTGGAGGCCGAGGGGCTGCAGGAAGCCTGAGGGAGGCCCTCCTCTCCTGCAAAGGGAAAGTGGACTTAGGAAGACTACCACGGAATAATATTGGGGGGGGGGAGGGCAGGAGGAACCAAAAAATGGAAGTTGGTTTGCTTGACTTGATAGTAAATGTGTGCAGGCTTAGGAATATTAATGCACAAAATCGGCAATTCTAATTTCTTCAAGTGAAATGGAGTTGTATTTATCATTCATTTTTTTATGACCTTACAATTCTCTCACTAAGGGTGCAATTCAGTGGTGTTTAGAATGTTCATAAAATTGTGCAACATCGACACAATCAATTTTAAAACATTTTCACCACCTCAAAAAGAAACTGTACCTGCCTGACCAGGCAGAGGCGCAGTGGATAGAGCGTCGGACTGGGATGCGGAGGACCCAAGTTCGAGACCCCGAGGTCGCCAGCTTGAGCGTGGGCTCATCTGCTTTGAGCAAAAGTTCACCAGCTTGGACCCAAGGTCGCTGGCTTGAGCAAGGGGTTACTTGGTCTGCTGAAGGCCCGCGGTCAAGGCACATATGAGAAAGCAATCAATGAACAACTAAGGTGTCGCAATGAAAAACTAATGATTGATGCTTCTCATCTCTCTCCATTCCTGTCTGTCTGTTCCTGTCTATCCCTCTCTCTGACTCTCTCTCTGTCTCTGTAAAAAATAAATAAATAAATTTAAAAAAAAACACAAAAGAATAGAGTGTTTAAAAAAAAAAAAAAAGAAACTGTACCAATTGCTGCCCCCAACCCCTCTCAGCACTGAGTACCCACTAATCTATTTCCTGTCTCTATGGATTTGCTGATTCTGGCCATTTATATAATATGTACGGTCTTTGTGACTTCACTTAATGTAGTGTTTTCAGGGTTCACCCGTGTTGTAACATGTATTAATCTTTCATTTCTTTTTATAGCTGACTAATACTCTATTGCAGGGGTCCCCAAACTTTTTATACAGGGGACCAGTTCACTGTCCCTCAGACTGTTGGAGGGTCGCCACATACAGTGGTCCTCTCACTGACCACCAATGAAAGAGGTGCCCCTTCCGGAAGTGCAGCCAGCAGATAAATGGCCTCAGGGGACCACATGCAGCCTGCTCTATTGTATGGATACACCACATTTTGTCTATCCATCATCCTTCAGTTAATGGGCATTTGCATTGTTACCACTTTCTGGCTGTTCTGAATAATGCTCCTTATGAACATCTGGATGCAAGTTTCTGCTTCAACATTTGTTTTCATTTCGCCTGGGCACATATACCTACTGGGTCACATGGCAACTCCGCGCAGGCTGTCTTCCATAGCAGCTGCGCCATTTCACATTCCCACCACCAGTGTGAGGGTCCACATCCTTGCCAACCTTTGTGGCTGCCAATCTTTTTGATTCTAGCCATCCTGGTGGGTGTGAAGGATATCTCATTGTTGTTTTCACTTGCATTTCCCTGATGGCTAATGATGTTGAGCATCCTTTTATGAGCTTATTGTTTGTCATTCAGTTTTGCTGTGCTTGGTCCCCTGATTTGATACTCACAGTTTACAAATTGACTTGAGACCAGAACAAGCCAGCCGAGTTGTTATTACTCAGATGGTTAGAGGGAACTGGGAGGCTAAGGGACCAAGCTTCACTGTTATCACTGTGCTGGA
Source organism: Saccopteryx leptura (assembly GCF_036850995.1). Classification (NCBI taxonomy): domain Eukaryota; kingdom Metazoa; phylum Chordata; class Mammalia; order Chiroptera; family Emballonuridae; genus Saccopteryx; species Saccopteryx leptura. Next base: position 66,283,011 of record NC_089516.1, on the reverse strand, counting down.
GGGTTTAAGGGTTGGCTGTAGATAACTTTAGCTAGGAATGCTTAACTGATCAAAATGATAGCGCTCAGTTTTGTTTTTTTTTTTCCAACAGCTTATTCATATATCTTACTCACCCATTTCAAGTGTATATACTTCAGTGGCTTTTAGATTGTTGGAGTGGTTCCACTGTCATCATGATCAATTTGAGAACATTTTTCTCACCCTAAGAAACCCTGTCCCTTTAATCACTCCCCATTTCCCCTAATACCTCCCCTCCCCTCCTCTCCCTTCCTCTCCTTCCCCTCCTCTCCCCCCTCCTCCCCTCCTCTCCTCCCTCCCTCCCCTCCCCTCCTCTCCTCCCTCCCTCCCCTCCTCTCCCCCTCCTCCCCTCCTCTCCCCCCTCCTCCCCTCCTCTCCTCCCTCCCTCCCCTCCCCTCCTCTCCTCCCTCCCTCCCCTCCTCTCTCCCTCCTTCCCCTCCTCTCCCCCTCCTTCCCCTCCTCTCCCCCCTCCTCCCCTCCTCTCCTCCCTCCCTCCCCTCCTCTCCTCCCTCCCTCCCCTCCTCTCCCCCCTCCTCCCCTATCCCAGGCAGCCACTAATCTTTCTGTTTCTATCATGTTACCTTTTCTGGCTGGTTCATGGAATTGGAACCATACAATATGTGGTCTTCTGCATCTGGCTTCTTGCATTTAGCATAGTGTTTTTATGGTTCATTCAGGTTGTTGTGTGTGTCAGTACTTCATTGTTTTTTAAGGCTGGATAATACTCCATGCTAGATACACAACATTTTGTTTATCCATTCATCTGTTGATTGACTTTTGGGTTGTTTCCAGTGATGGGATTCAGATAATTTAACAGATTCTCTTCCCTCATGACCTTTTTAAGTATAAAAAAACCCAATACACCAAAAGGTAGTTTATTCATTTAATATTTAAATGAGAAAAATAAAAAGTGCACAAAACTAGATTGTTATAACAAAGAGTTTTAAAATATTAATGAAAAAGTATTAAATATTTGACAACAAAACTGTTAAGATATTTCCATATGCTTCTTGATTGGTGTCTTCACTTGCAATTTTTTTCACCTATAGACATATTGAACGTGACTATAGGCCAGGGGTCCCCAAACTACGGCCGGCAGGACGCATGTGGCCCCCTGAGGCCATTTATCCGGCCCCGCAGCAGAAGGGGCACCTCTTTCATTGGTGGTCAGTGAGAGAAGCATAGTTCCCATTGAAATACTGGTCAGTTTGTTGATTTAAATTTACTTGTTCTTTATTTTAAATATTGTATTTGTTCCCGTTTTGTTTTTTTACTTTAAAATAATAAGATCTGTGCAGCGTGCATAGGGATTTGTTCATAGTTTTTTTTTATAGTCCGGCCTTCCAATGGTCTGAGGGATAGTGAACTGGCCCCCTGTGTAAAAAGTTTGGGGACCCCTGCTATAGGCGCTTAGAATACACTGTTGCGAAGATGAACATTAAAAAAGAGTAAGGAAAGTCAATTTGTGATTTACACATCAGGCGGCTGCCCAGGCACCCACCTTAGAGAGAGCCCTGATGACAAGTGCCATTTTAACAATCGGTTTACAGACTCAGCGAAGAATTAAGTATCGGTTCTACTGAACCGGGGCGAACCAGCTGAATTCCACCACTGGTTGATTCCGCCTTTTGACTGTTGTGAATACTGCTGCTATAACCACTCATGGGCAAGTTTTTGTGAGGTCATGTTTCTAGTTCTTTTGGGTATATTTACCTGCGAGTGGAATTGCTGGGTCGTAAGGTAACATAACATTTTTGAGGAACTGCCCAACTTTTTCCTCAAGTAGCTGCATTATTTTAAGCCCACCTTGAGTTTTAAAGTTAGAACAGAAGAAAATGTTAACCTTCTTTTCTGTTTTGCCTCCTGGGGCTGAACTTCATATAATATGCAAAGGCTTTTTCTATTTTCCATGTAGCCTGAGGACATGGTAGCTAGTGTTGACAAAGCATTCTGAACCTAGCTAGGACAGGTACTTTCTTGTCCTTGTTAGATGTTTTGAGGCAAATTCCTAGGAGCTTTGGTGTCTTCAAAAAACATCAGTTCTTCTGAAGGTGTAGAATGGTTAGAGCAGGGGTCGGGAACCTATGGCTCATGAGCCAGATGTGGCTCTTTTGATGGCTGCATTTGGCTCACAGACAAATCTTTAATAAAAAAAATAATAACGTTAAAAATATAAAACATTCTTATGTATTATAATCCATTCATTTCCTACCGCTCATGTTCATGGTTGCGGGTGACTGGAGCCAATCACAGCTGTCCTCCGGGACAACACCAAATTTTTATTGGATAATGCCTCACGTACATGGGTCGTTGTATGGCTCTCACGGAATTACATTTTAAAATATGTGGCATTCATGGCTCTCTCAGCCAAAAAGGTTCCCGACCCCTGGTTTAGAATAATATATGGCAGTGAGAATGAATTATTTCTTACATAGTTACAGCTTTTTAGGACTTCTTACTTGAATATGTTGCTTTCTGAAATCTACCCTCATAGTCACACTGTTGCTTTGTTTAAAGCTTTAGACTTCTTTTCCACAGTTCTGTGTTAGATAAGTGGAGGGGAGTTATGAATTCAGTTTATAAGTTCCTATTTATACTTGGACTTTTATAGAATCACACGATCTTGAGCTAATAACAACCTTGCTTTAATAAGGGTCTTGTGTTCTCTTTCCTGTGATAAGGCTTCCATCCTCTTTTTTTTTTCTTTTATACGGACAGAGAGAGAGAGGGATAGACAGGGACAGACAGACAGGAACGGAGAGAGATGAGAAGCATCAATCATCAGTTTTTCGTTGCAACACCTTAGTTGTTCATTGATTGCTTTCTCATATGTGCTTTGACCACAGGCCTTCAGCAGACCGAGTAACCCCTTGCTTGAGCCAGCGACCTTGGGTCCAAGCTGGTGAGCTTTTGCTCAAACCAGATGAGCCCTCGCTCAAGCTGGCGACCTCGGGGTCTCGAACCTGGGTCCTCAGCACCCCAGTCCGATGCTCTATCCACTGCGCCACTGCCTGGTCAGGCAAGGCTTTCATCCTCTTGAAATGGAACTTTGTTTACTTTTCCCTGAATTTGGATATCTTAAAAAAGCAAAGACCCTAGAGATTTGGGGATTTATCCACTTGATGAAATTAAGTGATAAAAATTTTTAATTGGCCCTGGCCGGTTTGCTCAGCGGTAGAGCGTCGGCCTAGCGTGCGAGGACCCGGGTTCGATTCCCGGCCAGGGCACACAGGAGAAGCGCCCATTTGCTTCTCCACCCCTCCGCTGCGCTTTCCTCTCTGTCTCTCTCTTCCCCTCCCGCAGCCAAGGCTCCATTGGAGCAAACATGGCCCGGGCGCTGGGGATGGCTCTGTGGCCTCTGCCCCAGGCGCTAGAGTGGCTCTGGTCGCAACATGGCGACCCCCAGGATGGGCAGAGCATCGCCCTCTGGTGGGCAGAGCGTCGCCCCATGGTGGGCGTGCCAGGTGGATCCCGGTCGGGCGCATGCGGGAGTCTGTCTGACTGTCTCTCCCTGTTTCCAGCTTCAGAAAAAAAAAAAAAATTTTAATTGCTCTGTGGAAGAAGAGTAACATAATTTGTATAAATATGTTCATTAGGGGTCTGAATACATGTCCTTCAGATTTTCAAAAAGGATAAAGAGAATTTTGCAAATCCATACTAGATTTTTAAGAGTTCTTTGTAAACACTGAGAAAGAGAAGTAATGAGCACAGAAACCAGTGTTGGTTCACCAAAGTCAAACAGGTCGCATCAGACTAGCCAGATTGCCTTCATTGACAGGGTTACTGGATTGGTAGATCAGGGAAATATGGTAGATGTGGTATATTTAGATTCCGTTAGGGCAGCAGTTCTCAACCTGTGGGTCGCGACCCCGGCGGGGGTCGAACGACCATAACACAGGGGTTGCCTAAAGCCATCGGAAATAAAGCCATCGGAAAATACATATTTATTATACAATACATTTTTAAATAAAATATGTATTTCCGATGCCTTTAGGCGACCCCTGTGTTTTGGTCGTTCGACCCCGCCGGGGTCGCGACCCTCCGATGGCTTTAGGCGACCCCAGTGTTTTGGTCGGTCGACCCCCGCCGGGGTCGTGACCCACAAGTTGAGAACTGCTGCGTTAGGGCACTACAAAGCTTCTTTGGTCCACTTTTGCATCAGATGGCTAGGTGACAATAGGGATAATACATTTAACTGGGTTTATCTGTAACTGGTTGGATGCTCAGTCCCACAGGAAATTGCTGAATGAGCCAGGAGCACTGTGGAGGGGAGTTTTTAGCGCATGTGTGCCCTGGCTTTGTCCTTGAATCTGTCCTGTTCACTTTGCCTCCCTACTCCTCTCAAGTTATATTTATTTTTCCCTGGACAGAAAAGTATTACACTTAGAGTTATAAAAAATTAGAAATACAGAAAAACACAAAGTAAATAAAAAAGTTAAGTCACCTGTAATCACCTCCATAAATAACCACTGTGTGTGTGTGTGCACGCGCACACACTTATATTTCCCTCCATACTTTCATAGTATATCATAAAATATGTATATATCTCTTTTAAGACTAGGATCATTGTATTTAAATAGTTCTTTTTAAGTGAGAGGAGGGGCGATAGAGAAACAGACACCCACATGTTCCCCAACTGGCATCCACCCAGCAACCCCCGTCTGGGGCTGAGCTCAAATCAATTGAGCTATTCTCAGTTCCTGAGGCCAACCTTTGGACCAACCAAGCCACTGGCTGCGGAGGGGAAGAGAGAGAGAAGGGGAAGAGGGAGGGGAGGAGAAGCAGATGGTCACTTCTCATGTGTGCACTGGGGACCGAACCCGGGATGTACACATGCCAGGCCAGTGCTCTATCCACTGAGCCAACCATCCAGGGCCCATTTTTAACATCTTATAAACAACTCCTTGTCAGATATCCTTGTATGAAGCATTTTGCGACTCTGTGATTGTTTCTTCAGAATGAATTCCTTGAAGTGCAATTATTGGGCCAAAGGGTTTGAAAATGTTTAAGACTTTTGATATATTTAGTTAAGTTGTTCTTCATCTCATGAATAGTATGAGTGTGTATTTTGAGATTCTTGCTAATATGAAGTATATATTTTTTAAAAATTTTTGCAAATTTTATAAGTAGACCAGTGGTGGCACAATGCATAGAGTGTTGACCTGGGATGCTGAGGTCCCAAATTCAAAACCCGAAGGTCACCAGCTTGAGCATGGACTCGCCAGCTTGAGCCCAAGGTTGCTGGCTTGAGCAAGGGATCACTTGCTCTGCTGGAGCCCCCTGGTCAAAGCACAGATGAGAAAGCAATCAATGAACAACTAAGTAGCTGCAACTATGAGTTGATACTTCTCATCTCTCTTCCTTCCTCTCTCTCTCCCTCCCTCCTTTCTCTTTCTGTCTTTCTCACTCATATACATATGTATATATACTCTCAGGATACAAAATTAGTATACAGAAGTCTGCTGCTTTCCTATATGCCACCAATGAAACTTCCGAAAAATGAATTGGAAAAACATTTTTGATAGATAAAAAATTATTTAATTTGTATTTCTTTTGTTACTAATCAAATTGAACATTTAAGTGTGTGTCATTGTTTTTATTTTGTTTTGTTTTGTGTTGTTGTTTTTTGCGAGATAGAGAAACATCGATTTCTTGTTCCATTTATTTATTTATTCATTCTTTGGTTGGTTGACTGTACCCTGCCTAACTGGAGATTGAACCCACAATCTTGGCATATCAGTGTGATGCTCTAACCAACTGAACTACCCAGCCAGGGCCTCATTGGTCTTTTTTTTTGTGGATTGCCTGATCATTCCTTTTTCCCATTTCCCTGACAGATGTGTTCATCAGTTCTAATTGATGTGTAAAAACTTTAATGTAGTTAGAACAATTCTTGGTCATATGTATTGCAGATTTTTCCTAGTTTGTAGTTTGCTTTTTAACTTTATTTTAATTTTTTTTTATTCAGAGAAAGAATGAGAGAGGGAGACAGGAAGGGAGAGAGATGAGAAGCATCAACTCATAGTGGCAGCACTTTAGTTGTTCATTGATTACTTCTAATAGGTGTCTTGCCCAGGGGGCTCCAGCCTAGCCAGTGACCTTTGAGTTCAAGCCAGTGACCTTGGGATCATGTTGATGACCCCATGTTCAAGCCTGCGCCCTCAGGGTTTCGAACCTGGGATGTCATGCTCTCTCCACTGTGCCACCACTGGTCAGGCTAATTTATGTTTTTATTTAATGGAATTTATCAGTGTTTTCTTTTGCGTATTTTGCCTCTGCCTATGGGTTTGAAGGGCCTGGCCTACCCTGGGAGCAAATAAATATCCACCTTTGTTTTATTCTTGTTATTTAATGTATTGTTTTGCATTTAAAACATTTACCTGCCTGGAGTCGATTTATGCTATAAGGTAGGATACTACCTTATTTTTGCTTCTAAGGTTTAATGAATTACCTCAGGACCACTTATTAAATAATTCATTGTCCTACTGATTTGAAGTGCCACCTTTAGGACACATACACACACACAAGGATTTTGTATTTCATATTCTGTTCTGTAATATTTTACTCTGGTATTATTTGTTACTGAAAAGGACCACAGACATTTGGACCAATAACAAGAAGAGTCTTTCTTGATCATTTTTTCTTCCTTCGCTAACATTTAGTTATTTATTACACTCAATTTTGGGAGTAGCAGTAGAGAATAAGTCGTGGAAAATTTTTTAAGATAAAAAGAAAAGAAAGAGCCTGACCAGGCGGTGGTGCAGTGGATAGAGTGTCAGACTGGGATGAGGAGGACCCAGGTTTGAGACCCCAGGGTCACCAGCTTGAGCATGGGGCTCATCTGGTTTGAGCAAAGCTCACCAGCTTGGACCCAAGGTCGCTGGCTCCAGCAAGGGGTTACTTGGTCTGCTATAGCCCAATAGTCAAGGCACATATGAGAGAACAATCAATGAACAACTAAGGTGTCGCAACGTGCAATGAAAAACTAATGATTGATGCTTCTCATCTCTCCATTCCTGTCTGTCCCTGTCTATCCCTCTCTCTGTCTCAGTAAAAAAAGAAAAAAAAGAAAAGAAAAAAAGAAAGAAAAAAAAGAGTCTTTCTCTAGGTCCCATTTTCTGGGTTCCTTCCACAGACACTGTACTTAAAAGAGATTTAGTTGATATCCCATTAAAGACTGTCAGAAAGTTTGTGATCCGGTTGGGTTGACTACTGTGAAGAACATCTGAATCAAGACTTTATTGATGTGATAAAACGTAGAAATTAGTTATGATGTTAACTCAAGTTAGCAAGCTTTGTCATAAGATGTTGAGTTTCAGTCACTATATTGCAGCATCTCTGTTAAGTGGAAAAGATTGTTATGAACAAGAGTACCCACTAGCTTGAGAACAGGGGAAGGTATAATTATATCTTCATTCTCGTGTTTTCTGGATGAGGAGTTTTGTCTTGGGGTGGTTCTTGCATATACTTTGGCTTATGGGTTAAAGGAACCAAAGGCTTTCTTAATCTTGCATGTGATTTTGCTGTATGAAATTCCTTGGACATAGAGACGATGCCCTGTTTGAGGCTTTTCCCCTGATGTGCTGGGTGGTCTGGAATAGGTGAGAGGACCAATAGTAAGTCCTGTGGATAACTTTATTCTTAGCTTGATCTGAGATCAAAGCACTTTTCATTCTACTCATTTCAGACCAGGTGGCTGAGGGTAATGAAACCTATGGTGCTTTTGCCCGGTAGCTTCTTGTGACATCTTCACCAAGCTCTTTGGCGGACAGTAACATCCAGGCAATGGAAGTGAACTGGAATATTTTCTAGCTTGCTCACCTGGCATGGCATTTTCTGTTTCCTTCCCACTCTCAGGGTGCCATCCAGAAGCCAGGCTCTGTGTGACAGTGCAGGGACCAGAACAGTGACACTGAGGTTTCCTTTCTGGGTCAGTCATAGTTCTAAGCCCATTGTTCTAAAACTATAGTTGAAATAATTTTTCCTCAAGCAGTATTTGCCTGTATTGAGACCTGTTTGTCACTTTTCTGGCCTCTCACATAGCCTTTAGACATTTTTCTTTGCAATTTATGCTTAGTGATTTGGTACTCTTTGGACTCAAAGAGTAGGGTTATTTGCAGATGTGAAGCCTTTCCTCTTCTAGATCAAATTTAAAAATTAAACTAGTCCTAGGTTTGATACCACATTGATTTGATCATAAAATCATAATTTTGTCAAAATTGGAAGGGACTGAGAAATTGCCCAGTTGTAGAGGTGTCAGAGTCTTTAAACGGAGGTCCCCATAATTAGAATGTAGCCCAAGCGATAGGCTTCCTGTTGTTTTTATAGAGACATGTTTGTGACTCCTAGAAGTGCTGTGCTGTCCAGTGATTGATGTCCGTATCTCCACCCTGGCAGGTAGCTTTCTGAGGGACTCATTTTTCTTTCGTCTCCATCTATTTCTTCTGACAACATGAGGTATACTGTTAGGACAGATGCTTGTAATTCAGACACATCCTGAGGGTTTGCGCTCCAAAGACAACTGTAGAAACCTAAAACACAATTCATACTCATCACAATCTGTGACTCTCACGAGGTTGTCATCACTTCATCTCCACACAGAGTTCCGAACACTGTCACAGTGGGCGACTCCTCTGAGCTTAGGGCAGCTCAGCGAGGCAAATGGGGCTGTGTGAGTTTGAGACTGGAACACTTGCTCTTCAGTGAGAACAGTTGAGCCTTTGGGCAGCTCTTAACTTCTTTTGAGTTTATAAGTCAACCAAGACATGTGCTCTTATTCAGACCTGTCTTTTCTAACTCAGGATTTGTGTGGGAACTCGAGGTCAGGAAATGACATTTCTCTTCTTGATTTTGTGTCTTCCTATTGTTTCTACCTGTCACCATCTGTACCTGAAGTCTGTCATCCAGTTGTCTCCCCAGCTTCATTGTCATTTCCAAATTTGAGAGGCCTGGCTTTTATTCTATTTTGTGGCGTTTCCCTTTTATATCTTCATTCAAATCATCGGTAACCTATACTGAACACACAGAATAAATGCCCCTGTTGCCACCGTGTGTTTCCTATTTCTACACCATTTTCCTACCCATTACTAAATAGGATCAAATAAACTTTCTGTGGGTTGAGAACCCGAATTCCTTTCAGCTTTTCCAAATTATTAACAAATGTCACCTTCATTCTGAGGAGACTGTTTTTCTGTCATTAGGAAGGTATATGCATTTGAGGGTGAAGTCTCAGAGTGGAGATGGAGAGTGGAGATGGATTTGGAGACTTGGGGTAGTGTCCAGTTTTTATTAGCGAGCATTGTTGTGTCAGGTCCTTTTGGCACTTTATTAGGCTGTTAAGTAGATCTTGAGACCTCTGACATGTCAGTGTTTTGCAGAAGTGGTTTGTGGTTTTTTTGGTTGGTCAGTTTTTAGCATTTTGGGGGCGGGCAGAAGGAGAAAATTTTGTATTCCTTTTTCTTATGTTAGTTCCTGAGGAGCCAGAACTTGAGGATTACACTGTTCAGGTTTGTCCTGTAAGATTTTTATAGCAGGTTCAGACATTCAGTAAAAATTTATTGATTCAGCCTGACCAGGCAGTGGCGCAGTGGATAGAGCATCGGACTGGGATGTGGAGGACCCAGGTTCGAGACCTCGAGGTCGCCAGCTTGAGCGTGCAGGCTCATCTGGTTTGAGCAAAGCTCACCAGCTTGGACCCAAGGTCTCTGGCTTGAGCAAGGGGTTACTCGGTCTGCTGAAGGCCCGCAGTCAAGGCACATATGAGAAAGCAATCAATGAACAACTAAGGTGTCACAGCGAAAAACTGATGATTGATGCTTCTCATCTCTTTCCGTTCCTGTCTGTCTGTCCCTGTCTATCCCTCTCTCTGACTCTTTCTCTGTCTCTGTTAAAAAAAGAAAAAAGAAAAAAAATTATTGACTCAACAGGGGTGCAGGTTGCCATGATAAACTTTGAGAAGGAAACAAAAACCACATCAAGTAGCTCATAGTTTTGTAAAGAAAATGACATCGCTGTAAATATGGGGCACTAGATTTCAAAGGGGAGAGGTAGTGGACGATCTGGAAATCACATTAGATGAATAATTAAGGAAGTAGCAATATTTATCCTGCAGAAGAGATCACTTATTTTGAGGATATGATGACTATTCTCTATTATGGCTCATATTATCCTGCCTTTTTCTGGTTTTTCGGGAAAAACCTCAGGAGTTGCTTTTGGTCCTTTCTCACCCTTCATCCAGACGGATGTAAAATTTTGTCTATTTGTAGATCCAACATATTTCTTGATTCTTGTCTCTTCTTTCTATTCTCAGTCGCCCCCATCCTATGTCAGGCATTTGAAGTCTTTCTCTGTGGTAGAATAGGTTCCTGGTCTTTGTCATCTTTATCTCTGCCCTCCATTCTATATTGCATTCTCAGAATAATCTTCCCCCAAACCTCGTTCTAATTGTGTCACTTTCCTATTTAAACCCTTAGTGGTTCCTACAGCTTAGTAAGAAAAGTTCTAAAACTCTTCCGGCTCCTCCCCTACCGCTGCTCACACCTCACTTTCTAGTCTGTCTTACTCAGTCCAGGCTTTCCTAGCTCTTTGACCTTCTTTAAATTGCCCCTTCTTAGTATTATGAAGACGAGAATTCATCATGTTTTATATGCCAAAATTAGGATCAGCTGGCAAAAGAGATGACCCTCTACCTAAGAATTTTCTCTTGACTAATGTTGTCTAATAATTAAAGAAGAGAGGTCTGACCCATGGTGGTGCAGTGGATAGAGCATTGACCTGGAGCGCTGAGATCACCGGTTCAAAACCCTGGGCTTGCCCGGTCAAGGCACATAGGAGAAGCGACTACAATTTGATGATTCTTGCTCTCTCCTTTTGTCTCTCTCTTAAAAAAAAATAGATGAGTTGAGGAAGCAATTAAGAAGAAATGTCAGCCAAACTTGAACATTGGTTGGGCCCTGGGGAAGGGGTAGGGGGAAGTTGTCATTTACAGTAACAGGGAGGTTTGGCCTGAAGTTATCACGTAGAGGGAGGTAGAGGGCTCAAGTCTAGAGGCAGATGTTTCTAGGGAAGATGGAGTGTCACATAGTAGGACAAGCCCTTTGACTTGGTGACTAAACCCACAGAAGGACCACCTTTTCTGTGATTACACAGAGAACATATTTTTTTGTGACAGAGACAGACAGAGTCAGAGAGAGAGATAGGGACAGACAGACAGGAAGGGAGAAAGTTGAGAAGCATCAGTTCTTTGTTGCAGCACCTTAGTTCATTGATTGCTTTCTCATACGTGCCTTGACCGGGGGGGCTACAGCAGAGCGAGTGATCCCTTGCTCAAGCCAGCGACCTTGGGCTCAAGCTGGTGAGTTTTGCTCAAACCAGATGAGCCTCTGCTCAAGCTGAAGACCTCAGGGTCTCGAACCTGGGTCCTCTGCATTCCAGTCCAACACTCTGTCTACTGCGCCACCGCCTGGTCAGGAACATTGGAACCTCCTATCTTTGTCTATTCCAGCATACAGTCCTGACTTCACTGTGGCACAACCTAAAGACTCGTTAAAGTGTTTTCTCCCAAGCAAAAGATCAGTCTATTCTCAAAGGTAAACTGTGCCTCCATTTTTTTTCAGAAACAGAAAAGCTACAAGAAGCTTTAGAACAGCAGTTTATCCTCACTTGCAACCATAAAGTTTAGTTTCAGAAAGTTGAGGTTCAGTTTGCTAGTGCCAATCTAGTTTCTCATGTGAATATAGTTTGAGCTTGCAGTTTCACTTCTAGGAATCAATGCTGTGGTAGTTAATACTCTTAGAAATATATAATGCAGCATTGATGGTGATACTTAAAAATGGAAACAATTTAAATGTACATAAGTTGAGATATGACTGAATAAATTATGGCCTATCCATAATATGGAATACTATGCAGCTGTTAAAAAGAATGAGGTAGATCTATATGTGCTGAGATGATGGGTTTCTGTGACATACCAGAGACTAGAAAAAAGTAGGTGTGTGTGAATCTACGTGAGTGGTGAGTGTATGTATATAAACAGTATATATGGTTGATCCTTGAACAATGTGGGAGTCAGGGATGCTTGATCCCATGCAGTTAAAAATCTATATATAAGAAAAAATCCATGTATAATTTTCGACTCTTGCCAAACTTAACTAATAGCCTACTGTTCACCAGAACCCTTACTGATGACGTAAACAGTCCGTGAATGCATATTTTGTTTGTGTTATATACTATATTCTTACAGTGAAGTCAACTACAGAAGAAGTTATTAAGAAATCATAAGGAAGAGAAAATACATTTACAGTATTTATTGAAAAAAAATTCATGTATAAGTGGACCTGTGCAGTTCAGACCCACAGTGTTCAAGGGCCATCTGTATATGGAACTAAGTATGGAAGGGTCCATACTGAGTGTAGTGGGATGAGGAAATGACACAGGAGTGACCAAAGGAAGAAGTGGAAGATTTGTAAGAATCCTTTGCTACCTTTATAATTAAAAAACTGAAAACATCAGGCCTCTTTGCAGGCACACTGGACAGAGGCCTGTTCAGCGCTTTCCTTCCCTGTGGGATTTGCAGTTATGCTGTGATCCCCGCCCCTGGGGGTAGGGCGCCCTCTTGACCTACACTCCTTTGGAGACTTACCTTGCCTTATCCCTGAACAAAAGACAACTCCATTTTGTAAGCCTGTGCTAGCAGTTTCAAACTTTATTGGGCAGCAGAATCACCACATTTAGGACATTTTTTTGAAAGAATCACCTTGATGCTTTTTAAAAATGCAGATTCCTGAACCTGCTCAGTAGGTTGTGGGTCAGTGTCTGGGGTGGAGTCCAAGATGTTTCAGAGGCACCGCAGGTGGTCAGTGAGAAACCCTGTGTTTTGGGGAATGACCAACGGATGGCCCCCCCCTTACTCTCTGTGATTAGGAGAGGTAAGGAGCTCAGGACATCTTTCTTAGTCACAGATGGTTGCATTCATCTGAACGGGAAAGTGAATAAAACAAAGTTGAAGTAGACTTGAGATTTCAGTAGTAAGTGTTGTTTCTTTAAAGTAGAGTATTTTATTATTATTATTATTAATTTTACTAAGGTGACATCAATAAATCAAGGTACATATGTTCAAAGAAAACATGTCCAGGTTATCTTGTCAATTATGTTGCATACCCATCACCCAAAGTCAGATTGTCCTCCGTCATCTTCTATCTAGTTTTTTTTGTGCCCCTCCCCCTCCCCTTCTCCCCCCCCCCCCCCCCCCGTAACTACCACACTCTTAGTCTTGTTTTTATGTCCCACCTACGTATGGAATAATACAGTTCTTGTTTTTTTCTGATTTACTTATTTCACTTTGTATAATGTTATCAAGATCCTACCATTTTGTTGTAAATGATCCGATGTCATCATTTCTTATGGCTGAGTAATATATGTGCCACATCTTTACACAGTCATCTATTGAAGGGCTTTTTGGTTGTTTCCATGTCCTGGCCACTGTGAACAATGCTGCAATGAACACGGGGCTGCATGTGTCTTTACGTATCAATGTTTCTGAGTTTTGGGGGTATATACCCAGTAGAGGGATTGCTGGGTCATAAGGTAGTTCTATTTTCAGTTTTTTGAGGAACCACCATACTTTCTTCCATAATGGTTTACATTCCCACCAACAGTGAATGAGGTTTCCTTTTTCTCCACAGCCTCTCCAAGATTTGCTATGACCTGTCTTGTTGATAATAGCTAATCTAACAGGTGTGAGGTGGTATCTCATTGCAGTTTAGATTTGCATTTCTCTAATAACTAATGAAGATGAGCATCTTTTCATATATCTGTTGGCTATTTGTATTTCTTCCTGGGAGAAGTGTGTGTTCATGTCCTCTTCCCATTTTTTTATTGGATTGTTTGTTTGTTTGTTTGTTGTTGAGTTTTATGAGTTCTTTGTATATTTTGGATATTAGGCCCTTATCTGAGCTGTTGTTTGAAAATATCATTTCCCATTTAGTTGGCTGTCTGTTTATTTTGTTGTCAGTTTCTTGCTGAGCAAAAACTTCTTAGTCTGATGTAGTCCCATTCATTTATTTTTGCCTTCACTTCCCTTGCCTTTGGAGTCAAATTCATAAAATGCTCTTTAAAACCCAGGTCCATGAGTTTAGAACCTATGTCTTCTTCTATGTACTTTATTGTTTCAGGTCTTATATTTAGGTCTTTGATCAATTTTGAATTAATTTTAGTACAAGGGGATAAACTGTAGTCGAGTTACATTCTTTTGCATGTGGCTTTCCAGTTTTCCCAGCACCATTTATTGAAGAGGCTTTCTTTTCTTCATTGTGTGTTGTTGGCCCCTTTATCAAAAATTATTTGACCATAAACATGTGGTTTTATTTCTGGACTTTCTATTCTGTTCCATTGGTCTGATTGTCTATTTTTCTGCCAATACCATGCTGTTTTGATTATCGTGGCCCTATAATATAGTTTGAAGTCAGGTATTGTAATGCCCCCAGCTTCGTTCTTTTTCTTTAGGATTGCTTTGGCTATTTGGGGTTTTTTATCGTTCCGTATAAATCTGATGATTTTTTTGTTCCATTTCTTTAAAAAATGTCATTGGAATTTTGATGGGAATTGCATTAAATTTGTATAATGCTTTGGGTAATATGGCCATCTTGATTATTCTTCCTATCTAAGAACAAGGAATATTCTTCCATCTCATTGTATCTTTTTCTATTTCCCTTAACAATGCTTTGTAGTTTTCATTATATAGGTCCTTTACATTCTTTGTTATGTTTATTCCTAGGTATTCTATTTTTTTTTTTGTTGCAATCGTGAAGGGGATTATTTTTTTGAGTTCGTTCTCAGATGTTTCATTGTTGGCATATACAAAGGCAATGGACTTTTATATGTTAATTTTGTATCCTGCGACCTTACTGTATTGGCTTATTGTTTCTAGTAGTCTTTTTGTCGATTCTTTGGGGTTTTCGATATATAGGATCACATCATCTGCAAAAAGTGATATCTTTACTTATTCTTTTCCGATATGGATGCCTTTTATTTCTTTGTCTTGTCTGATTGCTCTGGCTAGAACCTCTATCACCACATTAAATAAGAGTGGAGAGAGTGGACAACCCTGTCTTGTTCCTGATTTAAGGGGGAAAGCCTTCAGTTTTGTGACATTTAGTATGATGTTGGCTGATGGTTTATCATATATGGCCTTTATCATGTTGAGATATTTTCCTTCTATACCCATTTTGTTGAGAGTCTTAAACATAAAATTGTGTTGTATTTTATCAAAAGCCTTTTCTGCATCTATTGATAATATCATGTGGTTCTTGTTCTTTGTTTTGTTGATATGGTGTATTATGTTAACCGTTTTACGTATGTTGAACCATCCTTGAGATTCTAGGATGAATCCCAAAAAGTGGAGTATTTGAAGTGGGCCTTTCAGGTTAGAAGCTGGTTTGGTGGGCTTCAGCCTTGCTGTTAGTCATGAGTGGAAGGGGAGGAAGGACCCTGGCGAATTGTGAGGCCTCAGAATTCAAATGCTTTTTTAAGTGAAGTTTGTTCTTGGAAAATAGTGCCTCTACTATTAAGATGAGATACTATATATCTTAAGGCTATTCTAAAGAGTTTTTGTGTTAGAATTAGTTTTTCTTTTCTTTGTTATAAACAAAATCTGTTAATCAGATGCCCACTGTGGGTTATTAACTTCTCAAACGGGTGTTTAAAAAACATATCCCAGTTGCTCCCAACAGTTAACCTTGGTAAGAAAGTAAATGGGAATACTTCTTAACTACCTTTCCAAGACCTCAGTGAAGCTGGCAGCCATCAGTTAAATAAACCATTAGGTTTATTAGTTTGAGAACAGAAGCATCAACTTGGGCACAGTTTTCTAATTTGCTCCTGATTTACCCAACAATCATTTATTCAGAGGCTACTGTGTGCCTAGTGGACACTAGATAACTCTACAAATGAAAGCCAGAGACCCGGGAGCGTCAGGAACTCTAAGGGGATCATCTCAGTAGGGAAATATGAATAAAACACAATTTAATAGACTTGCGAGCTTAGTAGCACATAGAAAACAAAGTGGATTCCTTTAAGCAATAGCCTTGTTCTCTTTCTGTAGTCTATTTTAAGTGGGCCCTCTGGTCCAGCACTATCAACCTTGGATTAGGAGCTTTGAGGAAATGGTGGTTTGGTGGTTGTTTTTTTAAGGATTTTTTTTAAAGAAACGTAGTTACTAAGCAACTGCCCTGACCCGCTGCTAAGCTGGTCAATTCCAAAGAAGGGAATATATAAACAAGTTGGGAGAGGGGGAAACGGTTAAAGGGTGGATTAGGTGTATTTATTTTTCCAAGTTCAGTGCCTATTTCTGCCTCTCACTTATCTTCCCCAAGAAAGGGCTGCCTGGTCAGAAATCTCTCTGTCTCACCTTGTTTTCCTAGCCCGGGATTGCGAAGGAGGGTTAGAAAGCCAACTAGAGAGGGCCCCGGTGGAGGGCCCAGACCGGGGGTGGGGCCATTGCCCAGGCCGGCTCTAGAAGTTGACAGGCCTGCTGCTGCACTCTGGGGCAGTCCACAGCTTCTCCAACAAGATCGGTCACCACCCTCTACCTTTAGATTGGGACATCTGACTGGTATTGATGTGTTGCCATGTAACCCACAGAACAGGGACGTTGTCCAGCTGTTCTCTCCCCCCCCCAACACTAAGTAGTGACTTTTCCCCCCCAACACTAAGTAGTGACTTTTCCCCCCCAACACTAAGTAGTGACTTAACTACTTCTGGTGGGTTTCAGGGAAGGGAGTAGTAGGTAATAAGGAGAAATCTCCATAACACATGAGTTTAAGCAGTTGGTTTGATCGGTACCAGAGTGAACAAAAACTTTGTTAAGAGGTTATTTCCGTGAGTTAGAACCCCGTTCCCTCCCCTTCAGACTTTTTAGCATTTCCCTTTACACCCAGCTGAAGGTCAGGTTGCTTTGCTGAAAGAAGGGGAGTGTCAGGTGTTGGAACAGGTGTTTTGTTTTCTGCGGTGGAGTCACACAGACTACATGGGGATGCTTCTTGCCAGCTGTCTATGGTGCATGGAAATGCTTTTGTGGAATTCTTTCTTCCTGGAGATGGGTTTGTTTTTTAAAGCAGTTCTCCAAGCTTCAATCCCTGGAATAAATTTTGACTTCCTTTAAAAACTAGCTGGTCATAATGAAGTATGCCTGTTTTCTATCATTTCCACAGCCTGTGCTTTTAGATATATCCGTTTTATGTGGCAATTATAGACCCAAGAAGTGTTGTGTAATTGTGTATGTATGTGTCTGTGTGTGTTAAATGTGAATATCATATTTTAAATGTACTAGGAGAATGTCACAGCAAAGCAACCCTATAAAAAGCCTTTTATAATAAAGTTATAATGGCTAGAGTTAATTTTCCTATGTCAGATTGTCTTAAATTGGGTGTAAACCTGTAGTCACCTTCACAGAGTGATAAGGTGGTTCAGGGTGTTGTGGTGCTGTTAGTGGTCTCAAATCTGGGCATGGATTTAAGACCCAAGTGACTAGATGATTTTGGAGGAAGGAAGGATTAGCAGACTTCTAGGTTGAGAGAATGTGTTTTAATGTTTAATTGCTACTGAAGCCGAAGACCCTGTCTGTTGAAAGGGAAATAACTCAGAGCTTTGTGATCTCCTTATCTGATTGTGAGGCTTGTTTGTGTTTACCTCGGTACAGGGTTCCAGTATCCCCACCCCCCAAAAAAGTCATCTGGAAACAAATCTCCTTCCAGCCTAACAGTAATACACTGGCCTCGGGTCCTTCCAGCCCCTCGCCGTGTCTGGGGCCATCTGTTCTCTGCAATTCACTTTTTGGGAAAGTCTCCTTTCCCATCTGCTCTCCTTGGGTTTCGCTGCCTGTTCTAAAGATTAATGGAGGCTGTGCTGGAACCTCTTCCCAGTTGTTGTTGTTGTTGTTGTTTTTAAGGATAGTGAGATTTCAGGGCAGATGAAAGCCTTTTCCATTCACTATGTCCAAATGTTACTCCTTTTCCAGGTGTGTTCTTTCCTTCTCTTGGTGTGTGGGGTGGGGAGAAGTCACCTTTCTGTGCTCAGAGGAGGGACTGCCTATCTGAGCAGAGATTGACAGGCAGGCTCGGCCGCTTTGAAGTCAAGTGTCTTCCGGGTCTTGGGCCACGGGCTTGGAGCAGCGCAGCTTGTCTTCATTCTCTCCCTGCCTCTCTCCCTGTCTTCCTGGCAGAGTACGGTCGCTTTGAGTCGAAGATCCATGACCTGCGAGAACAAATGATGAACAGCAGCATGAGCTCTGGGTCTGGGTCCCTTCGAACGAGCGAGAAGAGGTCCTTGTATGTCAGGTAAGTCCCATGTGCCGACCCAGCCCGTGTTTGCCCAGTGGGGCAGGGAGCTTGTGTTCCCTGTGCTGCGACAGCACTTTGCGCTCTCTGCTCTGCTTGTGTCCTCTCTGGTCAGTCGTGTCTCCTCTGATCAGGAGCTGGCTTCTTCCGTTTTGCTCATGAATGACTCGGTACGGGAACATTTCAGTGTGCTTCAATCGGAGAGGACTCTGGGGTGATGGGTGCTAGTCAGCATTTAGATCACACTTGAGTGTACAAGGTACTTTGCTCACAATCTGTGACTTCAGGGACACACCTGGCCCCCACCCTTCACTCCCGTGCATAACAGACATAACGCTTTATATCCGAACATATCTGCAAGCACTGTGTTCTGCGACAGGGGCTCTTTTAAGAGACCAGAGAACTGACTGGTTGCTGCATTTCTTCTTAAACTGTTTGCTCACTCCCTGCTGCACTGGTCCACTGTATCTGAATCATGGGGCATGGGATAGGATGGTGTACGATCCCCAGGAAGGGCGGGTGCAGCGGATAGATTTGTGGCTTTGTGTGTATTGCTGCTGAAAACTATTCCAAGATTACTGTTGTCCAAGGTTGAACTTCTGAACTTTAGGGCACATTATCAGACTGTGCCAGGGCAAAGTACAAACCTCCCGGGGAGTCGGGCTGCTGAATGAACACTGGCCTTCTGGGAGAATTACAGTTTCCTTCTTCCTGCCTGGGCCTCTTGGCAAAACTCCAGTAGTTGGTGCAAGTGTGTCCTGTCTCTCGGAGGGTAAAACCCTCGGAGAAAGAGATGGTAGGCTATCTCCCCGAGCCCGCTGTGCAGGCTTGTAGCAGACTCTTGGGTTGAACTTTTTCTAGTGGTTCCCAATACTGGCTGGAGGGCGAGGAGAGGAGGCTGCATGTGCCAGTTGCCTGGCACAGTGACAACTGTTCTGTCTTTGGGTAAATGGCACTCTTCTCGGGGTGGCTGATATTTATCTCCTTCAGTCGGTTGTCTGGGTCTGAAGCGGGGCCAGGGAGCCCAGCTTCGAGCCGGAAGTCCACCGACCCCTTGCTGGTTCTTTTCTAAAATAACCCCTCAACTCGACTCCTTGTGCTCTGAGCGCAGCATTCGTCACATGTGCTGTGCTCGCCTCCCTCTGGGAAGGCTGGAGAGCTGGAGGAAGGCCGGACTAGTCACAGTGATCTTTTCAGTGTCCTGTTTTCTGTCCCCGAGTCCTCCGCACTGGGACCCTGGCGGGGGGAGTCAGCGATGCTCTGAGCTCCCTGCTAAAGGGTAGTACTTATGTGACTTGGTCAGGATTGCTCCATTCCATGCTTCCAGCCCCCACAGATAGGGCACTGCAGTGTGCGTGGGAAGCCACTCTTTAGGCAAGACAAGTTCTTCGGAGAGCTTTATTTTTAGATTTACCCTCTCCGCCTATCCCGTGCTGAAGTCAAACCCGCCTGGGCAGGGGGATGGGTGGGAGGCGTCAGCGCCCACCTGGGAGACCTGGGACCCCTTCTGGAGCCTCAGCCTGGAAGACACTTCACCAGCTCTGGGGAGAAGGGTACAGACCTCACTCCACTTCTAGTGAAGCGGTTTACCCGGTTTACATAATCTGTCCTTCCCCTTATCTTGATAACATCTATATCCTCTGAGCAATAGGTTTTGAATAGTGACCATTTGTGATCACTACACTTCATTTGAGAAAAATGTTTTCTGGCGTGCTCTGTCCTTTAGTGCCTCTTTGGGGCCTGTTGTGTTCCACTTGGTTCCATTTCTTCCCCATGTAAACATATTCTTTCATTCTTAAAAAGAAGAGAAAAAACTGCCATGATTCAGGTAGTCCCTTCAACTACTATCCTGTTCTCCTGCTCCACACACACGCCCCGTTCTGGGCTAGGAAACACTACTCCTTAAGGTTCTGAGCATCGTGTGAAAACTCAGTGGTTCAGGAAGTTGGGCAAGGGCGGGATCAAACCAGAAAACGGGGTTCTTTGCTGTGATTTGCTCTCCAGAACGGACTTCCTAGGTGGCGTTTCCTTAGACATTAGGCAGGAGCAGGCGAGCCTCCTCAGGAGAAACCTGTCTAACATGCAGGTTGGGGGACGTTGGAGACGTCTACACTGCCACCGGATCATCACAGCACCTCTCTTCAGTCGGAGGGGAGCGTGGCTGGCCTGGCAGCAGGGCGGGCTGTTTCCGGCAGCTCTGGGGCAGCAGATGCCCAAGTCTGCCGGAGAGTGGTGTGCCCTCCTAGGCGGCAGATTCAGCGACTGCTGGGCCAACTCTGCTGTCTGTCTGACTTCGTCACCACATTTGTTTTTGCCAATTACCGACTTTGTTTCCTTAAAGGCTGTCTTCCTACCTCACTGGCCATACTTTAGTACTTTTCATCAGCTCTACCTCCCCAGTAAGGCAATGTCATACATAGATTTTCACAACTTCAGATCCTGTCACTGTGCAAATGACACCCCAGGTCCCTTTACTGAACTCTAGACCAGCACGGCAACTTCGGGCTGGCCGTGGGCATGAAGGCGTCCTCCCTGTGCAGTGCGCTCAGAGCGGACCCCCACACCTACCCCTCACTCCCCTTATCTGACTTAATTGTATCACCTTATCATGTGGAAAAGGGATTACATTTGTTCTGTCACCCAAGGCAGATCTCAGCAACAAGAGGAAGAAATTGCTAATGATTAGAGCTGTCTGAAAATGAAACGGCCTGCTTCCGGAGAGAGTAAATTTGATATTTTGTCACTGCGGGCATTACAGAAGAGGCCGGGGGTGGAGGGACAGTGACAGTCTGGCCATGAGCCATGCAGAAGCTATTCAGCAGTTCCACAGGGACTTCCGGGTAAAGGGAAACGAACCTTCAGGGAAAACCTACTACACATCAGGACCTTTGTTATTCCCTTGAAATTGCTTTTAAAATCCTTTTAATACTGTTATGAAGTAGACAATTAATTATGATTCTCATATTGCAGATGAGGAAACTGAGAGCTCGGTCAGACGGCTGAGAAGTGCCCGAACTGGGACGTGGTCCTGTTCAGACTATCCAGGGTGGTTTCCCCAGTACTCCCGAGCTTTCTCACGGGAGCCGGCCACCATGCCAGGGGACATAGAGGTTCCCAGGCCCCTCCTCTGTCAGTTTGATTGCATCAGGTTGGGGAGATGTCTGTTTTTGACAAGCCATCAGGACGCTCAGGAGTGACCACTGGTATGTCACAACAGACATTTATTTTTCTGGAAGGCAGTAAAGCACGGGCTGAGGATAGGGGCCTGGCTGCAGGGTGTAGGTGCCAGGAAGGGTGCCGTGCTTCCTGCCCTCTGGCACCTTGCTGTCTACACAAAAGACGCTGAGCTGCAGGTGGTTAGCAGGTAGAGACCCTTCTCAGGCGGGTTCCACCTCATTCTTTTCGCTGTTTCCCTTTCTAACATGTTCTGCCTCCCCTTCCCCCGAGTCTCCATCTTCCTCTGGTGTGCCTGGGGTTGCAAAGCTGTTTTGATGCAAATAACGTCCTCTCTTACGGCTACAGCTATATGGACCCCAAAGGAGACAGGATTAGGGGAGCAGGAAGCAGGAGGAAGAAGGAAAGATAACTGTTTACAGAACGAAACCTGGTATTAAAGTCCCCAGTGACTTAATAGAAAGGCCGTCCCCACCCTTTCCCCTACTGGGATCGTCTCTTAAACGGCACAGGCAGGACTGCCCAGAGTAGGACCTTCGCTGTGCTGGGGAACTTGCCTTCCACACTAGAAAAGTCCACAGAAATCTGTCTCTCTTTAGCTTCTTGGTCAGCATCAGGGTGGCTAGGTTTTAAATCAAGTAATTAAATCAGGTACTACAAAGACACAAGATAGGTTGGACTTCCAGGGACTTCCAAGTTCTGTACTTGTATTTAACTTATCTATTGAATGAATGAACAAAAGACCTTGTCCTCCAAAGGTTGCCAAGAGGCGCAGTAGTACATTTGTAGAAATAGCTTTTGAGAGTCTGTTCTGGCTAGCCTGCCTGCGTCCTTTGCAGCCATGGGACAGCATCAGGCATTTTGAGAATCCTGGCATCCTGGCTGGCCATCTGCCACGCCAGTCTTCTTCCCACTCTAGGAACAGAATAATGTTGGGGCATCTGTAGTCTCAAGTCAAGAAACAAATGTCAGAAATATTGGCTTGATCATCACAGGCAGCTGGAAAGTCCTTCTTGTCAACAAGCAGACATGACTTGTACAACTACCCTTTGCTTCGCCCAGGGTGGTGCTTGGGGGAGCCTGCCTTGGTCTTACTCATTTATGAGTTTCCATGGTGGATTAGATACCAATGAGGTAATAGTGGTAGGTTTCACTATCTGCTAGGATTTGAAGGTGGTGCTGATATGAATCTTAAAAAGCCACAACCATTTGTGTAATGGTCAGGGCTGCCAGAGGATAAGGCAAAGTTTCCAGTATCAGTGAGTCTGGAACTGCCAATTGCTAGGTCATACACCCCCAGCGCGGGTTCTGGACCTGTGTTCACAGTCCCCTCAGCTGATGCAACAGGTATGTGAATCTCGATCACACACTGTGGGGCATTGGTCCTTGGATGCCCCTCTAACCAGAATTGCCCTCTGGAGCATGAGACTTTGAGGCAGAAGAAAGAGAACAGTGCCCTTCCATGCTGTCCGCATCCCCTCCCTCCCAGTGTGCCGGGGGTGGGGGGCATGGCGGGCTGCCAGCTCCACTCACACCTTTCGTGATGACACATCTTGTGTCTATCTGAGGAGTCAAGTCTGGGTTTCAGAATCTGCAGCAGTTTTAACTCTCACACTGAGGTCAGGGATTGCTGGGTGACTGCTGCTTTATAGCTCCTGCATGCTTTATATGGGGCAGGCAAGAAGGGGACGCACAATTTTCAAATGTGCCCTTTACCTGGTACTTTCTGTCTCAGGTAACTCAGGCTTCTATAACAAAAGACCCGAGGCTGGGTGGCTTAAACCACAGACATTTATTTCTTACAGTTCTGGAGGCAGGGAGGTCCAACATTTAGGTACTGGCAGATCCAGTGTCAGGTGAGGGCCCCACTTTCTGGCTAGTAGATGGCCACCTTCCTGCTGTGTCTTCATGTGACCTTTCCTCGGTGTGTGTGAGGAGGGAGGGAGAGGAGGGAGGGAAGACTGAAGGGAGGAGGGAGGAGGAGGAGGAGGAGAGAGAAACTATTCTGTCTCTTTCTCTTTTTATAAGGAAACTAATTTCATGATGAGGGCCCTTCCCTGATGACCTCATCTCAACCTAATCACCTCCCAAAGGCCCCCACCTGCTAATCCTATCACATTAGGGATTGAGGATTCTGCGCATGAATTTGGGGGGGACGCAAACACTGAGCCCATAACCTAAGCAAAGGAAGAAAGCAGTCTTAGAGCCAGGTGGTGGGAGGACACTGGGAGGGTGCCCTGTGCTCCCCAACTCAACCCGGGCTCATCTGCCATTTGGGGTTATTAGACCTGGCCTTGGTTCTCAAAGGGCTTCCCCTTAGGCAATAAAATATATGGGATTTAAAAATTGAAAGAGTTGCCTTGGCAGGATAGCTCAGTAGGTTCAAGCATTGTCCCAAAGTGCGGTGGTTGCCGGTTCAATCCCTGGTTAGCACACACAGGAACAGAGAGCAGTGTTCCTGTCTATCTGCCTGTCTGTCTATCTATCTATCTACCTACCTACCTACCTTTGTCTCTTGCTAAAATTAATAAAATTTAAAAAAAATTTTAAATTGTGAGAGTTAAATAGCAAAAACAGAAAATAGAAAGTCACTTCTACACACGCAGTATGTGTTTGGAAGAAGGAAATTTGGAGTAAGCAGGGTCACAGAGAAGGGTGGGATTTGGGTTGGGCCTCTGAGGACCTGCCCAGGACATGAAGGGACAAGCAGAGCCTCCCAGGCTGGACCGATGGATAGAGCCACAGGCAGACAGCTGGGCACTGTCGTCAGGGCCTGCGGAAGCAGCCACTTGGCCTTTGAGGCTGAAGTGCTCTTGTTTACTTTGCTTTGATAAACTGGCCTGACCAGTTTCCTTGGTGGTTGCCTTTTTTTTTTTTTTTTTTTTTTTTTTTGGCATTTCTGTTCACTGAGACACCAGACTTGTGATTTCTCTGGATCTTGCATATCCACCCCTCACAATTTAGGATTGGAACTGCCAAGACTTTGGCCTGCTAATCTGTTTACTTTGAGCTGATGATATTCCTGCTTTCCCATCGGGCAGAGAGGTCCCAGTTACAAGGAAGACTAGGCCAAGTGCCCCACAGCACGGGCATCGCCCCTATGAGCAGGTGCACAGCTCTCAGGGAATACTGTTTGAAGGTCACAATGTAAACAACATGGCTTTCAGGACCTTTGGCAGTGCTTTCTCCCTAGGAAGACAGGCAGCAGTATTTACAGCTCGGGACCTCCAACCTGCGGAGCCTGGGAGGACAGCACCTGCTTCCAGCACGGGTGTCACTCGGCTCCGCTTGCTGTTTACACTCCACGTGTACCTTGCTGTTAAGATAAGTTTGTATTTTTCCGGCTTAGCCCCCATGTTTGAGAAGTGGCATGAGAAGCCAGGGTCTGGCTGTCCCTGGCTTCCCGGAGGGGCGTGGCCGTAACCAGGAGGAACATAGCCAGGGCTGCAGAATCACCTTTCATGTAGAGAGGGGATCGGTGTGATCTTCGGCTGGAGCTGGGAACCTTTCCATCAGCCCCGTTCTCTCCTCACAGTGTTCCCGCAGACCTGACCAGTCGTGAACCTGGAGGTCTCCATTAAATTCCTTTTACCTCGACCTAGAGAGAACGAGGGCTTTCTGAGGCTCCCAGTCTCCCAACACAGCAGCTTGTCAATAAGCTCACTCACACCCGTGGGGTGGGACCATGGAGACAGAATGACTCATCAGAGTCTTTCTCTAGGTGTCTGCAGAAAAATGGGTGCTGCTTTCTTCTTTTTTTCTGCTCATTCTCATTTTGAGTCAGAGTTTGAAAGGTTTAGTTGTGGTGTCATCTCAGCCTCACCTGCGTAGGACTTTGGGTCCAGGACAGTGACTGTCAGATTTAAAGGGGCAGCAGTGTGGTGTCTGCCTCGACTCTCCCCAGTGCTTGCCCTAAGGACAAAAAGGGGTGGCGGGAGGATGTAGGTGCTCCTTCGTCATCTCACCAGGCCAAACCCGACATTTGTAACAAGGTGCCACTTGCCGTCACTTTCTTACATTTCCAGGCTGTTCCTAAGAGAGATGGACTATCACTGCTAGGTGACAGTTTAGCATGTTCTTAAACAGTCTATTGTACATAATCTTCTCGATTACATGAAATATATGCCATTCTAAAGGTGGTTTGAGCCTAGCCTGTGGTGACACAGTGGATAAAGCGTCAACCTGGAACATTGAGGTCGACAGTTCAAAATCCTGGGCTTGGCCGGTCAAGGCACATACGGGAATTGATGCTTCCTGCTCCTCCCCCCTTCTGTCTCTCTCTTTCTCTCTTTCTCTCTTCCCTCTCCAAAATGAATAAATAAAATCTTAAAAAATAAATTCTAAAAAAAATACAATAAAAAAATAAATTCTAGCCTGCCTAGGTGGTGGCTCAGTGCATAGAGTGTCAGACTGGTATGCGGAGGACCCAAATTTGAAACCCCAAGGTTGCCAGTTTAAGCATGGGCTCATCTGATTTGCAACCAGGGCCATTCTAGCACCCGAGGCAGAGGCCATGGAGCCATCCTCAGCGCCCAGGCCAACTTTGCTCCAATGGAGCCTTGGCTGCGGGAGGGGAAGAGAGAGACAGAGAGGAAGGAGAGGGGGAGGGGTGGAGAAGCAGATGGGCGCTTCTCCTGTGTGCCCTGGCCGGGAATTGAACCAGGGACTCCTGCACGCCAGGCTGACGCTCTACCACTGAGCCAACCAGCCAGCCCCCCCCCTTTTTAAGCGTGATTGTGACTGAGATCTCATGACATTATTTTCTGAGATTTAATAGTCCATGCCTGAGCCCTAGCCAGATAGCTCAGTTGGTTAGAGCATTGTCCCAACATGCCAAGGTTGCAGGTTCAATCCCTAATCAGGGCAAATTCAAGAATCAACTGATGATGACATGAATAACTGCAACAACAAATCATTGTGTCTCTCTCTGTCTGTCTCTCTCCCTTCTTCTCCCTAAAAATCAATTAAAAGAGCCCAGCCCTGTCTGGACAGCACGGTTGGTTAGAACATCGTCCTGAAGCACAGAAGTTGCTGGTTCAATTGTCTGTCAGGGCACATACACGTACAGCTCAGTGTTCTTGTCTCTCTCTCTCTCCTTCCTCTCTTGCTGAAATCAATAAATAATTTTTTTGACAGAGACAAGGAGAGTTAGAGAAAGAGACAGATAGGCACAGACAGACAGGAAGGGAGAGATGAGAAGCATCAATTCTTCCTTGCATCTTAGTTGTTTATTGATTACTTGTTCATTGATTGCTTTCTCATATGTGCCTTGACCAGGGGGCTACAGCAGAGCAAGTGACCCCTTGCTCAAGCCAGAGCTCTTGGGCTTCAAGCCAGCAACCTTTGGGCTCAAGGCAGCAACCTTTGGGCTCAAGGCAGCAACCATGGGTTCATGTCTATGATCCCACGCTCAAGCCAGCCACCCCGTGCTCAAGCTGGTGAGCCCGTGCTCAGGCTGGTGACCTTGGGCTATTGAACCTGGGTCCTCCATGTCCCAGTCCAATGCTCAATCCACTGTGCCACTGCCTGGTCAGGCAATAAATACAAATTTTTTTTTAAAAAAGAGCCCAGATCTGAAAGTCACCTGTATCATACAACTCTAAACAAGGCCCGGTGTGTCTCTGGGCCTGGTTTTACAATGTTGAGGAAGTTTTCTAGCTTGTCAAACAACATTTCAGCAGGAAAAGCGACAAAGTGGATTTAGAGAGACTCCACATGATGGATTTGGAAAGCAAATCCAACTTATGATAATGGAAGGATGGTGAAGGGATTGGGACTGTTTAGACTGATAGAGAAGACCTAGGAAAGACGCAGCTGTATTAATGCTAGAGCTGGCAAGCAAGTTAGAGAAGATGACAGATTTTCTTTAATAGAGAGGAAGTGGGACGAGATGACCTGAGGCTCCAGTGTTCTGCTAAGCTCTTTTCCCATTTGCAGTTCTGATTGACAGACAAGGAAAATCTTGTTAATTCATCTTTCATGTTCTCAGATGAGAATGATTTTATAGTTCAGGATTTTAAATTAAATTATTATGCTGCTGTGTCTTTGACAAAATCACAGTATAGAAAGTATTGTCAATTCTATTGCTCAGTATTTCTCATTCACAAATTTGTCAGATAAAATTCAGAAAGACTTGAGTACCACTTCTTATTGGGAAATTGCCCTTGTTGCCTCGTTTGCCAGGGAACTTAGAGCCACACTATTCCTCATCTGAATGAAGTAAAAGACTTAAGCCAGGTACTTGGTATATCGATTTCACCACTTTTTAAAAAGATTTTATCTGTTGATTTTAGAGAGGAGAGAGAGAGAAGGGGGGAGGATCAGGAAGCATCAACTAGTAGTTGCTTTTCATATGTGCCTTCACTGGGCAAGGTTTTGAACCAGTGACCTCAGTGTTCCAGGTCAATGCTTTATTCACTGCACCACCACAGGGCAGGGTCCCTGCTTTATTTGTCAGAAGAATACCTGGTCATATTCAATGCTTATGAATATTTGCTTAATTAATGAAGATTGGCCCTGGCCACCTGGCTCAGTGGATAGAGTGTCAGCCCAGCATATGGATGTCCCAGGTTCAATTTGCAGTCAGGACACAGAGGAGAAGTGACAATCTATTTCTCTTCCTCTTCCTCTCCCCTTTTCTCCCTCTTCCCCTCTTGTAGCCAGTAGCTCGATTGGTCTGAGCATTGGCCCTGGGTGCTGAAGGTTGCTCAGTTGATTCATATGTTGGCCTCAGGCACTAAAAATAGCTTTGTTGATTCAAGCATTGGCCCTAGATAGGGATGCTGGGTGGATCTCAATCAGAGTGCATGCAGGAGTCCATCTCACTATCTCCTCTTCTCTCACTTAAAATAATAATAAGTAATAATAATAATTAATGAAGACCCTTAATAATATACATATCAATATTAAAAATACTACTTTTTTTTGCCTGACCAGGCAGGTGGTGGTGCAGTAGATAGAGCATTGGACTGGGATACAGAGGACCCAGGCTCAAAACCCCAAGGTTGGCCTGACCTGTGGTGGCGCAGTGGATAAAGCGTCGACCTGGAAATGCTGAGGTCGCCGGTTTGAAACCCTGGGCTTGCCTGGTCAAGGCACATATGGGAGTTGATGCTTCCTGCTCCTCCCCCCTTCTCTCTCTCTCTCTCCTTTCTAAAAAAATGAATAAAAAAATAAATAAATAAAAAAGTCTTTAAAAAACAAAAACAAAAACAAAAAAAAAAAAACCCCAAGGTTGCCAGCCTGAGCGCAGGCTCATTTGGTTTGAACACAGCTTACCAGCTTGAGCTCAAGGTCACTGGCTTGAGCAAGGGGTCACTTGATCTTTTGTAACCCCCCAGTCAAGGCACATTATGAGAAAGCAATCGATGAACAACTAAGGTGCCACAATGAAGAATTGATGCTTCTCATCTCTCTCCCTTACTGTCTGTCTGTCCCTATCTGTCCCTCTCTCTGTCTCTGTCACAAAAAGAAAAAAGAAAAAAAATACTACTTTTGAAGAATATTTAATTATATGGGAAATATTAATAATACAATTCCCGGTGATAAGTAAGGTTGCAAAATTGTACATACACACCATGTTTCTAACTTAGTGAAATACATATTTTTGTTTGGGTTTATTACATAGTATTATATAATACTCCAATATGAAAAGTGGTTATTTCTAAGCTATGTTAAATGGAATTTTTCTTTTTTTAGTCTTGATATTTTTCTTACCTTTTACGACAGCATGGATAGCCCTAGAGAGTATTATGCTAAGTGAAGTAGCCAGTCAGAGAAAGAGAAGTACCATACCATCTCACCTGTCCATGGCATCTGATGAAGAAGATAATCTAACAAACAAAGTAGAAACAGAAGCGTAGGAACAGAGACCAGACTGACAGCTGTCAGAGGGGAAAGGGTAGAGGGTGGGTGAAAACAGAGAAAGGATTAAGCAAGGAAAGAATCTCCTAGACATGGACTGTATGGTGGTCACCAGAGAGAAAGGGAGGCAGGAGAGTTAGAAGAAGGTAAAAGGGGGGACAAATGGTGATGGATGGAAACTTGACTTGGGGTGGTGAACACACATATACGGATAGATGATGTATTGTGGAATTGTACAGCTGAAGCCTACAAGATTTTATTAACCAATGTCGCCCAAATAAATTCAATAACAATTTAAAAATAAAAAATACTTTTCAAATATTCCTTAATGAGCTTATATTATTTTAACTTTTAATGAAATTAATGCATATGAATAGTTTAAAATCTCAATTTTAATAGCATTACACAAATATTAATCCCTTGCCTATTCTCTCCCCTTTTCTTGTTGCACAAAGGTAACTGCTTTCAAATATTTTCACTGTAACAAAAAGAAATAGTAAATCTGAATAGCCCTTTATGTGTTAAATAATGGAGCTACAGAATAATCAGGACATAGAAATATAATCAAATAAAAATGTAGGCATTTTTTTCTCTACCAGGAAGAGAAACAATAGAAAAAGCTTATAGAGCCAGGATCCAGGGCGTAGTGGTTAGAACGCCGCCCCGAGCTCCAAGGTTTGCCTGGTTGGGACTCCGAGGTTTGCGGTTGCCTGTTTGGGGCTTGACCCCTGAGGTCGCTGGGCAGGGCACACGTCAAATAATCAGTGGCACAACTCGGTGGAACAACAAGTTGATGCCTCTCTCTCTCTCTCTCAAAAAAAAAAAAAAAAAAAGAAAACCAATATATAATGTTTAAGATATAAAAACAAAAATAAAAAAAAAGAACTAGCAAATAGAAGCAGTTGTTTAGAAATGTGTTAGAAAAGAAAAACAGCTAAAAAATTTGAAAGCAGTTTCTTTTAAAATTTTCTTATATTTTTTTTTGTAAGTTTGCAAAAGGCACACATGCCTTTGGTTAAAAACACAGATCAAACAGCATCATTTGCAACATACAGTGACAACTGCTGGCGTTCTTGTTGACTTGGAGCTGTGTTTATTTTTTACTTAGCTTGAGTTACATGTGTTTTAATATTGTAAGGTATCTAAAATTCATTTTGGAAGCAAACTGGCATATTAGTTTTATTTTATTTATTTATTTTCTGTGTCAGAGACGGAGGGAGAGAGAGAGGGACAGATGGGGACAAACAGACAGGAAGGGAAGGGGAAGCATCAGTTCTTTGCTGTGGCACCTTAGTTGTTCATTGATTGCTTTCTCATATGTGCCTTGACTGGAGGGCTACAGCAGACCGAGTGACCCCTTGCTCAAGCCAGCAACCTTGGGCTCAAGCTGGTGAGCCTTGCTCCAATCAGATAAGCCTGCGCTCAAGCTGGCGACCTTGGGGTTTCGAACCTGGGTCCTCCGCATCCCAGTCCAATGCTCTATCCACCACGCCGTCTGGTCAGGCAGTTTTATATTTTTTTAAGATTTTTTATTTTATTGATTTTTAGAAAGAGGAAAGAGAGAAAGGAGGGCAGGGAGGGGAGGAACAGGAAGTATCAACTTATAGTTGCTTCCCATGTGTGCCTTGACCAGGCAAGCCTGGGACCTCGAACCAGTGACCTCAGCATTCCAGGTTGATGCTTTATCCACTATGCAACCTCAGGCCAGGTGCTATTATTTTTAATAATAATTGGATTCCTGACATCCAGAAAATACGTGTACATCAACTTTACCATGTATTCTAGCTTCTTGGTGCTGTTGTCAACATTCAATTATGGTTCTATGAAGTGCTAAGATACATTTTGGATTGTCCCTGTTGTATTTTAAACGTGTAACCAGTAAACTCTCCCTTCTAATCTTTTACAACCTCATTCCAATCTCTCTTAGTCATTTTAGCATCTTCCTTCTGTCCCTCCCCCACCTAATTTGTGCCTTGTCCAAGCTCTGTTCTTTCCCTTACTACATTTGTTTTAACCTTTAAAGCCCATGCTGCCATTCAGTGCTTTTGTTATCACTTAGAACAAGGTCTTCACTGTGCCCGCCTTCAGGAGAGCAGCTGACGGAACTCCTTCCTTGCTTCCGGAAAGGCCGTCGCCATCTTAGGTGCAGTGCAACCACACTCAGAGTTGATTTTGTCACACAGAACTCAGAACGTCATGGACAGAGTGCGCGCCTCCTTTATCTGCTGGCCTTGTCCTGCCCTTACTGCTCTGCGGGAGTAGTTTGACAAGGGCGGTAGAGCTTGTTTTCAGTCTATTTTCATTTTTAAATAACCTGACACTGATTTCTTAAGGATTCTGTTTCAGGATGTTTCAAAAGTTGATCGGTATTTCACTGTCCACAGTTTTACTACCCATTGTATTTTATTCAGGCCTGCCCATTGGGGAGTAGTGTGTTTTCATTCGCAGCTTCCAGCTCTGCCCTGGAATACCGTACTGCAGGTAGACGTCTGAGCATTGGACTGATTCTGTGAATGGGAATATGAGTAAGACAGAGCCTAGAATGCAAGTAGGAAATGGCAGACTTCTCACTGAAGTCACCCATTTGTGGGGGCTCCATAAGAGGAGAGATCCAATGGATGAGAAAAGTAGACAGTTTCATGCAGGCGAGTCTTTTCCCTGAGCGGGAGCGCTGGGCCTGACTGACCTGCGGTGGCGCATGAGATAGAGCGTCAGCCTGGAGCGCTGAGCTCGCCGGTTTGAAACCCTGGGCTTGCCTGGTCAAGGCACATACGAGAAACAAATTCTAGGAGTTGATGCTTCCTGCTCTCCTCTTTCTAAAATTAGTAAATACAATCTAAAAAATAAACAAAAAACTGAACAAACAAACAAAAGAAGAGCTCTGGTGGAAAGGACAGCTTCACCAGAGCCCAAGCCTTTGGGGGATCCCGAAGGACTGAGCCGGTAGCTTTGGTGTAAGTAAGTTTGTCTTCAAATTCACCCCCTCTGCTGTTATTCCATTACACATGAGGGTCTGATTCATGCTCCCAAGGGTTCCTTGACATATAGCTTCCCTATTCTCAAATCTTCAAGGGCCTTCCAAAGTTGACACCAGACCTTTATTTCCAGCCTCATTTCCTATGACGCCCAGCTGTAACCAAACTGGTCGCCTCCTCTCTCTCAAGCCTGCGAGGTATAGCTCCCTCCCTCCCTTCCCCCTGAATTCTCTACATGTCTTATCACAGGGCCTGGGTTCTGTCCCACCATAGTTAACTGTGTGATATTCATCAAATTATTCTTCCTTTTGGAGCCTCCATTTTCATATATGTATATATATATGGGACAAATAGACTGAACTAGGCGACTTCTTCATAGGGTCCCTTTGGACTTTATCATCACGTGGGTTAACACCAGCATCAGCCTTTTCCTTGGATGCCCCACGACACAAGGCCCTTTCCTTCCATTCACTTTTGGGGATTGTAGTTAACACTCTTATGTCCTGTCTTCAGCTGCTTTTTGAGGATACGTTCGTAATCAAGAAAGCCCGGTGCTAGAGCTAATTTGTTTCCCTCGGATGTGGGTGAGGAGGAGGACCACTGGACACGTTCTACGTGGGACTTCCAGCCTGTGTCTAGAAGCTGGGAAGAGATGGGATCGGAAAAAGGTTTTCTCTTGTGCCCTGTGACGGGAGAAAGAGATGTTTGTTTGAGGCCGGGCACAGGCTTCTGTCAGATGACAGCAGAGGATCCCTTCTGCGCTGCAGTGAGGCCTCAGGGTCTGCACTGACTCTGCGGTGGGCCTTCAGTGCCAGCTTCTCAGGATCCGGACGATCACTTCATCTCTCGCTGTGTGTTTCAGGGCCCTGTTTGATTATGACCGGACTCGGGACAGCTGCCTGCCAAGCCAGGGGCTCAGCTTCTCCTATGGTGACATTCTGCATGTCATTAATGCCTCTGATGATGAGTGGTGGCAGGCGAGACTCGTGACCCCACACGGAGAAAGCGAGCAAATTGGTGTGATCCCCAGTAAGAAGAGGTGAGTTGTCACGATCACGAGCGACCTTCCTCTCTCCTGGGGACCGATTTCTTTTTCTACCAGTTATTCTGGAAGTTGCCTGAGAGCAGGCAGTGTCCTTTATTATTCCTCTTTGGTAGAGAGTTGGCGCTCAGGACATGGTTATGGCTCAGTGAGCCAAACAGTGGCTGTCAGGCCCATGGAAACCCAGGGCTGAGACTGCCTGTTCGCTGGTGGTGACAGCACTGTTTCTGACTCTGACACAGGGTGGAAAAGAAAGAGAGAGCGCGATTGAAAACCGTGAAGTTCCATGCCAGGACAGGGATGATCGAATCCAACAGGGTAAGCGGGGCCCCCACGGGCATCGGGCAGATGTGAGGATGAGTAAGAAGCTTGGAGTCTGTCTGGTGGCTCAGATTGCTGGGGACCACAAAAGAATGTCTCTCTCTCGGGGCCGGGCTCTGTCCTGTGACAGCACATGGGCTACTTCTCCAAGCAGAGGGAGGACACTGAGACCCTCCTGCCCCCGGGCCGCTGGAGTCAGGCTGTCGGCAAGGCTGACGGGCTCAGGCCACGTGAAACCGCCGCGGGGTCTCCCTGGCCACAGACGCCAGCCCAGAGCTCTGACTGCCCCTCAGACCACACAAGGCTCAAGGGCTTGTTCTGTTCACCCCTGTTTTCTGTGAGCTTCGCAGGCCAAAGAAGTTCGGCGCAGTAGAGGGAAGAGAGACACGGAGTAGGTGGCTCTGTGTCAGTGGCACCTTAGGGCCTGTGTCCAGGAGGCTACAGTGACCTTTGTGCTTTAGGAAGTACCAGTGAGTGCTGTGAGTCTGGATTAGGTAGAAACCTCTAACATCCCTACAACATTTTCCTGTAAACATAATTTTCCTCTTACATCAACTTTCATTTAATCTCATAGACTCCATTTGTGAAAAACGGTCTTTTATTTAGCTCACCATTGTCTCCATTTTAGTTTTTCTTGCATGCTTTAAAATCCATTGTTCTGTTTTTTTTTTCTTCTGTCCTTCCCCTCCATCTCATGTTCTTTCACAGTCGATCAAAACGAAACGTAAAAAGAGTTTCCGCCTCTCTCGAAAGTTTCCATTTTACAAGAGCAAAGAAAACATGGCCCAGGAGAGCAGCATACAGGAACGTAAGTAGCAGCAGGGTCCAGAGAGCAGCCATGCACAGCCCCGCCCTCTTCCTTGCCGACTCCGCCCCTGCTGAGAGGACCGGGACAGTGTGTGTGCTGGTGTGTACGTGTGGGCATGCGTGCATGCGCACCTGCCGTTGGCAGAGTCAGGGTAGAAACTGGTCTGCACAGGGAGATGCTGAGTCTTCGTCGTTGGTGGCCCCAAGTGGAGCTGGTTCCTGGGCTGGCGTCGGCAGTGCCCACTGTGGTAACCATGAGCAGTTCTCAGCCATGGTGGCAGGTCTGGAAAACTGGATTTGCAAGAGAACCAGGTCTAGAAACTCGGTGTTGCTCTCCTGGCTTCCTCTCTCATGTTTTCTTTTCCTTAACTCCACTCACCTGTGCCAAGAGAAGAGCCTCTTCCTCGCCGGATGCCTGCAGCTGGGCCTACGTCTTGAGTCGCACACACATGTGTCTGCGTGCAGGATGTCCACATGGCCTCATAGACCTGCTGCCTTCCCAGAGTGATTACAGGGGCAGCTTCCAGAATCACATCCTTCCTTCCTGAAGGGTTAACAGGGAAGGGGGATTACTCAGCATTGCTCGAAGATTTATTCAGAAACACAAAGCTGCTTTGGTAGAAAAAGCCATTTAGCTGAGCTACATTAACTTTTTCTAAACCAATTTAATCCTGAGAAGTATTCATATTCTGACCTATGCGTCAGAAATTAACTGCTCTGACCTAACCTTATCCACCAGGACAGGCTGGTGAAATAGTTCTCCTGTGGTTCATAATGAGTTGTAAGCCTCTGTTCTGCCTCAGAAGGACTGGTCTTGGGGTCCTGGGCTATTGGGGCGGGCTGGACACTGGCTAGTTCCGATAGGGAATGTCCCCAATATAAGCTAGCCTGATTCATAGTGATGGTACCTGTAGGGCACTGCCGTCTGGGCTAGTAATTAGTAGATAGAAGGATGCCCTCATCCAGATGAGGGTGACGGCTCACAGTCCCAGGGAGCTCAGTAAGCAGCACTAGGTGTAGTTTGTTCTGCTGGTGAGCAGCAGGAGATGGTCCCCACAGTTCACCAGATGAATCTCAACACCTGCAAACTGAGCCCGGAAGGGTGCGCTGTTGAGTGGCCCACCTGACGGGTAGGTGTGCCTGTCTGGTGTGGGCTGGAGCTGCCTATGTTTCTGCTCTTCAAGCCGAGCTGGTCTGCCGTGCTCTGCACAGCACGGGACACTGTGAAGTCTCGCCTCACACTGCATGAAGCTCCCCCTGAAGGCCTTGGGCAGACTGAGTCAGCACTGGGGGACAGCTCCTTGGGATGGTGGCATCTCCGCCTAGCTGTCTACCACACAGGGTGTTTGCTCTTTCATGCGCCCTGCCGAGGGAAATGGTGGTTTTAGGGGCAAAGCAGAGGCCTGGGCTCTATAACTACAAATTTAGCCAAAGCATGTGCTTCCGGACACGGAAAGTCCCCTGCCCCATGGGCCTGCGGGCTGTAGGCCACCTGAGAGAGGCTCTTCGCTCCACGGCCTTCTGTAGCACCTCAGGCCGCGTGAAGTCTGGGTGTCTCCTCTGACCTGGGACGTTCTTTCTGGAGCCAAGTTCTTAACCTCACTGTAGCTGTAGGTCTTCATAGTATTTCATACTTCTGTCACTAATGCTCACCTGGCTCTGTATTCTTCCTTCCCCTGTCTTCTTTCTGTTCTCTCTTCTCCCCAATTCGTCCCCTCCCTCCTGCCCTCTTTGTCCTTGCTGTCTGTGAAATCAGGACTTCCCTGGGTTAAGTGACGATTATTATGGAGCAAAGAACCTGAGTAAGTCAAACTTCCACCCCATTAACAATGTTTTTGGCAAGAGTGGAGGTGCTGGGGTTGGGGGCATAGGGGCCGCGGGTGGCGGGGAGGCCGTGGGGAGGGCACCTCAGTGGGAGGAAGGCCAAGTGGCTGCGAATGCCACCCTCTTCCTCTGAATCCCCGGTGCCCTAATAAGAGCCTGTCATTCATGTCTGTCTTTGGTACCTTGAAGTGGTGGGAGCCCACTGCTTGGCATCCCACCTTATAAGTGAGGTGGGCCAAAAATACTTTTCCAGGGTGTCTACTCAGCTCATCTCTAGCCTGTCGCTGAGGGGAAGGGTGCCCACTGGTTGGTGTCTTCTCCCAGTGACCCAGTGCTAAAGAATTGGGCTTCAAAATGAGCTGTTTCTGTCTCTGTGACTGGGGGCGGGAGTCCTGGGAAGTCCTTTACCCAGCGTGCAGCTGGGATCTCCCAGCAGGTCTGGGGACATCCGTGAGCGGATGAGGGCCGGCTTGCCAAAGCATCTCCAAGGGCAGAGCTGGCGGGAGCTTTAGGAGCATTTGGAGACCCTTGCTATCCAGTGCTTTATTTAGCTCACGAAAACCCTGACTAACCTCTCCTCCCTGAAAATAACCTGGGGGTGGAAAACAGGGACTGAGATGGCAGGAGATGGCTCAGGAACTAGCTGGGGGCTAACTCATCCAGTCCTTCCTGGGCAGGGGCCACAGCATGTCATGGTCTGGAACAGTGTCATCGTGGCTGAAACGAGTAGTGTCTCACTCCATAGTTTGCTGTGTCCATGTTTCATCCTCATTCGCCTATTGTCTGGGGAGTGGTGGGCTTTGGTGGAGCCAAGCTATGCCTTGTGCTTACTGTGAGTGTGGCTGCTCGGCGCATGCCTAGATGTGGGCGGGTCCCGAGGGTCTGAGACAGGAGGGCTATCTTGTCCTTCAAGTATTTTTGTTGTCTGTGTTTTGACACGTCTGTCTCCTAGTGGATGGGGGAGTGACCCCTCCCCCTGGGGCCATGATGTCCTTCTAGGTAGCAGTGGCAGGAGGTCTGGTGGTCCCACCAAGTGGCCAAAGCATTGTTACTTGTTGATTGCTCAGCCTTCCCCCCCCTCCCCCCAGTGCGTAGCTTCGTAGTTTGGGAGCCCCACACAGTCCTGGACTTTGGGGCCTCTGCTTTGGAGAGAAACGCAAGAACAGCCTGGTCCCTGGACCTCTCTTTGCTGCCCCTGCCTTTCCTGTCCCGTTGGCAGCCTTGGGAGATAGATGAATTGTGACGTAGGGTTTGGAGGCTGCCCGGTGTCAGTTCTGTGGCTGAGATAGAGAGGATGCTGCCGGAGCAGGGGAGGCTCGTGGTATAGAGGGAAGGGCTCGGCAGCCTGGGAGGGCCCGGGGCCC
Source organism: Saccopteryx leptura (assembly GCF_036850995.1). Taxonomy (NCBI): domain Eukaryota; kingdom Metazoa; phylum Chordata; class Mammalia; order Chiroptera; family Emballonuridae; genus Saccopteryx; species Saccopteryx leptura. The sequence goes on along the minus strand of NC_089516.1, from coordinate 66,245,291 downwards.
AGGGTGGGAGCTGTGCCTCCCACTTGGTAGCTTGGACGTGGCAGGTGGCCTGTAGCCTCGTTTGGTTGACAGCTCAGTGTCTCGCTCTTGGAGCATTTTGAGTTTTGTGCTGCGTGTGACTTCTCAGTGGTGATTTCTGAATCGGAGTCTCTTTCTTGTTGGCTTGCAGAGGGAGTGACATCCAACACCAGTGACAGCGAAAGCAGTTCCAGTAAGTGTGTGTCGTTCTCTGCCATGTCATGTTGCTCCACTCTGTCCCAGCCACCGTCATTCCTGCGTCATGGCTGCCGCTTCTGTTCAGAGGCCCTTGCTCCTTTCAGCCGTGTTCACTGAGGTCCCGGAGATGCTGTGGACAGGGTTTAGGCTATGGATTCAAGGAGTGTAGTGGCCCTGCAGGCCTGCCTGGGACCTGCCTTAAAAGCAGCCCTTGGGTCCCGGGAAGGGAGAACTGCCACTTTTACAGATTTGCTCAAAGACCAAAAGAAAAATGGCTTCTCTGGGAACTGTCCTGAATCGCCTTGCCAGGCCCCTAGGATCTCCTGGGCTAAGGCTTGGGGTCCTTGCCTTTCAGCCAGGTTAAATGATTGTGTAGCTGCCCCGTTTTCCTTCAGAGACCCCCGGGCTGAGCCAGAGAAGCCACAGTCCTGATCCCGTGAACTTTGGGAGCTCTGGCTCGTCCGGGGCTGTGGCTGGAGGCCTTGTAAAATGTGCCCAGGGGTCCGTGGCTCAGAGGAAGCCTGTGAGCCAGCATCCCGGGGCTCGGTGCAGGCACTGTCGCCTTCCCTGGCGCCGCCGCCAGTGCTCTGGGGACTCTGGGCACCTGGCACGGAGGGCATGGCAGCTGTTCGGGGACCACTCAGCATTTTCAGGGTCTGTGAGGGGAGAGCAGATCTCAGCATTGCTCTTAAAGGGCACTAGGCATCTTAGCCCAGCCTTGTGCTACTTTTCTGGATGCTTCTTCCAGTGAAGGGGAGACGGGTAGACCCTTCAGAGGCCAAAGTTAGGTGGTGTGCCTCCTCCAGTTGAACTTTCCCTGTGATTCTTACCAGAGCAGGGGGGCAGCTGAGCACAGTTGACTCTTACCTCTAACTGCAGTTCCTCAAAAATTGGGGTGGTTTCGGTGCAGGCTTCGTGATTTCTGGGTCATGACCCTTTGCTCAGCTACCTTATGCTGAACAAGAGGACCCTGACTCCTGTCCCGGGCCGGGGAGGGCTTCCTGTCCTCTTTTGCCAGTTGGAAACAGGCCCCCAGGGCAGGGGTGAGCAGGCACGACTTGACCGGGCTGTTCTCCCACACAAATGGGTGTGAGGTGAATGTTGCAGGAAGACCAGGACACACAGAGGCAGGTTGGGAAGTGCTAACATGTCTCCTTTGTGTTGCAGAAGGACAAGAGGATGCTATTTTGTCGTATGAACCAGTGACTCGGCAAGAAAGTAAGCCCTTTTCTGAGAGTCCTGCCATCCAGCCTGTCTTGCGGTCCTGGGGCCCTGCGCAGTGCTGGGCGGTGGCGGGAAGGGCGTGGGGGAGCCCGGCCTGCCGTCCTCCCCTGGTTGCCGCTGTCAGAGCCTGGGTGGCCTCGCGGAGTGCGCCCCTGCCCCGCCCGTGCGCCCCCACCCTGCCTGTGCTCGCTCCCAGGGTGTCTTCCTCAGACGAGGACAGATTGACAGGGATGGCCGAGGGTGATTTCAGTGGCTGTGGCCGCTGCTAAAAGGGAGGTCCTGGTCAGCTCCCTTCAGTGGCGGGTCTGAAAGGACCTGCTTGGCTTCTGGGGCCCATGTGGCGATTTCTCCTGAATCTGTTGGAGGGGGAGCTGCTTCAGGTTTCAGAATTGCCTGGGACTTAGATATTCTCAAAGTAAAGGCTCCTTGATGTCTTTGTAGTTAAAAGCCAGCTAATGGCTGTGGATACTGTGCCCTGTCTGAGTGGGGGCCCTGAGCCTCGGTGTTCTGGGCAGACTCTCAGGTAGAATAGGCCGTCCAGTGGGGGGCTTGCTCACTTTCTCCATGGCTCTCTCCCCAGTTCACTACGCCAGGCCTGTGATCGTCCTGGGCCCAATGAAGGACAGAGTCAACGATGACCTGATCTCAGAGTTCCCGCATAAATTTGGATCCTGTGTGCCACGTAAGAGCCCGGGAAGGCATGGGTCTGGGAGGTTGGTGCTCTGCAATTTGTTGCTCTGATGTGTGCCCTGGGAGCAGGATGCTCTAATACCTGGAAGAGGTCAGGAAGCAGTAGACCCCCCCCCCCAAGCTGATGGGGTTAGGAGGACTGTGAGGTCAGAGCGGCCTGCTCACGCCCTTGGAGAGACGTTTGAGTGCTGATGGTCGGGAATGATAGGACCAGTGGGAGCCCAGGCCAGGTGCGGGCTGCTGTAGCACCTTGGTTCAGGAAACCCCAGCCGTGTGGTCCAGTTGAAGCTAACGTAAATAGCCCCGTGTATGAGACCTGAGATTAGAGAAGTAGGCAAAACAGACTTCTTTCCAGCTGCCTTCCCCGCTCATTTAGCTGTTGGAACGGCCTAGCACCCAGGCCAGAGAGGAGCCTGTTGCCCTTTGGCTTGGGGCAGGAGTCATCGTCCTTGGGCTGCACAGTGTTTCCATTCTTCCTCCAGATACGACCCGGCCGCGGCGTGAGAATGAGGTGGACGGCCAGGACTATCACTTTGTGGTATCGCGAGAACAGATGGAGAAGGACATCCAGGACAACAAGTTCATCGAGGCCGGCCAGTTCAACGACAATCTCTATGGGACCAGCATCCAGTCGGTGCGGGCAGTCGCCGAGAGGGTAAGGACAGCAGACGGCCCTGCTGAATAGATGACGCTCAGAGGGAACACAGACATGTTCCTGCTGGAGTTCCGGCAGGATCTCCGTCCTCCCAGGCCCACCGGGTGGCACTGCTGACCAAAGCCACGCCTGCCCTGCATGTCTCTTCCATGCAGCTCACCCCAGAGTGTCACTTGCCTGAATATGGAAACCCCTATAGACATGGCCATTTCTGGGTAGCAGGAGCATCTCTGGGTTCGCTCCCACGGGGATGTTGGGGTTGCCACTAGGTAGGTGCTTAGGTTGACAGGGAGCGAATGGGCTGATGCAAGTTGTTTCTTTTCCAGGGCAAGCACTGCATCTTGGACGTTTCAGGCAATGCGATCAAGAGACTGCAGCAATCACAACTTTACCCCATTGCTGTTTTCATCAAGCCCAAGTCCATTGAAGCTCTTATGTAAGTGTATGCTGAGACTCCCGCCCGAGGCGAGGCGAGGCGAGGCGAGGCGAGGCTAGGGCTGGGGAAAGGACCAGAAGGCGAAGTGATTGGCTGGACTGCTGGGCGCTGCTGCGGAGACACGGGGTCTGTGCCCAGCCCAGGGCCCGGGGCTCCCACTGTGAGCACCCCGCACATGTTCCTGGTCCGCTGTTAGCCAGGGAACATTTGAGCAGACATGGAGCCCTGGGCCGTGCTGCTCTCAAAGGGCCGCTGAGCAGATTTTCAAGGAGCTAGGGAGCCGTTTCTGTTGCTTGGCACTCAGACTCTGCCTCAGCACTACTTTTCTTTTTTTGTGTGTGGCAGGGAAATGAACCGACGGCAGACGTACGAGCAAGCAAACAAGATCTTTGACAAAGCCATGAAACTGGAGCAGGAGTTCGGAGAGTACTTCACAGGTGAGAACCGCGGCTGTCCAGGCCGTGCCACGTGGGCCCAGCTGACAGCTGCCCCAGAAGGGTCCCCTTGAGGTTGGGACACCTCTCACGGAGTTTGTGGGCGCCTCTGAGGTCGTGTCTGTCTGGAGTGGCGTGCTCATGCCGCCTCAGATCATTCTATTCTTTCTGTCCCCGTGTGCGTGCTCCAGGACAGGCTCCCTCTGTTACTGTATCCGCCCCCACTTCCAATACTAGGCCTCACATGTGCTAGGTGCTGGGCAAATGTTTGTGTTCAGGATGATTCCTTGGTGTGTGTACGTGTGCCACAGAGGTCATCTCCTCAGAGGTTGGCAGTATGTCTGTGTGGTGCACAGTTGACGTGGATGTGCAGGTTGGTACAGGGTCAGCTCTGGCTGGGGTGCCCCTGGGTGAACTGGGACAGCATCCATAACTGTCCTCGTACTCCTTCGGTTTGGGAGCCCCCTTTACTGTGAATGTCTGTGTCCTTGTGCGTGGGGCTGACCTCTGAAAGAGAGCAGATGTGATGGCCCCAGGAGCACTGGCTCTTGCCAGAAATGGTGACTTCCAGCTCCTTCTCTGGATAACCAGGATTTCCTCAGTAATCTGGTTCTGGCTGCTTGAGAAGTGTCAGCTGCTGGCCTCCCTGTGGCCAAGGGCAACATGTGCTGCAAGGTCTGGCATCTAATGGGTGTTCACTAAAAGTTTTGTGAGCAACACATTTTCCTATTCATTGCTACTTAGCATCACTGTCTCAGCACATTGACGTCAAGCCCCGGGCTCGGAGCGCCTGCCAGTTCCCGTGCTGCCGCAGCGCACAGGCGGCAGTTGGGGACCCGGTCCCTGCAGGCGTGCAGGCCGCGTGCCGGGCCAAGCTGTAGGCTGCTTGGGATGGGCCGCGTGCTGGGCTGCGGGGGGTGCTGTGGACCTCAGTAATAATTCTGTTTTCCTCTTCACTTTAGCCATTGTACAGGGTGACTCACTGGAAGAGATTTATAACAAGATAAAGCAAATCATTGAGGACCAGTCTGGGCACTACATTTGGGTCCCGTCGCCTGAGAAACTCTGAAGAAGCCCTGCTACCCTTTCTCTTGTGAACAGAAGAAATCAAGCCCCTCTTCCCTCCTCCCTCTTCATTCCTATCCCCACGGGGAGAACAAATGACTACTGTTCTTGTCCCCTTTTTTAGATGTCAGAAAAATTGAGTTTTCTAGTCCTGTTCTGTTTTTTAATATTTTCGTTTTGTTTGCATTGATTTCGGGGGGATGATGCCATCTCACTCATCATGTGACTGTGCCCGTTCCTGCATGGACCTTTCCCAAGCGCTAGCACAGGTGCAAACCCATCAGAGTCATTGTTTTCATGAAACTCAAACGGAAGCGAAGAGAGGAGGACTGACGGAAGGATCGAGTCTGGCCAGCGGCACGGCTTCGGAGCGAGCTCAGTGCGCCACGTGAGGGGCACCCTGCGCAGCTCCGCCTATCTCTGCTGCTGTCCCGCGGCCTTGGTCGGTGCGAAGTCACAGCGACAGAAAGTATCTTATTTATATACAGATATATATATATATATGTAATTTAAAATATATAGAAATTATTATATATATATATTATACACTCTCATATAATATATATATATATATATCACACCTTTGGACTAGAAAATCTATGGAGACTTCATCAATGGTACTGTGTTCCTAGAGAAATGCTTTAATTTTCATATTGCAATCAGATGGCATCTTATATTCCCACCTGGTTGGGGAGGGACTGAAAGTGGTAGTGAGTGAGCGCTCAGTTGCTCTCTGGAGAGTCGGAGGGGCTGCCAGGGGCCTCTGGGAAGGGACACGGGGGCCGGCAGGCAAGGCAATGGCCACCAGGCAATGGCCACCCTCGCACTGCGGCCAGAGAGCGGGAATGGCGAGCGATGCTCTGTGTTAAATTGCCCATTGTTTTATGCCACCTGATGTGTCTGCATGAGAGATTTCCTTTTTGTTCATTTTTAAGCTGCTGTTAAACCAAAATCATGTTGTGCTACTGTATCAGCCTTTTCATTATTCCAAATTTTACTTTTACTATTTAAGTGAATGTGTAGAATCCAGTTCGACAGTGTTCTAAAGGCTCGTGATGTCGATTTGCCGGGCCTCGTGGTGGAGTCGGTGAACCGGACTGGGCCTCTGAGTCCGCAGGAGGGGCAGGGGGCTGGTGAGACCTGGAGACTGGGTCTAGGCTCCGCACTGCATCTGGCCCTTCCCTCACCTGCCTGGGCCACGCTGGGCTCAGCTGAGGCCCCTCCACAGCGCCTAGCAACATGGACAGGAGTCACCTGCCTTCCAGTTCTGTGCTGGGACAGTGGGACAGCACTGTGCTTGGCCAGCCATGTACCAAGAAGTTTGATTTTTTTTTGCACCTGTTTCATATGCCTCAGCCTGGCCCCCATTACAGCAGGCAGCTTAGTGCTCCTTCGAGGAGGACAGAGACTTCTGCGCTGTTGGGTCGGCTGTGGACCGGAGACTGACATGCCAGTGAGATGTGAACCCTGCGGCCCCTTTCCACAGTCTGACAGCGGTGACTGTGGTCAGGGAGTGTGTCTTTGACCACAAATGCAGGCAACACGTGTGGCTTAGGCCCCATTCCACCGTGGTCCTTGAAGCCACCGTGCCTCTGTCACCTCCACACTGGAGGCGTGACATGGGAGAAGACTGTAGATGTCCTTGGCCCCTTAGGTTTGAGTCTGTTGTTTCCTAGGCCAGAGTGTAATGAGCAGTATGAGTGACACCATGTTGAAGACACTTGGAGTGCTCCCAGCCAAATTTAGGAAATTGGTGACAGTTCTCCTAGCAGCAGAACGAGGGTAACTGTGAAGAGCGGGGCCCAGACAGGGTGAAGGAAGGGCCGCAGCTCTAGGCAGGCCATGCACTGGGTTGAAGGCACAGCGGGGAAACGAGATGGCCAGTTCTGACTGGAGAGGAGGGGAGCAGGGAGCATTGCTTTCTCGGCTGTTAAGTGATAGAAGTGTGAACAGTGCTCAACCCTTGACCCCTCCCGGGGAAGAAAAGCAAAGATTCAAAGTAAGCATGACACTTGTTGGTTTACCAGTGTTCCTTCCAAGGAGACATATATTTTTTAATAAATGATAGTTGCAATGAACTGTGGCTCAGCGACCTTCTTGAAGTCATTGGGAAGGGAGGGGTGGGTCACTGACGGGGGAAAAAAGTCTCAAACCTTTGGGGGCCAAAAGGTTCTCTACTTAGTGATCAGTAACTGACTGGGTCAGACATTCCTCTGGATGGTTCTGGACCCCTGTGGTCATGGCGGGTCCTCTGTGAAAGTTACAGTATCAGCCTTCCACCCCAGACCCCAAAACGGTGCTTCAGATAGCATCACCCAGGTCTGGGAATGGGACCCCCACATCCTTGGTGGCAAAATGCTGACCTTTTCCCCAAAGGTGCACAGGATGGGAAAAGCCTACTGCCTCAGAGAGGTTTGTTAGAGAAAGTACAGGCCAGGTTAGGGCAGAGAACTGGGCAATATACCAGCATGTGGTGCAGAGTGGCAGTCATCCGTACAGGTCTCTGAACAGAGGAGTGCTTAGATCATGTGTTTGTGACACAGTCGACGTCACTGCAGCTGGTGGGGCGAAGCCTGAGGAAGTACTGTCTTGAGGTCAAGAACGATGCTGACTGAATGAGTGTACCTGACGTGTGTGGGCTGACCACACTGAGGATGAGCCTTACCAGTTTGGTGTCTTACAGTTTGCAGGATGTGTCCTTCCATACGTTCTCATTGGCTGAAAGCAACCTAACAAGAGGGGAGCCCCCAAAGTGCTCTGTGGGGTCCACGGGAATCCTGTTCCTAAGTGCAAAGGGGAGAAAGAGCAGGCCTGTAGCTACACTGTGTTGATACTTCAAAGTGCTGTCCCTTCTTGAGGAGGTGCTGCTGAAGAAAATTCACCCCCAGCAACTTGGGACATTGAAGGGAGACAGCCCTGTCTTCCCCTGAGCTCTGCTGCGACCTGATGATGAAGCCCTGTCTCCACACGGGTTAGCTCTGGGGTCTCCCTGACTCTGCTGCTGATGGCACCTCATGGCCCCTCTGTCTCTGCATCTATAACAGACCTTCAATTACAGTGTTCGCAGGCTGATACTCATGACTACATAAAATATCTGTTCAGGTACAAATGACCAACTTAATCTTAAAGGTGAAAAAGTGCTTCTAGGAAGTAGCTAATGAGGCCTGACCTGTGGTGGCACAGGGGAAAGATGGTTGACCTGGGACACTGATGTCGCCTATTCAAAACCCTGGGCTTATCTGGTCAAGGCACAAATGGGAATTAACTACGTACTATGGGTTGATGCTTCCCGCGCCTCCTCCTCCTCTCTCTAAAAACCAATAAATAATCTAAAAAGAATAAAAAGAAAGGAGCTAATCCCTGGCAGGCTGGCTCAGTGGTAGAGCGTCAGCCCAGCGTGTGGAAGTCCTGGGTTTGATTCCCGGCCAGGGCACACAGGAGAAGCGCCCATCTGCTTCTCCACCCCTGCCCCTCTCCTTCCTCTCTGTCTCTCTCTTCCCCTCCCACAGCCAAGGTTCCACTGGAGCAAAGTTGGCCCGGGTGCTGAGGACGGCTCCATGGCCTCCACCTCAGGTGCTAGAATGGCTCTGGTTGCAACAGAGCAACACCCCAGATGGGCAGAGCTTTGCCCCCTGGTGGGCATGCCAGGTGGATCTCGGTTGCGCATATGCAGGAGTCTGTCTCTCTGCCTCCCTGCTTCTTACTTCAGAAAAATACATTAAAAAAAAGTAGCGCCTGACCAGGTGGTGGCGCAGTGGATAGAGCGTCGGACTGGGATGCGGAAGGACCCAGGTTCGAGACCCTGGGGTTGCCAGCTTGAGCGCGGGCTCATCTGGCTTGAGCAAAAAGCTCACTACCACGGACCCAAGGTCGCTGGCTCGAGCGGGGGGTTACTCAGTCTGCTGAAGGCCCGTGGTCATGGCACATATGAGAAAGCAATCAATGAACAACTACGGTGTCGCAACGAAAAACTAATGATTGATGCTTCTCATCTCTCCCCGTTCCTGTCTGTCTGTCTCTGTCTATCCCTCTATCTGACTCTCTCTCTGTCCCTGTAAAAAAAAAAAAAATTAAAAAAAAAGTAGCTAATGAAAGCAAAATCTTAACCACAAACAAGTGGAGAAGTTGTGCTTAAGGATGAACCTAATATGGGTGCAGAATGGTAGCGGGCCTGTGGAGAGGATATGGCGAGAAAGGGTGTGGTTATGTTCGCTTCGGCAGCATAGATACAAAAAAGAACAGTACAGAGAAAATCAGCGTGGCCCTTGTGCAAGGATGACACAAATTTGTGAAGCATTCCATATTTTTTCAATGCAATAAACATTTTTTTAAAAGTTGTGGTTGAAAAGGGACACTGGGCTCCAGCAGGGGGGTTGGTACTGAAAGCAATGGAGCCCTTTCCTCAAGGACAGTGCTTGCCTGGTGCCAACACTAGAATCCCAAGATGTCAGAAATCCTCATAGAAATGGGCCAAGTGGGTGTCCAGAGAGGCAGGAGCTCTGTCGAGAACCCCCAGCGAGCAGGCTGGGCTTAGGTGCACCAGCTGCCTGGCTAGCCTTCTTGCTGTTGGCGGTACTCGGTCAGGCTGTTTCCCCCAGTTTTCCCCTTAGGCCTTGTTCCCACCTAGGATTTAATGGCCTTGATACCATTAATCCTTTTATTCATTCAGTCAGTTCCTTGTCACCTCTCAGACATTTTATTATCATAACTAACTTTCTGAAGCTCAAAATCCACCTTCCTCAGAGACCTCATTCTTCCCCCATTGCTGCCCAGAGCTAGCAGAACTGGCCCCTGTGCAGCTCACTTCCTACCCAGCAGATACGGTGTGGGTCTCAAGCCCTGATCCCAGCAGGACTCCCCTGCAGAGCTGTGCCAGTGTCAGTGTGACACCCACTGGTAGCTTCCTAATTCAGCCGGATGAACTACCTGCATGCCCTCCCCCTCCCGTCCATGGCACTCTAACCAGAAGTGTGTATAACACACTTTGAAAGACTAAAAGGGGATGGTCTGAGAAAGATTCAGACCTGCCTGTGCAAGAGGATCTTCTCACTGGCCCTCCTGTGTCCACAAGTTATCCTCCACATAGCGGACAGAATTCACGATCTAAAGTGCTCTCCCTTCGCCTGACCAGGTGGTGGCGCAGTGGAGAGAGCATCAGCCTGGGATGCAGAGAACCCATGTTTGAAACCCCGAGGTCAACGGCTTGAGTGCAGGTTCATCCGGCTTGAGCAGAGACTCACCAGCTTGAGCGAGGGGTCACTGGCTTGAGTGTGGGATCATAGACATGATTCCATGGTCGCTTCTTTGAGCCCAAAGATCGCTGGCTTGAAGCCCAAGGTTGCTGGCTTGAGTAAGGGGTCACTGAGTCAGCTGGTGCCCCTGGTCAAGGCACATATGAGAAAGCAATCACTGAACATTAGAAAGTGCCACACTACAAGTTGATGCTTCTCATCTTTCTCCCTTCCTATCTCTGTCTCTCTCTCTCTTTCTCTCTCTCTCTCTCTCTCTCACACACACACACACACACACACACACACAAACCCCACAGGGCCCTGGCCGGTTGGCTCAGTGGTAGAGCATCGGCATGGTGTGCAGGAGTCCCGGGTTCGATTCCCGGCCAGGGCACACAGGAGAAGCGCCCATCTGCTTCTCCACCCCTCCCCCTCTCCTTCCTCTCTGTCTCTCTCTTCCCCTCCTGCAGCCGAGGCTCCGTTGGAGCAAAGTTGGCCCAGGTACTGGGGGTGGCTCTGTGGCCTCTGCCTCAGGCGCTAGAATGGCTCTGGTTGCAACAGAGCATCGCCCCAGATGGGCAGAGCATTACCCCCTGGTGGGCATGTCGGGTGGATCCCAGTCGGGCGCATGTGGGAGTTTGTCTGACTGCCTCCCCATTTCCAACTTCAGAAAAATACAAAAAAAAAAAACCCCCACAAAAATCAGTGGATCAGCTTGGTGTGGTGGATGAGTGGAAGAAGGAAGTATTTATGTCCCTCCACTGACTCCAATCTTCTTGTCCAAGGTACTTGTGTTTTCACCTGTGACCAAGCCTCTTGTTCCAGCTCAAATGTCATTTTCTATGATGTCACTGGTCATTCCGTTCTCTTTTGCACCACTCTAGCAGCTCATACTGACCTGTTCTTCCTTGCGTGGTAGCTATTTATCCACACAGTACCTCTTCAACTAGATTAAAAGCTCTACAAGGCTGGGACGGCATCCAGTGTCTTTATGTCCCTCAGAGCAGCTAATACACGCCAGATGAATGACCTTTTCCTTTCTGGACTTCACGGTCTTAATATAAAGTATAAGGAAGTTGCACAGACGATGTTGAAGGCTTCTCCCATTCATGAGGATAAACTAGAATTGTCAAGGACATGTACTGTGCTGACCACCACCCAAGACAGTTCGTGCCTTTCACAAATTTTCAATTCACAAAAGCCAATAAACATTGATGCTAGTAGCATAGGAGGCTTAAATACAGCTGTCAGAGGACAGGGCACATGAGCACAGGAAGTTTACATGCAATGAAACATTTACATGCATTCTGGGGATGGGTTCCCAGTTAGGCAGAGGGGTAGAATTCTAGGACAACTTAGAAATGAAAGAAACTGTCGCCTGGCCTGTGGTGACGCAGTGGATAGAGCGTTGCCCTGAAATGCTGATGGTGCTGGTTTGAAACCCCTGCCTTGCCCACATATGGGAAGCAACTAGTATGAGTTGATGCTTCCTGCTTCTTCACCTCTTTCTCTCTTTCTGTCTCTGTCTCTTTTAAATTCTTTTTTTAAATTTTTTTTTATTTTTAGAGAGGAGGGGGGAGATAGGGAGAGAGAGATAGAGAGAGAGAGAAGTGGGAGGAGCAGGAAGCATCAACTCCCATATGTGCCTTGACCAGGCAAGCCAGGGTTTTGAACCAGCAACCTCAGTGTTTCCAGGTTGACGCTTTATCCACTGTGCCACCACAGGTCAGGCTCTCTTTCTGTCTCTGTCTCTTTTAAAAAAATAGAAAAAGTTGAAATAAAGGGTACTGATTCTGAGGGCTTACAGTAGGACAAGGAAGGCGTGCTTGGGAAATACGGAGTGGACGTGCCAAATGTGCCACCAGCTGCCGCAGAAAGAGAGTTCAGGTGCCCTGTGTGGCAAATAGAAGTTGCTGGCAGGATGGATCTGAGGGCAGCAGGCCGCGGAAGAGCAGTGGCAGTGCGCACACCGACCGAGGGGGGCAGGCAGCTGGCCTGGCGCCCTGCAGGGTACACACCAGCCTTCTCTCTCAGTCTGTGTTCCTTAAATGCAATGGAAGGTTTTCAACTTGCAACTTTTCTTGAGGAAGTAAAAACGTGGATGAAGTACCTCTCTGTTCTGGTTTATCAGAGATAAACCTAAGCAGGGTAAGGGGAAAGATGAAAAGAAAAGAAAAAAAAAGACAAACTAAATCATGACATAAAGGTAAAGAGATCCTAAAAAGGTCAAAGGGGAAAACGGGCTCCTGGGGTTGAATTGGCTCATTCTAGAAAAGAGATAGGAAACAATAGAGAAGGTAAAGGGGAATAAAAAGCAGGGTCATGACTGTGATGAGGAGAAGAGTGGAAAACGAGACAAACGAGGGATAGTCCCACATGCCTGGAGCCTCCGCACAGGTGATCACTCTCCGAGCTTTGCGTGTGTTGACTCTTTTACGCTTTCCTGCTTGAGAACTGTTGTCACAGATACTTTCGAAATGAAGAAACTGAGGTAAGTAGCTTAGCCACGCCGTACTGCTGAGTGGAAGAGCAAGGACTCTGACCCCAGGTGGCCTGGCTGCAGGGTGTGCGCCTTGATACTATGCTGCCTCCTCCAGCTCCCAGTCCCCCCCCCCCAGCATTTCTTTGCGGTCTGGCTCTGCGCTAACTACTCCACTAAAACTGTGCTCTCAGAGGTCAGCGTGGCTTCCAAGTCCCCAGATTTTATACTTTCACAGACCTCAGACTCGTCAACCTCGCCGCCACACTTGACAGTGAAAAACATCTCCCCAGCCAGACAGGAACCTTTGCTCTGTCTCGGATGATCTCTCTGCAGTCATCCTCGTTTCAACATCACTGCTTTCCCCGCTGCTGCCCCCAGCCCAGCTCTTCATTACGTCCATTCACTCAACAAACAAACATCTTATTCTGTGTGTCAGCCCCTGGGGATGTAATAGTGAGCAAAACAGATCTCTGCCCCTATAGAGCCCACTGTTGCAGAGATAGTCAGCCATTAAACAGATAACTACACAAATAAATCTATATATACAAACTGGTAAGTTCTGTGAATTAAAATGTGGAGCTTTAGAAAAGGGTGAAATATGGAAATTATAACAGCCTCCAAATTGATCTTTTCTCTGCACACTCCCTTCTCCAAGCCCGTTGACCTACTGTTGTCCAGAATAATGTTCCCGGAGTCTGCCTCTAATGTACCACTTCCCAGCTCATATTCCTCCAGTGCCTTATGGAATGAAGTCCAAACTCCTTGGCCAGATATCTGAGCTCCTCTGTAATCCGGTTCCCACCAACCTTTCTCAGTTTCCCCCACTACTCCCCTTCAAGTACTCTATCTGCAAGTTAATGGGACCATTCACTGTTCCTGTCCACAAAGACTATGTGCCTCTGCCTTGCTGTTGTTATTATTATTTTTGGCCTAGAATACCCTTCCCCTGATCCCTTATGTCCAAATCCTATACTTCCTTAAAGTCCAGTTCAACCTTCTCCACGCAGCATCTCCTGATCCCCCTGCTTTGGAATCCATCACCCCCTCCACTTTTCTAGCATTCATGCTCTGTGTTCAATATTGTAATCACTCTAATTCAATAAGTGTAAACCTGGCACATTCCTTTATAAGACTGTAATCTCTTTGAGGGTAGAATCTGGGTCTAAATCCAGTTATTCATTGACTGAATGGGCAGACGAATGAATGAATGAGCGAAGGAACAAACAGGTGCACGAATAGATGAATGTACGGTTGATGGCTTCCTGGCTGACAACGCAGAAGGGCCATCAGTCCGCAGAAGTAATATGAACACTTCCTTTGATCCTGTATTTTCAGTGCAGTTTAACAGAGAGTCATGTCAAACCAAACAAAAGCTGCCTATTTCTGCCTTTCTCTACCTCTTATACTAGCAGGTGTCCCTCGGCAGGGATGGGCTACCCTTCTGCCAGAGACGCGAAATCATCTCCAAGGATATGAATTTGTGGGCAGAAATTTCAAGGACTCAGGGGACCAGGTGGTGTTTTCTTCTTATGAAAGAAAGCTGGTAATTTGGAATAGAAAATAATACATGGAAGATAAAATGGCTGCCTGCACAGATGAGACTTTTGAGTAGGACTTTTTTTTTGTCTGGACCATAGTTTTAAATATTGGATTGCCAGGCTCTTGGCTAGGGACCAAAGTTCTTCATGATAACTGGGGAAAATGTGTTTACCCAGAGCCTTGCTGATCTAATACAGAGAACTTTAAATTGAAAATGGAGGGGAAAGGGGGAAAATGCCTTGATAATATTCTAAAATCAGTTACTATGGGTGTAATCAGATAAGACAACAAGACCAGCAGAGAAAGACGTGCCCACTCAGCGTCAGAAATAGAACTTTGGCTCAAGCTGTTTCCGCATCAATGCACAGCATATGCACTGGGTTGAACCATACAAAATTGCCAATACTCAATTGTTTTTAACCAAAGAAAACGGCAACTTCATTTGGTTCAACCTAATATTATGAAGTAAACTCAAAATCTTAGCTCAAGGTAATAAACATCAGCCAAAGGGATCATTAAAACTGGGAGGAATGAACCTCACCTGTAGTGGCACAGTGGATAAAGTGTTGAGCTGGAACGCCCAGGTCACTGGTTCAAAACCCCATGCTAGCCTGGTCAAGATATATATGGGAATTGACGTTTCCAGCACCTCCCCCCTTCTCTCTCTCAAAACAAATAAAGAAAATTTTAAAAAAGAAAGCTTAAAAAAATCCTGAAAGGAATGAGACTTAGAACTAGAATCTGGCATCAGGAAAGGCACATTATGAAGAAGAAAGATGCTCTTGTGAACCGAAGGCGACATTGTGCTATATGCATAGAAATCCCCAAACATGAAGACAGAGCCCTCTGCAGAGTTTTAGTGAAGTGAAAAGGAGAAAGAGGCCTAACCTGTAGGGGCGCAGTGGATAAAACGATGACCTGGAATGCTAAAGTTGCCAGTTCGAAACCCTGGGCTTGCCTGATCACGGCACATATGGAAGTGCATGCTTCTTGCTCCTCCCTCCTCCTCCCTCTCTCTGTTGTCTGTCTAAAGTGAATAAATAAAATCTTTGAAAAAATCAATAAGTAAAAAGAAAAGGAGAAAGAAACAAGAGGAATAAAGTGTAATTACATCGTACAGCACCCTCCACAAGAGAGGGACACGGAAGCTGTGTCCTGGTGCAGATAACACAGAACCAGCACAGGGAGGGTCTAGCAGCAGCGAGGACTCTGTCCAGGGTTGCTATCACTTTCATTTGCCTAAAAGAAAAACATTTAGAAATTCTTTACTTGTCTTGCTGACAGTATTGCCCCTAAGAAAGTAAACAAGAGAAACTTTCTGTTCTTCATGACCCAATTCTGGCCAATAATGAAGAGCTGATTGGTGAAGTGGAAACTTGAAGAGCAATCGTATTAGCTCTGAGTTTCTGAGATCATGAGGCTGGACATAAGGGATTTTGCCCTAGAATTCAAGAAAGCAGACTTCAAATGGTTTAGCAAAAATGAACATAGCATGAAAGCAAAGAAAGAGCGGGGGTTGAATAAATCTAGCTTTATTTTTTATCTTTCCGTTAAAGTTGACATTCACTATTATTTTGCGTTAGCTTCAGGTGGACAACATAGTAGTGAGATAACCATGTACTTTACAAAGTGACCCCTCAGCATTTCCAGTGCCCCCGGCACCACATGTAGTTATTAGACTATCGACTGTACTCTGTATGCTGTACTTGTCATCCACATGACGATTTTGTAACTATCATTTTGTACTTCTTTTTTTTTGGGGGGGGGTATTTTTCCGAAGTTAGAAGCGGAGAGGCAGACAGACTCCTGCATGCACCTGACGGATTCACCTGGCATGCCCACCAGGGAGCAATGCTCTGCCCATCTGGGGTGTTGCTCCTTTGCAGCTGGAGCCATTC
Organism: Saccopteryx leptura; assembly: GCF_036850995.1. Classification (NCBI taxonomy): domain Eukaryota; kingdom Metazoa; phylum Chordata; class Mammalia; order Chiroptera; family Emballonuridae; genus Saccopteryx; species Saccopteryx leptura. Next base: position 66,229,421 of record NC_089516.1, on the reverse strand, counting down.
TAGCTCCTGAGCACCTGGGCCAACTTTGCTTCAATGTAGCCTTGGCTGTGGGAGGGGAAGAGAGAGACGGAGAGGAAGGAGAGGGGGAAGCATGGAGAAGCAGATGGGTGCTTCTACTGTGTGCCCTGGCCAGGAATTGAACCTGGGACTTCCACATGCTGGGCTGATACTCTACCACTGGCCCACCAGCCAGGGCCTCACTCTTTATATTTCTTAATCCCTTCATATCTAGCTTTAAATCATGGCCAGCTGAGTGACCTTGTTTAAGTTCCTTAAACTCTCTGAGCTTCAGTTTCCCACAGGACTGACAAGGGAGGGAGGAAGAAGGGAAGGAAGGAACAATAGAATGACACCACCTACTTTCGGGGTTTGTTAAGACACTTAGATGAGACAACACATGCAAATTGCTTAGCGCTTAGTAGGGATGTATTAATTGTTAATTTTCTTGCACTTTCTATTTGACTACCCTCCCCAAAAGATTAAAAGACTTAGAAACTAAATTCTGATCATTTAATCATGAAGTGTTTTAATGGAGAAGTGAAAGGAAAGGTATCTAAAGGAATTGAGGGTGAAGACAGAGTTCTTTGATGAGGAGACATTAAGCAGGTGGGAAGAAGGGCAGCTAAGAACAGAAAACAGTAACACAGAGCTGCTGCAACCCTAATCAGGAGGTCCTGGCTCCAGATGAGCTCATTCAACAAATAAGAAGAAACGCTGATTTCAGTTTTGTTTGAATCAAGAAGCAAATCAAAGAGGTCTTAAAGTCTGTATGCGGCAGATTTGTTTTAATCAAAATTTGTTTTCAAAACATATGTAAAAAGACTTCCAATGATACTACAAGGCAGAAAATGGAAAATGAAAGGGTAATGTTGTCAGACAACAAAGATGGAGCAACATTGCTAGCCCCCCAGCTTGAGCCCAAGGTTGCTGGCTTGAGCAAGGGATTACTCGGTCTGCTGTAGCCCCCTGGTCAAGGCACATATGAGAAGGCACATATTGATTGCACAAGCAATCAATGAGCAACTAAGGTACCACAACTATGAGGTGACTTCTCATCTCTCCCCCTTCCTGTCTGTCGTCCCTCTTTCTGTGTCTCTCACTAAGAACAAACAGCCTGACCAGGTGGTGGCACAGTGGCTAGAGCGTCGGACTGGGATGTGGAAGGACCCAGGTTCGAGACCCCGAGGTTGCCAGCTTGAGCATGAGCTCGTCTGGCTTGAGCAAAAAGCTCACTAGCTTGGACCCAAGGTCGCTGGCTTGAGCAAGGGGTTACTCAGTCTGCTGAAGGCTCGCGGTCATGGCACATATGAGAAAGCAATCAATGAACAACTAAGGTGTCGCAACGAAAAACTGATGATTGATGCTTCTCATCTCTCTCTGTTCCTGTCTGTCTGTCCCTATCTATCCCTCTCTCTGTCCCTGTAAAAACAAACAAACAATAAAAAAACACAGGGAGATTGAGCAAATAAATGAATGTTTGAGGTTAATAGGATCAAAGTTTCCCAATGTTTGAAGAGAGTTGCAAATATGGAAAGGGAGGAAGGCTAGCATAAACCTTCTGGTATTAGATTGAAAATGGAGTGTCAGTAATAATCTTGGTCTTATATATGTGTATCTACACATATACCATGTATACATACATACATGTATTTCCTACTTCTGTCCATTGAGAAGACCTAGAAACAACAGTACTCCAGAACAATGAGTACCATCTAACACCTAGATCTTAGGCACTAATTACCATTCTCGATTAAAAAGATTCCAGTGCTGGGACAGGTAAAGCCAGTAGCCGCAGCCACCATCACAGCCGCCTGGCCCATGCAAGTTTGCATTTGATTCCGACAGATGGTAACGAAACAACGGAGCCAAGAACTGGTGGGCCATTAGCTTTAATCCTATTTTGCACCCGGCGGGCGAGAAATATACACAGTAGGAAAACACTTCCCTTTCCATTCAGGGCTCCCAAAGCCACTGACTCATCCGAGTTTCCTAGAATCAAAGGTTTCTACCTCACCAGCCTTACTCACCTCTGTTCCCCCTCTCCTTCTCTCTGCACAAACTCTGCATAAAATGGCTTCTTCATCAGCACTCTGCCATCTTGGCTGCTTCTCCTCTGCAATGCTGATGTCAGGAACCGAGAGAGAGAGAGAGAGAGAGAGAGAGAGAGAGAGGGCACGCACGCCTGGTTTCCCTTATTTTATAGTGTAGAAATCAAAACCTTTAAGCCAGTATACAAACAAGGAAGTCTCTGATACAAAGTCACTTATCTGAGGCATAAATGGGATTCCTCATGAGAGTGCAGCACCCCATATCATGCAATAGTCAAGGGTGTGGGGAAAAGTTCAGTGTTGAGAAGATTTTAGTATTAAAAGGGTGGGAAGCCTGACCTGTGGTGGCGCAGTGGATAAGGCGTCAACCTGGAAATGCTGAGGTTGCCAGTTCGAAACCCTGGGCTTGCCTGGTCAAGGCACATATGGGAGTTGATGCTTCCTGCTCCTCCCCCCTTCTCTCTCCCTTCCCCTCTCTCTCTCCTTTCTAAAATGAATAAATAAATAAAAGTTAAAAAAAAAAAAGGGTGGGAAAGGCTTAGTCTTAAAACTAAGGCTTAGGCTAAAAGGATCCTGCCTGCTTACAGCCTGTCCCCTACACCCAATGCAAACTATGAGCAAGCAAACATAAACATCATATTTGCAAACTTATTTGACCCACATTCCACCCCTTTTGCTCACAACCTAAAGCACAGGTATTCCTGCACAAGGAAATTATGCATATTACACAAATTACAACAACATGACCAAGCATACAATTTCAACAATTACAAAGATACACTTCACCAGTCTCTGAGCACTTTGCCAAAAGCACAAAATGTCCTCAGACTTCTTTCTCGCTATGTTAAAAGCTTCCCAGGGCAGAGGGAGGGTCTCCAGCAAAGCCGCCTTCCCCCTGCCCCTATCAGGGTATTTCACATTGTCCAAAATCCATAAGTTCATCCAACAAAGGAGCCAGTGCTCACTCCGGTCATAGTCCAGGAGTCAGTCCATGCACATGGGGCCTCAGCGCCCCCCTTCTCATCCCTGTCGACCTGTGTTGGGCAGATAAAATATATTATGCTCACTTTGTTAAAGATGACGTTGCCCATGTGAGGCCATTGCCCAGGTGATATTAATGTGTGTTGAGAATCCTTGTAGCCTGGGGCTTGGTTTTGGGATTAAGCCTTTCCCACCCTTTTTGATGTAGGGCGGTACAATCCTATCATGCCTCAGAAAGTGACTTTGTATTAGAGACTTCCCTATTTTGTATATTGGATTAAGGGTTTGGATTTCTACACTATAAAATGGGGACGGAACGAGAGTTTGCGCTCTTGGTTCCTGAGATTATCATTAGAAGAGAGAGCAGAGGAGAGCAGAGAAAGGCCACGTGGAGGAGGCCAGGAGAAGCAGCCAAGATGGTGGAGTGCTGAGTGAGATGCCAGTTTGTGTACAGTTTGTATTTGGGATAAGGAAGGAGATGGGGAACAGAGGTGAATAAGGCTGGTGAGCTAGAAACCTTTGATTCTAGGAAACTCGGATAAGTCAGTGGCTTTGTGAGCACTGAATGTGACTGGGTTTTGGAGCCCAGTGTGTATTTTTACTTGCCCGCCGGGTGCGAGCTAGAATTAAAGACTATGGCCCATCAGTTTTTGGCTCCGCTGTTTCTTTACCGACTGTCCGAATCCAATGCGAACCTGCAAGGGCTGGGCTGCCGTGTTGGTAGCCCTGGCCCTGGCCCTGGCTGCTGGCTCTACAACCTGGCAGGTCTTACACTGACCCAAGGAGGAGCACGTGGCAATGGCAGTCAGCATTTCCATCTCTGCTCCGAAGAGCATGATGGCATTCACCCCTATGTCCCCAAATCGCAGACCTACCAGGGGTGTAGCAGGTACTCCTTGCTGCTGGGCTCTCACCTTCTGGAGACTGCGGACAGCATCTTTAGCCTTCTCATCCTCAGTAGAGGAGCTGGGAATGCCAGCTCCTGTCTCCGGGCTCGAGCCCCAGGCTGCTGCCGCCTGCTGCCCCGTGAGCCTTGTAGCCTGGGCCCAGACTCAGCCCCGGTCTCCTGCTGCAGCTGGCTCTGGGAAATCTCCAGGGAAATCTGCAAATCACACACTTGTGATTTCTTCTCCACAGCTACTCCATTACCAGTTAAAACTCTCCAACCCGGTCAGCCTCCTTCTCCAGCGATTCCTCCTGCTCCAGGGTCGGCATCTCTTTCTCCGGTGCTTGCTCCACTCCTTCCACTGCTCGGTCTGCAGGTCTTGAGCAGCGCCTTCCACAGAGCTCTCGGTTTCCTCATGCATGGCTGTAAAAGTCAGCCAGCCTACGGCCCCCAAAAGGACAGCCATGGGAAACCATAACAGCAGTCAGTCCTCTACTCCACCGCTCAAAGGTGGTGGTGGCTCCATACTGAACTAATTCAAATCCTGCTGCAGACTATGCCAAATGTATGGCCAGTAGCCGCGGCCACCATCACAGCCACCTGGCCTGTGCAGGTTCACATTTGATTCCAACAGACAGTAATGAAACAGCAGAGCCAAGAACTGGTGGGCCATTAACTTTAATCCTAGCTTGTACCCGGTGGGCAAGTAAATACACACAGTGGGAAAACACTTCCCTTTCCATTTAGGGCTCCCAAAGCCACTAACTCATCTGAGTATTCCTAGAATCAAAGGCCCCACCAGCCTTATCCACTTCTGTTCCCTATCTCCTTCTCTCTGTACAAACTCTGTATAAACTCTGCATAAACTGGCTTCTCCTTCAGCACTCCACCATCTTGGCTGCTTCTCCTCTGCAATGCTAATTTCAGGAACTGAGAGAGAGAGAGCCCCTGGTCTCCCTTATTTTATAGTGTAGAAATAAAAACCTTTAAGCCAATATACAAATAAGGAAGTCTCTGATACAAAGTCACTTATCTGAGGTATAATGGGATTCCTCATAAGAGTGCACCACCCCACATCATGCAACAGTCAAGGGTGTGAGGAAAAGCTTAGTGTTGAGAAGATCTTAGTATTAAAAGGGTGGGAAAAGCTTAGTCTTAAAACTAAGCCTTAGGCTATAAGGACCCTGCCTGCGTACAGCCTGTCCCCCACACCCAATGCAAACTATAAGTGAGCAAACATATACATCACATTTGCAAACTTACTTGACCCACAGACGGGGAACATATGAGTCTGGAACATCTTATTGTGTCATAGAAAGAAGTGTTCAAAGAATGACGGGGACATGTCAAAAGGACATAGGTGCCAGATTTGAGAAGCAAAATAATGATACTACTGGATTTTAACTCATTAAATAAAGTAGAAACCCATAGTCTGTACTAAAATATTTTAAAAACACAAATAGATAAGCAAGGGAAGAACTACTCTACCTAACAAATGTAAAATGGTAAATAATAAGGAAATGATGGAAATTTGAAAATCCACATTTAGCAACCATCATAGTAAATATTAATTCAGGCAAGAATCAACAGATGCTGGCCCTGGCTGGTGGCTCAGTGGATAGAGCATTGGTGGGGTGTACAGATGTCCTGGGTTCGATTCCCGATCAGGGCACACAGGAGAAGCGACCATCTGCTTCTCCCCACTCTCTCCTCTCCCTCTTCTCTCTCTCTTCCCCTCCCATAGCCAGTGGCTCAATTGGTTCCAGCGTGGCCCTGGGCATTGAGGATAGCTCCGCTGGTCTGAGCGCATTAGCTTTGGGTGCTAAAAATAAACTCAGTTGATTCAAGCATCATCCTCAGATGGGGTTGATGGGTGAATCCCAGTCAGGGCACAAGCAGGAGTCTGCCTCACTACCTCTCCTCTCCTCTCACCTTAAAAAAAAAAAAAAATCAATGGATGCTACAACGAGTGAAAGTTTAATGAAAAACAGGATATTTGGTCTGAAAGTATCTTCCAGAAAGTACTTCATAATTACTTATCAATTACTAGATATCTGGTAGACACCATGTTACCTTTAACCAGTGATGGGACAAATTGACCTTGTGTGTCTGTTGGTATGCTGCTCTGAGAAGAACATACCACCTTTCTGGTATGCCTACTCAAAATGCATCAACTGAATCTAATCCTTAGGGAACATCAGATACATCCAAGTTGAATCATGCTACAAAGTAGCAAACTTGTACTCTTCAAAAATACCAAGGTCAAGCCCTGGCTGGTTGGCTCAGTGGTAGAGCATCGGCCTGGCGTGCAGGAGTCCCGGGTTCGATTCCTGGCCAGGAGAAGTGCCCATCTGCTTCTCCACCCCTTCCCCTCTCCTTCCTCTCTCTCTCTCTCTTCCCTCACAGCCAAGGCTCCAAGGCTCCAGTGGAGCCAAGTTGGCCCGGGTGCTGAGGATGGTTCTGTGGCCTCTGCCTCAGGCACTAGAATGGTCTGGTTGCATGCGGGAGTCTGACTGCCTCCCCGTTTCCAACTTCAGAAAAATACAAAACAACAACTACAAAAAAGACCCCAAGTTCATGAAAGATAAGGAAAGACTGGGAAACTGTTTCTCTTTGCAGGAGATGAAAGACACATGACAACTAGTGAAATCTGGATGGAGTCCCTATAGTGGTAGAATTGTATCACTGTGTCCTAATTTTGATGGTTGTACTACACTCATGTAGAAAAGTATTCCTGTTTTTAGGAAATACACACTGAGATTAAATGGTAATGGAGAGAAATGTCTGCAAACTAATCTCAGGTGGTTCAGAAAGAAACACACACAAAGAGAATAAAGCAATGCAGTAAAATGTTAACAAGTAGGGAAACTGGGTGAAGGTTGTATGACAATTATCTGTGCTTACTTGCACCTTCTCTGTAAGTATGAAAGTATTTCAAAATCAGCCCTGGCCGGTTGGCTAAGTAGACAGACCATTGGCCTGGCATGTGGAAGTCCCAGGTTCAATCCCTGGTCAGGGCACACAGGAAAAACTTCTCTTCTTTCCCTCTTCCCCTCTCCAGTGACTTGATTGGTTCAAGTGTCAGCTCTGGCTGCTGAGGATGGCTCAGGTTGATTAGAGGATAGGCCCCAGATGGGGTTGCTGATTGGATCTGGTCAGGGCACATGCAGGAGTCTGTCTCTTCTTAAAAAAAGAAAAAAAACCCCCAAGGTTGCAGGTTCGATCCGCAGTCATGGCACACATAGGAAGCAACCAAAGAATGCATAACCGGTGGAACAAATAAATGTTTCTTTTCCCTCTCCCCCCCCCTTACTCTTTCTCTAAAAAAATAAAAAAAAAACCTAGCTGCATAGCGCGGTTGGTTGGAGTGTCATCCCGAAGCGCAGAGGTTGCTGGTTTGGTTCCCTGGACAAGGCACACACAGGGGCAGCTCCATGTTCCTGTCTCTTGCTCTCCCTGCCTCTCTCAAAACAATTTTATTGGATTTATTGGGGTGACATTATGGTGAATGAAATCACATAGGTTTCAGGTGTGCAATTCCGTATTATCTGTATATTATACTGTGTTCACCCAAATTTCCTTCCATCACCACTTACCCCCCCCCCCGTTTCCCCTTTTCTACACCCCCACCCCTCTCCCTTTTGTAACCCCATACTGTTCTGAATTGTCTTCTCAATTCCTTCCTCTTTTCGTCCCGCCCTCCCGAACCACAGCCCGGGAGTGGGGACCTGACTCCTGACTTCAGTTCTCCAAAGGGCATGTGGCATGAGCAGACTTCTTACAGGGAGACAAGTTTCTGTTCAGAGGAAGAACATTTTGCCAATCAGACAGAAAATAGGTCAATTGAGCAAGCTTGGCAGTTCCCTGTCTAGGACATATTCTGACAGAAACCGGCCCAATCCACTCTGCAGGACATCACGGAGAGATTTCATGACAGTCTGTGGTTCTCCCTTATTGTCAGGTGTGGGGAATTCGAGCACTTCCGGAACAAAGTACAACCTGCGGCAGACTGGAACAAACACTCCTTTTTGTTCACACGGGGCATCTAGCTCTCACACGGGCTATTTCAATATGTAGTTTTTACCACATTTGAAAATTCATTTATTCCCTCCAAAATGAGCTGGTCACAGTGGTTGAGCTGATGCATTTATTTCAGAACATGAAATTTAAACATGAAAATAGGTCCTGAGAAACAGCAAACAAAAATTCATGAACACGCTTAACAGTATTTAATTCAAACAGTGTCTCAGGACCATGCTGTTGGCAGAGTGCTCGCTCCTGTGGTTCGTTCAGTGGTTGAGCTGATGCATTTATTTCAGAACATGAAATTTAAACATATGAAAATAGGTCCTGAGAAACAGCAAACAAAAATTCATGAACACGCTTAACAGTATTTAATTCAAACAGTGTCTCAGGACCATGCTGTTGGCAGAGTGCTCGCTCCTGTGGTTCGTTCGTTCGTTCCAGCAGTTCTCACTCTTCGTAATATTTTGTGCCCATGTACTTCCTTAATTCTTCCATCAGCTCACGATGCAGCACATTAACCTGGGAAAGAGAAGAGTAAATAGACATCTTGAGGGGAAATGATTTGGAAAAGCACCCCCGAGAATGGCACGTGAATCTAAGCTCCAGCCACGCCATGCTGAGGAGAAAATGCAGCCTCTCATGGGGAACAGGGGCCCCACGGTACCAGTCTGTTTTCTAGGAACAGGCAACTCCCATAAGGGAGGAGAGACCTAAAACATAAACGACCCTTTGCTTTTATTCGTTAACAAGACTCGTTCTCCACCAAGCCTCTCCTTAATTAGCTTAACGGCCCAGAAGTCTGCAACTGAGAATAAATAGTTCCCCCAGAAAACAGCTTTTTAAGAAGGTATCGCCGGAGGAGGCCTGTGCTCTGTGCGAGCCCGGACAGTGCTGAGTCTCCCTAGCACTCCCTCTCGGCCTTTGTCTTCATTAGATTCTGTTCGCTGCCCTGAAGTTCCCCGCTCACCGTCCCTCCTGCTTTTTGCTCTAAGAAGTGACTGTTTCTAGTTGCCTAACTTGCGGTTCTATGGAACCACTGAGAAGAACAGGGATCAAGAGCCTTTCCTCACTGGCAGGTGGCGTAGAGTCCCTCCTGGAAGCCCAGACCACCTCCCCGCCCTGCTCTGAGTCAGACCCCCCCCCCAGCTGTCTGCCCTCCTCACCTGAGCTTGGTAGCCTCCCCTGAGGGAGCCAAGGTGCTGGACAAAGCGCACTGTCAGGCCACTCCATTTCTCAGCAGACAGGTACTTTTTCATGCTATACATACATATCCCAGTATTCCAGGACATGATCATTAGCCAGAGAACCTCTACTTCTGGGTAGCCTTTCTGAAATCCAGAAATGATAGGTTTGCTGTCACAATCATTGCAGCACTGATGGCATCAGTGCCGTGTCCCATTGTTACAAAATAACAGGTGTGCTGCTAACATCAAGGACGGAGCCACAGCCTCCATGAGCTATCCTGGCCCCTGGACAGCGAGGCGCCGTGCCCCAAAGCTCGGTCAGCCCAGAGCAAGACCTCAGGAAGTGACATGGGTTGAAGACGCAATGAGGCCCACCTGGTCTGGGTCCTGGTCTCCTTGAAGCAGGAGAAAAACCTGTATCCTGTTCAGGGCTTTACTCGGCCAACAATTCCACCAGTTCCTACACCTCTGGTTATCAGATAAGCTTGTCAAGAAGCAATTTTATCCAGTCTCTTAATTTCCTTGATCTGAATAAGTTTGCGTTTGGAAAAGAAATTATATTAATATTTGTCTTTCTTTTTTTTTGCACACGCACATGCACAGACATATGTGTAGAGAGAGACACAGAGAGAGGTGCATTTTAAGGAAGTGTCTCACAAAATGCAGGAGCCAGCAAGTCTGAAATCTCTAGGGTAGGCCAGTAGGCCGTGAGTGAGTTCAGGTGAGAGCTGACGGTGCAATCTTGAGTCTGAAATCTGTATGGCAGGTCAGCAGGCCGGAAACTTATGCAGGATTTCTTTGTTACTGTCTTGAGGCAGAATTCTTTCTCCAGGAAAACTCAGTTCTTGACTTAAAGACAAAAACTGGTTATGGAGGGTGATCTATTTTACTTAGCATCAACTGATTGTATTTTTAAATAAATACTCATCTTTAGCGGTGACAATTATACCTGGCTATGACTAAAGGGTACATTTCTAAAATGGTCTTTGCCTTATGAGTGTCTCTAACATGGCTGTTCACAGGATTTTGTAATAGTGAGAAGGATTAGTCTAGGGAGCAACTTTCTTGTACAGGAGATGGACCACAAAGGGAACAGCCAAGTGCTCATCCCACATTAAAGTCCGTCAGCTACACGCCAGGTCTCAGGCCCTCGGAAGGGGAATGAGATACAAGACTTGGGCAGCACTTTCTTGCGAGTGTCAGTGACATCATCTCAGCTGTAAGTCACTCATTTGGGTCTATAAAAAATGACTATAAACAAAACACTATGAGAACAAGGGTGGTAAGGTGGACAAGACGAAGCTCTTATCCTAAAGGACACATAGTGCTTTGGGGGAGACAAGGATCCATGTATAAAGAGGACAAGATGTGTCATTAAGGGCTAGTCAAAGCAGCACAGGAAGCAGGCGTTCTTGTTCAGTACAAGAAATGAGTATTTCACTGGCACAGTCACAGGAGGTCTAGTTTCTCTACTTGACACGCCACCCCCCATCCTTGTCTACTTGGCAAACTTCTTTTTCTTCAAATTCACAAGCAGAGTTAGTCCTGTTTCTCTGTTCCCATAGCAAAGGTTACATTTCTGTAACACAACTTATCAGGCTGTTTTGAAACTGCTTATATATTTATCTCCTGCTCTTGATCTCCATAAGGCACATTTTTCTTGTTCATCTTTGTAGCCTCACAATCCAACACTGCCTGGCCCTTGACAAGGACATAATGTAATAGATGTTTGTTGAGTGAATGAATCAACAAATGAACAAAAGAAATCTGCTATGTAGTCAAATGCACCCTACCCAGTGAGGCTTTCTGACTCTCCCGGGACTTTGTTCACAGCACCAGGACGGCACGTGTAGCACTGTGTCTCCTCTACTAGGCTGGGAGTGCCTTCAAGGCAAAATGGCATTACCTTTGTATATTCACAGCCTGGTCAGTGTCTGACAATGCTGTGATTTTACCTGAACTAACAAACTGAGCAAACAAACATGGTCTTCGGAAGACAGAACACACGTTCTTTTCAAGTGCCCATGGAACCTATACCAAGACAGATCATATCCTGGGCTGTAAAATATATCTCAAAAAAGTTAAATAATTAAAATAATAAAAGTTGGTTAGAGTGTCATCCGGAAGCATGGAGGATGCTGGTTCAATCCCCGGTCAGGGCACATACAGGAAGGATAGAATGTTCTTGTCTCTCCCTCTCTCTCTCCCCCTTCCCTACTCACTAAAGTCAATCAATCAAAAAATAAATAAAAACAAAATAAAATAATAAAAACTGTGTTCTCTGACAAGATGGAATAAAACTAGAATTCAATAACAGAAAGATAATAAAATCTGTAAACATTCAGAAATTAAGCAACACACTTCTAAGTAATCTATAGGTCAAAGAAAAGTCTCAAGGAAAATAAAAGATACACTGAAGTAAATGAAAATGAAAATGAAACATAACAAAATTTGTGGGACACAGCCAAAGCAGCACCCAGAGGGAAATTCAGAGCACTAAATATGTATGGTAGGATAAAGGAAAAGTCTTGGTGGAGGTGCAGGAGACAGAGTGGCAACCCAGAACACTAAAGTTCCTGGTTCAAAATCCCGATGTCACTGGCTCAGCTTGAGTCACCCAGTCAAGGCACATATGAGAAGCAATCAATGAACAATTAAAGTGAAGCAACTATGAGCTGAAGCACTCTCTCCTCCTTCTCTCTTCCCCTCTCCCCCTTCCTCAAATGAATAAATAAAAAATGGCCCTGGCAAATTGGCTCAGTGATAGAGCATTGGCCCGGCATGTGGAAATCCTAGTTTTGATTCCCAGTCAGGGCTCACAGAAGTGACCGTCTGCTTCTCCACCCCTCTCTTCTCCTCCTGCAGCCATAGCTTGAATGGTTTGAGCAAAAGTTGGCCCCAGATGCTGAGGATTGCTCCATGGCCTTGTCTCAGGCGCTAAAATAGCCCTGTTGCTGACCAATGGAACAGCAGCCCAAATAGGCAGAGCATCACCTGGTAGAGGGTTTGCTGGGTGGATCCCCATTGGGGCACATGTAAGAGTCTGTTTCTGCCTCCCTACCTCTCATTTAATTAAAAATAAAATAAAATAAATAAAAGAAAAAAGAAAAAGTCTTAAATTAATAATATAAGTTCTCATCTCAAGAACCTAGAAAAAGAAAAGCAAACTAAATGCAAAGTAAACATAGTAAAGTAAATAATAAAGATAAGAGCAGAAATCAATGAAATTGAAAACAAAGACAGCAGAGAAAATCAATGGAGCTGGTTTTTTGAAAAGGTGGGGAAAATTTAACTTCGGGGAAGAATGACAGAAAAAAGGGATGACATAAATTATCAATATCAAGAATGATATTACTACAGACATTGCACACATGAAAATAACAAGGGAATACTATAAAGAACCCTATACACATATATTTGACATCTTAGATGAAATGGATCTCTTCACTGAAAAACAAAGTTACCACAACTCTCCCAATATAAAATGGATAGTTTGAACAGTTTTATAACTATTTAGGAAATTTAATTTATAATTTAAAAACTCTTGAAAAAAAAATCTCCAGGCCCAGAGTGTTTCGGTGGAGAATACTACCAAACAATTAGAAAAGAACTACATAAATTCTACACCATCTTTTCCAAAAATATAAAAAAGGAGGGAACATAACCCAAAACCAGACAAAGACAGGACATAAGAAGAAAACTACAGGCCAGTATCGTTCATGAATATAGATGAAGGATCTTTTACAAAATTACTGGTAAATAGAATCTAGCAATATGCAAAAATAATTATATACTATTACCATGTAGAATTTATTTCAAGGATGCAAAGCTTGTTCAATATTTAAAATCAGTCAATGTAATCCACCATATTAGCAGGTTAAGGGGGGGAATCACATGATCATATCAGTTGATGCAGGAAAAGTATGCGACAAAATTCAACACTCATTCAGAAAAAAAAAGGAATAGAGAGAATCTCATCAACTTGCTAGAAGAATAACAGTTCTACCTGGTTTTAAAAATAAAAAATAGGCCTTGGCCTGACCAGTGGATACAGCGTTGGAGTGGGATGTGGAGGACCCAGGTTCAAGACCCTGAGGTCATCAGCTTGAATGCAGGCTCACCTAGTTCGAGCAAGGGGTCACTCGGTCTGATGAATGCCCGCGGTCAAGGCACACATGAGAAATCACTCAATGAACAACTATGGTACCGCAACGAGGAATTGATGCTTCTCATCTCTCTCCCTTCCTGTCTGTCTGTCCCTATCTGTCCCTCTGTCTGACTCTGTTGGTCACAAACCCAAAAAAAGGCCCTGGTCAGTTAGCTCAGTGGATAGAGCACTGGCCTGGCTTGCGGACATCAGGGTTCCATCTCTGGTCAGGGTATATAAGAGAAGTGACCATCTGCTTCTTATTCCCACTCTCTCCCCCTTCTCTATCTTCCCCTCTCTTAGCCAGTGGCTCGGTTGGTTCAAGCGTCAGCCTCAGGTACTGAGGATTGCTTGGTTGATTCCAGTCCCAGAAGGGTAATGCCAGGTGGATCCCAGTTGGGGAACATGCAAGAGTCTGTCTCACCATCTCCCCTCCTCTCACTTAGAAAAAGTACAAAATAACCCAAAATGCCAGGTGGTACTGCTATTTTGACCTTATCCATAGTAAACTTACTTATATTAGAAACTTTCTACTATTAACTATGTATATTTCATAAACCCAGGAAAATTTTGTAGCATGTAACTATATTGTAATATGAATTTATTTACCCTAGAACTCCTATCAGAAAGCATTAGTCTATGTAATTTCTAATACACAAGACAGTTCAGATCTTTAAAATTAGCTGAAAGTTTGTAACCCTGTTTGACTTACGGTACGGCTCATCAAGTTCAAAGCCCCTTCAAAATAGCCCCTAATTTCTTCCAGGGGACACAGTTCTACATTTGGCACCCCTTCTGGCAATAAGATGTTGATCAGGTTGTGCAGACAGTTGCTGAAATCAAAAAGAGAAAATTCATCCCATAAGGAAAGAAATCATTGGCTTCGTGGCTAAGATGAGTAAAATCTGGACGTTATCCCAGACTAAAAGCTTCAAAACATGTCTGTTCTTCCCTCAATTTTATCTGGCCTCCAACCTCAGAAGACAGATTTTTGAAGCTATAAAGGGGACTGACCAATCTTTCCTTTTATTATAGTTGTCTTTCACTTATTTTTTTAGCTTCTTACACTAAGGTGTTGTGGCTATTTAATATATTTTATGAACTGGTTGAATCTACAAGCACTTTACATCCTGAAATGGGCAATAAAATTGGGATTTAAATTGGAAATAATTCCAGGAGAAATGTCTCTCAAATCTCAGAAAAGGAGTACTGTAATGATGTTTCCAGAGAAAAATCATATAACATCTATTTTTCTCCATGTCTAGGCACAGAAAACACAAAATCTCTAATAAATAATATATTATGGCTCACGATTTGGGTCTGCTATGCCCCGTGTCAGCTAGCATATTCAGCAAATCTCCTCCTTTAATAAAACTCTTCAAAATTCAAAAAAAATATTATGTACAGCACTTATTGGCCCTCATAGAAAGGTGCTTAGAAAAAAAACTGAGGCAAACATAGCAAAATGTTAACATTTGTTATACTTTGGTGGGAAATACACTGTTGTTATATTATTTTCTGTCTACATTGGGCATATTTAGTAATGAAATGAAGAAAGGTTCCTAATAATTTTAGTATATAAATACTCTCACAAAGAAGCAATTTCCCCCCCTCTTTTTCTCCTTTGGGAAAACCAGAGTCCTTGACTTAGCAAATTCTTAATCTATAATACAACTCTGAATATGGATCTGTTCTGAAGGTTTTTAGTTCAGAAGTTATAGGAGTGCCCTGATCCTCTTTAAATTGGGCCAGTTGAGTATGATGGATGACTTGTGAGGCACTGACTACGGCTCTTTTGGCTATCAAAAAGCCTGGATACAGTGTTAAGTTACAATTACTAACCTGTATTTCAAAAGATTCATTGGTTCCTTTGTTCTGTAGACCAGTAAAACCCTTTTCAAGGCCTCTAGAGCAATGGAAGGGTAATGTGCAGGCTTTTCCATTGCTAATACTACAGGAAGGGAAGGAAGAAAGGCTGTGAATGCCATAATCTCATCCATCACAGTTTTCATCCCAGGCTACAACTTGCTTTCTCTAAAACTGACCTGAGACAGATCAGCAGAAGCGAATACACACATATACACACACACACAAATTTATAAACCACTGAATCCATGGTGGTTTTCAGAGATATCTTCTACTTTCTGGGCAGAAAACATAGTAGGATCAACAAGTGGTATCTTTTATTCAGCAAATATCAACAGAGAACTTCCTGTTTCTCTGACCCTGCACATAGTAATCTAGGTGAAGCAATAACCTTATAAACCAGAGTCAAGGATGGGCACACTAGGACAGAAACAGAAAGCAGATCAGTAAAAGGACACTAATCAAATATTGAGTCACAGTACCATTTACTGTTTTTGTCTGATACTAAAAACAGGCAACACTTGACATGAGAGTGAGTGCTCAAGAGATAACAGACCCTAAAACCTACAGATGCATCTACTGGAGCTCTAGAATTGCAGTTCCTTTATATAACGAGTAGTGGTAACCATCACGTGTCCATAAAGTATATGCCATCTGCTCCATGTCTCTAGGAATTCTGCCTTGGCAAGACAAGGAAAAGCAAATGTGACTCTTGTGCACTTGGGGTTACTTAATACTTTTATTAGCCACACACAGAGGCTCTGGAGGTAGGTGAAAGATAAAAAGAGAAGATAATTAAGCCATTTCTTGCTCTAGACCCTACAGAGCAGGGTAGTCAACCTTTTTATACCTACCGCCCACTTTTGTATCTCTGTTAGTAGTAAGATTTTCTAACCGCCCACAGGTTCCACAGTAATGGTGATTTATAAAGTAGGGAAGTAACTTTACTTTATAAAATTTATAAAGCAGAGTTACAGCAAGTTAAAGCATATAATAATAATTACGTACCAAGTACTTTATGAGGATTTTCGCTAAGTTTGGCAGAATAAATCTTTATAAAACAACTTACTATAGTTAAATCTATCTTTTTATTTATACTTTGGTTGCTCTGCTACCACCCACCATGAAAGCTGGAATGCCCACTAGAAGGCGGTAGGGACCAGGTTGACTACCACTGCTATGGAGGCTTTAGGCTCCCAAATACCACTTATAGGCCAACCAGAAATTTGAGAGTGGCAATTACATTAAAAATATTGCTAATATTTTTCTGTATACTTTAATAAAATGCTAGGATTACATCACCTTTGATTAATAAAGCAGTCATTTATATTTCTATCTAGCTGAGCAAAACTAAGCTTGAGCTCCCCCTATTGTGTAATTATAGAATCCAATTCCACACATAGAATAAATATAAGCATCTATTGTGAGCAATGCACTTAGCCAGGGTTTATAAGTACAGCAAATATAAGTAATTATTGTTCATGGTCCTAAGGAGCTTAGTAATCTTTTATATAGAAGAAGATAAATGCACAAATGATTATAATATAAAATGGTTCAAGAATGCCATTAGATAACGAAAAACATAGTGCTATTAGGAAATGTAGCTCTTACGTGCGATTGTTTCAAGTGCTTTGATTTCGAGATTAGGCTCATTCCACACCGATTCCAGGAAGATGTTCAGTGATGCATCATTCTTCTTGGATCTAGCTTCAAACTCATACAGCATAAGCAGTGTATCACATGGATTATTGGAGAAGTTCCCTAAGAAAGAGGCAAAAACGTAGCATTCTCTGCAATTACATTTCATTACGCTTGAGGAAAATTAATTTTACTTACAATTTGAAGCTTTACCCCAGCTTCTGTGGACACATTTTTTATATTTTTAAATCTATAAACTCACTACCTGACCTGTGGTGGTGCAGTGGATAAAGTGTTGACCTGGAATGCTGAGGTTGTTGGTTTGAAACCCTGGGCTTGCCTGGTCAGGCACATATGGGAGTTAATTGATGCTTTCTGCTCCTCCCCCTCCATCTTTCTCCCCGCCCCCTCTAAAATGAATAAATAAAATATATTAAAAACTCTATAAATACACCAATACTTTCAGCATCCTGTATTGCAATCATTAGCATTGCCTATATTTCCTAAAGTTATTGCCATGATGTTCTTCAGAAGCCTGAAAAAGTCCTGCTGTTATTGAGTTCATATCCAATGTTTACCTGTCTCACTTTAATGACTGAATTAACTGGAAGATGCAGTGTTGTACAAACTAACTGGTTTTATTTTAAGCAAAGAAAAGTTTCTAAATTGTTCCATTTAGTCAGATAACAATATTTCTTGGGTTATCACCATGGGCAAGATCTTGTATGAGGTGGCAAATACCACACTGTGTGAGACGGTTTTCATTCACAGTTAGGTTGAACTTATAAAAAAGTGTTGAGATATAGCATACATACAATATACTGAATGACGTACATTAATCTTAAATAGCTTGATGAAGTTTTATGTTTAATGTAACCATGAC
This sequence comes from Saccopteryx leptura, assembly GCF_036850995.1. Taxonomy (NCBI): domain Eukaryota; kingdom Metazoa; phylum Chordata; class Mammalia; order Chiroptera; family Emballonuridae; genus Saccopteryx; species Saccopteryx leptura. The sequence continues at coordinate 66,211,762 of NC_089516.1, read as the reverse complement.
CGAGGATCATGATAATGAATATTTACAAAACTCGTTTCTTTCTAGTCAATATCACCTTAGCACAGTTAACGACTATTTTGACTTTTATCACTATTGATTATTATCACCTATTCTTTTCTTTTTTTTTTTTTTTGTATTTTTCTGAAGCTGGAAACGGGGAGAGACAGTCAGACAGACTCCCGCATGCGCCAGACCGGGATCCACCCCGCACGCCCACCAGGGGGCGATGCTCTGCCCACCAGGGGGCGATGCTCTGCCGCGACCAGAGCCACTCTAGCGCCTGGGGCAGAGGCCAAGGAGCCACCCCCAGAGCCCGGGCCATCTTTGCTCCAATGGAGCCTTGGCTGCGGGAGGGGAAGAGAGAGACAGAGAGGAAGGAGGGGGGGGTCGAGAAGCAAATGGGCGCTTCTCCTATGTGCCCTGGCCGGGAATCGAACCCGGGACTTCTGCACGCCAGGCCGACGCTCTACTGCTGAGCCAACCGGCCAGGGCTATCACCTATTCTTTTAAAAAAATTCTTAAATTTATTGGGGTAACATGGGTTAATAAAATTATTTAGGTTTCAAATGTACAATTCTATAATGTATCATCTGCATATCGTATTGATTGTTTATACCAAGTCAAATCTCATTTTATCACCATTTATTCCCCCTTTCCCCTCTTCTACCCCATTCTCCTTCCCTCTTGTAATCCCCATACTTTCATCTGTGCCTATGAGGTTTTCTCTTTGCTTAATACCTTAACCTTTTTTACCCACCCTCTCAACCACCATTCCCTCTGACAGCTGTCATTCTGTTCTTGTAACTATGAGTCTGTTTCTATTTTGCTTATTACTTCATTGTGTTCATTAGATTCCACATAGATATAAAATCACATGGTGCATGTGTTTCTCTGACTGGTTCATTTCATTTAGCTTAATACTATCCAGGTCCATCCAAGCTGCCAAAAGGTAAGATTTCTTTCTTTTTTACAGTTATTGTCTGTTCTTGAACTTCATTGCTAGTACACAGATATATAATCAACTTTTGAATATTGGTCTTGTATCCTATAACTTGCTAAAATCACTTATTAGTCCCAGTAACTTTCTGTCGATATTTTGGGATTTTCTACATAAACAATCATGTCATCTCCATGCAAACAGAGATGGTTTTATTTATTCCTTATCACTCCACAAGCATACCTCACTTTATTGTGTTTTGCTTTAACAAGTGAAAACCAATTAATGTAATACAGTATATCAATAAAGTAAGAAGCAGATACTAAATGATCATTATCAATTGAGTCAGGAAATCATTTGACAAAATCCAGTATCTTTTCCTGATTAAAAAACATGAACAAACCAGGAATAGAAGGGAACTTCCTCAACCTGATAAAGGGCACCTGAAAAACACAGTTCACAACATACTTAATGGTGAAATACTGAATTCTTTCTCTTTAAGATTAAGAACAAGTCGAGGAGGCCTACTTTCCCAATGCTATTCAACATTGTTCTAGAAGTTCTAGCTAAAGAAATTAGACAAGAAAAAGAAACAAAAGACATCTAGAAAAGAAGTAGTGAAACTCTCTCTATTTATACACAATGAGATCTTGTAAATAGACCCCTAGTGAGTCCAATAAAATACCATTAGAATACAAAAATCAATTCCACTCCTATATAATAGCAATAAACAAACTGAAAATAAGACTAAGAAAACAACTCCATTTATAACAGCATGAATAAGAATAAAATACTTAGGAATAAATTAAATAAAGTAAGTGCTAAACTTGTACATTGAAAGAAATTTTAAAAGATGTAAATAAAGAACTTAAAAAGAATAAAAATAAAATATGAAATGAAAACAATATTCCACACTTATGGCTTAGAAGATTTAACATTGTTAAAATGGTAATAGTCCCCAGTATAGTCTACAGATACAACAGAATTCCTATCAGTATTCTAGCTTGCTTTTTTTCTTTTTGATTAAATTAAAATGACCAGGTTCTGGGCTGAGACCATACATATAAATATATAAACCTGGCAGGTTAGCTCAGCTGGTTAGAGCATTATCCCAGTATGCCAAGGTTGTGGGTTCAATCCCCAGTTTAGGCAAATACAAGAATCAACCAATAGAAAAAAATCTATCTATCTATCTATCTATCTATCTATCTATCTATCTATCTATCTATCATCTATCTAGATATATAGAGACAACCATTTGCCTTGCCAGCTAAACAGCTAAAGCGAATTTCTGCTGATAGAGGACCCATGCCGGACTTCAATCTAAGGCTCTTAGGCTTGCCCTGGTTGCCATAACCACGAAAACTTTCAATGATGGCACTTGGTGAATACTTTACCGCAAGGTCAAAATGACAGCACCGGAGGTACAGAAAATTCTTCCCTGCAATGAGTTACAAAAACAACTAAAGGTTTTTTTCCATCTTCATGTTTTTGAGATAAAATTTTTACTAGATCACAAAATAAATAGCTTAAAAAGATCTAATCACTAAGATGACTTCTAGGTTTAACTTAAAAAATATGGCATGCTCAGCCCTGGCCGGTTGGCTCAGTAGTAGAGCATCGGTCTGGCGTGCAGGAGTCCTGGGTTCGATTCCCGGCCAGGGCACACAGGAGAGGCGCCATCTGCTTCTCCACCCCTTCCCCTCTCCCCTTCCTTTCTGTCTCTCTCTTCCCCTCCCGCAGCCAAGGCTCCATTGGAGCAAAGTTGGCCCGGGCGCTGAGGATGGCTCTACAGCCTCTGCCTCAGGCACTAGAATGGCTCTGGTTGCAACAGAGCTGCGGCGCCCCAGATGGGCAGAGCACTGCCCCCTGGTGGGCATGCCGGTTGGATCTCCGTCTGGCGCATGCAGGAGTCTGTCTGACTGCCTCCCCGTTTCCAACTTAAGAAAAAAAAAAATGGAATGCTCCACAAATTTGTGTGTCATCCTTGCACAGGGACCATGCTGACCTTCTCTGTCATTCCAACTAACTGCATGTGCTGCTGAAGGGAGCACTTTAGACTTTCTGGTGCCACAGCAGCATTTCATTAATAAATATTTATTAATCTTCATTATGTGCCAGCTACAGTGTTAGGAGGTAGGGATAGAGAATTAACAAGACATAGCTTCTCTGCCTGCAGAGAACTTTGATTCTAGTTAGAGAGACAAACAATAAACAATATATAACATAATATCATGTAGTGATGTATATTGTAAAGAAAAAATACAGAAGGTAGATAGTGGTGAAAGTTGTTATTTTAGAAAGAATGTGGTTAGAAAAGACCTCTGTGAGGCAGAGTGGCACTTGAGCAGAGGATGTGGGGGAGCAAGCCATATCACTATCCACGAGAGGAATGTTTTAGGTAAAGGGAATGGCAAATGCAGAGGTCCAGAGGCAGGAAAGTATAAGCTATTACTGATACAGTAGGGCTAGAGTACAGTAAGCTGAGAAGCAGAGTGATGGGAGACAAAGGAAGAGATGTACCCAAGGACCAGATAATCTATGGCCTTGTAGATCATGGTAAGGACTTCGGATTTTGAGTCTAAGTAAATGAAACATACAAGAGTACTGGCATGACCTGACTTATGTTACATAAGTCAGACTGCATACTCTAGAGTAGTGTTACATACTCTAGCTGCTCTGTTTACAGAGCTACTGCATTCACAGAGGGGCAAGAATGAAAACACAGAGGATAGTAAGTAAGCTATTACTGTGGTTCAGGTGAGAAATGAAGTAGATCGGACTCAACTGATAGTGATGGCCTGATTTGTTGTTGGAAAGGGGCACAACACAAATCACACTACTTTTAGCCTCACCTTCCACTTACAACACTTGAATAACAGATAATTACAAAACTAACAATGTTCTCTGATACTCATGGAATTTGTTTATTCCATTCCCACAGCTTTTCCTATTCACTCTTCAAGAGTAAGTTCAAGTACTACCTTTTGGAATGTGTAATTTCTTCCTCACTGGTTCCACACATTTTATTTCTTTCAGTGAAGTTATTTCATTTTGCTTTGTATATGTGTAATAGATTATAGATTATGTGTCTGATCTCCTTTCTTCTGTAAATGTTTTTTTTTTTTTTTACAGAGACAGAGAAAGAGTCAGAGAGAGGAATAGAAAGGGACAGACAGACAGGAATGGAGAGAGATGAGAAGCATCAATCATTAGTTTTTTGTTGTAACACCTTAGTTGTTCATTGATTGCTTTCTCATATGTGCCTTGACCATGGGCCTTCAGCAGACTCAGTAACCCCTTGCTTGAGCCAGCAACCTTGGGTCCAAGCTGGTGAGCTTTGCTCAAACCAGATGAGCCTGCACTCAAGCTGGTGACCTCGGGATCTCGAACCTGGGTCCTCCGCATCCCAGTCCGATGCTCCATCCACTGCGCCACTGCCTGGTCAGGCCACTGTAAATGTCTTGAAGGACAGAAACAGTAACACATTTCCTATGTTTCCACAATACCTAGTAACCTCTAGGAATTAATAAACTTTGTAGGATAAATGTGGTTAAGCTGCTTTCCTTAGGTCACTAATATAACGGCATGTCAGGGCTAGTTCTTTGTTAAGAGCCAATTCCTGCAGCACTAAGACTTCAGTGACTGTACATACATTTCTTCATTAACTAGGATTTGGAACAGATTTTTAAATGATTTATGTCGTCCAATTTCCCCCCAGGAGCTTATGATTCACCAACTTAGCACTTTTCCTTAATTTGTCTATTTACAGTTGGTAGCTTAATGTTTTATTTACATTACTCACATGCTGGGCTCATAATTTTAGGCATTATTTTATTAGAGATACCCAAGCCTAAGAAATGTAATCTTTTAAGAAGTCAGATTCATTTTTCTAAATGTATTTTTGTTTTAATTATTAAAGTACTATTTGTTCATTGAAAACTTCAAACAATAGACAAGTAAAATAAAAAGACTCCAAACTCACTAATTTTTGTTCCAATAGGTCGTAAATGTTTAGTTTGGTGTGTATCCTTCCAAGACTTTGTATATGATATATATATATATATATATTCATATGTATTTTTGTGTATATGTATATATATGGCTGTGTTAGGTATTGGATATATGAAGGTAAGCAAAAGCAGACATAGGATATGTCTTCATGAAGCTTTCACTCTAGTGTATATATACACAAATATGAATGCACATATTTTCAAAATAAAAATGGAATAAGAAAAGGCCAACCAAAGTACACACTCCAAGTAAGGAGCACACCCCAATTTGCAAATTCTTTATCAACAATAATAGGAACAAAGTTTTCAGGCTGGTAGAAGGAACTTGTCTGGATTTGGTTTGGTTTTGAGAAGCAGAGGAAAAAGGGCTGAAGAGTGAACAGGAGGTCAGTGAGGCAGCTGAGAAGAAAGAATCTTTGTATTAAGAGAAGCCTCACAGGTGTCTATATCCACTGGCTGAGAAAATGTAGAGATGGCAAGAACCCACACACACAGCTGTAGACTGTAAGTCCTGTATAAACTTCTGTTAGCCTGGATCCTGGCCCTTGCCTCCTCTCCACATGAATCTCCTGCAAAAAGTTTTTCTAAAGGAAAAGTACCACAATTAAAGATAGGTTATCACAACTCAACAGTGAACAACTAAGAACCCGATTTAAAAAGGGGTTAAAGACTTAAATAGACATTTCTGCACAAAAGGTATACAAATGTCCAACAGACAGATGAAAAGGTGCTTCAAATCACTAATAATCACATACATGCAAATCAAAACCACAGCAAGACATCATCTCACACCTGTCAGGATGGCTGTTATCAAACAAAAGATATCAAGTGTTGGCAATGTAGCAGAAAGATTGGAACATTTGTATATTATTGGTGGGAAGGCAAAATGACATAGTCACTATAGAAAACAGTATAGCAGTTCCTCCAAAACTTAAAAACAGAACTACCATATGATCCAGCAATCCCACTTCTGGTATTTATCCAAAAGAATTGAAATAAGAATGTTGATGAGATATTATTAGCATGCCCATGTTTATTGCAGTACTATTCACAATAGGTGCAATATGGAAACAGCCTAAAAGTTCGTTGAGGGATGAATGAAGAAAATGGAATATGCACACATAATGGAAAACTCTGTAAAACGTGACATGGATGAACTTTGAGGACATTATGCTAAATGAGATTAGTCATACTGCACGATTCCACTTATATGAGGAATCTAAAATTTGGATCTATCACATTCATAGAATCAAAGAGTGGAGTGGCGGTCGCCAGGAACTGGAGGGAGAAGAAATGAAGAGTTGCTGATCAATAGGCAGAAAGTTCAAATTGAACAAGATGAATAAACTCTAGAGATCTGTTGTACTACACTGTACCTATAGTAAACAATACTGTATTATACACTTTAAAAACTTTGTGAAGAGGGTAGCTCTCATGTTAATTGTTCCTTACCACAACAAAGTCCAATTTAAAAAAAGATAAGTTATTTTTAAAAGCACAGTATAAAATACTGCATGAAAATGGGATGAGAGAAACAGAAAAAAAGAATGGCAGCTGGACAACTGTTTCCAGAGAAACGCTGCCATAAAGCAAATGAAAATTGTGACCAAACATGTCAGCATGAACTTTAAAATATTAAGTAACCTATAAAACAAGAAGTAAAGCAGGTATTCAAGAATTCAAGGAAGAGCTGGTAGAAAATTAAAATGAAATACGAGTCATTTTAGAGGCAAAGAATAGAAATGTGAAGAAAAAAATAAAAGCATCATAGAAATAAAGGTAAAATTGCAAGCAGCAAAGAGAGAAGATGTACTACTTTATAAACGATGGTACAGAAAATGAGAGATAAGCAAGCAAAAGGAAATAGAAATTAAAACTGGTTCTAACATAACGAGCAAAATGCTCAGTAGATCAAGTTGGCAAAAGTGGGTACATTGTGTTGCTGGAGAAGTGCAACTCACTGGCTGCTTAAACTCGTTTCCTTGGCTCCCAGACTGAACCCTAACTACCAACAGAACTTTGATAGATCACTTTTTTATTACCGAGTTTACATTTTGTTTTCATTTCTGGTTTATGTATAGCCAAGAAGTTATTCCCCCTGGTAACAGCAATGACCAAGAATATGGCTTTATGGTCTTATCATTTGGTGAGCTCTGTAAATGGATTAATAGATTATCTAGTCTCTGGGTAAGAAACAACAGAGAACTTAATTTGTTAGTCTTTTGTTGTATTTGTCTATTTTGAGCTCCAATCAATCAACTTTTTCATGCTCACTGGGAAGAACAGTACTCTGATATCTGGACTAGTAAGTTTCTGTGTTTACTATTGACCAGCAGCTAAATTGCAGATCTGAACCCTTAAGATCTCTAGTGTCTGTGTTTCTATGTGTCAGTAACTGAAAAGGCCTTGAGTTCACATTGTGTGAGTGTAAAATACTTTTCTATCTATGGAAGGTATTCATAAATTAGAGTATAAAGTCTCCTAAATTAAAGGAGCTCTGTTCTAATTGATAGACAAAAATAAGCACTTACATACATATAATCTTAAAATTACCCCCAAATGGAAACAATTTCTAATACTTTACATGTGCTAAACTGAAAGTATTCTTATTTTTTAAATTCTACTAACTCAGAAACATTTTAAGAATCCAAACTTAGCCTGGGCTATGTTGGCACAGTGGATACAGCTCTGACCTGGAACGCTGAGGTCACCAGTTTGAAACCCCAGTTTTTATGGTCATGGCACACACAGGAAGCAACCAATGAACAGCTAGAGTGAAGCAACTACTTCTTGTCTACCACCCCCAGTAAAATCAATAAATAAAATCTAAGAAAAAAAAAATCAAAACTTAAGGTAAATATTTGGCAAATGATATTATTTTAATAATTTTGGATTAAAATAAAGAGCTTTGTCTTTTTTATTTATTCATGTAAAGTATAAAACAAGTATATGTTTTATTTTACTTCACTGTTTTTCCTAAATGTATACAGGTTTACTGATTAAACAATGTTATATATTAGTTATACATACCATTTAAGATTATACAATGTAATATGTTCAACTAAAATCATTCTCCTGAGAGACCTGAAGATGGCAAGGGAGTAGGTAGATGCACAGACTCCCAGCTCACACCACCAAACTGGATTACAAATTAATTTAGGAACAATCAGTGTGAAAAACCAACTCTAGACTACAAGAGAAGCTCTCAAAAACCAAGGAGCAAAGAAGAAGCCACACTGAGCCTGGTAGAGAGCACTGAGGAACGGTGAGTCTCCCCTGCTTACAGGAACGAAGGGAGTGTGAGGCTGAGAGCCCAGAAGGGCTCTCATTCCAAGGAAAAGAGTAGTAAATATCGCTCACAGCCACTTGACTGGGGACCTGGGAATGAGGTGTGTTGAAAGGGCTGGCTTATCTTCCAAAAGGAAAGGGGGCAGAGGAATGCATGGGAGGACATGAGAAGCTGACTCATCCAGTGCTGGAGGCGGCCAGAGCTGGGGGAGGAGTTGATCCTTCCACATAACACAAGACAAGTGGTTCCGAGTCACCCATCTCAAGATATCTCTCCAGCTCCAAATCAACTCAAGAAGAAACAGCTGAAAACAAGAAGTGGGGAGGAGGGGCAGTAACAAATCTCTTCATGGGATCTGAGATACACCTCCCCCTACTGAAGTGGAGAAAGAACCCCGCCCCTAGAGAGAGTAACTGGCAGATAAGGCTTTCAGAGTCTTAGGTTACACCCAACACATTCCTGGATAGTTTCAAATAATCCCCCTGCTGAGATCAATAAAAAAGACCACCACCAAGATAACTCAGAAGAAAATAAACAAATCAAGACTTCAAAGCAGCTCTACTACAAAAGCCAATCCTTATAGTGGATTACAAACAACAGCTGATAACAATCCAAGAAGACCTAGAAATAACACAACTGAAAATTGAAGGCAGACAACACCAAACCTAGACTCAACCAGCCCTACAAACAACACACCCAAACACACAGACATAATGAGAAGACAGAGAAGTACAATCTAAATGAAACCACAAGAGAAATCTCTCCAGAAAAGGAACTGAGTGATATGGAAATAACCAAACTGCCAGATGCAGAGTTTAGAATAATGATTGTTAGGATGCTTAGGGATCTTAGAACAACAATGGATGATCATTAAGAACACCTAAATAAAGAGACAGAAAGTATAAAAAAGGACATTGAAATATTAAAAAAGAATCAGTCAGAGGTGACAAATACAATATCAGAAATGAAGACCACAATGGAAGGAATTAAAAGCAGGATGGATGAAGCTGAGGATCAAATCAGCGAGGTGGAGGACAAGATGAACAAAGGCATGGAAGCAGAGCAGAAAAAAAAAAGAGACTCAAAAAGTCTGAGGAAACTCTGAGAGAGCTCTGTGACAACATGAAGAGAAATAACATCCACCTCATAGGGGTTCCTGAAGAAGAAGAGAAAGAACAAGGGATAGAAATTTTATTCAATCAAATCATAGCTGAAAACTTCCCTAAATTGATGGAAGGAAGGGTCTCACAAGTTCAAGAAGCACAGAGAACTCCATTAAAGAGAAACCCAAAGAGACCTACATCAAGACACATCATAATTAAAATACCAAAGCTAAGTGATAAAGAAAAAATATTAAAAACTGCTAGAGAAAAGAAGGCTATCACCTACAAAGAAGCCCCCATAAGGATGACATCCGACTTCTCAGCAGAAACTCTTGAGGCCAGAAAGGAATGGCAAGAAATATTCAAAATAATGCAGAACAAGAGCCTACAACCAAGACCATTTTATCCAGTAAGGCTCTTGTTAAAAATTGAAGGAGAAATGAAAAGCTTCACAGACAAAAAAAACCCTCAAGGAATTCATTGCAACCAAACCAATGCTGCAGGAAATGTTAAGGGGCCCATTGTAAACAGATCAAAGTGGGAAAAGAATATAGCAAAAGAGGAATACAGCTTTAAAGAATAAAATGGCAATAAACAACTACATATCAATAATAACCTTAAATGGAAATGGATTAAATGATTCAATAAAAATACATAGGGTAGCTGCTTGGATAAGAAACAGGATCCATACATATGCTGCCTACAAGAGACAAACCTTAAAACAAAAGATGCATATAAACTGAAGGTAAAAGGATGGAAAAAATATTTCATGCAAATGGAAATGAAAAAAAACCTGGGGTAGCAATACTTATATCATACAAAATGGAGTTTAAAACAAAGGTTATAGTAAGGGATAAAGAAGGTCACTACATAATGATAAAGGGAGCAATCCAACAGGAAGATATAACCATCATAAATATCTATGCACCTAATATAGGAGCAGCTAAATATATAAAGCAGACTTTGATGGATATAAAGGGTGAGATCAACAGCAATACGATAATAGAAGGAGATTTCAATACCCCACTAACATCACTAGATAGATCCTCAAGAAAGAAAATTAACAAAGAAACAGCAGACTTAGCCTGACCTGTGGTGGTGCAATGGATAAAGCATCGACCTGGAAATGCTGAGGTTGCCGGTTCGAAACCCTGGGCTTGCCTGGTCAGGCACATTATGGGAGTTGATGCTTCCAGCTCCTCCCCCTGTCTCTCTCTCCCCTCTCTCTCTCTCTCTCTCTCTCTCTCTCTCTCCCCTCTCTAAAATGAATAAATAAATAAAAAAAAAGAAACAGCAGACTTAAAGGACACAATAGATCAACTTGATTTAATAGATATCTTTAGAAACTTTCACCCTAAAGCAGCAGAATATACATTCTTTTCAAGTGCTCATGGTACGTTCTCTAAGATAGACCATATGTTAGGACACAAAAGCAGTCTCAAAAAATTTAAGAAGATTGAAATCATATCAAGCATTTTATCTGTTCATCCTGGGTCCTCTGCATCCCAGTCCGATGCTCTAACCACTGCGCCACCGCCTGGTCAGGCTACAGGTATTCCTTAAGAAGCTTGAAAAAGCTCAGATAAACAACCTAACCCTTCATCTAAAAGAACTAGAAAAAGAACAGCAAGTAAGGCCCAGAGGTAATAGAAGGAAGTAAATAATAAAGATCAGAGTGGAAATAAATGACATAGAGGCTAAAGAAACAATATGGAGGATCAATGAAACCAAGAGCTGATTCTTTGAAAGGGTAAACAAGATCGATGAACCTTTAACAAGACTCACCAAGAAAAGAAGAGAGAGGACTCAAATAAATAAAATTAGAAATGAGAGTGAAGAAATAACAACTGACACAACAGAAATACAAAATATTGTAAGAAAATTCTATAAAGAACTGTATGCCAAAAAATTAAACAACCTAGGTGAAATGGACAAATTCCTTGAAACATATAATCTTCCAAAAATCAATCAGAAAACCTAAACAGACTGATTACAACAAAAGAGATCGAAACAGATATCAAAAAGCTTCCCCCCCCCCATAAAAACTCCTGGGCCCGATGGCTTCACTGGTGAATTCTACCAAATATTCAAAGAAGAACTAACTCCTATCCTTCTCAAGCTATTTCAAAAAATTCAGGAGGGCCCTGGCTGGTTGGCTCAGTGGTAGAGCGTCGGGCTGGCGTGCTGGAGTCCCAGGTTCGATTCCCGGCCAGGGCACACAGGAGAAGCGCCCATCTGCTTCTCCACCCCTCCCTCTCTCCTTCCTCTCTGTCTCTCTCTTCCCCTCCCGCAGCCAAGGTTCCATTGGAGCAGCGTTTGCCCGAGCGCTGGGGATGGCTCTGTGGCCTCTGCCTCAGGCGTTAGAATAGCTCTGATTGCAGCAGAGCAACGCCCCAAGATGGGCAGAGCATCACCCCCTGGTGGGCATGCCGGGTGGATCCCGGTCGGGCGCATGCGGGAGTCTGTCTGACTGCCTCCCCATTTCCAACTTCAGAGAACTACAAAAAAAAAAAAAATCAGGAGGAAGAAACACTTCCAAATTCCTTTTATGAGGCGAGCATAATTCTGATTCCAAAACCAGGCAAAGACAACACAAAGAAAGAAAATTATAGGCCAATATCCCTGAAGAATTTAGATGCTAAAATCTTCAACAAAATATTAGCAAACTGGATCCAGCAATACATGAAAAAAATCATACATCATGCATGATCAAGTGGGATTTATTCTGGGGAGACAAGGATGGTACAACATTCGTAAATCAATTAATGTGATTCACCACATAAACAAAAGGAAGGAGAAAAACCACACGATAATTTCCATAGATGCAGAAAAAGTATTTGATAAAATCCAGCACCTATTTATGATCAAAACTCATAGCAAAGTGGGAATACAGGGAAAATACCTCAACATGATAAAGGCCATCTATGACAAACCCACAACCAACATTATAATTAATGGACAAAAATTAAAAGCAATTCCCCTAAAATCAGAAAAAAGGCAAGGGTACCCCCTTTCACCACTCTTATTCAACATAGTACTGAAAGTCCTAGCCACAGCAATCAGACAAGAAATAAAAGCATCCAAATTGAAAAAGAAGAAGTAAAAGTATCATTATTTGCAGATGATATGATACTGTATATAGAAAACCCTAAAGTCTCACTCAAAAAACCCTACTGGACCTAATAAACGAATTCATCAAGGTGACAGAATATAAAATTAATACATAGAAATCAGAGCATTTTTATACACCTACAATGAACTGTCAGACAGAGAAATTAACGAAACAATCCCCTTCACTATTGCAACAACAACAACAAAAAAGTACCTAGGAGTAAATTTAACCAAGGAGGTTAAAGACTTGTACTCAGAAAATTATAAACATTGATAAAAGAAATCAAGGAAGACACAAACAAGTGGAAGTATACACCATGCCCATGGTTAGGAAGATAAACATCATTAAAATGTCTATACTACCCAAAGCAATTTTTAAATTCAATGCAATACCAATTAAAAATACCAATGACATACTTCAAAGATATAGAACACATATTCCAAAAATTTATATGGAACCAAAAAAAGAACACGAATAGCCTCAGCAATCTTGAAAAAGAAGAATAAAGTGGGAGGTATCACACTTCCTGATATCAAGTTATATTATAAGGCCATTATACTCAAAACAGCCTGGTACTGGCATAAGAACAGGCATATAGATCAATGGAACAGAATAGAGAACCCAGAAATAAACCCACATCTTTATGGACAATTGATATTTGACAAAGGAGGTAAGAGTGGAGTAAAGACAGTCTGTTTAACAAATGATGTTGGGAAAAATGGACAACTACCTGCAAAAAAATGAAACTAGACCACCAACTTACACCATTCACAAAAATAAACTCAAAATGGATAAAGGACTTAAATGTAAATCGTGAAACCATAAGTATCGTAGAAGAAAACTTAGGCAGTAAGCTCACCGACATCTATCACAGCAGTATCTTTGTTGAATTATCTCCACAGGCAAATGAAATAAAATACAGGATAAACAAATGGGACTATATCAAACTAAAAAGCTTTCGTAAAGCCAAAGACAATATGAACAGAATAAAAAGACAAACCACACAATGGGAGAACATATTCGACAATACATCTGATATGGGATTAATAACCAAAATTTATAAAGAAGCCTGGCCAGGCGGTGGCGCAGTGGATGGAGTGTCGGACTGGGATGCGGAAGAACCCAGGTTCAAGACCCCGGGGTTGCCAGCTTGAGAGCGTGGGCTCATCTGGCTTGAGCAAAAAGCTTACTAGCATGGACCCAGGGTCACTGGCTCGAGCGGGGGGTTGCTCAGTCTGCTGAGGGCCCGTGGTCATGGCACGTGTGGGAGAGCAATCAATGAACAACTACGGTGTCGCAACGAAAAACTGATGATTGATGCTTCTAATCTCTCTCCATTCCTGTCTGTCTGTCCCTGTCTATCCCTCTATCTGACACTCTCTCTGTCCCTGTAAAAAAAAAAAAAATTAAAAAAAATATAAAGAACTTGTAAAACTCAACACCAGGAACTCAAACAATCTAATCAAAAAATGGGCACAAGAAATGAATAGACACTTCTCCAAATAGGACATAGAGATGGCCAATAGACAAAGGAAAAAATGTTCAACATCATTAATCATTAGAGAAATGAAAACCACAATGAGATATCCCCTCACACCAGTCAAGATGGCGCTCATTAACAAAACAACACACGATAGGTGCTGGTGAGGATGTGAAGAAAGGGGAACCTTCCTGCTCTGCTGGTGGGAATGCAGACTGGTGCAGCCACTGTGGAAAACAGTATGGAGATTCCTCAAAAAATTAGAAATGGAACTGCCTTTTGACCCAGCCATCCCACTTATAGGAATATATCCAAAGGACACCATATCACCTACTGAAAAAAAGAAATGCACCCTGTGTTTATGGCAGCATTGTTCACAATAGCGAAGATCTGGAAACAGCCCAAGTGCCCATCAGTGGACGAATGGATTAAAAAGCAGTGGTACATATATACAACGGAATACTATGGGGCTATGAAAAAGAAGGAAATACTACCTTTTGCAACAATATGGAGGGACCTGGAAACTATTATCTTGAGTGAAATAAACCAGGCAGAGAAAAAAAAATATCTTATGACCTCACTCATTTGAGGAATCCAAGGAATAATGAGAGCTGAGGAATGAAATTGAGACAGAGGAGGGATCAAAGGGACCAGACGAAAAGAGGACAGAGGTTAAAGGGGATGATAGGATGGGATAAACCTGAAGGGAAGGGGGTAAGGTGCTGTATGGAGGGGGGCAAGGGAGATGTTGAGGGGAATAGGGGGGAGGGGGATGTATTCAGGGTGACCCTAGAATCTGTGTAAACACAATTAATTAAATTAATAAAAAATGAAAAAAGTTATTCTCCTGACAAATTTTTTTTAATTTATTCATTTTGGAGAGGGAGAGACAGAGAGAGAGGAGAGACAGAGAGAGAGAAGGGGGGGGAGGAGCTGGAAGCATCAACTCCCATATGTGCCTTGACCAGGCAAGCCCAGGGTTTCGAACCGGTGACCTCAGCATTTCCAGGTCGATGCTTTATCCACTGCGCCACCACAGGTCAGGCCTCTCTTGACAAATTTTTTATTTCAGCAATAACTATTCTCGTTTTGTAGACTGTTAGATTTAAAATGAGTTACAAGATATTTATCTTAAAATGTTGGACTGATACTGAGTTAATTAGCCCTGGCCAGTTGGCTCAGTGGTAGAGTGAAGGCCCGGCATGTGGAAGTCCTCGATTTGATTCCTGATCAGGGCACACAGGAGATGTGCCCATCTGCTTTTCTACCCTTCCCCTTCTCCTTTCTCTCTCTCTCTCTCTTCCCCTCTAGCAGCCAAGTCTCCATGGGAGCAAAGTTGGCCCAGGAGCTGAGGATGGCTCCAAGGCCTGGCCTCAGGCACTAGAATGGCTCTGATTGCAGCAGAAAAATGCCCCAAAGGGGCTGAGCATCGCCCCCTGATGGGCATGCTGGGTGGATACTGGTTGAGTACATGGGAGTCTGTCTGCCTGCCTTCCCCACTTCTCACTTTGGAAAAATACAAAAAATATTTAGTTAATTAATGGATAGTTACTAGATATCAACATAATTTTTAAGCAAGAGAGAGAAAGGGAGGACAGACAGGAAGGGAGAGAGATGAGAAGCATCAACTCATAGTTGCGGCACCTTAGTTACGCATTTGTTGCTTTCTCATATGTTCCTTGACTATGGGGTTCCAGATGAGCCAGTGACCCTTTGTTCAAGCCAGCGACCTTAGGTTCAAGTTAGCGACCTCACTCAAGCCGGCAACCCTGCGCTCAAGCTGGCGACCTCAGGGTTTCAAACCTGGGTCCTCTGCATCCAAGGCTGACACTATTCACTGCACCACTGCCTGGTCAGGCTCAAGAAAACCTTTAAATAAAATAGAATACTTAAACAGCACTACGTTTGTACACTATTTCTTCTCATTTTTATGTTTTAGAGGGGCAATAACTTTGGGTCATGTTAATGAATGTTCATTTTTCCTCTTTAAAAGGAATGAGTATGGCCATTGAAAGCTATGCTATGTGTGTTTATGAAATCTGCAAGTGTGCTATAATGTTTGTGGGTGAGATATGGTTTATAATTACACCTAAGTTTTCTCTTTGAACTAGAAATTATTTTGGTTAAGTTACAATTAAAATAAAGTTGTTGTCAACCCCATTAAATTTAATTTCTAAAAAAAACCCCAAGTGGTTGAGATTATATTATGAGCAATTGACAGGTGCTTCTGTTTTCAAAGAAAAATGTATTTAGTCTTTTTTTTTTTTACAGAGACAGAGAGAGATGAGAAGCATCAATCATCAGTTTTTCATTGCGACACCTTAGTTGTTCGTTGATTGCTTTCTCATATGTGCCTTGACCGTGGGCCTTCAGCAGACCAAGTAACCCCTTGCTCAAGCCAGTGACCTTGGGTCCAAGCTGGTGAGCTTTGCTCAAACCAGATGAGCCCGCACTCAAGCTGGTGACCTCGGGGTCTCGAATCTGGGTCCTCCGTATCCCAGTTTGACGCTCTATCCACGGCACCACTGCCTGGTCAGGCTGTTTCTTAAAGCAGTAGTCCTCAAACTTTCTGTTTTCAAGATCTTTTATACTCTGAAAAAATTATCAAGAACTTCCAAAGAGATTTTTCATAGGTGGGCTATAACTATCAATATTTACCATATTAGAAATTAAAACAGAAAATTTAAATACACTAACTGATGGAATTAATTAGAGATGAACCCATTGCATGATATCAAAAATTTTTTTTGACAGAGAGAGACAGAGAGAGGGATGGATAGGGGCAGACAGACAGGAAGAGAGACAGATAAGAGGCATCAATTCTTTGTTGCAAAAAAAAAAAAATTCTTCGTTGCGGCATGTTAGTTGTTCATTGATTGCTTTCTCATATGTGCCTTGACGGGGGGGGGGGGAGGCACAGCAGAGTGAGTGACCCCTTTATTAAGCCAGTGATCTTGGGCTCAAGCTGGTGAGCTCAGGGTTTCGAACCTGGGTCCTTCGCGTCCCAGTCCAATGCTCTATCCACTGTGCCACCACCTAGTCAGGCTGCATGATATCAATTTTAAAAAATATCTAAAAAAACAAAAAATCATTTCACCTTTTTTGAAAAGCTCCTTAATGCCTGACTTAATAGCAACAGCTAGATTCTCATGTCTGCTTCTGCATTTAGTCTATTACAGCATCACACATCATGTAGACTCCAGAAAACTATGTATTTTAGTATTATTATGAAAATAGTTTTGACCTGCCAGATCCCCAAAAAAGGTTGAAAATTTGTTCCAGATAAAATAAAACACTGAAGCCTGACTGGGCGGTGGAGCAGTGGATAGAGCGTCGGACTGGGATGAGGAGGACCCAGGTTTGAGACCCCGAGGTCGCCAGTTTGAGAGCGGGCTCATCTGGTTTGAGCAAAAAGCTCACCAGCTTGGACCCAAGGTCACTGGCTTGAGCAAGGGGTTACTCGGTCTGCTGAAGGCCCACGGTCAAGGCACATATGAGAAAGCAATCAATGAACAACTAAGATGCCGCAACGAAAAACTGATGATTGATGCTTCTCATCTCTCTTCGTTCCTGCCTGTCTGTCCCTCTCTCTGACTCTCTCTGTCTGTGTAAAAAAGAAAAAAAAAAGAACACAGTGAAGAACAAACTTGGAAAATAAATGTTATTTGCCCTGGTTTAAATCTGATTCTGAAATAAAGCTCTGAAATGTATTAAAATGTGGCAAAGTTTATCTTGATTTTGATGGGCTTGCTTCCTTAGTTTACTTCTCATAGGTTCCGGACAAGGAAGGACAGTCTTTGAACCTCACAGAAAAGCACTGTTCCAGGTACTTCAAACTACTGAAGTGACAGAACAGACTTTTAGATATAGGCTTCTGAATTGACACTATATATACATCTTTAAGAACATACGAGTGCACTTAGTGAAGGTCTCCTTTATTTATTTATAACTTTATTTTAGTTTAGAAGCATACAGCTTTATCAAAGCAGACTGCCAACCCAAGATCCAGCAGAGTACTAATTACATAAGACTGAGTAAATTGATGAGGGAAATTTAATTGTGGTTATTTATTTGAAATATTGTTGATAGTGTTTTGATGTTCTACTTTCTGAATACTCGAGAAAATTCTTTCTCTTTCTTTGTAAGTTATTTATAACTCAAAAACAATTTAGCAGACACTACTGTAAACGAAATCACAATATTTTTAAATTTATGACTCTCATTCACTTCCTCCCCACCCTACCTCTCTTTCTGAATTCAGAAACCTTTACTACATCTCACTACTTTTCATGACAATATACTTATTTGTACTGGTTATATAAAAATCTGTCCTTTTTTAAAAACCAGGATGTTTTGCCAGTACAGTTTTGCCTGTACTTGTAAATTCATTTCCTAACTACCTGTATGTGTGTTTCAATTCTCTTTTGAGCAAAATTTAACATTTTACTGGCTCCTTTATTAATTAATGAGTTAAATAAAATCTTTAACAAGTGTTCAAAAATGGAAAGTAAAACTTTAAGGAGAGAAAATTATAGATTTTAGAAGATAAGAAAAGAAAAAATCCAAAACATATAGAGTTCCCAGGAAATCAAAACAATGAAATAAAACCATGTTTAAAATAAGACATGACCTAGTATAGTCTATTCTGCTACTACCTTATTTTTTAAATTCATATTTTATTTTATTATCTTTTACTTTAAAATAAAATCAATTTTAATTACACATTATAATCCACCATCCATCCCTGTAGCTGCATCTAATGATCTTTTGGGTGGCATACAATTCTTTTTTATATATTGCTGGATTCCTCTCCCCAGCTTCACTGAGATATGTTTGCTATAACTTGTGTAAGTTTTAAGGTATACAATGAGATGATTTGATGCCCATATATCTTACAAAATAATTACCACAATAATGTTAGTTAATACAGCTAGGAACAAAATGAAAAGACAACCCATTGTATAGGACAACATATACTGTGATACATCTGATAAGGAATTAATATCTAAAATGTACAAAGAACTTATAAAATTCAACACCTCCCCAAAAAATCCAATTAAAAAATGTGCAAAGGACCTGAATAGACACTCCTCCAAAAAGGACATACAGATGGTCGACATAAAAAAAGGTGCTCAATGTCATCAACCATAAGAGAAATGCAAATTAAAACCACAATGAGATATCACCTCACACTTGTCAGAATGGCTACCATCCATAAATCAACAAACAATAAGACTTGGCAAAGGTGTGGAGAAAATCCTTGTGCACTGTTTGTGGGAATGAAGATGGTGCAGCCACTGTGGAAAGCAGTATGGAATTTACCTAAAAAAACTAAAAATGGAACTGCCTCATGATCCAGCCATTCCACTTCTGGGAATATATCTGAAGAAACCTGAAACACTAATTCAAAAGAATACACGCACGCCTATGTTATTGCAGCCTTATTTACAATAGCCAAGATTTGGAAGCAACCCAAGTGCCCATCAGTAGATGAGTGGCTAAAATAGCTGTGGTACAGTTATGCAACGGAATACCACTGAGTTGAAAAAAACAAAAACAAAAAAAACTTACCTTTTTGACAGCATTGATGGGCCTGAAGAGTATTATGCTAAGTGAAATAAGCCAGTCAGAGAAAGACAAATAACATATGATTTCACTCATATGTGGAATCTAATGAACAAAATCAACTAATAGACACAATAGAAACAGACCTATAGGGACAGAGAACAGACTGACAGCTGTCAGAGGGGAGGGGGTTGGGGGTCAGGGTGGAAAAGGTGAAGGGATTAAGCAAAAAAATGAAAGGCATAGACGTGATTACCAGAGGGAAAGGGGGTGTGTGGGGAGGAGGTAGAGGAGAGTAAAGGGGGGATAAATGGTGATGGAAAAGAGACTTAACTTAGGGTGGTGAACACACAATACAGTGCATGGATGATGTGTTATAGAATTGCACACCTGAAACCTATATAATTTTATGAACCAATGTCACCCCAATAAATTCAATAAAAAATTAAAACTAAATGAAATAAAATGTCGAAACGATAAAGGGTTTTGTTTCTTGATTCTATTATTAATTCTTAGTTTTACTGCATTGTAATCAGATAATATCATGTTTTATTTATATATATTAAAATTTATTCAGGTTTTCCTTATGATCAATTTTGTAAATGTCCAAAGGCCACATGAAAAGAAGTTGAGTTTTCTATGTTCAGGCTATAGAGTATATTTCTATTAAATCTTCTATAATAAGTATCTTATGTAAGTTTTCTCTATCTTTTCACTTTGTTCTTTTTATTCCTTTAAATCCTTGTCACAGATTAACAGAGGTGAATTAAATTTCATGTGTTTATCTTCTTCCTTATAATGCCTATAGTTTGATACCAAAAAATCTAAGATATCACATTCCAAAAAAAAATGACAGACCAATAATTCAGGGTTATTAGGCAACTAAATTCATCAACATTTAAAAAGTAATAACACATTATAACCAAATGCGGTTTATTCAAGAAATGCAATGATTACTTAATTTTAGGACATCTATTTTTTTTTCTTTCTCTTCTCCATGACAGAGACAGGGATAGGGACAGACAGAAAGAGAGAGAGATGAGAAGCAATAATTCTTTGCTGTGGCACCTCAGTTGTTCATTGATTGCTTTCTCATATGTGCCTTGACTGGGGGGCTACAGCAGAGCGAGTGACCCCTTGCTCAAGCCAGTGACCTTGGGCTCAAGCTGGTGACCTCGGGGTTTCAAACCTGGGTCCTCTGCATCCCAGTCTGACACTCCATCCACTGTGCCACCACCTGGTCAGTCAGGACATCTACTATTATAATTCAAAATATTAATATTTAAAAGAGAAAAAATAAGATTCTAGAATCTGAGAAGGCATGCAATTCGGTATCTATTTATTTTCTAAAATTATAACTAAAACAGAAACAAGCGGACAGAATATAAAAAGTCTATCTAAACCTAAAAGCCAATACCATCCTCAATTAGGAAAACAGTAGCAAACTACTATGAAACTTGAAAATGTTTACCACTATTCTGATTATCTCATAAGAAAATGTTACCAGTATCTGACAGCATGGTTGTGGTTTGGAAGACTGTTTAGCTTATATTTACTCACTGTCAAAGTTTATTAGACTTTTACATAGTGACCTAAGAGTAATAATGTCATATATATTCAATACTATACTTCCATAAAAAGCAAGGTAAAAAAGATTCTTACTCCATACAGTGTGTCATAGAGTCAAGATACAGACATACAGTATGGAAAAATTAGTTCTTAAAGAATCAGTTGACTGATTATCAAGTACTGCAATGGCACAAATTTCTGGTGATAAAAGACTGGGTTATTCAGATTTCAAATACCTTGCATTACCAAATTCCCAGTTCCCACTATACCTGTTCCTTTTAGGAAATTCCAGATGTCTCTGCAGCTATGGATCTCTTCAAGTGCACGATTCAGGTATCTGGTCTATTTGGCAACAATGAACAAAAAACCATTAGTTTCAGCCAAACAAAACTTTAAGCAAATTAAATACCTTGATATGATTTTCATTAAAACCAATTAGTTATAAATGAAATGATAGTTTAAACTGAACAGTTTAGAATTTACATAGAAATATTAGCCTCTATTTGTACTTTTCCTTAGTATTCTAGGAAAATGAGGATTACATAAAAAATCTGAATGTTATCAGTTTCTTTAATAACCTAGGACAGAAGAGAAGCACTTTTGGGGTGGTAGTGTGAGAAGCTTCATGAACCCTCTGTCCAGCAAAACAACTATAACTGAAAATTATAAAAAATTATGAAATTGTGTAAAAGTCTCAGGAAATGGCCTAAGGGCATATAGTAAATCTATCCTAAGAAATCTTCTAAGTTTCAGTAAGAACAGCGAGCACCTGTAGCAGTTAAGTCATGACCTGCTTGCTCACCAATCCCCCAGCTCAGCATACTATAAGTGCTACTTTAGGTGGGTGTGGCCAAGAAGACGGGGCTCCCTTTACCCTCTCAGTTTCCAGGCTAAGAATTCCCAGAAGGAGTATGCTGCTGGTGCTTTTCATTTCCCTCCCCCAGTACTGTATTGCAGAAGCTATTATAAAACATGTACAACTGAGAGGCCTGGAGCTCTCTTCCTCTCTCCAGTCCCCACCCCATACCAGGCATGGCATACTAAGAACACTAGGTCTCAATTGCCCTTACTTTAGCTTGTTTATGAGATAGAAATTTCTATGCTGGGAGAAGCCAAGAATGCCAGAGGCTATGACCCCTGCCCAGCCCTCCACTGGGGACAATCCAAAGAGCTGGATTGTCACTTTGATAGAAATGGGCCACTGTCCCTGCCTACAGCAACAAAACAAGGGGTACAGAGCTTCTGCTTAGGAGGAGAGGCAGGCCATTAGATGGATGGGCTTTGTAGCTCTCTCTAAAAGGACTGACTTTAATTGGAATGGAGTATAGGAAAGTTCAAGTCTAAGGGCGCTATAAAATACCATGGAGATCTTAGTGTTGAAAAATTAAGAGGTTCAATGATATCAACAAGCAAAACAGTAGACTAGTTAAAAGAAAACTAGGGGAAGAAAAACCTAAGATCACTTCCCCTTCAATTTATGCCAAAGGAGTCTCTCTCTCTCTCTCTCTCTCTCTCTCACACTCACACACACACACACACACACACACACACACACACGTTAAGACTAGAAGAAGGGCACTGAGAAGCCTAACAGAGACAGAAAGATCAGGGAAAGAGATAGTCAAAAATAACCTGGCTAAAACCATTTTCATCCCTTTGGAGAAGAGGGGCCAGGGTGACTGCACAGGCAAAGACTGCCCTCTGAATAATGATACAGCCAGGGGAAATAACTTCAATGATCTAGCCCAGCCAAGTCACTAAACAAATTAATAAGCAAATATTAACAACAGGCCTCAAAGGGGTGGAATCAGTGTTCAAAGATGCTCCAATATATCAACTAAAAATGTCCAGTTTTCAACAAAAAATTATGAAATATTCAAAGAAACAAGAATATATGACTCATGCAGGGAAAAAAAAGCAGGCAACAGGAACTTATTTTGAAAAAGTCCAGATGTTGAACTTAGTAGACACAGATTTCAAAGCATCTATTTAAAATATGTTCAAACTGTCAACATAGATAGGTAACTAGATATTAATAGGAAAAGAGAGCAGGGGGAATTGGACACTGGATTTTATAAAATTGGAAAGCATACTTCAGTAAGAAGCTGCAGCATTCCTTTACTAGGGAACTATAGCATTTACAATTTCGGACACCCAAGGGGATTGCCCAATTAAAGAGAGTAACACTCCCTCTTCCCTGGTAAGGAGGAAGAACTGTTTTCCCCAGCTCCCCAGACTATAGTAGGAGGTGCTTCTGTGCTTTCTCTGCATGGCATATGCAGTGAAAGCCAAGATTGGTGGCCATAAAGGCCTGTCAGTATAGCCTAGAAAAAAGATCTGACTGATTAGTGGAAGGAACCAATACAAGCCCACAAAATTTTAAAGAAATTGTTTGGTTAGCTTAAAAGGGAACTAGTCCTTTTCAGCCAGAAAATATAAATAAGGGCTTAACGGAGATCTTGCCCTTTTTGCCCTTCTCTCAACCTTCCTGCAGAGAAAAATGTGCTCGTCATGTTTACAGCCTTGCTGTGTGGGTTGGCGGCCAGAGGGGTTCCCAAGTACAGGCTCTAAGCAGCTCCTGGACTGGACTGAGCTTAGATATGGTGCAGAATATCTGAATTTTGGTCTTTATACTAGGCTTACTGAAGACTAGACTGGATTTTTTCCTGGAAAAGATAGATGGAGATGGGACACTGAAAGACTATAGGGCAGCCTTTTATTTCAACCTCTAATAAATCTTATTGCAACAGCCTAAGTTTCTCCAAATGTGGGTCCTGTAAAATTCCTTTCCTGAGACTCCATACAAGAACCACAATTCTGCTGGCAACAAAACAACTAAAGGAAACCACACATCGTTAAGACTGCAATATATTATCTCCAAACTGATCTACAGATTTAGTGCAATCTCTATCAAAATCCCAGCTGGCTTCTTTTTAGAAATTGACAAATTGATCCTAACTTTCATATGGAAATTCAAAAGACCAGAATAACTAAAACAATCTTGAGAAAGAAGAACAAAGTTGAAGGATGAACACATCTCTATTTCAAAAGTTATTACAAAGCTACAATAATCAAAACAGTGTGGTATCGCCACAAGGACAGACATAGACGTCAATGGAATGAAATTGAGGTCCTAGAGATAAATCTTTCCATTTATGATCAGTTGATTTTCAACAAGGGTGCCAATATAATTCAATGGGAAACAAGTAGTTTTCAACAAATGGTCCTGGGACAATTAGATATTTAATTGTGAAAGAATAACATTAGACACTCTTATCTTATGCCACCCACAGAAATCAACTCAAAATAGATCACAGACCTAAATGTAAGAACTAAATATGTAAAACTCTTAGAAGAATATATAGGGGTGAACCTTCATGATCGTGAATTAGGCAATAGTCTTAGACTTAAAACCCAAAACACAAGCAACAGCAACAAAATAAAGAAAATGGGCATCATCAAAATTGAAAATGTTTACGCTTCAAGAGGTACTAGCAATAAAGGGAAAAAGCAACCACATAATGGAATAGAATAATTGCAAATTGTATCTGATAAAAGCCTAGGATCAATATGTGAAGAACTATTAAAACTCAGTATTAA
Source organism: Saccopteryx leptura (assembly GCF_036850995.1). NCBI lineage: Eukaryota > Metazoa > Chordata > Mammalia > Chiroptera > Emballonuridae > Saccopteryx > Saccopteryx leptura. Next base: position 66,187,094 of record NC_089516.1, on the reverse strand, counting down.
AGGAGATGACGTCACAGTGATGGCGCGGTAGGAAGCGATACCGAAAATCTCCCCATAAACTCAACAAGTTCTTCAACCAGAAACAGAAAAACCTATCCTTGGAGTCTTCAGATGCTTCACAACATACCCGAAGGGCCACGACAATCAAAACAGCATGGTATTGGCAGAAAAATAGACACTCAGACCAATGGAACAGAATAGAAAGCCCAGAAATAAAACCACATATATATAGTCAAATAATTTTTGATAAAGGGGCCAACAACACACAATGGAGAAAAGAAAGCCTCTTCAACAAATGGTGCTGGGAAAACTGGAAAGCCACATGCAAAAGAATGAAGCTGGACTACAGTTTGTCCCCTTGTACTAAAATTAACTCAAAATGGATCAAAGATCTAAACATAAGACCTGAAACAATAAAGTACATAGAAGAAGACATAGGTACTAAACTCATGGACCTGGGCTTTAAAGAGTATTTTATGAATTTGACTCCACAGGCAAGAGAAGTGAAAGCAAAAATTAACGAATGGGACTACATCAGACTAAGAAGTTTTTGCTCAGCAAGAGAAACTGATAACAAGATAAACAGACAGCCAACTAATTGGGAAATGATATTTTTAAACACCTGCTCAGATAAGGGCCTAATATCCAAAATATACAAAGAACTCCTAAAACTCAACAACAAACAAACAAACAATCCAATAAAAAAATGGGAAGAGGATATGAACAAACACTTCTCCCAGGAAGAAATACAAATGGCCAACAGATATATGAAAAGATGCTCATCTTCTTTAGTTATTAGAGAAATGCAAATCAAAACTGCAATGAGATACCACCTCACACCTGTTAGATTAGCTATTATTAACAAGACAGGTAATAGCAAATGTTGGAGAGGTTGTGGAGAAAAAGGAACCCTCATCCACTGTTGGTGGGAATGTAAAGTAGTACAACCATTATGGAAGAAAGTATGGTGGTTCCTCAAAAAACTGAAAATAGAACTACCTTATGACCCAGCAATCCCTCTACTGGGTATATACCCCCAAAACTCAGAAACATTGATATGTAAAGACACATGCAGCCCCATGTTCATTGCAGCATTGTTCACAGTGGCCAGGACATGGAAACAACCAAAAAGCCCATCAATAGATGACTGGATAAAGAAGATGTGGCACATATACACTATGGAATACTACTCAGCCATAAGAAATGATGACATCAGATCATTTATAGCAAAATGGTGGGATCTTGACAACATTATACGGAGTGAAATAAGTAAATCAGAAAAAACCAGGAACTGCATTATTCCATACATAGATGGGACATAAAAGTGAGACCAAGAGACATTGATAAGAGTGTGGTGGTTACGGGGGGAGGGGGGAGAGGGAAGGGGAGGGGCACAAAGAGAACTAGATAGAGGGTGACAGAGGACAATATGACTTTGGGTGATGGGTATGCAACATAATTGAACGACAAGATAACCTAGACATGTTATCTTTGAATATATGTATCTTGATTTACTGATGTCACCCCATTAAAAATAAAAAAATAAAACAAAAAACAAAAAAAACCCCTCAGTATTAAAATAACCGCCTGACTGGGTGGTGGTGCATTGGATAGAGCGTTGGACTGGGACACAGAGGACCCAGGTTCGAGACTCCCGAGGTCCCCAGCTTCAGCATGGGCTCATCTGGTTTGAGCAAAGCTCACTAGCTTGGACCCAAGGTCTCTGGCTTGAGCAAGGGGTTACTTGGTCTGCTGTAGCCCCATGGTCAGGGCACATGAGAGAGCAATCAATGAACAACTAAGGTGTCACAACGAAAAACTGATGATTGATACTTCTCTCTTCATTCCTGTCTGTCTGTCCCTATCTACCCCTCTCTCTGTCTCTGTAAACAAAAAATACAAATAACCCTATTAAAATGGTCAAAAAATCTGAATAGGCATTTTACAGATATGTAAGTGGAAAATAAGCACATAAAAAGAAGCTCAACATCTTTTGGCATTAGTAATGACATCATTAGTCATTACAAAAATGCACATCAAAACTACAATGAGATAGCACTTCCTTCTCACTTGGGGATGTGAGGGTGAGCTGGCTGCGACATCTGTCACCCCACTGATCGCCAGGGTTGATTCAGCTGATCTGGCTGGCTAGGCAGGTGTCCCCGTCCACCCTCACTGCTCTATGTGCATCCCTCTTGAAGCTGTGCACTCAGTCGAAGAGGACGACCTTCTCCGATAGAGGAGAGGACCATTCTTTGATCAAGGGTATACGAGTAGCTGCACTCCCCTGCTGGAACCTCCAAACAAGTCTCAAGCTCCATACTCACTAGGATGGCCATAATCCAAAGGACAAAACAACAAGTAGTGGTTAAGTAGGTGGAGGATGTAGAAACCTCATTCTTTGCTGGTGGGAATGTAAAATGGTACAGCTGCTTTGGAGAAGTCTAGTAGTTTCTCAAATGATTACAACATAGAGTTATCATATGGCACAGCAATTCCATTTCTAGGTATATTTTCAAGAGAAACGAAAACACATGTCCACACAAAATTTGGACATGCAGCATTATTCATAATATATGAAAATTTATATAAACCTCCAATGGGTGAATGGATAAGCAGAATGTGGTATAGTCACACAATGGAATATTATTCAGCCATAAAAACAAATGAAGTGCCCTGCCCGGTTGGCTCAGTGGTAGAGCGTCGGCCTGGCGTGTAGAAGTTCCGGCTTCGATTCCCAGCCAGGGCACACAGGAGAAGCGCCCATTTGCTTCTCCACCTCTCCCCCTCTCCTTCCTCTCTGTCTCTCTCTTCCCCTCCCGCAGCGAGGCTCCATTGGAGCAAAGATGGCTCGGGCGCTGGGGATGGCTCCTTGGCCTCTGCCCCAGGCGCTAGAGTGGCTCTGGTCGCGGCAGAGCGCTGCCCCCTGGTGGGCGTGCCGGGTGGATCCCGGTCGGGCGCATGCGGGAATCTGTCTGACTGTCTCTCCCGGTTTCTAGCTTCAGAAAAATACAAAAAAAACAAAACAAAACAGAACAAAAAAATGAAGTATTAATCCAAGCTACAACATGAAGAACCTAAAAAACATTATTGAAAAATGATGAAAGGAACCTGCTATATAAAACTGTAATAGTACGATGACATTTACATGGAATATTGAGAATAGACAGATCTATAGAGACAGAAAGTAGATGAGTTGTTGTCTAGGGCTGGTGGTAGGGATGGAAAGTCACTGCTAATTGGTAAGGGATATTTAGAGTGAGAAAAAAAGTTCTAAAATTAGATTGTGTTAATAGTTGTACAACTCTGTGAACATTCTAAGAACCATTAAATTCTTAACTCTCAGGGTACAGAAAATCGGGCCACAGGCCTGATTTAGTCAGTTAGCAGTAGTTTATCCACTCTTGTTCTACAATGGTTGGCAAACTCATTAGTCAACAGAGCCAAATATCAATAGTACAATGATTAAGATTTCTTTTGAGAGCCAAATTTTTTAAACTTAAACTATATAGGTAGGTACATTCCTTATCAAGGTAGCGCCTGCACGTAGTATTTTGTGGAAGAATCACACTCAAGGGGCCAAAGAGCCGCATGGGGCTCACGAGCCACGCTTTGCTGACCACTGTAGGAGAAAAATGTGGTTCCTTGATAAATTACAATTACTCTATTTTTTTTAAAGTATCCCTCACCTCTCCCTAACTCATACTCAGGACAGTAGAGACACTGTTGATAAGATTATGCAGGACATCTACAGTCCTTCATCATCATTTGGAAATACTCCAATTTATGAAAATTTAGAGAACAAGGAACACAGATTTTGTATTTAGTAGAATTCAACAAGTCCTCATTAGAGAGACAGAAGCACATCTTTACCCAAAGAAAATTCTTTAAGGGTTACTAAGTTGGAGAGTTCTTAGGAAACAAGTGTGTGCAAAAGGAAGAACAGAAGAAAAAGAACAGTTGTTTGAAACAAACAAAATGATTAAGAACTGTACTTGAGAGTTTGTGAAATTTCTCACATCAATCTGATCTCTATTCACTGAGATAAAAAAAATAAAGTCAGGACTACCAACTTAAAAGGGAAACTTCAAAAAAGTTAAAAGCATCATGCAAAATCAAGATATTATTGTGTTTTTTAAGTAAAGCATTAAAAACTATTGAGAAGAAAATTACATTGCTCTTGTTAAAAGCAAAATGATTGTTTCTGGTTTAGCTCTGGGGCACATAGATTGTTTCATCTTCTTTTACAATAGAAAGGTTTCTAAAAAGAGCACTTTACTTCTCAGTGATAAGTACTTTGTTTTCTTTATCTCCAGTACTTAGCAGAGTGCTTGGTACTCAAATGTTTTTTGAGTTGTACTCAACAACAAAGAAAAAGGATGGAAAATGCGTGAGCAGAGATTTGTTGAGAGTCTGTTTCAGATATGAAAAATCATATAAAAAAAGAAAATAACATAATAAAGAATTACCAGCAAGAAGGATTTATATTAATTGGAAAGAAAAGAAACTGACACATATGGGAAACTTGGAAGTTTTATTTTGTTTGTCTAGGTAAAAGGAAAAAATAGACATCTAGACCTTAAAATCATACAAAAAATACTAGTGGTCCAACTTGGAGACAATTTTCATAGTTTGAAAGAAAGAAGATAAAAAAATTAAAAAAAAATTTTATTTAGTGTCATGCCAGTGGCTGAGGCCAGGCAGGTTCACATTGGATTCGGGCAGACGGCAGATAAACTGTGGAGCCAGAAAGCGTTAGGGCCATCGCGTTTAATAAAGTCCCACAATGGAGGACAAGCACACAGGGAAAACCACTTTTCAGGCAAACGAACTGCAAGAATGGCCCCGCACAGTGGTGGACAGGGAATCAGTCATCCGTCACCTGCAATCCCCCTGAGCACTAACACCTATAGCCTTATATAGGCCATACACATGTGACACTGCCCCATGCTCACACACTAATCAGGCAAAGTGCCTGCTCCTGGTAACCCCGTAAACAAGCCTAACAGCCATTTTACTCACATTTAGAAAATTAAATTTAACAAGGTGACATTGATCAGTAAGAGTACATAGGTTTTAGGTAAATATTTCTATAGCTTTGAACTGTTGATTACGTTGTATACCCATCACCTAGTCAAATCATTTTCCATCAAGAAGATAAAGAATTAAAGGCAAATTGATACTCAGGTTTATGGGGGACTGACATACTGATGTTGGTATCATCCAAAAGCGGTATGGTTTAAGAAGCTAAGAATGTAATTCAAGCAAAGGCAGGAATTCTGTCTTCCTGTTAAAGTTGTGTTAATGAAAAAATATTTAAGGATGTGGGCCAAAGAAAGTAAATGTAATAGAATGAAGAACAATATGCCACACTCATAATGTCAGATGGCTCATTAAAGCTGTTGAAGCAGAGGAGTTCTTCCTTAAAGAATATGTGAAAGAAAACAGAAGATAAACTCCTATGGCCCACATAGGATCACAGGGAGACAATGGAGATAAAAGAATATTTAAAAACAAATTTGAAAAAAATGATCCATGGGAAGGGGCATTTTATAAGATGAGATATTCAATCTTTTTTAGCCAGACCAGGTGATGGTACAGTGGATTGAGTCTGGGGACTGAGACGCAAAGGACTCAGGTTTGAAATTCCGAGGTCACCGGCTTGAGTGTGGGATCCTAGACATGATCCCATTGTCACTGGCTTGAAGCCCAAGGTCGCTGGCTTGCACAAGGGGTCACTCGCTCTGCTGTATAGCCTCCCTCCCATCAAGGCACATATGAGAAAGTAATCACTGAACAACTAAGGTGTCACAACAAAGAATTGATGCTTCTCATCTCTCTCCCTTCCTGTCCATCTGTCCCTAACTGTCCCTCTCTCTCACAAAAAAAGAGGGCTAGCCAAAAGTGATCTTTCCTCAGGAAGGAATTAGCCACTATAAACCTTTGAAATCAAGGTGCTGCTGGAAGGGAGAAAAGAATTCTCTAAACTAAAGAGAATCAGAAAGAACTGCACCAGGGAAGGCAAACATACCAAATAGCACACTAAACTCTTGTGTGTTTTATTTGAAGGTTACACATCACCTGTTCGAGAGCTGTTGAAGCTTTTCTCCCTTGCTGTAGATCAATTGCAGCTGCCATCAGTAAACATGCTTTCTGTGTAATCAGAACGACTTGATTGGAAGGACAAAACTGGGACAGCTGATAAGAAATAACAAGAATATCAGTGAATAGTGAAAATTCTGCCAGGTGAACATGAACAATCAGAATTAAAATCAGCAATATTCTGTCTGAATGAGAAAATTCAACTGGAAAAGTACATCTCACCTTAAAAATTATATAGACTATAACATCAATTTACAGGTTCTTTATATTACTTTCCATTGTTTTTTAAGCAACTTTCTAGAGATAAATGTTTCATTTCTTCATAATTTTCCCATCTTTCCCAGTGACAAGTGCTGTAATTTGGCCCTGTATTTCTATCTTCTTGGTTTATGCTGTAATTTCTAAGTGATCCCCGCCCCCCAGAAAACAGACTTCCACTTTGCATGAGCCCAAATTAGTACATATATTGTGACAGTTGAAAGAGACATCAAATCTTGACAGTCATTAAACATAACCTCATCATTAAACCTTGTCATCTAACTTTAGGGAAAAAACCTCCCTGGTTTATATTAAAATAAAACTCTAGGCCACTTGTGACTTTTACATGGAATCTTTTTTTTTTTAAATATTTTTAAAAGATTTTATTTATTCATTTGAGAGGAGGAAGAAGGAGAAGGAGAAGGAGAAGGAGAAGGAGAAGGAGAAGGAGAAGGAGAAGGAGAAGAAGAAGAAGAAGAAGAAGAAGAAGAAGAAGAAGAAGAAGAAGAAGAAAGAGAGAGAGAGAGAGAGAGAGAGAGAGAGAGAGAGAGAGAAGGGAGGAGCAGGAAGTATCAACTCCCATATGTGCCTAGACCGAGTGAGCCCAGGGCTTCGAACCAGCGACCTCAGCACTTCCAGGTTGACACTTTATCCACTGTGCCACCAGAGGTCAGGCCTCACATGGAATCTTACTAGTGCTACCAAAAACATCAAAACTAAAAGTAATTTATTTCACTTAGTTAAAATTATACCTAAACTTCCAAAGACTATTCTTAATCTTCCCAAGTGTTTAGTGATCATAATCATCACCATCACTGAATTAATAGCATTTCAAGACACCCAATCTCTCTAAGTCTCAGGTTACTTGTATATAAAACAAGAGAGTTGTGCTAGATTATCACTATAGTCCTTTCCAGTTTGAAAACTCTTAATCATTTAATCTATCTCCATATAGCAAACTGTATACTCCTGAATGTGTATGAGCAATAGTCTTTAGCCCTCTCCTTTTATTTTTTAATCAATACCTGTTTTTCTTTCTTGTATCTAACCTCTACCTTGGAGACTAACAAATATTTTTAAATGCTTATAATTTCAAAACAAGCCTGCAAATCTTTACAGATAGAACCCTCTCTAGGAAAAATTTTAAAGTAGGCTCAAGCTTCTTAGCATCGTTTTTACCACCTGTTGTCCCCAGATACCTATTCTATATTTCTTTTTTTTTAAACAGAGACAGAGAGAGGGATAGATAGGGACAGACAGACAGGAACAGAAAGAGATGAGAAGCATCAATCATCAGTTTTTCATTGCGACACCTTAGTTGTTCATTTATTGCTTTCTCATATGTGTCTTGACCGGGGCCTTCAGCAGATGGAGTAACCCCTTGCTCAAGCCAGCGACTTTGGGTCCAAGCTGGTGAGCTTTGCTCAAACCTGATGAGCCCGCACTCAAGCTGGCGACCTCGGGTCTAGAACCTGGGTCGAAATCCCAGTCCGACGCTCTATCTACTGCACCACTGCCTGATCAGGCCCTATTCTATATTTCTATAGACTTATACCCATACATCTTCCTAATGTTTCCATAACTGACAACTTCTTAGAGGATTCTCCTCATAAAGATAGTTATATTTTAATATAGGCCTGTGGGAGACTGGAATTCCTTCAAAAGCAAAAAAGTAAGTCTCTTATGGTAGAACTTTAGGCTCCATGATGATTGTTAGTGACATTTTGGTATAGGGAGAAGAACTTCATGTTCTCATATTCTACCCTAAAGGGATCAAGTTCTCCTTAGGTCATTCCTGTTTAGACATACTATATTAAAAGATCCCACATTAAAAGCCAATCCTGCCTGACCAGATGGTGGCATGGTGGATAGAGCATCGACTTGGGACATTGAAGACCCAGGTTCAAAACCCTGAGGTCAACAGTTTAAGTGTAGGCTCACCAGCTTGAGTGCAGGATTACAGACATGATCCCATGGTCACTGGCTTGAGCCTAAAGATCACTGGCTTGAACGAGGGGTCACTGGGTCAGCTGGAGCACGCCCCCTCCCCGGTCAAGGCACATATGAGAAAGCAATCAATGAACAACTAAGGTGCCGCAACAAGTTGATGCTTCTCATCTCTCTCCCTTCCTGTCTGCCTCTCTCTAGCTCGTTAAAAAAAAAAAGCCAATCATACTCTATATTTAGTCACAATGGTGATATCCTTATTGTGGTACATACGTAAGATACTTAGTAAAGAGACTTACCTTGTAAGAAACTATGAAAAACTCTCTCATTATCACTGAGTCTGTGCTACATCGCACAGCCAAGTTCCAAGCTGAAAGTTAACATGAAGTAATTTAGTTAGGAAAATCTGCTATTTAACATGTACCAGTATAATATCTATACTGACATTTTAAATATTAATATTCTAATGAAGTTATTTCTCAGGGTTAAAAAAGCTAACTTTAGTTTCTAGAGAAAATTTGTCAGGTAAATTTAGAGACTTCTATTACATCCAATCTTCAACTCTAGGCCAATGACCAATGGAGGTAGTGCTGATTAAAAACAAAAAAAAATTGGAAGATATACAATAAATTCTTACAACAAATACATCTAAAAATGAGAATCACCAAGGACATCACCAACAGGCATTGGTGAAAATAAGTTAAAATTTAGCAAAGAACATGGTACACAAAAATCAAGGGTTGAAGAAAACTGCTAGAAAAATTTACATCTTCCATAGAGCAGTGGAAGCCCACATTAGGCAATATTCAATTCAGCATGATCCTCACATTGTAATATCAAAATTAAAATTCAGTAAAAGAAATTAAGCTGAGATTAAGTAAATTATCCTTATGCCCAGAAATACAAATGGAAGAGCTAGAATTTGAATTCACATCTGTTGAATCTAGCACCCCATGACGTTTCACATAACCACAGAATCTTTGTTTACCTAATTTTCTGAACCAATGAACATCATTAATCTTTGAGTCTGAAGGTAAGCGTTCTCCAACAAAACACATGGGAAATTTCAGGAGAGCTGCAAACAGGAGAATTTGATATTAAGGTCTTTTACTATGGCTAAGTTGTTAATTCTGCTTCAAAAAGTCAAACATGAGCAACATGAGTTTGAATTTATCAAGTTCTTTGTGTGTGTGTGTGTGTGTGTGTGTGTGTGTGAGAGAGAGAGAGAGAGAGAGAGCGAGCGCAATAGAGGGGGGGAGAGAGAGAGCATGGGTGCATTCCAGAAGTAATTAAAATGACAAAAGCATTACCAAGTTCCAAGAAGCTGTTAACTCAAACTCTTGAGGAACAAACCCATCTTTGGAGAGATTTATAATTTTAATTAAAGCAATCATTCATCACCTGAGGTAGAAGATATGACTTACATGTAAAGAAATAAAGAATTGGAACAATTATTAAAAAGACTAAAATGGAGACCAAGAATTGGAAGAGTATCAATAGGCTGGCATAATATTTACTGAGCTCCCACAGCAAGCACATTACAGAACCAGAATATGATGTCACCAGAAAGCATTTACTACATACTATACTTACATTCCCTTCTGAGAGATAAGGATGTCAACTAGCAAAGTTATTGTCTTTTGAAAAACTTTGGTTTATAAACCACTTTGCTACATTTAACACCTTGTTGACAGGTATTAGTCATAAAATTTAACTACAGCAATAACCAGAATAGTTGCTAAGATGTGCAGTTTGGGGTGTGTTTTGGATATTAGGAAAATAAGTATGTGAGCAGTAGAAGTGGGAAGACCTGTTAGGCAAAAGGGAGACACCATGTAAGAAAGCATGGAGTGGGAAAAGGAATAAGATGTAGCTAGGAGGTTAGCTTGGATGAAGGGGACAGAAGGTAATTATTAGCAGATAGGGGAGATGACGCAGACTTGGGTAGATAGATGGATAACTTCAAAATAACAGTAAACCTCTGAATCTGATTCAAAAGACATGAAAACTAGCAGGGTTCAGAATATTTTTATTTGTCTTGATCTTTATTTTGCTCATTCAACTCAGGAAGGGAGAAAGGAAGGGAGGAACGGAGGGAGGGAGGAAATGTTTTTAAAAGAAATAGTAACAGAAACAGAGCTGAAATCATATTTGGAAATGAATGCTAGGGATGACAAACTTCTCTCTGCTTGTGAATAAAGAAACCAAGGTAGATTGCTATGACAAATGTTAACAAAACCTTGAAGCTTAACTCAAAAATGAAGTTTAAGTCAGTGTGCTCAATGTACCTGGAAAATTTAATACAGGATAGAGACAAGAGAAAGGACTGAAAATGAACAAAGAGCTATTTACCTGTATTCAAGTAAGTCAAAAGTCTACACATTTCTTGCTTCCTAAAAAACAAAACAAAAAAAGATTTCTTACTGTTCCAAAGCTTTATTATAGAAAAGTACCACAACAAAACTATTTGTGCCTGAGAGCTGTGCAAAAATGCAACATTGTGAAGTTTGTTCAAGGCTCCAAGAAGTCGGGTCAACACTATTTTCCCCCACTATAGGATCCTGTTCCTCATACCCAGTGCCCTCATATTTTTTCTCTTCCCCTTTTACATTAGCAAAGGACTTCAATTACTGATAAGGTTTTATATTACAGAACCATAGAATTTGAGAGTTGGTTGTAATCTCTGATTTTCAAGGGTTTTTTTTTTTTGAGGGGAAATTAAAACCCTTGTTTCAAATAAAATTTATAGAAGTCTAGTATACAAGAAGATAAAAGTGAAGCTGCTCTAAGCCCTGGCTGGTTGGCTCAGTGGTAGAGCATCGGCCCGGCATGAGGAAGTCTCGGGTTTGATTCCTGGCCAGGGCACACAGGAGATGTGCCCATCTGCTTCTCCACCCTTCTCCTTCTCCTTCCTCTCAGTCTCTCTCTCTTCCTCTCCCGCAGCCAAGGCTCCATTGGAGCAAAGTTGTCCCGGGCGCTGAGGATGGCTCCATGGTCTCCACGTCAGGCGCTAGAATGGCTCTGGTTACAGCGGAGCAATGCCCCAAATGGGCAGAGCATTGCCCCCTGGTGGGCATGCCGGGTAGATCCCGGTCAGGCGCATGTGGGAGTGTGTCTCTCTGCCTCCCCGCCTCTCACTTCAGAAAAATACAAAAAAAAAAAAAAAAAAAGTGAAGCTGCTTTGGTTGAACCAGTGGATGGAGGCCTAGAGCCTCTTCTTCCTAAGAGTCCCTGAGTCAGTGCCACAGAGTTTCTGGGGTTCTGAGGAACATAGTTTAAAAAACACTTACCCCATCCAGAGAAAACAGATCTGGACATGGGGGGGGGGGTGATATACCCAAGGTAATAAAAATAACAACAATGTCAAGACTAATATCCAGGCCTGACCAGATGGTGGCTCAGTGGATAAAAGCATCAAACTGGGATGCTGAGGACTCACGTTCAAAACCCTGAGGTCACTGGCTTGAGCATGGGCTCACCAGCTTGAGCCTAAGGTCGCTGGCTTGAGCAAGGGGTCGGGTCACTCGCTCTGCTGGAGCCCCCTAGTCAAGGCACATATGAGAAAGCAATCAATGAACAACTAAGACACTGCAAGGAAGAATTGATGCTTCTCAACTCTCTTCTTTCTAGCCTGTCTGTCCCTGTCTCTCTCTTCCAAAAAAAAGGGACTAATACCCAGGTCTCTTGACCCTTTGTCAAGCTTCTTTAAGGGGTATGTACATTTTGACAAAGGAAAACATTCTGTTTTACTTAAACAAAGGATTGAATATGGAAGTATCAGCAAACTGAAATAAGGAAGGTTATAGGAAGTAGGATAGAGCATATATAACACTGGCTTTATCAGGACAAGGTATAGTATTACATAATACTGTGCTTCAAGAAAAGTAGCAGCTTTTTCAGAGATAAACATTAGAATTCTAGTTTATATAAAGTAACTTCTTACAGTAAATTTTATTAATTTGAATTTCAGTGGAACTAAAGTTATATTCTTCCTTATTTCAGTGACAATATAAAATAATCTAGGAAGGATCCATTAATGCAAATAAATAGTACAAATAAGTATGATTATATGAAAAGGGATATATATGGTTTATTTAAGAGACAAAGTGTTTTTAAATTTTTAGCAAATTTGTTTAATACTGCTAATTAAAAAACCATAAGATTTTCAAAGAGAAAGGAACTTTTGTAATCATAGTCCATCTTTTTACAATTTAACAGATGAAGAAAATAAAGCTTAGAAGTTTTAAATAAATTGTTTTTGCCTGAAGCAAACCAGAAGTTAGTGAAATAGCTGAAACTAGAACTCAATTCTCTGTGTCTTCCCATCGAAGAAGGCTTTAAAAAAAAGGTTAAGGTCTAACCAATTTGTTAAATAAGGTCCTGAACTCTACCTGAAAACACGCTAGCAAATGTTCTTTATTACTGTATTTATTTGAAAACAATTAGTATACAAAGTATTTCGTATTTTAAATTTATCATTAATTCAAACAGGATCCCTTTCCTTTTCCTCATTTCCAGATTGGTTTTAATGATTGGGGTGTGACTGCATGTCACAGTTACATGGACTATGAAGCACCTTGTAAGTCTAGTGATAAAGATCTTTTAAAGAACTGATATTCAACTTCACCCATGGTGGTGCAGTGAATAAAGCATCCACCTGGAATGCTGAGGTCACCGGTTCAAAACCCAGGGCTTGTCCAGTCAAGGCACATACAGGAAGCAACTACTATCAGTTGATGCTTCCATCTCCTCTCTCTCCAATAAATAAAATCTTAGAAAAAAAAAAAAAGTACTGATATTTAGTCATTTAAATAAACTGAATGGCTATCATTCTGAAGTTCCAGAGATACAAATATAAATACAAATAGTTCTAGCCTTCAAGGAGCTAGTAACTACGGGGTTTAGTCTCTTAGTTTCTTTTTTTATTTTTTAACTTTAAAAATGAATTTATTGGGGTGACACTGGTTAATAAAATTATATAGGTTTCAGGTACACAATTCTATAATACATTATCTTATATATTGTATTGTGTGTTTATCACCCTAAGTCAAATTTGCATCCATCACTATCTCCCCTTGACCCACTTCTACCTCCCCCACCCCCAGTTCCCTTGGATAATCACTCTAGTGTTGTATATGTGTTTTTCTTAATCCCTTCACCTTTTCTACCCTGTCACCTATCCTCCTCCCCTCTGACAGCTGTCAGTCTGTTCTCTGTATCTATGAGTCTGTTTCTATTTTGTTTGACAGTTTACTTTATCCATTTAACTTTTTATTGTGGAAAATTTCAGGTCCTCCTGGTTTGCTTGGTGGTAGAGTGTCGATCTGGTGTGTGGATGTCTCAGGTTTGATTCCTGGTCAGGGCACACAGGAGAAGCACCCATCTGCTTCTCCACCTCTCTCCATCTCAATTCTCTCTCTCTCTCTCTCTCTCTCTCCCCTCAACCTTCAGCCATGGCTCAACTGGAGCAAGTTGGCGCTGGGTGCTGAGGATGGCTCCATGGCCTCCACCTGAGGTGCTAGGAAGAGCTCAGTTCCTGAGCAATAGCCCCAGATGGGCAGAGCATTGACCCCTAGTGTGCTTGCTGAGTGGATCTCTGCTGGGATGCATGTGGGAGCCTGTCTCTGACTCCCTTCCTCTCACTGAATAAAAAAAAATCAAAGATGTTTATATATTAACAGATAAGAGAATCCCCATGTACCCATTCAGGTACACAATTCTATAATACATTATCTTACATATTGTATTGTGTGTTTACCACCCTAAGTCAAATTTCTATAATTATTGACATATAATTATTGAGCTCTGTAATTGACTCATCATCACATTTACTTCATGATACCCTCCACTGACTCCTTTCCCTCCCATATTATTCTGAAGCAAATTCCAGACATCGTATCATTTCATCCATAAATAGTTTAGGATGTGTCTCTAAGAGACAAAGATTCTTTTAAGGAACATAACACTACCATTATATGCTTTAAAATTCATAATTTCTTATTATCATCTAATATTTGGTTATTAGTCAAATTTTCAATTGCCTAATATCTTTTTCTGTAGTTTGCCTGAGTTGCCTTCTAATAGATTCAATGAGCCTGTAAAGAGGCAAAACTTATATATGGTTGGGTAAAATTTGTATTATGAAAAAAAGCTGTCATCAATCCAATATTATCTAAGTAACAGATATTTCCCAAACAATTTAGTTGAAAAAAAAAATATGTTGCCCTGGCCGGTTGGATCAGTGGTAGAGCGTCGGCCTGGCGTGTGGAAGTCCCGGGTTCAATTCCCGGCCAGGGCACACAGGAGAGGCGCTCATCTGCTTCTCCACCCCTCCCCCTCTCCTTCCTCTCTGTCTCTCTCTTCCCCTCCCGCAGCCGAGGCTCCACTGGAGCAAAGATGGCCCAGGCGCTGGGGATGGCTCCTCGGCCTCTGCCCCGGGAGCTAGAGTGGCTCTGGTCGCAACAGAGCGACACCCCGGAGGGGCAGAGCATCGCCCCTGGTGGGCGTGCCGGGTGGATCCCGGTCGGGCGCATGCGGGAGTCTGTCTGACTGTCTCTCCCCGTTTCCAGCTTCAGAAAAATACAGAAAAAATAAAAAGAAAAAAGAAAAAAAAAGAAAAAAATATGTTGTCTTCAGGTACAAATATATAAAACTAATGTGAAGCAGAGACACAAAAAGCAGAGTTTTGTATAAGTAAAGAATGTAGAGATGATAGGATTTCTTTGAAAGGTAACCCTAATCAAGGCCTTGAATAGTTTTCTTTCAAATCATTAGGAGGTATTGAATTTTGTCAATGAAAAAAATCAGTGACCCAATTCTTCCACAAACTGTTAAGTTCTTGCTATTTTATACCACAGAAAATGTGAGCAGAAAGATATTTGAATATTCCTAGCTGAGCTGATACAGAATCAACAAGCCAACCAGGTTATATGCTTCTGTAGGAAAGGAAGGGGTATGTCTATATTTAAGTCTCCTGTTAACAAAGAAACAGATGCCATTATCATAATAAAATCACTGTTAACAATGTTAACGGCTTAGTAAGTGCCTGACAGTCTTTTTAAAGTATGTTACATGTGTTTACTCATCCAGTCATCACAGCAACCCCCTAGAACAGGTACAATTATTATTCCCATTGTTCCGATGGGGAAACAGAAATCCAGGTCACACATCTATTAAGTGGCAGAACCAGGATCTAAAGCCAGGGAAATGGACCCCAGAGCCTGTATTGATCTTACCCACTGTCTTAATTTGTTTTAATAACTTACTTGTTTCTACATTCTGGCATTGCAAAGACTCTTGGAACAATAAGGCGAAACAAACACCTGTATGATAAAGTAATATAAAAAGTGATGGTTAGAAAGAAACATGTGAAAGAATATATACCAAGTTATTAACCTTGATTACTACAGGAGGCAGAAGTGAGAAAAGAAGGGTAAGGAGGAGATGAATTCTATTTTATTTACAATCTTTGTATTGATTTAATGATTATAATGAAAACATACCCATCTGTAACTTTGGAAGAGTAATTTAAATAAAATAATCTAAAAAGAAGTGTGATGCTCAGGGGAGGCTGTATGATGGTCTTACAAACTCAGAGACCTAAAGTAACTACATAAGATGGTCTGAAATGAAAACTTTCTACCTAAAAGCAGTTTCAAGGTGAGTACTCATGTCCTAAGGGTGTTTTTCTCTAATAAATGTCCATGCTTACCTTAATCGAGCCTGCCTGTTGTCTTTTGCATCTACATACCTAATAACATGCCTTTAAAATGTAAGGGTCATCTTTTCTGGCCCCCTCAGGGTAAGCATCCCACCAAAGCAAAAACCAACAAGCCTCCTCATTATTATTATTATCATGTCAATTAACTGTTAGCTATCTTATGCCTGCCTTTATAAAAGAAATTTCAGTATATACATTTTTGTTTTTTATTCAATCCAGAGATTTCCCCACTTTGCTTTCTCCCACTTCCCTAA
This sequence comes from Saccopteryx leptura, assembly GCF_036850995.1. Lineage (NCBI taxonomy): Eukaryota > Metazoa > Chordata > Mammalia > Chiroptera > Emballonuridae > Saccopteryx > Saccopteryx leptura. Next base: position 66,170,813 of record NC_089516.1, on the reverse strand, counting down.
TCTATATAACCTATCAATTTCATGTGGCCCCCTTACATCTCTCCCTTTGATTCTAATGTATAAAATAAGTGGTAAAAATGTCATTTCCCAGAGCATTTTCTCAATCTGTTAAGACTTTGCTTCCTGTCAACTGTCAACAGTTTGGCTCAAATAAACTCATAAAAAATTCATACAGGTTTGGAAGTTTCTTACATTGACAACAGCATGGTGACTATAGTTAACAGTACTGTATTATATATTTGAAAGTTACCGAGAGAGTAAATAGTAAATGTTCTCACCACACAAAAAATAGTTGTAATTCTGTGAAGTGAAGAAGTGCTGACTAACCTTTTTGTGCTAACCATTTCACAATATATACATCTATTAAATCATAAGCTTGTAAACCTTTATTTACACAATGTCAATTATATCTCAATAATGGAAAAAGAATTTAAATACAAAAAAGTTGGTATAGTAGGCATTGACTCAGCCTGATCCCATCAGCACTATTTCAGCCAAGTTTCTAGACCAGGGGTCGGGAACCTATGGCTCACGAGCCAGATGCGGCTCTTTTGATGGCTGCATCTGGCTCGCAGACAAATCTTTAATAAAAAAAACAATAACATTAAAAATATAAAACATTCTCATGTATTACAATCTATTCACTTCCTACCACTCATGTTCATGGTTGCGGGTAGCTGGAGCCAATCTCAGCTGTCCTCTGGGACACCATCAAATTTTTATTGAACAATGCATAACATATATGGGTCATTTTATGGCTCTCATGGAACTACATTTTAAAATATGTGGCGTTCATGGCTCTCTCAGCCAAAAAGGTTCTCGACCCCTGTTCTAGACCAAGAGTAAGATTCACAGAGGAAATCCTTTCCTGAGCATAGGAAATGGATTACTTACTTTAAAGCTGTCAGGACTTGTTCTGGGTCTTCTGCACAGCGAGCTAAACAATCCAAAGCTTTTTCTGCCAACAGGTAGTGTTTATTCTAAAAACAAAAATATAGTATGTTAAATTACATCTCAAAGTGGTATTTACAAAATTTTATCTATATTCCTGCCATTAAGGATAAGAAAAAAATCTAAACTTGTTCATTTTCTATTCTCAAAAGAGCTAAATTTTATCTATATTCCTGCACATTGAGGACGAGAAAAAAATAAACTTGTTCATTTTGTATTCTCAAAAGAGCTACTGCAAGATGGTAGAATAAAAATACAACTCATTGACAAAAACAAAAAAGGTTAATATTGGCCTCAGAAACCCACTCCTCCTTATCGAGAAACACTAATGGCCTTGGCCAACCTTGAATCCACTAGGACTAACCTTACTGTGTTCTTTATTCCTGTATATTAGCAGTAAGTAACCAAAGAACTCCAAACTCTCAGGTCATGCTCATTTTCAGTACCCAAATCTCCATAAGGCTCTGTAAATCCTTTACTTTGTCTTCTTTTTCCATTTTTCCCCAATTCCTCCAATTCTTCCCTGTGCTCTCTGGAATTCAGTCCATTATAGGAGAGATCTCCTCTAAGAGAAACCTCTTCTCTGAAAGTTCCTTCCGCATTCTTTCTCTAATGGAAATCTAGGTTTTTTCAAGGACACTTTTCAGTGAGGCCCTCTCCAGTGGTGGCTGTTTTTCTCTCATCTCCTTTCTACCCCTAGATATGGAGATGGAATAGGCATTGTTTTTGCTTTTCACTGCTGCTTTAAAATCATTTCCCTTTTTCCTGCCTAAAATCTCCAGCTTTGAATTTCTTGTCATCAGATTATATAACCCACCATCCCTCATTGTGCAGTAATCTACTAGCTCTCAGGCTAATTCTTCACATTTCTTGATGACTTACATCCTGCTCAGTTATTTTCTCCAAAAGCTACTCCTGTCTTAATTTTTCCCATTTTCAATGTATAGACAGACGACAATCCTAATACCTTAGCCTTTTATTCCTTTTAGTTCCACTCTGCCAGTGGTCGGTAAACCATGGCTCATGAGCCATATGCGGCTCTTTGGCCAGTTTAGGAGTACCTTAATTAAGTTAATAACAATGTACCTACCCATGTAGTTTAAGTTTAAAAAATTTGGCTCTCAAAAGGAATCGTTGTACTGTTACTACCTTAGCCATTCACTAGGCACAGTCCTTCCCTGGACCCTGTCATTACTAATGAACGTAATCTTGACATATTCTCAATCAGGGCTGGAACTAGTGTGAGCCAGGTGGTGGAAATGAGACTCCTGGGCTTCAAATTTAAGGAAGCACTCACTTTCAGGGTTATGTAGACCAACTCTCCACCTGCATGATCCTAGAAGGGAGTGCTTCTTTGGATGCCTCTCTCACTCCCTTACCTTAGTTCTGCACCCTGCCCTGTTCCATGTATTCTACCTTCTGACCACCACCTAACTTTCTAACTCATTCCCTCTACTATTCAAGCAATCCTTCAACTGCAGTAAGACCTCCAATCCACTGATGCTACTAATTTTTCACAGTCCCTCATCCCCTTGATATCCTCCTCTGCACCTACTTTAAATTCCATGGAGATTAGTTATAACCACTCCCTTGTTCCTTGATTTTCCTGCCCCCGTTTCACAGTATTCTTCTGACCAAAAATCACAAGCCTGGTTAAATCAAACTTTCTACTGACTATTCTACCTGCATCCATGCAGCTGAAACTGGCTGGATAAAAACCCATACAATTATTTCCTTTACTTTAAAACTTCATCAAATGACTCTTAATACTACCAAGGCAACCACAGCACATTACCCGCATCTTTACTCTCTAACTTACCCTCTCTTCTCTACCCCCAACACCTCCTTTCCCATTGTATTTCTCAGGTGATGACCTTGTTCCCATTTCACTGAGAAAATTGAGGCAGCCAGAAAGAGAACTTCCACAGATTCCTACTCCCACATCTACTCACACCGCAGGAACCACACCACTCATCCTTCTCAACTGTGCACTGGAGAAAAAAATTTTTTTCATTTTCTGTTGCATGAGGTTTTAGAACTGTTTCTATATATTTCTGCATCACTAATTTCAAATCTGAAATCCGTTTTTTGGTGCATGCTCTAGTTTTTATGCAATTTTAATTTATTTTTGTTACAGTTAATGGCATGCATTGGTTTTTAAATTGGAGTTAAAGGGCAATGACTCTTGGATTGAACATAACCACAAGGCAATTAATGTTTTACAAACATCACTTTTACACAATTGTAGTTGTTTTTAAATGTAAAAAAATTATTATCTGATAAAAACACCCTCTTATTTTGTTTTAAGATTGAATCATGGCCTCTTCGAGTAGGTGTAAATGTAATATTCCTGACACCTTCTCTTATATATGTGGCTGTTACACATTTCAACATCAAAGGTGCAATATTTCATCATTTGTCACACGTGCATATACTGCCTATTTTCAAATTCCCCTTGGTGATCAAGACAAGAATTGGGCTCCTCAGATTGTGTGTCATAATTGTGAGGAAATGCTTCGTGATTGGACAAAAGGAAAACGCAAAGGAATGCCTTTTGGTATTCCCATGGTTTGGTGTGAACGTAAGGGCCACAGCAGTGACTATTATTTCTGTCTGATCCATACAAAGGGCATCAGCAAGAAAAAATGGCATATGATCACATATCATAATATTCCTTCAGCAATACGACCTGAGACACTCCCAGTTCCAGTTTTCAATGGTTTTATTTATTCTAAGGATGAAGAAAGTGAACACGGTGATCAAGTCTATTTTGATAAGATGCATGAGGAAATGATTGTAGAATCTGAAGGGTCTTCTTCTGATGCCAAGCAGTCATTAACCCCTCAGCAGTTTAGCCAACCCAAATTGAATGACTTAGTAAGAGATTTGGGCCTATCAAAGAAAGCAGCTGAGTTATTAGCCTCCAGGCTTCAAGAAAAGAATGTACTTCTGGCATGGTCGGTTGGCTCAGCGGTAGAGCATTGGCCTGGCGTGCGGGGGACCCGGGTTCGATTCCCGGCAAGGGCACATAGGAGAAGCGCCCATTTGCTTCTCCACCCCCCCTTCCTCTCTGTCTCTCTCTCCTCCCGCAGCCAAGGCTCCATTGGAGCAAAGATGGCCCGGGTGTTGGGGATGGCTCCTTGGCCTCTGCCCCAGGCGCTAGAGTGGCTCTGGTCTCGGCAGAACGACGCCCCTGGTGGGCGTGCCGGGTGGATCCCGGTTGGTGGATCCCGGTCGGGCGCATGCGGGAGTCTGTCTGACTGTCTCTCCCTGTTTCCAGCTTCAGAGAAAATACAAAAAAAAAAAAAAAAAAAAAGAAAGAAAGAAAGAAAGAAAAGAATGTACTTCACCGGTGAGCTAAAGTATCCCATTTTAGGAAGCATGAACAAATTTTTGTGGACTTTTTTTCTGAAGACAAACATTTTGTTTACTGTCATGATACCAGTAGTCTTCTCAGCCAGCTAAGTGTTACCACTTACAGACCAACAGAATGGCGTCTATTTCTTGACAGCTCTAAACAGATTCTGAAATGTGTTCTCCTACACAATGGTAATGTTTATGTAGCAGTTCCAATTCAACTCATCTGCAAGAAGATTATAATGACATAAAAATTGTCCTCGACTTTCAGAAGTATGAGGAGAATAACTGGATCATTTGTGTGGATCTTAAAATGGTAAATTTCCTGCTAGGACAACAGAGAGGTTTCACGAAGTATCCTTGCTTTCTGTGTTTGTGGGACAGCCAAGCTCGGTAGAAACACTGGACACAGAAGGAGTGGCTGAAACGTGAAGCTCTGGAAGTAGGGTTGCAAAATATTGTGAATGAACCTGTAGTTAATCGAGACAGGATCATTTTCCCCACTTCACATCAAACTTGGCTTAATGAAGCAGTTTGTTCAAGCTTTGAATAGAGAAAGTGAATGCTTTCAGCATATTATTTCTGCTTTTCCTGCCTTGTCTTTTGAAAAGATAAAAGCAGGTGTATTAGATGGACCTCCAATTCAAACTGTCATACATGACAAAGAATTTGCCAGGAAGATGAATAAGGAGGAGAAAGCAGCATGGCAGTCTTTTGTGGCAGTTACAAAGAACTTCCTTGGCAACAAAAAAGCAGAAAACTATGAACTTCTGGTTCAAAGGATGCTGTTGGCTTTCTGTGAATTGGATGTAACATGAGCGTTAAGATTCACTTCCTGAACAGTCACCTTGATAAGTTTCCCGAAAACCTTGGAGCTGTTAGTGATGAGCAGACTACTGCTGGAGCATCAAACGAGATTGTCCTCAACAAGTACACGAACGCAAGAGCTATAAACGCAAATTTTTGCCTGAATAAAATTTAAATAAGTTTTGTGCAAATTTTATGATTAAAATAAGTGTTTTAATGTGTTCTATTTCAAAATTGTAAAGAAATTCTGATGCAATATCTTTTAGTGTATTTACTGCATCATATAAATTATATTTTCACAAAGATGATGCCCAAGAAGACATTCTACTTCATTATGTTAAAACTAAATGTTGAAATTTTACAATAAGATGAAAACCTAAAATCTTGAACTGCAAGAAAACTGTAGCTTACAGAGAAAAACTAATGTCAGATTTGAGACCAGCACCCTCAAATTGGTAAGAACAAGTGTTCTTGTGGATGCAACAAAAATTTTGTCCCCCAGTGTTATCCATGTTTCCCCTAAAACCAATCCCTAAACTAATACACCTCTGTCCATTACCTCTTGCCCATTTGAAGACATTGCTCTAACAATTCTCCTTTTTCTTTCCCACACTGTCAACTTTTTATCCTTACTTGGTCACTCCCACCACATTCTCATTTATCCCATCTCAGACAAACCTCTTGACCACATTTCTCCCACCAACTACAAATATTGATCGACTTACGACCTATGCAATTTACGATCATTAGACTTTACGACCACAATCGCTAGCCACGATTGCTCTGCATCTGGCAGCACAAGCGTTGCCCAGCTGGGCGTACGACAGTGCGGACCAGCTTCCGGCAGCACTACCATCTCTGCGTGCACCATTTCAACTGTTATCCCAGACTCAGTACAGCAATTTGTGTTTTGTGTCTTGGATATTTTTCATCAAACCCCTCCCTAGATGTGTACCAAGAGGAAATTGTCTTTGCAAATATTAAACCAGTTGAACTGGTAATGCAGTTTTACTTAAACCTGATGAATGTAAAAATAAGAAACAAAATGGTGTAGAGATGATACAAATGGCATAAAATGAACCAAGAAAATTATGATATATAACAATAATGAAAGAAAATTATGATAAAATGACTTAAAGATTTTTATAACATCATTTCACAGTACTGTACATATAGCCTACTCAACTTACAACCAAACTGTGTTACGACTGGTCTGTCAGAATCAATCGTGGTCGTAAGTGGAGCACTAGCTGTACAGCCTAATTTCTTTTACTCCTTTTGTAGCAAACTCCTCTAAAGAGTTGTCTATATTTACTGCATCCAATTCCTTTCCTTCAATTCTCTCAAACCTACTCCAAATCAGGCTTCTGTCTTACCACTCTATCCAAATTGTTCTTAAGCTCACCAATGTCCTCCAAGTTGTAAACTTCAAAGGTCAACTCTCAACCGACAATATATCTGATCTATCAGCAACATTCAACATAGCTGACGACTCTTTTATCCTTGAAACACATTGGCGTCCAGGGCACCATATAATTCTGTCTCCTCCTACTTCATGGGCCCCTCACTTTTATTCTCCTTTGCTGGTTCCTTTTCTTTTCCCCAAACAATTAATGTTTGAGGGCTCCAGGTTCAGTGTGTGGTCCTTTCTCTATGCTATGTATGTATACTCACTCTGTTGGTAATCACAATATGCCATCTATATATTAATGACTCTTATCAAACTTTTCTCTCCAGCTCAGACCTCTTTCCTAAACTCCAGAGTCATATATTCAACTGACTATTCATATCTCTATTTGGATGGCTAATAAACATCTCAAATGAATCATGTCCAAAACTGAACTCTTGATTTTCTCCCCAAACCTGCTCTGCCTTTCTTCATTCAGTTGATGGCAACTCTATTTCATTTCTTTCTCTCTCTCTTTTATTAAATAGTGAGTGCGAGAGAGACAGACAGACAGACAAACAGGGACAGCTAGACAAGAGGGAGAGAGATGAGAAGCATCAACTCATAATACTTGTAGCACCTTAGTTGTTCATTCATTGTTTTCTTATATGTGCCTTGACCAGGGTGCTACAGCCGAGCCAGTGACCCCTTGCTCAAGCCAGCGACCATGGGTCCATGTCTATGATCCCATGCTCCAAGCCAGAAAACCTGTGCTCAAGCTGGTGAGCCCACGCTCAAGCTGGCACCCTCGGGGTTTAGAACTTGGGTCCTTTGAGTCCCAGGCTGATGCTCCACCCACTGTACTAGTGCCTGTTCAAGCTCATGTCTCTTTCTCTTACACTCTTCACCCAATCTACCAGCAAATACTGTTGTTTTTACATTAAAAATTAATCTAGATTCCACTATTTATCATTTATTTCCATTGTTATCTTCCTTATCTGAGTCGTCATCTTTTTCCTATAAACAGGTCTCCTTGGTTCTCTTATGGTCTAGTCTGAATACAACAGCTAGAGTATTTCTGTTAAATGAAAGTTAAAAAATGTTACTGTTGTTAACAACACTCCAATGGTCCCCCATTTCATTCCAAGTAAAAGTCAAAGTCCTTTTACTGGCCTATAAAGATTTACATCAGCGGTTCTCACCCTGTGGGTCGCGACCCCGGCGGGGGTCGAACGACCAAAACACAGGGGTCGCCTAAAGCCATCGGAAAATACATATTTATTATACAATACATTTTAAAATAAAATATGTATTTCCGATGGCTTTAGGCGACCCCTGTGTTTTGGTCGTTCGACCCCCGCCGGGGTCACGACCCACAAGTTGAGAACCCCTGATATCCAGATTCTCCATTACTCTGTGACTTCATCTCTTACTAATCCCATTTCACTTGAACACACTTAGCTTCCTTGCTGTTCCTGCTACCTACCTTAGAGACTTTGTACTGGCTTTTCCCTCTGCCTAGAATATTCTCTGCCTTCACTGCCTATCCCTGTATATTTACAGGGCTAACTCCCTCACCAATTTCAAGTCCTTGCACAAACGTCACCTTCTCAATAAGAACTATCCTCACTATCCTATTTAAAATAACACACCAATTCAGCCCACTTGCACTCCTGATCCTTTTTATTGTTCTATTTTTCTTTTCTTTTTTGTCTTTTTCCAAGAGGAGGGAAAATAGAGACACAGACTCCCGCATAAACCCCAACAGGGATCCACCCAGCAACCCCCGAATGGGGCCAATGCTCTCTGCTCATCTTGGGTGATGCTTGCAACTGAGCTATTTTTAGCACCAGAGGCAGAGGCTCTACAAAGCCATCTTCAGTGCCTGGGTCTGATGCACTTGAAACAATTGAGCCATGGCTTCAAGAGGGGAAGAGAGAGAGAAAGAGAAGAGGGCAAAGAAGGGGAGGGGTAGAGAAGCGGACAGTCGCTTCTCCTGTGTGCCCTGACAGGGAATCAAGCCCAGGTCATCCACATGGCAGGCTGACACTCTACCACTGAGCCAATCAGCCAGGAACCTTTTTCTTCTAAAAAATTTTTTAGATTTTATTCATTGATTTTAGAGAGGATAAAAGAAAGGGGAAGAAGAACAGGAAGCATCAACCCACAGCAGTTGCTTCTTATGTGTGCCTTGACCAAGCAAGCCTGGAGTTTTGAACTGGTGACCTCAGTATTCTAGGTCGATTCTTTATCCACTGCACCACCACAGGTCAATTTTTTCTTTGTGATCTATTAACTTCTAACATGTTATATAAATTTGTTTACTTATTATTCTTAATGTTTATTATCTTCTCTCCTTCTGCTTGAATGTAAGCTACAAGAGGGCATATCATTGCTTCATTTACTTATTTATTCCAAGAGACTAAAACAATGCCTGGCACTTAGTAGGTGCTCAATAAATATTTACTGAATGAGTGATATCCCCACTAGCATTTCAAATGCCATTTATAAAGCAACTGTAGTGAGTAAAATCTGATTTCCACAGTTGTTTTTTTGTAGGTATATATTCAATTTCTTGGGTTTTGTCACCCATCCTCTACTTCAAATGACTTTTAGGTTTCTTTTCTGATTCTTTTTCCTCATTAAAATCAACTTCCTGCCTGACCAGGAGGTGGCGCAATGGATAGAGCATGGGACTGGGATGCAGAGGACCCAGGTTCGAGACAAGACCCCGAGGTTGCCAGCTTGAGTGCAGGCTCATTTGGCTTGAGCAAAGCTCACCAGCTTGGACCCAAGGTCGCTGGCTTGAGCAAGGGGTTTCTGCTGAAGGCCCGCGGTCAAGGCACATATGAGAAAGCAATCAATGAACAACTAAGGTGTTGCAACGAAAAACTGATGATTGATGCTTCTCATCTCTCTCCGTTCCTGTCTGTCCCTATCTATCCCTCTCTCTGAATCTGTCTCTGTTAAAAAAAAAAAAAGCAACTTCCTTTTCAAAAGTACTGTTCCATAATTCCTCTGTTTTCCATATCAAATATAAATTTATAAACCTTCCTTCCTTCCTTCCTTTATTTAATAAACCATCCTTTAAAAAGATATTTGCCTTTGGCTTCGCCGCTACCAAATTTCTCTCATTTCCTCTCCTCCTCACCACCCTACACAAACATATCCTATATTTGCAGCTGTCAAATATTTTTCCTCCTCTAAGAGTTTTATTACCCCATTAATTAACATCAAGACACATCTCTTTCAAACTGTATTTAGTAACTACTTTGGGCAAGATATAGGTCTAGGTGCTAAAAATATGGTCCTCAAGGATCTCATAAGTCAATTTGGATAGATAAGCCATGCATTACTAATATAAGGCCATATATATTAATAAAGGCGAAATAACTAGCATACATTTTAAAAAATGGCTAAAGCACTAAGGACTAGAATTGATCTGGGAAGTCTCTGAAGTGGAGGGAAATCTTAGGTTGAACTTTGAAAAGGGTAGCATTTGAATAAGCAAGAACATTTTTCAAAGGATGGGATGGTATAAACACATGGAAAAAGTAATGGGATTATCCTGTTTGAGAGACATTATGTTTGGAGTGATGAAGGGTTTATGTCTCTACCATTATAAATTCTGTGGCTAAGGCTTATATTACTGTGATGAATAGATGTAGATATGAATAAAACCAACTCCATCTCTGTGTCCTAGATTTCATTTCACTTTTAAGTTTCATGCTGTGACCTTTGACCAACATCACTGTCAAAGCATATCAAAGCTTTCTAACTGATGATTATATGTATTCTTTAAAAATTATTATAGGTATTCTTTAAATATTTATTGGAATAGCCAAAATGATATCAACTAAGATAAATACCAAATTGGTAATAGTAACAATTACACACAATAATCTGTCAGAAGATCACCAGGAGGTATGGCCTGTAGCACTATTGCATTCCTTCTCCCTTTGTCCTGTCAGTCATTAGTACTCAATTATACAACAAAAAAAGTAAAGTAACAAGGATCCAGTAATGGAGAATAATCTGTGTAGAATTACTGGGTCAACTGTTATACTCTGACACAATCTTCCCATGAGTAAATTACCCCTTAATAAATTCTGTTATATTCTATGGAGTTGCCTGCTTCATTTTTCAGTCTTAAGATACCTTCTCATTTGCTCAACCATTGGACATAGGATGATGGCATAGAAGAGTAATATGAGATAAAGTAACTAAGACCAGAATGTTACAAGTAAAAAAACAGGAGTGCTTTTATGTTTTGCTTCTAAACTAAAATTTTTTTGTGGTTAAGAGCTGAAAAAGTCCACCAAGATTTATGCTGGTCCTCCCCCACAACTGATGAGAAAAGAAGTATTTTGGACTAGCCTTTGGTAGTGCAGTGGATAAAGCATCAACCTGGAATGCTGAAGTCGCTGGTTAGAAACCTTGGGCTTGCCTGGTCAAGGCACATACAAGAAGCAATCAGTGAACAACTAAAGCAACTATGAGTTGATACTTCTCACTCTGCACCCCCCTTTATAAAATCAATAAATAAAAAATGTTTTTTTTAAAAAAGAACTATTTTGACTTTGGCTGATGGGCACACGACACAATGAAAAGTTTACATGCTATGGAGATGTATACTTGAAACCTATATGTTCCTATGGATCAATGTCAGCCCATTAAATTTAATTTCTAAATAAAAGACCCCAGAAAATTAAAAAGGAAAAGAACTAAAAAGGTCCACAGGAATTTTTTTCTTTTTTTTACATGGACAGAGAGAGAGTCAGATAGAAGGATAGATAGGGACAGACAGACAGGAAGAGAGAGAGATGAGAAGCATCAATCATCAGTTTTTCGTTGTGACACCGTAGTTGTTCATTGATTACTTTCTCATATGTGCCATGACCACGGGCCTTCAGCAGACTGAGTAACCCCCCGCTTGAGCCAGTGACCTTGGGTCCATGCTAGTGAGCTTTTTGCTCAAGCTAGATGAGCCCACGCTCAAGCTGGCAACCCCGGGGTCTTGAACCTGGGTCATTCTGCATCCCAGTCTGACGCTCTATCCACTGCGCCACCGCCTAGTGAATTTTTAAACTCTTTATTTCCCGCCAAATTAATGAGAAAAATAGTTTCTTAATAGATAACTATTGTATTTTTTTGCCTGGCACAGTATTTTAAATTTGGTGTTTCTTTTAAAAATTTTGTTACATTTCCTTTTTTCTGTGGTTGTTTTTTTTTTTGTGTGTGTGGCAGAGACATAGAGGGACAGATAGGGACAGACAAACAGGAAGGGAGAGAGATGAGAAACATCAATTCTTCATTGCAGTTCCTTAGTTGTTCACTGATTGATTTCTCATATGTGCCTTGACCGGGGGCTACAGCAGACCGAGTGACCCCTTGCTCGAGCCAGCCACCATGGGCTCAAGCTGGTGAGCCTTGCTCAAACCAGATGAGCCCGTGCTCAAGCTGGCGACCTCGGGGTCTTGAACCTGGGTCCTCCACATCCCAGTCCAATGCTCTATCCACTGCACCACCACCTGGTCAGGCTTTTTTCTGTAGTTTTAAGCACAAATCTACCTCACTGTTTCAGTTACTTTACATTATAAAGTAATGAAGAGCCTGGCCAGGTGGTGGCACAGTGGATCAACTGTCAGGCTAAGATACTGAAGACACAGGTTCAAAACCCTGAGGTTGCCGCCTTGATCAAGGGCTCATTTGGCTTGAGTGCGGGGCCGCCAGCTTGAGCATGGGATCATAGACATAAACCCATGATCGCTAGCTTGAGCCCAAAGATTACTGATTTGAAGCTCAAGGTCACTGGCTCAGCTGGAGCCCCCCCCCCCACACCCCTCCCCCATCAAAGCACATATGAGAAGCAATCAATGAACAACTAAGGTGCCGCAAGTATAAGTTGATGCTTCTCATCTCTCCCTTTCTGTCTGTCGGTCTCTCTCTCTCTCTCTCTCTCAAAAACAAAAAGTAATGAGAAGAGAAATAAGACAATTCTACAACCAAGCTTGGTGTGAAAATATGAGGCAAACCAGTAGAGGAAGTAAAGAAAAGGCTCTCCTGTGCCTACCTGACAGTAATTCCATTAATTGTCTCTCTAATGAAAAAGAGGTAAAATTTTCATAAATGGATACACAAGAGTTACCTCTAGGGCAAACTGGGCAGCTAAATTCAGAAGCTTGAGTAGGTCTTTCCTGTTTAGTGCGTTGACTACCATTGACCTCTCTAAACCAATAATTGACTGCACAGCTGAAAAACAAGAAAACAGTTCAAACCATGAGACATTCTTATCAAAGATAATAGCTATTAATGGTTAATTATATCACAATGACCACCTCACACTGTTAGACTAGCTGTTATCAACAAGACTGGTAATAACAAGTATTGGAGAGGCTGTGGAGAAAAAGGAACCCGCATTCACTGCTGGTAGCAATGTAGATTAGTACAACCATTATAAAAGGAAGTATGGTGGTTCCTCAAAAAATTAAGACTAGAACTACCATATGACCCAGCAATCCCTCTACTGGGTATATACCCCCAAAAGTAAAAAACATTGGTACGTAAAGACACATGCACCCCCATGTTCATTGCAGCATTATTCACAGTGGCCAAGACATGGAAACCACCAAAGTGTCCCTCAATAAAGGACTAGAAAAAGATGATGTGGTACATATATACAATGGAATACTACTCAGCCATAAGAAATGATGACATAGTTACATTTACAACAATGTGCATAGACCTTGATAACATTATACTGAGTGAAATAAGTAAATCAGAAAAAGCTAAGAACTATATGATTTCACGTATAGGCGGAATATAAAACTGAGACTCATGGACATAGACAAAAGTGAAGTAGTTACCGGGGGAAGGGGATGTGGGGGAGGGAGACAGGGGAGGGGGGGGGGGAAAGGTATAAAGAGGAACAAATATAAGGTTATGGAAAATAATTTGACTTTGGGTGATGAGTTCAACAGTTCAAATGCTATAGAAATGTTTACCTGAAATTTATGTTATCTAATTGATCAATTTCACCTTGTTAAAGTTAATTTTCTAAATAAAATTTAAAAATTAAAAACATTGTATCACAATGACTTTGGAACTCATTTTATGAATACTGATATTTTTAAATATTAGTTAATTTTCAGTCATCTAAATTGCTAAACTGTCAAGGAGGACTGAAATGTCAGAAAAATACCCAACTGAGCAATTTACATCTGTGACTTTATCTTATGGATATATATATATATATATATATATATATATATACACACAAAAGTAAACATATAAATATGTTTATCCAGGCACTGTCAGGTTGGCTCAGTTAATGGAGCTTTGGCCTGGTGTGCAGACATCCCAGGTTATTTTTTTTTAATTTTCTTTTAAATTTATTTATTGATTTTTAGAGAGAGAGAGAGAGAGAGAGAGAAGGGGGGAGGAGCAAGAAGCATCAACTCTCATATGTGCCTTGACCAGGCAAGCCCAGAGTTTTGAATAAGCGACCTCAGCATTCCAGGTGGACACTTTATACACTGCGCCACCACAGGTCAGGCTGACATCCCGGGTTTGATCCTCGGTCAGGTCACATATGAGAAGTGACCATCTGCTTATCTTCCCCTCCCTCAACCCCTCCTGTAGCCACTGGCTCAACTGGTTTGAGCATGGCCCTGGGTGCTGAGGATGGCTCAGCTGGTCTGAGCTCATTGGTCCCAGAAAGGGGTTGTAGTAGATCTTGATCAGGGCACATGTGGGAGTGTACCTCACTATCTCTCCTCCTTTCACCTAAAACAAAACAAAACAAAACAAAAAACAAGCAAACAAAAAACTTAATTATAAAATTCATAAAGATATACAAAGGACTTACAATAGCCAAAACAGTTTGAAAGAGAACAAAGCTGGAGGACTAATACTGCATGATTTCAAATTTATTATATAGCTATACTAATCAAGACACTGTGAGAGCCTGACCAGGCGGTGGCGCAGTGGATGTTAGAGCATTGGACTGGGATGCAGAAGACCCAGGTTCGAGACCCTGAGCTCTCCAGCTTGAACACGGGCTCATCTGGTTTGAGTGAAAGCTCGCCAGCTTGGACCCAAGGTCGCTGGCTCGAGCAAGGGGTTACTCGGTCTGCTGAAGGCCCGCGGTCAAGGCACATATGAGAAAGCAATCAATGAACAACTAAGGTGTCACAACGAAAAACTGATGATTGATGCTTCTCATCTCTCTCCATTCCTGTCAGTCTGTCCCTATCTATCCCTCTCTCTGACTCTATCTCTGTCTCTGTAAAAAAAAGAAAAAAAAAGTGTGAGAATGGTGTAAAAATAGATGACTGGACTAATAGGACAGAATGAAGAGTCAGGAAAGAGACTGACATACCTGACACATGTATGATGAGTAATTTTTCACTAGAGGTGCAAATGCAATTCAATTCAGAAAGGATAGTTTTTAAAATGAATGATACTGGAATGATTGGATAAATATGTGTAAATGAATGAACTTCAATCCATACCTTAAACTGAATACAAAAATTAATGCAAAATTAATTGTAGACCTAATCCTACTCCTGAACATAAAAGTGTAAAATTTCTTGAAGGAAACATAAGACAAAATAAAAATTTTTTTTTTGGTGACAGAGACAGAGAGAGGGACAAATAGGGACAGACAGGCAGGAAGGAAGAGAGATGAGAAGCATCAATTCTTTGTTGTGGCACCTTAGTTGTTCATTGATTGCTTTCTCATCTGTGCCTTGACTGTGGGGCTACA
Organism: Saccopteryx leptura; assembly: GCF_036850995.1. Taxonomy (NCBI): domain Eukaryota; kingdom Metazoa; phylum Chordata; class Mammalia; order Chiroptera; family Emballonuridae; genus Saccopteryx; species Saccopteryx leptura. Next base: position 66,155,544 of record NC_089516.1, on the reverse strand, counting down.
GCAGATGGAGTGACCCTTGCTCAAGCCAGCGACTTTGGGCTCAAGCTGGTGAGCTATGCTCAAACCAGATGAGCACACACTCAAGCCGGCGACCTCAGGGTTTCGAACCTGGGTCCTCCGCGTCCCAGTCCCACGCTCTATCCACTGCCTCCTAGTCAGGCAGGGCAAAAAAAATTTTAATGTTTATTTTTTTATTGATATTAGAGAGAGAGGAAGGGGGAGAGGGGGAGAGAGGAAGCAGGAGAGAGGGAGAGGGAAGGAAGAGAGAGAAAGAGAGAGAGACAGAGAGACATGGGAGCATCAGTCTCTTCCTATATGTGCTCTGATCAGGGATTAAACCAGTAACCTCTGCTCTTCTGGACAATGCTCTAACAAACCAAACTATCTTGCTAAGGCAGAAGAAAATTTTTGTGACTTTGGATTAATCAAAGGTTTCTTAGATATAATACCAAAAGCACAATCCATAAAAGATTAAATAAAACGATAAATTTGACATTGTCAAAATTTTCATGAAAGACTGAAAGAAAAATTTATAAAACGCATATCTGATAATCTGTCTAGAACAAAGAACTCATAAAACTCAATAATAACAAAATAAAGTTCCCTATTGAAAACTGAATAAACTGCAGGCACAAAAGCTAGGAAACTATGCTTAATTTAATGGAAAAGACACATGACCAATACGGTGAGATTCAAGTGAATAATTCCAACACTGTCAAATTTTGGAGATTAAACTCCTTTTCAAGACCTAATAATCTCTCACCAATCACCTCCCAAATAAGTGAAAATAATCAAAAGGTACCCTGGAGATTTCTATTCTCTAAAGACAATACTTTTTTTTTTTTTTTTTTTTTTTACAGAGACAGAGAGAGTCAGAGAGAGGGATAGACAGGGACAGACAGACAGGAACAGAGAGAGATGAGAAGCATCAATCATTAGTTTTTCGTTGTGCGTTGCAACACCTTAGTTGTTCATTGATTGCTTTCTCATATGTGCCTTGACCGCGGGCCTTCAGCAGACTGAGTAACCCCTTGCTTGAGCCAGCGACCTTGAGCTCAAACTGGCGACCTTGGGGTCTTGAACCTGGGTCGTCTGCATCCCAGTCCGACGCTCTATCCACTGCACCACCACCTGATGAGGCCTCCATAGATCTTTAAACTTAATTTTTAAATAGGTTGGCTCCAATAACCCAAAGTACAAAAAAGTATACCATGACCAGATTTTCCCTCCAATTTCTGTCCCACATCTACCTAGATCCTATTGCCTCAAAAGGTACCCTCTGCTCGTTCATTCTTACATAACCTTCCATACTTTCTTTTTGCATGGTTGTATTATATTTTCTATAGGAAAGCTAAAACACATATATGTATATGTGTATAGACACACACATATGCACATAACTTCATTATCTTAAAAACAATGTTTCTTTTTCTATTATGGTCAAAAGAATTATTTTTATTCTTTGTGTTAACAGTCAAATGTAACTCATAAATAACTTTTATACCTTGCTCAAAGTTGCCATCTAAGACTGCGATCTTGAATATATAGAAATAAGTGAAAATATTTTCAGGATCAAGTTGTTGAGCTTCCGCCATTACTTCTTTGGCCTGAAAAATAAAAGATTGAGTTTCTTATATAAAAGCTTTAAGGAAGACCTTACTGTGTTTTGCTAATTTTATTAACACAGTCACAATGGCTGAGTTATACTCATGATAAAAAGACATGAACCTAAGAAAAGTCTTTAAAAAACTGTTTTCTTAAAATGCTAAAGACACAGTGAGTTCTGCTTTTGAAAATTGGGTGCATTATATATGTCAGACCAACCCTCCTACTGAAAACACACGTTAGATAACATTTTTTAATTCCAAAGGCAATTGAGAATATATGTAAAGTAATTACCAACGAAATTCTAAGAAAAAGTAAGTCCCCAGAGAAATAAGCAGAGAATTAATGCCATTATTTTTCTGGTGAATATTAGTAAATCCTGACAAATGTTAACTTCAGTTTTAATAGACCCCACCTAAGTCAAGCAAACAGACATCAAAACCTAAGGAGTTACACTCTTAGGCTAAGGGCAAACCAGAAGTAAACCCACTCCTACCAACATCCCCAGGGGACTATGAAAATATTATCTTGGTTGGGAAAAGAATGCAGAAAAATAGGGTGAGGAAACCCAATCTCCGAGGTGTAATACTAGGGAAAGGGAAAGGAAAGGAAAAAGAAAGTTGGAAAACTTATCCTTCCTAATTTCAAAACTTACTACAAAGCTATAGTAATTAATATAATGTGGTACTGGAAAAAGAACAGCATATAGACTAATGAAATAGAAAACCCAGAAATAAACCCTCACCAATATAGCCAAATAACTTTTGCCTAGGGTGCTAAGACCATTTAATGGAAAAAGGCCAGTTTTCTCAACAAATGATGCTGGGGAACCATGATACCCACATGCAAAAGAGTGAAGCCAGACCCATACCTAACACCAGGGGTCAGGAACCTTTTTGGTTGAGAGAGTCATGAACGTCACATATTTTAAAATGTAATTCCGTGAGAGCCATACAACGACCCATGTACATTATGCATTATCCAATAAAAATTTGGTGTTGTCCTGGAGGACAGTTGTGATTGGCTCCAGCCACTCGCAACCATGAACATGAGCGGTAGGAAATGAATGGATTGTAATACATGAGAATGTTTTATATTTTTAATGTCATTATTATTTTTTTAATAAGATTTGTCTGCGAGCCAGATGCAGCCATCAAAAGAGCCACATCTGGCTCGCGAGCCATAAGTTCCCGACCCCTGCCTTACATACACCATATACAAAAATTAATCCAAAATGGATGTTAAAACTAGAATTATAAAAGTCTTAGACTAAAACATAGGGGGAAGCCTTTATAACATTAAATTTGGCAGTGATTTTTTTTGGATATGAACACCAAAAGGATAGGCAACAAAATAAAAATGTGGTATTTGAAGTCCATTAAATTTAAATAGTGTTAGTGCTGCAAAGAACACTAACCAAAAAAGAGAAAAGAGAACCCATAAAATGGGGGGAAATATCTCTCAGTTATAGATTGGTAATGGTTAATATCCAGAACACATAAAGAATTCCTATAATTCAACAACTAAAAAATAGACAAATTTTAAAAAGGGCAAAAGAACTTGACATTTTTCCAAAGAAGATACACAAATTGCCAATATACACATGAAAAGGTTTTCAGCATCACCACTCATTAGGGAAATGCAAATAAAAAACATTAGAGACCACTTCACACCCATTAGGGTGGTTATCACCTCCCCAAATAACACTAGAAAATAAGTATTAATCAATGTAGAGAAATTTGAACACCTGTGCGTTTCTAGTATAAACATAAAATGGTGTAGCCACTATGGAAAACAGTGTGGCTGTTTCTTAAAATGTTAAACATAAAATTACCATAAGATCCAACAATTCTACTCCTAGGTATATACCCAAAAGTACTGAAAATAGGTACACTCATGTTCACAGAAGCATTATTCACAATAGTTAAAAGGTAGAAACAACCCAAATATCCATGAACAAATGAATAAGTAAATGGTGTGTACATACAACAGAATATTATTCAATTTTAAAAAGGTAGGGAATACTGACAAATAACTACATGGAACCTTGAGGATATTACACTATGTGGAATAAGCCAGCCACAAGTGGAGAAATAGTGTATGATTCTACTTCTATGAGGTACTGAAAGTATTCTAAGTTATAGAGACAGAATATAGAATTGTGGTTACAATGGGCTGGAGATTGGGCAAAATGGTGATTTACTGTTTAATGGGCACATAGTTTCAGTTTTGCATGATGAAAAGAGTTCTGGAGATGAATGGTGGCAATGTCTGCATAATATTGTGTTTGTACTTGATGCCACTGAACCGTACATTTAAAAATGGTTAAGAAGGGCCCTGGCCGGTGGGAGCATTGGCCCAGCCTATGAATACCCTGAGTTTGATTCCTAATCAGGACACACAGGAGAAGCGACCATCTGCTTCTCTCCCCTTCCCACTCCCCTTTCTCTCTCTCTTCCCCTCCCGTAGCCAGTGACTCCATTGGTTCAAGTGTGGCCCTGGGCACTGAGGATGGTTTGGTTGGTCTAAGCACATCAGCCTCAGGTGCTAAAAATAGCCCGGTACTCAAGCATCAGCCCCAGATAGGGTTGCCAGGTGAATCCTGGTAGGGGTGCATGTGGGAGTCTGTCCTCACTATTTCTCCTCCTCTCACCTAAAAAAAAATGGTTAAGAAGGTAAAATTTACCACACTTTAAAAAAATCAGTTCTGCTTCTACATGCTAGCAATGAACTGGAAATTGAAACGAACAAAGGGAGATTTTTTGCAATATTGCCAAAAACATAAATTCTTTGAGATCAAGTTAACAAAATATGTATAAGATTTTGATGCTGAAAACTGTAAGATATTGATGAGTTTTTTTTAAAAAACAAGACAAAAAAAATAGCTATGCTGTGTTAATGGATTGGAACACAATATTGTTAAGATGTTAACTGTCCTCAACCTGATCTATAGATTCAATGTAATTCTAATAAAAATCCTCCTAGGCATTTTTTTTAAAGTGAATGTCTGGGAATTAACGTAACCAAAGAGATGAAAGACCTATGCATTCAATATTACAAGACACTGAAGAATGAAATTGAAAAGGACATAAAAAATGGAAGGATAAACTGTATAAACTGGAAAGATTAAATTATTAAAATGACCATATTCCCCATATTCCCCAAACAATATCCAGGTTGAATGCAATTCCTATCAAAATACCAATGTCATCCTTCTCAGAACCACCAGGTACTTCTATAGTAACAAGCTGATTTTACAATTTATGTGAAAATATAAAGGACGTAGAGTAGACAACATTCTGAATAACAACAAAGATGAGTACTTATGCAGATTTATTTTAAGACCTGCTATAAAGCTAAAATAATCAAAGGAGTGAGGCATTAGCATAGAGATAGATACATAGCATCAATGGAACAAAACAGAGTACAGAGGCAGATCTAGTCATGATCAATTGATTTTTGACAAAGGTGCTAAGGTAATTCAATTAGCTAAGGATAGTCTTTCAGTACTGGTGCTAGGACATGATATCTATATGGGGGAAAAATGAAGCTTGACCTACATACACACCCATACACACAAACACATGCACATTAACTCAAAGTGATTCACAGACTTAAACAAGTTAAAAGTACAAAATTTCTCTTTTTTTAATTTAATTTTTATTTTTTTGAGAGAGTCAGAGAGAGGGGTAGATAGGGACAGACAGAAAGGGAGAGAAACAAGAAACATCAATTCTTCATTGTGGCACGGGGTGGGGGTGGGGGCTACAGCAGACCGAGCAACCCCTTGCTCAAGCCAGCGACCTTGGGCTCAAGCTGGTGAGCTTTGCTCAAGCCAGATGAACCTGAGCTTCAGCTGGCGACTGCGGGGTTTTGAACCTGGGTCCTCTGTGTGCTGGTCAGACACTCTATCCACTGCGCCACCGCCTGGTCAGGCAGTACAAAATTTCTAGACTAGAGCATAGCCCCCAACATTTGTGATTTTGGGGAAGGCAAAAATTTCTTTTCTATGTGTGTGTGTGTGAAGAGACAGTGAGACACAGAGAAAGGGACAGATAGAGACAGACAGACAGGAAGGAAGAGAGATGAGAAGCATCAATTCTTTTTTGTGGCACTTTAGTTGGTCATTGATTGCTTTCTCATATGTGCCTTGATGGGGGGAGGGGGTCTACAGAAGACTGAGGGATCCCATGTTCAAGCCAGCAACCTTGGGCTTCAAGCCAGTGACCTTTGGGCTCAAGCCAGTGACCCCACACCAAAGTTGGTGAGCCTGCACTCAAGCCAGATGAGCCCGCACCCAAGCTGGTGACCTCGGGGTTTCAAACCTCAGTCCTCTGCGTCCCAGTCTGACACTCTATCCACTGAGCCGCCACCTAGTCAGGCAAAAAAGTTTCTTATATACAATAAACATAAACCATTAAAAGTTTCAATAAATGTGACTTAATTAAAACAAAACCCATAACACACCTATCAAATCTTTGACTATTATAGATTTTATCAGATTATACTGGTATCTAAAACAATATGGTTGGAAGAGACCTCAAAGTTCTCTTTCATCAAAAAGATTCTTATGAAATTTTCTATAACATTGGCACAAAATAGTCACTCAGTTTCTGCTTGAAAATCTTCAGGAAGAGGAAGTCTTAAGAAAATCCATTTCAGTTTTTGAACAGGCCTGATCATCAGACAGTTTTCTATGATCATCTGAAATCTCACTGCTTGTAGTTCTTCCCCATAAAATCATTCACAAAATAAGTTTAATTTTATTCCTTGACAGCCATTCAGTTATTAGGAGGAAGCTATCATGGTCTTCCTAAAGGTTCTATTTTTCAAGTTTAACATCCACATTTCCTTTATTCTTCAAATAAGATGGTTTTAAGTACTCTCACCATCCTGAGTACCTTCGCCTTGGTACATTAGTTTGTCAACATTCTTCTACAAAAGTGTTGCCTCTCCGCAGCTCAACAATATATTTCAGATACACAATAACTACGACAGAATACAGGGTGATTACCACTCTTCTTCTATAGGTTATATTCCTATTGATGCAACTCAACCTGAATAAACTTCCTTAGCATTATTGGCTTATGTTAAGCCTACAAGTCAACTAACAATCCCAAATGTTTCACATTTCATCTATTCTACTCTTGTTCAGTTGGTTCTGGAGATCCAAGTACAGGTTGTTTTGTTATTCTCTATTTTTCATCTTGTTAGAATAAGCTCATCATTTCAGATCATTGAAGACTCCTCAGATCTGACTCTCTCTTCTATCATATTAAGTATACTTTTTAGCTTCAAGTTATAAGTATGTTCAATCAATAATCATACAAGCCTTTACCTATTTTTATTTTAAATTCATAAGGTATACAGAACACAATTAAGCTTATCTATACAAAGAATCATGTCTTCTACATTCTATAGTAGCAGGCACAGATTAGGCATTCAATAAATATTTGTTGACCTGAAAATTCAATTACTGGATTTTTGCAGTCTAGTTATATCAAGAATGAGCCACAACTAAGCTTTCATCTCATGTTTACTTAAGTGCTAACTTTCTTTTACATTCATATAGATACATCTGTGGGAAAGGCTATATCTGCCAAAGCATCACAAAATCACTTCAAAATCAATGACAAGCTATTAGTACAAAGGCCTCAGTGCCATCTAGTGAACATTACTAGTTTACTCGCGTAGATTATAGCTCATTTTTGGTCCTGAAACAGAGGCATGATTTTTAGAACTTCATATAGTAAACAGAACCAATATAAAACCAACACATGAGATATGGTTGTTTTTATTTTAGGCCATGCAAATATTCTATGAAGAGCCTCATCTGTGGCTGTTTTTTGTTCATTTGTTTTTGTGACAGAGACAGAGAGAAGGATAGATAGGAACAGACAGACAGGAAGGAAGAGAGATGAGAAGCATCAATTCTTCATTGTGGGTCTTTAGTTGTTCACTGATTGTTTTCTCATATGTGCCTTGAATGGGGAGCTACAGCAGAGTAAGTGACCCCTTGCTCAAGCCAGTGACCTCGGGCTTGAAGCCAGCAACTTGGGGCCACATCTATGATCCCATGCTAAAGCCAGTGACCCTGCACTCAAGCCGGCATCCTCGAGATTTTGAACCAGGGTCCTCTGCGGCCCAGTCCAACACTCTATTCACTGTGCCACTGCCTGGTTAGGCTCATTTGTGGCTGTTTTAAGTCTTATTGCCATACTGTGGTTTGAGACTGTGCTTTAGTTTTATCAATCAATAGCAATACTAATGAAACTCATGTACCTAAACTACAGTTGCAAGCCTGAGGATGGGATTTCAATACTTGGTTAAAGAATATTCAGTTGTGCCTCTTTTTGATGGTGCCTTATAGGCAGCTGGCTCCTTCTGAAAAAAAGTTGTTCATCTCTTTCCCAGACACTGGCTGCCAGAAACTCACTCAAGTGGATGATGAATACAAACTTTGTACCTTTTATGAGAAGCATATAGCCACAGAAGTTGCTGCCAATGCTCTGAGGGAAGAATGGAATGGTTATGTGGTTCAAATGAGTGGTGGGAATGGCAAACAATGTTTCCCCATGAAGTAGGGTGTCTTGACCCATGGCCAGGTCCACCTGCTGCTGATAAGGGGCATTCCTGGTACAGGCCAAAGAAGACTGAAGAGAGAATGCGCAAATCTGTTCGGGGTCACATTGTGGATGCCAGTCTTAGTGTTCTCAACTTGCTCATTGTAAAAAAGGGTGGGAGAGATATTCCTGATCTCACTGATACTACTGTGTCTCATTGCCTGGGGCCCAGAAGAGCTAGCAGAATCCGTAAACTTTTCAATCTCTCTAAAGATGATGATGTCTTCCAATATGTTGTGAGAAAGCCCCTAAACAGAGAAGGCAAAAAACCTAGAACCATGTGTTCTATAACACAAACATAGGCGTATTACTCTGAAAAAACATATACTAAGAAAAATAAGGAAAGCCCTGGCTGGATAGCTTGGTTGGTTAGAGCCATCATCCTAAAGCCTAGAAGCTGCCGGTTCAATATCCAGTCAAGGCACATACGGAAACAGATCGATGTTCCTGTCTCTTTCACCCTCCTTTCCTCTTTCACTAAAATCAATAAATAGAATTAAAAAAAAAAAGAAAAATAAGAAAGAGGCCACAGAATATGTGAAGCTTTTTGCCAACAGAATGAAGGAAGCCAAAGAAAAAAATGCCAGGAACAGCTTGCTAGGAGACAGAGCTTCTACTTCTAAGTCTGAGTCCACTCAAAAATGACATTTTCTAAGTAACAAATAAGTAAGATCAAACATAAAAAAGAACTCAGTTGTGCATTACCATTAACTTACAGACTATCACCAAAACAATGCATTATCCATCTGTTTACAAAAATTCAGGGTTTATTATTTACAGCAGTAATTTTCAACTTTTCATTTCATTGCACACATAAATTAATTACTAAAATTCTGTGGCACACCTAAAAATATATTTTTGCTGATCTGACAAAAAGATAGGTATAATTTTGATCCATTCACACCAACCAGATGGCTACTGTTTTGGCTGTTGTCATTTTTTTTTATTTGCCAGTGTAAGGTAAAAGAGGTCAATGCCGCTGACTAAATAGTGCAGGTTTTTTAATTTTTTTGCACCACACAGGTTGAAAATCACTGATTTACACCAAAATCCCATTGTATTAAGTTGTAATAAATTGCTCTTATATTTAGAACTCAAGCCCAGTTCCCCCATACTAAGTTATTCCATTAGAGCCTATGACTTACACAAACTAAGCACTTAAAAAAATCCAAAAATTATATAATAAAATTAGGGTACGAGGCTTAAGGTATTATAAACACTAAAGGCAGAGTTGATGTCTATAAAACTATATAGTTTAATATTGTCTCATATAAGTACTGAAGATACTCAATGGATAATAGCAAATTTAAAATTTACATTTATATAACTCAGAAAAAAACCCAAAGAAATCAGCTATATTTAATATACTGTTATCGCAAAACAATGTTGACAAATGTATGAACTAGCAAATCTGTAACATAACCTACTAAAAGTTCAGAGTAATATGTTCTCGAACTCCTTTGACTTGCCCAATTTAACTTCTGACTTATGATTCAATATTTCATTTTAAAGCAAAATAAAATAAAATGTATTTCCTTCTTCTCAAAAAGGAACTAAGCCAGTGAAAAGAATAATGGGGCAATTTTTAAATAATATAATCTTACTCTGTTCTGTAAGTTCTGCCCTTACACTCACAGATCCGGATCACTTTTTAATTTTCAATTACCCACAGTAGCAAGGACAGAAATAGCATGAACAAATGGAAATCCTTTATCAGAGGAAAAGATTGACAGGTATTTATTTAAACTCTATGAGTATCTCTTTTTTTTTTTTTTTTTTTTTTTTTTTTTTTATAATTTTTATTTATTTATTCATTTTAGAGGAGAGAGAGAGAGAGAGAAGGGGAGAGGAGCAGGAAGCTTCAACTCCCATATGTGCCTTGACCAGGCAAGCCCAGAGTTTTGAACCGGCAACCTCAGCATTCCAGGTCAACGCTTTATCCACTGCACCACCACAGGTCAGGCCTAAACTCTATGAGTATCTCTTAATGTAATGAGTGTTTACTATGTGTTAGGCTCTATACTAGATATCAGGGTGAAAAAGGGTAAGATATGGTCCTTGTCCTCAAGGAGATGGTAGTCTAATAGTGGGCTAAGGTGGGTATACAAGTGACTAGGATACAAGGCAGAACTTAAGTACCTAAATATAAACAAAGTCTTTCCTTAGGAAGTTAAGACTATCGTTAAGAGGTAGGATTTGGCCTGATTGGTGGTGGTGGTGTAGTGGATAGAGTGTTGACCTGGAACACTAAGGTCCCAGGTTCAAAACCCGGAGGTTGACGGCTTGAGTGCAGGCTCACCAGCTTTAGTGTGGGTATCAAATGATCCCAAGGTCGCTGGTTTGGACACACTGGCTAAGCTGGAGTACCCCCAGTCAAGGCACATATGAAAAGTAATCAATGAACAACTAAAGTACCACAACTACGAGTTGATGCTTCTCATTTCTCTCTCTTGCTGCCTCTCTCTCTCAAAAAAAAAAAATTGTTGGATTTGAAAAAATAATTTCAAAAGGTACAGATGTCAGAAGAGGTAATCTGCAGTAGAAAAGCATGGAAATAGGTAAAAAACCATAGGTCGTGGTTAGAAAGCAGCAGGTCCTCCAGTAGAAATCAAACACAGCATACATGTAAAGAAAAAATAAAATTCTTTTACTTGTAGATTATGGAGGACCTTAAATACTAAGAAATTTGGTCTTTATTTACAGGGAGCCACTGAAGAGTACTGAGAAAGATACAATAATCAAAAGATTATTCCAACAGTCTTAGAGTTAACAAAGGCTTGGACTAGAGTAGTGAGGTGAAGGTGAAAGAGAAGATAGCTGGTAAAAATACTGCAAAGGTAGAACTGACCAGACTTGACACATGACTGAATATGCAGGGAGAAGAAGGAATCCATGAGTCTAAGATTTCAGTCATTGATAGCTGGATATAAACCCATAGGCAGTTCAGGAGTGAATGTGGCCTATGAGAGAGATGTGGGCTAGATGCTGAAGCTAAGAAAACATTTGATGTATTACTGAGGAGAGAGTGTGTAAAATAAAGAAAAGAAGGAACCAGAGAATAAATTCAATAAATTTTTATTAAAAACTTACCATGTACCAAGCATGGTCGTGGGTATTAGGAATAAAACAGTGAACAAGATCAACATAGTACGTGCCCTCATCAAACATTTATTTGGTGAAAAGAGACTAGCCAGTAACAGAAATAGGATAGGAATAGTCAGAGAAATAGAACTAAGAGAAGATGTTATAGAAGTCAAAGAGAGAGTTTCCAGAAGGAAGAAGTGACTGACAGTGTTACAGTTTTGTACAAGGAGGACTGAAAAAAGATCATTCGACTTGATCTTTTAAACATATCCTATAAACATAGTTTCATAAATTTTCTGAACAATGTTTAAGTAGCTCAAGGGAAAAAGTGAAAAATAGTGGACAATGGAAAATTAACAAGGAAGATCACTAGTGATCTTCCTAAGAGTGGTTTATAAAATCATAGATGCAAAAACCATCAAGAGGGAATTTGGTAGTGTGGACAAAAGCTTAGTGTCATCCTGTGTCTTCTTTCTCACTTACCCTCCATCTGGGTATGACAGAATTCTGTCAGCTTTACTTCTTATATTCTATCTAGGATCTGACCACTTCTCACCATCCATATTTTTCCATCCTGGTCCATGACATCATCATCTGTCTCTTGCCTAGATTATTTCAATGGCTTCCTAACTGGTCTCCCTGCTTCCACCCCTGCACCCACCCTAGTTCTTCAACACAGTGGTCAGAGTGACCTTACTGAAACACAAGTCCAGTCATGCCACTCCTCTGTCCACACCCCTCAGTAGCTCACCATCTCTCTTTGAGTTAACGGTACTGCTTCCCTGATCACATGTCCTACTTTCCCGAATTATTTCCTTTGCTCCAGTCACACCAGGATCTTTGCTATTCCTCAAATAACCCAGATATGGCCTGACCTGTGGTGGCACAGTGATTAAAGCATCGACCTGGAAATGGTGAGGTGGCGAGTTCGAAACCCTGGGCTTGCCCGGTCAAGGCACATATGGGAGTTGATGCTTCCAGCTCTTCCCCCCCTTCTCTCTCTCTGTCTCTCCCTCTCCTCTCTAAAATGAATAAATAAAAAATTTAAGAAAAGGCTTCTTTAAGAAAAAAACAACCCAGATATAGCCCCACCTTTGCACTCACTCTTTCCTCTGTCTAGAATGCACTTTTGTTTTCAGATATCCATGTAAGCCATATCCCTCATTCCCTTAGGTCTCTACTAAGAAATAGCCTTCTGATTGAGTTCTTTCCTAGCCACCTTATCAAAAATTTCCGCTCTTTAGTCCTCTTCTAAAACATTTAATACCACTTTTCCTGCTTGGTTTTCTCCTTTGGGCCACATCCACCGTTTATTTTTGCACAGTTCACAAGCTAAGAATAGTTTAATGTTTTTTACTTTATTTTTAATTGGATTTAGTCAAGTGACATTGGTTAATAAAATTATATAGGTTTCAGGTGTATAATTAAAAAAATCAAAATAAAAATTATATTTTGTGATACATGAAAATTAATGACATTTAAATTTTAATATTTTGTGAATATGCAGATTTATGAAAACACAGATATGCCAATTTGTCTACGGCTGCTTTTATGGTACAACAACAGAGTGGAGTAGTTGCAACTGAGATTGTATGGCCTAGAGAAAACCTAAAATATTTACTACCTGATTCTTTACAGAAAACTTGCTGGTTTCTATAATTGTCTGTATCTCCTAGTAGAGTATAAACTCCATAGGTGTAGCTTCATCTATTTTGTTTATTACTATATCCCCAATGCCTAGGATAGTACTTAACATGTAGTAGATAGTGAATAAAGATTTTTTGAATGAATGAATACTGAAAAAATAGAGGCAGTAATTCTAGGTTAGGAAATGTGGTGATGAAAGAAAGAAAGGACAAGAGAAAAATATAATTTGAAGACCATGACAAGGTTGAAGAAGACCTCAAGAACAATTAACAGAGGCCTGACCAGGCAGTGGCACAGTATATAGAGTGTTGGCCTGGGATGCTGAGGACCCAGGCTCGAACCCTGAGGTCACTGGCTTGAGCAAGGGGTCACTGGCTTGGATAGAGATCTCTGGTCAAGGCACATATGAGAAAGCAATCAATGAACAACGAAGGTGCCGCAAGTTGATGTTTTTCAGCTCTCTTCCTTCCTGTCTCTTTGTCCCTCTCTCTCTCTCTTAAAAAAAGAAAAGAAAAAAAAAACAGTTAGTAGAGAAAGTTTAAAGAGCTAAGGTTGAGATCTGTAGAGAAGGTCCCTAGAAAAAGTTACTTCTTTCTCAAAGATACATACAGAAGAAGAAACGATAAGTGAAGAGGAGAAAATCTGAAGTTCATATCAGTAGCTAAAAGCTCAGAAAAATTCAAGGTAAGGTTTTCTGATAAAAAAAAAATGGATAAGGCATGCATAGAGGCTTAAGGAGAAAAAAAACATTTTGGAATAACCTTTGTGAGGCATATGACAAAGTCAATAAGCATTAGTTTTATTGAATGTCTAACTGAAAAACCATGAAATTTTAGCATATCCTATAAACATGGTTTCATAAATTTTCTGAACAATGTTTAAGTAGCTCAAGGGAAAAAGTGAAAAACTGCGGACAATGGAAAATTAACAAGGTTAGTGGGAATAGTAAGCTATGAAGAACTGTATGATTCTTTTATCATCTTTCTATCTGCCCTAGTACACAGCAGAGTATTCCTTACATAAGGAAGGTATCAAATCAATGTCAGCGAAGTTCAAGAAAGGAAGAATGAAATAGAGACATACACTAACAGTGATCAACAAGAGTACCATGAATATATTTAAAATAACCTTTGACTTCAACACCAATGTGACCTTAAATGACATAACCACACAGTAAGTATGCACTATTAGGACCTGTCTCATTTTCTGCTCCCTCCCTCCCCCTCACTACTAACTAACAGCATCTGAACTTCCAAGTATAAGCTCAGGACTCCACTAGGCTTTAGGACCAAATGTAACAATGAGTTAAAGGAGATTTAAGAGGCACTGCTTTAAGTCTTGGAAAACAGTATCTCATTCTTCTGGTAATTCATCCCAGCCTGGCTCCCTATGCCTGAGTTCCACTCTCAAAAACAGCATCATACTCCAGTTTGGAGCCCTACCTTCTCTTTCTCATTTATCTACACATACCCCCAATTCCTCAAAGATTTGAATCCTGCTTCTGAGTCCAAATCTCTATGGCTAAAGACCTGTTCCCTGCTGATATACTTATGTGATACCAATTACCTTTGTTTCTAACTTAGGAAGTATTTCCAGTACTTAGACTTCCTGATTGCCATGATCTGCTTATCTTCCCATTAGGATATTCTGATGCCAGCTGTTTGGCTGAGTTGAAGGAAACGATGTCTTGTTCATCTCTGTAAACTCAAAGACTAGCACAGTGTCTCATATTGTGAACTTTCTATCCTGGTGATGTGATTAGATATCCTTCCTTGGCATGCAGATGCATCCCTCTCCACAACGGGCATGTCTAGCTCCAGGTTCAGATCCTTCCCAATCTACCAGGCCAACGTAAATTATGGAAGTTACAAAGCTTTAAGTAAGCAATAGGCAACTATTTTTCTGAAATAGTTAATCATGTCCTGTGCAGACAGATATAATGAATTAGGTAACACAATCTGTATGATAATCTTTTCAGGTCTTCAAGCAAACAGTAGTCAGCTCTCTTTATGAAACACTTAAATGCTAGCCTGTGCAGGACTATAATGAATTAAGTTAAATTTCTACTTTTCTTCAAGGACTATGAATTAATAACATAAATAAAATAGCTAGACCACCAACTTACACCATTCACAAAAATAAAATCAAAATGGATAAAAGACTTAAATGTAAGCTGTGAAACCATAAGCATCTTAGAAGAAAACATAGGCAGTAAGCTCTCTGACATCTCTCGCAGCAATATATCTGCTGATTTATCTCCACGGGCAAGTGAAATAAAAGGATAAACAAATGGGACTATATCAAACTAAAAGACACATCAAGCTGTGTCTTTTGCACAGCTAAAGACAATAAGAACAGAATAAAAAGACAAACTACACAATAGAACATATTTGACAATACATTTGATAAGGAGTTAATAACCAAAATTTATAAAGAACTTGTAAATCTCAACACCAGGAAGACAAACAATCCAATCAAAAAATGGGCACAAGAAATGAATAGACACTTCTCCAAAGAGGACATACAGATGGCCAATAGGCATATGAAAAAATGCTCAACATCACTAATCATTAGAGAAATGCAAAATTAAGCCACAATGAGGTATCACCTCACACCAGTCAGAATGGCGCTCATCAACAGAACAACACAGAATAAGTGCTGGCGAGAATGTGGAGAAAATGGAACCCTCCTGCACTGCTGGTGCGAATGCAGACTGGTGCAGCCACTGTGGAAAACAGTATGGAGATTCTCAAAAAATTAAAAATCGAATTGCCTTTTGACCCAGCTATCCCACTTTTAGGAATATACCCCAAGAACACCATAGTACTGTTTCATAAGGAGAAATGCACCCCCATGTTTATGGCAGCATTGTTCACAATAGGGAAGATCTGGAAACGGCCCAAGTGTCTGTCAATGGACGAGTGGATTAAAAAGCAGGGGTACACATATACAATAGAATACTATGGGGCTATGAAAAAGAAGGAAATCTTACCTTTTGCGACAACATGGATGGACATAGAAACTATTATGTTAAGTGAAATAAGCCAGGAAGAAAAAATAAAATATCATATGACCTCACTCATTTGAGGAATCCAATGAACAATGTGAACTGAGGAATGGAATTGAGACAGAGGAGAGATCAAAAGGACCAGAGGAAAAGAGAACAGAGGGAAAGGGGATGAGAGGATGGGATAAAGCTGAAGGGAAGGGAGGAGGGCGCTATCGGAGAGGGGCAAGGGAGATGTTGAGGGGAATATGGGGGGGATGCATTAGGGGTAACACTAGAATCTATGTAAACACAATAAATTAAAATCAATAAAAAAGAATTAAAAAATGGAATATATTCTTTTGAAAGAAAATCTGAAGTATTTAGTCATATAAAAAACCTTCAAAGAAAACAAATCTTCAAAGAAAATGTCTGAAATTACAACCTTTAATCACATATTTTTCTCCAAAACTTGTCATTAAACTTGAAAAGCAACAAAAACTTTCATATTTTGTCTGAGTCTACATTTATCCTTCTTATTTGTCCTTCCATTTCTTTGTCTTTTTATGTGCCAATACCACTCCATATATGTGTATATTATATGATACCCAAAAGAAGAAATGTCCCAGTTGCTTTGGGAAGTATGAATGTTTCTATCCTTAAGTAAGTTTTTGTCTTTTATCTTTTAGAATTTTTCCCTGAGAAAATATCAATTTCTGACCATTTTCTAGGGTAGATGAAAAGGCAAGAGATAACCCAGAAACTAAAAAAAAAAGACCATTTCATCCAAGCATTTGTTCTCACTGAATCCTTATTAAAAAAAAAAATGTCTCTTGGCCTTGGCCAGTTGGCTCAGTGGTAGAGCGTCGGCCTGGCGTGCAGGAGTCCCGGGTTCAATTCCCAGCCAGGGCACACAGGAGAAGCACCCATCTGCTTCTCCACCCCTCTCCCTCTCCCCTTCCTCTCTGTCTCTCTCTTCCCCTCCTGCAGCCAAGGCTCCACTGGAGCAAAGTTGGCCCAGGCGCTGAGGATGGCTCTGTGGCCTCTGCCTCAAGCGCTAGAATGGCTCTGGTCGCGACAGAGCTATGCCTCGGATGGGCAGAGCATCGCCCCCTCTGGTCGCAACAGAGCGACGCCCCGGATGGGCAGAGCATTGCTCCCTGGTGGGCATGCTGGGTGGATCCCAGTTGGGCGCATGCAGCAGTCTGTCTGACTGCCTCCCCGTTTCCAACTTCAGAAAAAGAAGAAAAAAAAGATCTTATTGCCTTACTGGTGGTGGCACAGTGGGCAGACCAATGACCTGGGATATTGAGGTCCCAGGTTTGAAATCCTGAGGTCACTGGCCTGAGTGTGGGCACGTATGAGAAGCAATCAATGAATTAAAGTGATGCAACTATGAGTTCATGCATCTCATTTCTCTCCCTTCCTGCTTCTCTTATGCATGTGCCAAATAAGTAAATAAACAAACAAACAAATAAATAAAAGACCTTATTAAGTTGTTTCAAATGCAGGTAACAAGAAGCTATGTTCCTCTTCAGCTTGGCGAATTCTGTATCCACTTGACCAGATTGATAAATTCTTAGAGAGTAAGAGTACCACTTTAGGGCGTCAGCATAGTTTTGTATCTAAAATTTAAAAAAAATAACAAAATCACACAGATATCTCTACATTCGACTCTAATTTTTCCAAATTATTTCTAAAAACAGAAAAATGGTATTTTTTTTTTTTTTAGGCAACCAAAACACAACACCCTCTCTAGTTGAGTTCTAAGTGCATTTAATTATCAGTGTTAATAATCAGTATAATTACAGATAAAGTGAAAAATCAATATTCTCTCTTCTTCTCTCACATTAGAAATCTCACAGAAACCATTAACAAAATTAAAAGGCAACTTATGGAATGGGAGAAAATATTTGCAAGCCACATACTCAATAGGAAGTTAATATCCAAATATAAGAATTCCTACAACACAATAGCAAAAGAAATTTCTTAACGGGCAGAGACTCTGAACAGACATTTTTCCAAAGACAACATACAAATGACCAACTGGTACATGTAAAGGTGCTCAACAGCAACAATAATCAAATAAATGCAAATCAAACCACAATGAAACATCACCTCATACTTGTTAGAATGGTTGTTGTCAAAAAGATAAAAGATAGTTAACACTGTATTAGCAAGGGTGTGGAAAAAAGAAACCCTGTGTACTGTTGGTGGGAATGTAAACTGGTATGGCCACTTATAGAAAACACTCTAGAGGTTTCTCAAAAAAAAAAATTAAGAACAAAACTTCCATGTGATATAGAAATTCCGTTTCTAGTTATACATCCAAAGAAAATTAAATCATTATCTCAAAGAGGTATGTATCTGTATTGACATGTTCATTGCAGTATTATTCATAGTAGCCAAGGTATGGAAACAACCTAGGTGTCTATTTACTGATGAATACATAAAGAAAATACAGTATAGTGCCCTGGCCAGTTGGCTCAGTGGTAGAGTGTTGGCCCAGTGTGTGGAAGGCCCGGGTTCAATTCCCAGTCAGGGCACACAGGAGAAGCGTCCATCTGCTTCTCCACCCCTCTCCCTCTCCTTCCTCTCAGTCTCTCTCTTCCCCTCCTGCAGCCAAGGCTCCATTGGAGCAAACTTGGCCCAGGCACTGAGGACGGCTCCATGGCCTCCACTTCAGGTGCTAGAATGGCTGCGGTTGCAGTGGAGCAATGCTCCAGATGGGCAGAGCATCGCCCCCTGGATCCCGGTCGGGTGCATGCGGGAATCTGTCTGTCTGTCCCCACCCCCACTTCTCACCTCACTTCGGAAAAATAGAAAAACACCTCCCAAAACCAAGAACCAGTATATGTACAATATATGGATACAACGGAGTATTAATCAGCTATATTTAAAAAGAAAAAAATCCTTCCACTTGCAACAATGGGAATGAACCTGGAGAACATACCGGATTTTTCGCTCCATAAGACGCACCTGGCCCTGGCCGGTTGGCTCAGTGGTAGAGTGTCAGCCTGGCGTGCGGGAGTCCTGGGTTCGATTCCTGGCCAGGGCACACAGAAGAAGTGCCCATCTGCTTCTCCACACCTCCCCCTCTCCTTCCTCTCTGTCTCTCTCTTCCCCTCCCGCAGCCGAGGCTCCATTGGAGCAAAGTTGGCCCCGGACACTGGGGATGGCTCCTTGGCCTCTGCCCCAGGCGCTAGAGTGGCTCTGGTCGCGACAGAGCAATGCCCTGATGGGCAGAGCATTGCCCCCTGGTGGGCGTGCCGGGTGGATCCTGATCGGGTGCATGCGGGAGTCTGTCTGACTGCCTCCCAGTTTCCAACTTAAGAAAAATACAAAAAAAAAAAAAAAGACGCACCTTTTCTCCCCAAAAGTGGAGGGGGAAATGCTTGAGAGTCTTATGAAGTGAAAATACAGTATTTCATTAAATATTTTAACACACCATTTGGTTCAGAATATTTTTATTCTTATTTTCCTCCTTAAAACCCTAGGTGTGTCTTAGGTCAGGTGCATCTTATGGAGTGAAAAATATGGTAATACTGAATGAAATAACCCAGACAAAATAAATAAATAAATACTGCATGTTGTCACTTATGTGTGGAATCTAACTCATAGAAATAAAGAGTAGCCTGGAGGTTGTCATGAATTGGGGGGGAGACGGAGGAAATGGTGAGAGGTTTGTAAAAGGGTACAAAATTTCAGTTCTGAAATGAAAAATGTCTGAAGATCTAATGTATAACATAGTGACTATAATTAATAGGGAATTGTATGATTCAACTTTACTAAGAGAGTAGACCTGAAGTGTTCTCACATAAAAAAAGGTAAATATGTGAACTGATAGATGTATTTATTAAATCAATTGTTTGAACCCTTTCACAATGTATATAGAATCATATCACATTGTACACTTTAGTTATAATTTTGTCAAGTATACCTCAATAAAGCTTTAAAAGAAAACGAAAATTTACACATGGGATGAAGAGCTTGAGAAGGCGGTGAACCACACTAGAAAACTCTGAATACACCTGACCTGTGGTAGCGCTGTGGATGAAGCGTCAACCTAGACCCATGATGGTGAACCTTTTTATAAAAATCACCCACTTTTCAGTGCTGGTCAACCTTGTCCCTCCCACCCACTAGTGGGCATTCCAGCTTTCATGGTGGGCTGGTAGCGGAGCAACCAAACGGCACCACGATTGGCCCACCATGAGAGCTGGACCGCCCACTATTGGGCAGGAGGGTCCAGGTTGACCAGCACTGCAAAAGTGGGCAGTTTTTATAAAAAGGTTCGCCATCACAAACCTAGACCAATGAGGTTGCTGGTTAGAAACTGTGGGCTTGCCTGGTCAAGGCACATATGGGAGTTGATGTTTCCTACTCCTCCCCCACTTTCTCTCTCTCTCTCCTCTCTAAAACTAATAGAGAGGAGATAATACTATAATGCTGGATGAGAGCAAGAGAGAGAGTTGTCTCTCTCTCTCTCTTCTCTAAAATTAATAGTCTTAAAAAATTTTTAAAGAAAACTATATATACAGCATAGAAACAACAATAATAAAGTTTTAAGCCTGACCAGGTGGTGGCGCAGTGGACAGAGCGTTGGACTGGGACATGGAGGACGCATGTTGGTAACCCCAAGGTCACCAGGTTGAGCGTGGGCTCATCTGGTTTAAGCAAGGCTCACCAGCTTGAGTCCAAGGTCACTGGGTTGAGCAAGGGGTCACTCACTCTGCTGTAGCCCTCCGGTCAAGGCACATATGAGAAAGCAATCAATGAACAACCTAAGAAGCCACAATGAAGAAGTAATGCTTCTCATTTCTCTCCCTTCCTGTCTATCTATCCCTCTCTCTGACTTTCTTTCTGTCAAAAAAAACAAACAAACAAAAAACACAAAATAACCTGGATGACATTTCTTTTAAGCTAAGAAAATTCAGGTTGCTCATGCACACCAAGTTAAAGTATGGATGAGCCCCTTATATCCTATCATATCCTATCAAGAAGTTTCCCATTTTTTTCTAAGAATTAACAGGCATCATTAGGACCTAAAACAGGTAAGACACACTATTCAACTAGAAACAACTCTGCCGAGTGGGTACTACAGTGCCTCTGAATATTTAGAATTCAGATTGCATTCTTCTCCAGTTGTCAGAAGTAGGATTTTAAAAAATTACTCTGCAAGGCTAAAAATGAGGGAAAAGAAAAAGGCTCAAGAGGAGAAGAAATTCTGAAGTAATTTCTCAACTCAGTGGAGGAATATAGGCCTTCTTAAAAAGGGTGACTAGTTAGATTCCACACATAAGTGACAACACGCAGTTTACTGTAGGTCATTTTGGGTAGTATGGTCATTTTAACAATATTAACTTTTCCAATCAATTAACATGGGATTTTTTTTTCACTTTCTGTGTCTTCTTCAATTTCTTTCATCAATGTCTTACAGTTTTCAGTGTACAGCTACTTCTTTTTTAAGTTTATTTCTAAATATTTACTATTGCCTTAGATACTATTATAAACAGTATACACAAATGCACACAAAGATTAGAAGGAAATATACCAAAAAATTTTAAGAATGATTATATTATGAATAACTACACTTTTTAAAAAAACTTATCTATAGTTTCAAATTTTCTACAGTAAACCTGGATTGGTTTATAGGGAGAAAATATATTAATACTTTTTTGTACATTTTTATTGCACCACAACTTTTTAAAAGTGTTTTTAGAGCAGTTTTAGATTTGTAGCAAAATTGAAAGGAATGCACAAAGATTTGCTAATGACCCACTGTCCCCACACATGCATAGCTTCTCCCATTATCGAAGTCTTCTACCAGAGAGGGACATTTGTTGTAACTAATAAACTTATATTGACACATCACAGTGACCCAAAGTTTACAGTTTACAGTTGAGGTCAAACTTGGTATTGTACATTCTATAGGTTTAAACAAATGTACTATATAATGACATGTATCCAGCATTATAGTATCAATCAAAGTATTTTTACTGCCCTAAAAATTCTCTGTGCTTCACAACACAATTTCTAAAAAGAATAAAACCTCTCAGAGTTATCTCGTTCCTTGAGTTAAGATAAATTATTTTCCTGTAGCTTAATATCAGTGATGTCATTTCCCTACACTGCAAACCTCCAATGGGGATGAATCACGTTTTTGTATTTTAAAATAAATTTTTGTACAATGCCCACTAACACTCTACATTATAAATATTTAATAAATAATCAGAGAGATTTTTACAGTATTTGATGCTCTATGGTTTTTTGTTTTTTTGTATTTTTTTCTGAAGTGAGAAGCAGGGAGGCAGTCACACAGACTCCCGCATGCACCTCACCAGGATTCACCTGGATGCCCACTAGGGGGCAATGCTCTGCCCATCTGAGACGTTGTTCCATAGAGGCGCCTGAGGTGGAGGCCATGGAGCCGTCCTCAGCGCCTGGGCCAATTTTGCTCCAATGGAGCCTTGCCTGCGGGAGGGGAAGAGAGAGACAGAGAGGAAGGAGAGGAAGAAGGGTGGAGAAGCAGATGGGCACTTCTCCTGTATGCCCTAACCAGGAATCAAACCTAGGACTTCCACATTCCTGGCTGACGCTCTACCGCTGAGCCAACCAGCCAGGGCCGATGCTCTACTGTTTTTATAGTCAACACAGTTTTATTTGTTAGGGGTGAAAAGATATAAAGAATTAAAAAAAATTCCCAAACCTCAAAACTTTTTGTAGCTCTTCTCCACAGAATGTTGTGTAAACAGATTATTAATTCTGGTTTCAGTTTTCTTCCTGTTTGGTGATCTGGAAAAAAAATTAAAAACTCAAGATCTAGCCATAAGAATCAAGATCTATTATTACATTAAATAAAAGAGCTAACTATATTCAGAATATATATATATATATACTCTTTAAGTAATGACTACCAACACAGTCATATTAAAACAGGTTTTCAGCCTGACTGGGCAGTGGCGCAGTGGATAGAGCATCGGACTGGGACACGGAGGACCCAGGTTCGAGACCCTGAGGTCGCCAGCTTCAGTGCAGGCTCATCTGGCTTGAGCATAAAGCTCACCAGCTTGGACCCAAGGTCGCTGGCTTGAGCAAGGGGTTACTTGGTCTGCTGAAGGCCTGCGGTCAAGGCACATATGAGAAGAAAATCAATGAACAACTGAGGTGTCACAACACAAAACTGATGATTGATGCTTCTCATCTTTCTCCATTTCTTTCTGTCTGTCTGTCCCTATCTATCCCTCTCTCTCTCTGTCTCTGTAAAAAAAAAAAAATAGAAATAAAGAGTTCTCTTTCAATAAAAAAAAGACAGTTTTTCATCATTAATTTTAGGTTTACTAACAAAATTGATTATACAATACAATTGCAGTTTGGCAGAATCACAGTAATTTACCTATCGTTTGTGACAATTTTCCAGCCTTGTCTCTCTTTAACATATTTCCCATGTTCCAAATTTGATCAACATCTGGTACTTCAATGTTATTGTGAATCAACAGGTAGCAATGTTAGAAAGCATTAATAAGAAATATTTATTACGTACTAAACAGATCAGATCAAGTTCATAAGAAAGGCCAATTATACCTTAAAGCCTTTGTAAAATACTTTATGTGTGTGTGTGTGACAGAGACAGAGAGTCAGAAACGGACAGATAGGGACAGACAGACAGAAAGGGAGAGAGATGAAAAGCATCAGTTCTTTGTTGCGGCTCCTTAGTTGTTCACCGATTGCTTTATCATATGTGCCTTGACCGGGGGGCTACAGCAGAGCAAGTGACCCCCTGCTCAAGCCAGTTACCTTGGGCTCAAGCCAGTGACCATGGGGTCATGTCTATGATCCCACACTCAAGCCAGCAACCCCACATTCAAGCTGGTGAGCCTGCACTCAAGCTAGATGAGCCCGTGCTCAAGCTGGCAACTTTGGGGTTTTGAACCTGGGTCCTCCAGGTCCCAGTCCGACACTCTATCCACTGTGCCACTGCCTGGTCAGGCCTTAGCAATCTTGAAAATGATGAACAAAGTGGAAGGTATCATACTTCCTGATATCAAGTTATACTACTAGGCCATTATAATCAAAATAGCCTGGTACTGGCATAAGAACAGGCATACAGATCAATAGAACAGAACAGAAAAACCAGAAATAAACTCACGCTTATATGGTCAATTGATATTTGACAAAGGAGGGAAGAGTATACAATGGAGTAAAGACAGTCTCTTTAATAAATGGTGTTGGCTAAAAATAAATAAATAAATAAAAAGATAGATAGATGGTATTGGGAAAATTGGAGAAATACACGCAAAAAAATGCAACTAAGCCATCAACTTACACCATTCACAAAAATGAGTGAACTCAAAATGGATAAAAGACTTAAATGTAAGTTGCAAAACCATAAAAATTCTACAAGAAAAAACAAGCAGTAGGCCTTGGCCAGTTGGCTCAGTGGTAGATCATGGCCTGGTGTGTGAATGTCCCAGGTTTGATTCCTGGCCAGGGAACACAGGAGAAGTGTCCATTTGCGTCTCCACCCTTCCCCTCTCATTTCTATCTCTCTCTTCCCTTCTTGCACCCCCTTTTAAAAAGTTAAAATTAAAAATGTTTTTTAAAAAAGCATGGTATAGAAACAGAGGCATGGACACATGAAATAGAGGAACAGCTGTCAGAGGGGACGGGGCTGATGGGACTGGATGAAAAAAGGTGAAAGGATTAGGCAAAAACACATACATAAGTAACACATAGACAACGACAACAGGGTGGCAATATCCAGAGCAAAGGGAGGGCATCGAGGTAGGTGGATGTGGGCAAAAGGGAGGGAAATGGATATGGAAAGAGACTGCTTGGGGCAGAATGTACACAATGGGTGTGCAGATGATGTCATATTGATTGGTACACTTGAAACTTGAAGGGTTTTGCAAATGTCATCCCAATAAATTCGATTTAAAAATAAAAATAAAAACATGATACATGCTCATAAAATTCATGCAATCTGGTAAAATATAAGGGAAACAACAAATCACCCAAAATGCCATCACTCAGAATAAATCCCAGTGTTAACATTTAGTGACTATATCTCTACATATGTGTCGAGTTGGGGCAAGAATTTTCTAAAAAAGGGATCATACTATCGGTGTTCTTCAGAGAGGTGGAGGTTAGGAGAATGCTAAGATTTGCCTCTACATTCCTGTTTTTTTTAAAAATTTTTTTTAACAGAGACAGAGAGAGAATCAGAGAGAGGGATAGATAGGGACAGACAGACAGGAATGGAGAGATGAGAAGCATCAATCATTAGTTTTTCGTTGCGCGTTGCGAAACATAGTTGTTCATTGATGGCTTTCTCATATGTACCTTGACCGCGGGCCTTCAGCAGACGGAGTAACCCCTTGCTCGAGCCAGCAACATTGGGTCCAAGTTGGTGAACTTTTGCTCAAACCAGATGAGCCCAGTTCAAGCAGGCACCGCGGGGTCTCGAACCTGGGTCCTTGGCATCCCAGTTTGATGCTCTATCCACTGCGCCACCGCCTGGTCAGGCTACATCCCTGTTTTAACCAGAGCTACTCCAGTGTATTTTATTTGGAATAGGGTTCATGTAAAATTGCATTACAAAAATATACTACTGCTAAAAAGAAGTTAAAAATCAGGAACTGTAGTTCACAACCTTCATTTCATAGTTGGAAAAAAACAAGATCCAGCCTGACCAGGCGGTGGCACAGTGGATGAAGCATCGGACTGGGATGTGGAAAACCCAGGTTTGAGACCCCGAGGTCGCCAGCTTGAGCGCGGGCTCATCTGGTTTGAGCAAAAAAGCTCACCAGGTTGGACCCAAGGTGGCTGGCTCAAGCAAGGGGTTACTCGGTCTACTAAAGGCCCATGGTCAGGGCATGTGAGAAAGCGGTCGGTGAACAACTAAGGTGTCGCAACGAAGAACTGATGATTGATGCTTCTCATCTCTCTCCATTCCTGTCTGTCTGTCCCTGTCTATCCCTCTCTCTGACTCTCTGTCCCTGTAAAAAAAATAAACAAAACAAACAACAACAAAAAAACAAGATCCAGGGATAGTAATGACTTGCCTGAAGTCACACAATGAATTTGAGATCAAACTGGAAACCTGAAATTAGGCTTCTAACATCTTTTCCCACTATACATGAGTTTTAAGATCAGAGGTTTGTCTGTTTATTGATGTTTCGTTACTTTTTGCTTAGTTTCTCATTTTAGCTTGCCAAACAAGTGGAATCAAGATAGGTGAGGTGTTCTAGTTAAAGGTTATTAAGGAGAGAAAAGAGTGAAAAAAGGAAAATTTGTTGACCTGAGTGTTTTGTTACTGTTCTGACATCTAGCTTAGAATTACATGCATATTAACACCTTTCTAAAACATTTGTAGATATCCTACTGACCTCTAATGATTTCTTCAATCTTCGCCGTAGCAAGCAGTTCTTCTTTCCTTTGTAAAAGTATGTCAATGCGGAACAGTAGAGCTCTTCCAATATCTTCTGATGACTTAAAATATTCACAGATAATCTTCAGGAAATGAAACCCAACAAATACTCTGTTCAATGAGAGAAAGTTGTAAGTGGTGTGACTAGAAAATAACCAGTTTTTTTAATCAATGAAACTCAAGTTTCTTTGAGTATGACCAAAAAAGGCAAGATAAAATTTTATCTGAGTTTAGATAATATAATTGTAAAAATAAACCACTTAATTCAATTTCTATTTATTAAGCCACAAACATTTTCTTTTTATCAGTTCCTATAGTCAGATAATCTCTCCCTTAACATCTTATTTGGTGTTTTTCTTCAGAAATGATGCTAACTTATAAAAACTGGATCATGAGATTCAGGGAAAACACATGAAGTGACATAATAAATTTACCAGTCACTTGTGATGAGCACTTTTAGAATCTACTCCGTTAGCAGCTTCCAAATAGTCCATTCAGCTGTGTTAATTATAGTTACCACGTTATACACTATATCTCTAATGTTTCTTTATCTTGTAACTGGAAGTCTGTACCTTTTGACCACCTTCTCAAGTCATGCTATATACCTTTTTTTTTTTTTTTTTTTTTTGTATTTCTCTGAAGCTGGAAACAGGGAGACAGTCAGACAGACTCACGCATGCGCCCAACCGGGATCCACCCGGCACGCCCATCAGGGGGCGACACTCTGCCCACCAGGGGGTGATGCTCTGCCCCTCCGGGGCATCGCTCTGTCCCAACCAGAGCCACCCTAGCGCCTGGGGCAGAGGCCAAGGAGCCATCCCCAGCGCCCGGGCCATCTTTGCTCCAATGGAGCCTTGGCTGCGGGAGGGGAAGAGAGAGACAGAGAGGAAGGAGAGGGGGAGGGGTGGAGAAGCAGACAGGCGCTTCTCCTGTGTGCCCTGGCCGGGAATCGAACCTGGGACTTCTGCACGCCAGGCCGACGCTCTACCACTGAGCCAACCGGCCAGGGCCTATACATCTTTAAACTTCAATAGTGCTAAATATCATTTATATCTTTTATTTTGTGACAAAGACAGAGAGATTGAGAGAGAGGGACAGACAGGAAGGAAGAGAGATGAGAAGCATCAATTCTTCATTGCAACACCTTAGTTGTTCATTGATTGCTTCTCATATGTGCCTTGACTGGGGGGCTACAGCAGACTGAGTAACCCCTTGCTTGAGCCAGTGACCTTGGGCTTAAGCTGGTGAGCCTTTATTCAAACCAAATGAGCCCTTGCTCAAGCCGGCAACTTCGGGAGTCTCAAATCTGGGTCCTCCGCATCACAGTCCAACACTCTATCCACTGTGCCACCGACTGGTCAGGCTCATTTATATCTTAATAAAACTAAAAAGAAAGAAGAAATGTTCCAGTTCCTTCTGCCAACAACTCCTTATCAAAATTTATTTATGCTTCATTAAACAAATAGGTATATTTTGATTATTTGAAAATTCAATCAGTCCTGGATTGGAAGACTTATTATTATTAAGATGTCAATACACTTAAAGTAATCTACATATTTTATGTAATCTCTATGAAAATCCCAATGACTTCTTTTAGAGAAATGAACAATTCCATCTTAAAATTCATATGGAATCTCAAGGGACATTGAAAAGTCAAAACAATCCTTAAGCAGAAGAACAAGGCTAGAGGATTCATACTTCCCGATGTAAAAATTTACTGCAAAATTATAGTAATCAAAACAATGTGGTGCTAGCATCAAAACAGACAGATACACCAATGAGAAACAGAGTCCAGAAATAAATTCCTGTATATATGGTCAAATAATTTTCCACAAGGGTGCCAAGATCATTCAATGGGGGAAAGAGTAATCTTTTCAACATATGATGCTGGAACAACTGGTATCCACATGCAAAAGAATGGAATTGGATCTTTACCTTACACCATATATAAAAATGAACTCAAAACGGACCAAAGACCAAACAGAAGAACCAAAACAAAATTTAACAAAAACTTCTTAGAAGAAAACATACGGGAAAATGTTTACAACATTGGATTTGTAAATGATTTCTTGTATATGACATCAAAAGAATAGGTAACAAAACTAAAAATAGAGAAACAACTGTATCAAAATTTAATTTTTAAAAATTTTTTTTATTTACTTATTCATTTTAGAGAGGAGAGGGAGAGACAGAGAGAGAGAGGGGAGAGACAGAGAGAGAGAAGGGGGGAGGAGCTGGAAGCATCAACTCCCATATGTGCCTTGACCAGGCAAGCCCAGGGTTTCGAACCAGCGACCTCAGCATTTCCAGGTCGACGCTTTATCCACTGTGCCACCACAGGTCAGGCCAAAATTTAAAATTTTTTGTGTATCAAAGGATACAATCAACAGACTGAAAAGGCAACTTACAGAACAGGAGAAAATATTTACATATCCTATACCTGATGCGGGTTAATACCCAGAATATACAAAGAACTCTTAAAAGTGAACAACAAAAACCAATTTAAAAATTGGCCAAGAACCTAACTAAACATTTATCCAAAAATGGATACAAAGGGTAGTAATCTTATAAAAAAGATACTCAACATCATTAAACATTAGGGAAATGGCTACTGAACAAAAAAAAAGGGGTTGTAAAAGATGTGGAAAAATAAGAAAACTTGCACACTGTTGGTGGGAATGTATAATGATGCAGCAACTATAGTAAACAGTATAGTAATTCCTTTAAAAAATTAAAAATAGAAATTCCATATGATTCAGCAATTCTACTGCAAATGAACCCAAAATAACTGAAAACAGGGTTTCACAGAAATGCATGTACACTCAGGATCATAGCAGCATTATTCACAAGAGCCAAAAGGTGGAAGCAATCCAAAGACTCCACTGACAGATGAATGGATAAACATAATGTAATATATCAATTAATGTAATATTGTTGTATTAAGGGAAAAAACTGTGAGTATCCCAGGGATGTGAGCTGAGGAAGACTCAACTGGCCTGGCTGGCTCTGAGGAGGAAGGAGGAAGGGTGTCATGAGCCAAGGAATGAAGGCAGCCTCTAAGCCAGGGGTCCCCAAACTATGGCCTGCGGGCCACATGCGGCCCCCTGAGGCCATTTATCCGACCCCCACTGCACTTCCGGAAGGGGCACCTCTTTCATTGGTGGTCAATGAAAGGAGCACATTGACCATCTCATTAGCCAAAAGCAGGCCCATAGTTCCCATTGAAATACTGGTCAGTTTCTTGATTTAAATTTACTTGTTTTTTATTTTAAATATTGTATTTGTTCCCGTTTGGTTTTTTACTTTAAAATAAGATATGTGCAGTGTGCATAGGGATTTGTTCATAGTATTTTTTATAGTCCGGCCCTCCAACGGTCTGAGGGACAGTGAACTGGCCCCCTGTGTAAAAAGTTTGGGGACCCCTGCTCTAAGCACTGGAAAAGGTTCTCCCCTAGAGCCTCCAGAAAGAAACCAGCCTTGCCAATACCTAAATTAGCCAAGTGAGATGCATGGTATACTTCTGAACTATAGAACTTAAAAATAATAAATCTGTCTTGTTATAAACCAATTTTCTTAATTAAATAAATAAAAGGAGAAAATTCTGACATGTTACAACATGGATGAACCTTGATACACCAGTCAGAAAAAGACCAATACCATATGATTCCACTTATATGTGGTACCTGGAGCAGTCAAGTTCACAGACACAGAAAGTACAATGGCCAGGGGCTGTGGGAAGGGGGAAATAAGGAGCTATTGTTTAAAGGGTAAACAGTTTCAGATTTATAGGATGCAAACAGTTCTGGAAATGGACTATGGAGACGTTTTCTGAATATGAATGCACTTAAGACCACTGAAATAACTATTTAATGGTTAAGTTTGATTGGAAAACAGCCACACACATTCACTGATGTATTGTCTATAGCTACTTTTGCACTATCACGGCAGAACTGAGGAGTTCTGTATGGCCTGAGAAACTGTATGGCCCACAGATCTAAAATATGTACTATCTTGTCCCTTAAGAAAAAGTTTGTCACTATGAATTAGATGAGGACAAGTGGCATGTCTACAAAGTCTGAAGATGCAGTAAACTAAGAGGAATAGTTAATACATTGCTTTATAAAAACTGAAATTCACAAAGATCAGAACTGAAAAAAAATAAGCTGTAACAATCAGGTTGACACCTAAAAGCCTAAGAAACATCTGTGAGATAATAGAAAACATATTGGCCTCTGTCCCCCACTCCTAGCACAAAACTCCTAAAACCTTGTAATTTCCTAAGTGATACGAAAACTAGGAACATTTCTTGCTCTAATATTCGGAGTATTTGTTTTCTGACCCCATCCCTGACACAGAGATCCTAAAACCTTTGTAAATTCCTGAACAATAAGAGCACTAGGAGCGTCTTTCTTTTTTGGGGGTGACTCTGGGCGGACTCCTGGTTGGGAGCTCGTCACTGGAAAGACTAAGCCACAATGAGAACCTGGGAATTTTCAGCTCCACCACATCCATCAAAGAGAGAACTGGAAATGGAATTACTAACTGCTCATCCCTACATGAAGGAGCCTCCATAAATCCCAACAGTATGGAGTTCAAAGAATTTCCAAGCTAGCAAACACATTCATGCCATGAGGACTATGCACCCCAATTCCATGAGGACAGAAGTTCCTGCATTTGGAACCCTCCCAGACTTCGCCCTGTGTATCTCTTCATCTGGCTGTTCACCTGCATCCTTTATCATACTGGTAAATATGTTCCCAGAGTTTTGTGAGACACTCTAGCAAATTAATGGAACCCGAGGAGGGTGGTATTGGAACCACTGACCTACAGCCATTTGGCCAGAAACCTGGGTTTGCAACTGGTGTCTGAAGTGTACTGTAGGGTGGGGGACAGTCTTGTGGACTGAGCCCTTAACCTGTTGGATCTGATACAATGTTCAGGTAGACAGTGTCAGAATTGAGTCAAATTGTAGAATACCCAGTTGGTGTAACAGAAAATTGTATGGTATGAGGAAAAACCTCCATGCATTTGGTGACCAGAAGTAAAATGTTTTGTGATTCCTGACCTGTGGTGGCACACTGAATAAAACATCAACCTGGAACACTAAAATCGCTGGTTCAAAATCCTGGGCTTGCCCAGTCAAGGCACATATGAGAACTATGTGTTGATGCTTCCTGTTCCTCCAAAGCCCCTTGCCTTTCTCTCTTTCTCTCTCTAAAATAAATAAATAAAATCTTTTAAAAAAGTTTTCTGTAAGTAGTAAAGGAGACTCACACAGAAGAAATACATATATAAGAGGAAAAAAGCACACAGTAGGGAAGAATTAGGTTTTTCTCTACAACAAAAGGGAAAAAATGTTTAGTACTTTAGGCTATTGGGTACTTCACTCAACCATAAAAGTAGAAGATGTAGAATTTAGGGAAAAGGAACAACTGATCATGTAAAGATTTAGTTTTGTAAGACCACTTAACCAAGTGATGTGGCTGCCAAAAGAGTGAACTTGAACATTGGCTGCATTAAAAGAAACACAGGATCTAGAACAGTGCTGCTCAGTAGGAACCTCCTGTGGTAATAGAAATGTTCTCTCTCTGCGCTTTCCAATAAGGTAGCCATTAGCCATATGTGGCCACTGAGACTTGAATTTATCTAGTGTGAGAAACATTTTAAAATTTTAATTAATTTACATTTAAATAGCTACGTGTACAGAGTTGCTGCCATATTGGACAGTGCAGGTTTAGAGAATTTAGAACATGAAACGTATATATAAGGTCTACCGAAAAGTTCATTTTTGAAAAATGTTTTATCTTTTGATGCGAAAAATTGAACTAGTGCTTGTTTGATATCTTCTTCATTTTTGAATTTTTGCCCTTCAAAAAATTTGTAAGGACAAAAACAAGTGATAGTCGGAGGGTGCTAAGTCCGGGGAATATGGTGGATGCGACAGACATGCTTCTGTAGCATTTCTTCCTTGTTGAAATTCGTAAAAATTACAGTGGCGTAAATGAACTTTATCAGTAGCCATGGGTACACTATCGCTTCACACATAAGACTAACGTGAATCAACTTTGTTTTAGTTAATTTGCTACGTCAGTATGTATACATTAAGTGATAAAAATAGAGAGGCACACATGCGCCAAATAAACATGTGCTTACGTATTGAAACTTGTTGTGATAGAAACAGACAGAACTTTCCGGTAGACCTTATATTATTGGCTAGATCTGAAGAATTTTGCTCCTTTCTAGTTATCATACTTATAAAAACTGGTTGTGCCATCCAGGAAGTGAGTTTATTAGGAACAGTTAGAATAAAGTCATGAAGAGCTGTCAAGTAAAAGTTTAGATGTTATCATATGTCAGGACTAGCAGCCTTCAAGATTACAGGAAAATATATATAAATTCTATATGAGGAAGAATTTGGTTCTCCAGCTTTGTAAAAATATAATAATAATAATAATCCCCTCTTCTATAAGTCTTCCAAAAGAAGCTAAATGTCTTTTCATCCAAGAAGTTATACATAGGTAGGAGATTGAAGATTGGTCTACATTGGTTGGCAAGCTGTAGTCTGCAGACCAAATTCAACCAACCATCTGTTTTTGTAAATAAAGTCTTATTGGAACACAGCCATTTTTAGATTGTTTATGGCTGCTTTCACACTACAACAGCAGATTAAGTAAGTATGACAGAACTTTACGGCTCACCAAGCCGAAAATACCATATTTACAACCTGGTCTTTTACAGAAAATGTTTACTGATCCCTGGTCTAAAATAGTGATTCTCAGAACCACCTGGAGAATTAATAAGAATATAGAGGCCTGGGCTTGCTGGACTAAGGTAGGACGTGGCCTCTTTTTTTTTTTTAATCAAGTTCTCTAGTGATTGAATTTTTAAAAGCTTTACTTAGGTATAATTCACATACCATTACTATTGGATACTTCATTCAACCATAAAAGTAGAAAATATGGAACTTACAGAATAGGAACAACTGTTAAAATAAAGATCTAGTTCTGTCTATATTTAACGTATACAATTCAATGGGTTTTAGTATATCCACAGTTGTATAACCACCACCTAATCAACTTTAGAATATTTTCATCACACCAAAAAGAAACCCTTAGCAGTAACTCCCCATTTTCCCTATCTCCCACAGCCTGAGGCAACTACTATTCTACTTTGCGTCTCTCTATAAATGATCTTATTCTAAAAATACCAATCAAATGAAATAATACAATATGTGGTCTTTCTACCCGGCTTCTTTCACTTAGCATAATGCTTTTGAGGTTTGTCCATGTTGTAAATAGTATTCCATGGTATTGGCATACTACATTTTGTTTACCTATTCATCAGTTAATAAAAATTTTGGTGGCAAATCCTACAGGGAAGGGGGGAGGGAATTGGGGGGGCAAAGGGGGTGGGGGTGGGGGAGTTATATTCATTGGAACACTTGAATCCATGTAAACACGATAAATTGAAATTAATAAAAAAATTTTTGGTTGATTCCACATTTTAGTATTAAGAATAATGCTGCTATGAACATTTCCTTACAAGTGTTAGTATGGATATGTTTCTTGTGTAACTTCAGAGTGGAAATGCTGTGTTATATGGCAGGTAATTCTCTATTCTAATTCTTGAGGAACTAAGAGACTGTTTCTGAAGCTACTGGGTCATTTTAAATTTACATCAGCAGTGCATGAGGGTTACAATTTTTCCACATCCTTGCCAGTATCTATTATTATTTTTTTTATATAATTTTATTTTTTTTAATGGGGTGACATCAATAAATCAGGATACATATATTCAAAGATAACAAGTCCAGGTTATCTTGTCGTTCAATTATGTTGCATACCCACCACCCAAAGTCAGATTGTCCTCTGTCACCTTCTATCTTGTTTTCTTTGTGCCCCTCCCCACCCCCTATCCCTCTCCCATTCCCCCCCTCCCCCCCCCCAACCACCACACTCTTGTAAATGTCTCTTAGTTTCACTATTATGTCCCACCTACGTATGGAATAATACAGTTCCTGTTTTTTTCTGATTTACTTATTTCGCTTCGTATCATGTTATCAAGATCCCACCATTTTGCTGTAAATGTTCCGATGTCATCATTTCTTATTTGCCAGTATCTATTATTATCTGTCTTTTTAATTCTAGCCATCCTAGTGCGGGCAAAGTGATTTCTCACTGAGGTTTTGATTTGCATTTCCCTGATGGCTAGTGAGGTTGAGCATCATTTCAAGTACTTATTCCCCAGTAATTCTGATGCACACTGATGTCTGAGAACCACTAGGAGGTCTATAAGTATTTAAAAGTCCTTTTGACTTTAATGATCCTATTAGATAGTGTCAGAGAGGTATATCACTTGCAGAACTATACCTGGTCATGGCTTCCTATTCCACCTGACACTGATCTGTAGGTTAACTTAGTCTAACTCCTGTATTATAAAGCCATGACTATCTTAATTACTTTTTCATTCTGTTTTTTAAAAAATGCAATATACATTTTAAAATTAATTTGATTATTGATTGTTTAAATAATTAAAAAAGCAGTTCCATCTTCTAATTTGATCGATACAATGGCTGAATATGGATGAATAGATAGAGATTCACGGTGTTCCTGGAAACCTTAGAAAAATGTTAGCCTTTAGAGCAAGGAAAATCAATTCTTCCGTACCTTCCATTATCCATCAGCAGTTTAGAAATGCTCAGACAGAAGTCTAGAGTCATGCCAAGACGTACTATTTCTGTGACAGCTAACAAAGAGAAAAAAATGAAAAACTCATGTCAGTTTAATTTTTGAGGAAGCTTAGCTATTTCCAATAATTTTTTTCTGTTCAAAATCTACTTTCTAAATGTTTTCCATGTACCATGTCTTGCCTAAAAATTTATCAAAATCTTTTTATGAAGCAATAATATACAATGCTAGAGAGAGTACAGTAAACAGGTATTCTTAAATGGATGACAAAGTAACCAGATACAATCCTTTCAAAAAGCAATTTGGCCATATTATATGCTAAGAACACAGTGGTTAAAAGTTTCAAATGTGAAGTCAGAAAGACCTATAATTGAAACCGCTTGCCACCTGTTTGGCCATAGGCAAGTTACTTAGATTTTCTGAACCTTAGTTTTGTCATCTGTAAAATGGGGACTGTTATCATCAATCTCTGAGGATGATTGAAAGGGTTACATGAGAGAATATATGTAAATTACATAGCAAAGCACCTAGCACTTAGAAAGCATTTAATAAACGAGCTGCTACTATTATTATTCCCTGTATCTCAGAAATTATATTTCTTTTTTATTTTATTTTATTTATTCATTTTTTTAGAGAGGAGAGAGAGAGAGGAGAGAGACAGAGAGAGAGAGAAGTGGGGAGGAGCTGGAAGCATCAACTCCCATATGTGCCTTGATCAGGCAAGCCCAGGGTTTCGAACCGGCGACCTCAGCATTTCCAGGTCGATGCTTTATCCACTGCACCACCACAGGTCAGGCAGAAATTATATTTCTCTATCTACTGAGCCAACTGGCCAGGCCTCCCTTTTATATATATATATATATATATATATGAATGAAATTTTTTTTTTTGGCCTGACTGGTGGTGGCACAGTGGATAGAGCATCGACCTGGGACACCGATGTCCCAGATAAAGTGTAGGCTCACCAGCTTCAGGCCAAAGGCCACACTGGCTTGAAGCCCAAGGTCGTTGGCTCATCTGGAGCCTCTTGGTCAAGGCACATATAAAAAGCAATCAATGAACAACTAAAAGTGCCACAACTACTAGCTGATGCTTCTCCTCTCTCTCCCTTTCTCTCCGTCTCTCTCTAAAAAAAAAAAAAGTATATAACCTGAATTTCTTCTTTATTCCCCTAGTGCAAAAAATGTGGAGTTGTTTTCCTGCTTCTTAACATTGTTCAACCTGTGTGTACTGAGATGACAAACTAGAGAGAGTAACAAGCTAGAGATGTGAAATACTCTGTACATTTCAGTTTCTGAGGTCTCTCAGTATTGGTTAAGATTCTAGTGGTCACAGGAAGTTTCAGCCAATACTAAATTACCACTAATTTTAAAGCTACTTCCAAATTTGTTTATTGTCCTACTTAGTTCAAATTGATGTTATTTATTGGATAATCAGTGATTATACTAACCTATAATTTTATATAGTAAAAATAATGCAGCTCTATAATACAACTATATTTTTATATAGTAAAAAATAAAGTATATATACATTAAAGAGTTTAGAAGAAGGTATTTATATGACTAAACATAACTAAAATATTGTTAAGGGGCCAGTGTGCATAAAGAGATTTTTCTTGCCTCATTTAGTAGAACTATACAATAGAAGTAACAATGATAATAATAATTAAAAGTTATTACTACACACTAACTACATACTAGGTACGGTGCTAAATGCTCTACACGCATTTTCTCATAAGATTCTCAAAACAACATAGTGAGGTACACATTATATGTCATTTAAAGATGTAGAAACTAGAGCACAGAAAAGTTGAGTAACTTGACAAAAGACCCACGGCTATACATCATGTTTACTTTGTGATATGTATATTCTAGTCCTCTGAGAATTTTGAAAAACAAATAGCAATATTTCTATCAGTAATTATAAAAGTCACAACATTACAAAGGCTTTTTCTATAAATAGGTAATCTTTCTTCATGGTAGTAGAGAACTTCAAAAGGAATTGGCAGTGGCAACTCTGCTAGAGAAAACTGATTCAGCTCTTTTTCTTTTTCTTTTTTTACTACCTATTAAATTTGCTACTATTCTCTTCTTTCTCTTTTTCTTTTTGGCTAACAAACTTCTCCCTTTCCTATGTGATCAATTTCCTTCTCAGTCACCATCAAATGATACTACAAAGATCATATATTCAACAAATTTGTGGTTAAATTTTAAAATTGCACTTCATACACAAATATGATACCTTCAAGGAGTTTTTCATTAGTTGATTCGACCTTTAAGAGAACTCTTATCTTCAAGAAAAGCCCAGCTGGGCTTAAATTTTCCTATTTTAAACAAGAAAATCACAATTAGATTAAAACTGTGGAATATAAAAGACAATTTTCAAGTAATTGCTTGTTTTATTCAACTGCAGCAAGATGACTCATGATCAAAGGAAATCAAAATTATCAAAGATTAGATCATAACATCCAGTCTACCCCTGAGGATATTTTCTGATATTTTATTCAATCTAAATGAAATGATACAAGGAAAAGAACATGTAAACAGTTCCACTGAGTGGCAACTATTTAAATGGCAAGGTCAATCCTTACACTGTGTGCATGTAAGGCCATATTCTTATCTTGGTAAGCAAACTCCCAAACACATATCTATTAGAATTACTTTAAAAAAATATTTAAATAACAGCTTCAAACTCTGCAAACAATGATTAAATGAAATAGAAAACATATTGTCTTTCCTATAGGATATATCTGTCATATTTACTATTTATAACAATATACTCTGAATGGTTTTTCCAAGTCCTATTATCTGGCCTTAAGCCATCTGTGATCTCTAGCCTGGTTCCACTTTTTCTTGACAGGGTACATCTTTAAACATCTGGCTAAGAGACATTGGGGGGAGGGGGCACAGGGGGGCTGAGGGGGAATAAGAAGGTGGGGGGAGATATATTTGGTGGGACACTTGAATCTATGTAAACACAAAATCATAAAAAAGTGCAGTATAAGCCCATAGAATTGAGCTTTTCTCTCTACAAAGCCAATTATCCTCTACACAAACACTGTACTCATTAGATTCAAACTCTGAAAATGATTACAGTTTTTCATGTGGGAGATGCCTTAAGAATGAAAAGTTAAAGAAAGGAAGTACTGGTATTAAAAGGTTTTGTAAATATAGGTGACACTAATACAAAGAATAAACTAAGGTTGTAAATTTTAATCTATTATATCACTACCTTTCCTCAGGGGCACGTTGAAATATGTCTTAGGCTCAATTCCTACTTACCTCCAGAGATGTATAGGTCTTTCAGATCTTGGCAGGATCTGTTTTCCTTCAATCTATGATACTCACACAAGTTAACATCATGATTTTTTCCCTTTTATTTTATTACCAAACAACTCCAGAGAATGGACAGTACTTTAAAATTTTATTGTAATATCATCTATTACTTCCATATACATTTGCACTGTAATTTCCATACTTACTGTCTCTTGAAACTAGCTTTAAAAATTCATGACTAGGCCCTGGCCGGTTGGCTCAGTGGTAGAGCGTTGGCCTGGCGTGCAGGAGTCCCGGGTTTGATTCCCGGCCAGGGCACACAGGAGAAGCACCCATCTGCTTCTCCACACCTCCCCCTCTCCTTCTTCTCTGTCTCTCTCTTCCCCTCCCACAGCCAAGGCTACATTGGAGCAGTGTTTGCCCGGGCGCTGAGGATGGCTCTGTGGCCTCTGCCTCAGGCGCTAGAATGGCTCTGATTGCGGCAGAGCAACGTCCCAAGATGGGCAGAGCATCGCCCCCTGGTGGGCGTGCCGGGTGGATCCCGGTCGGGCGCATGAGGGAGTCTGAATGCCTCCGTTTCCAACTTCAGAGAAATACAAAAAAAAAAAAAAAAAGAAAAAAAATTCATGACTAAGTACCAGTTAAATCCATCAGCTTTCTCTCTACCATTAATTTCATCTTATCTGTAATTTTTCTCACTGTTGTTCCTTACACTTCTTCCTTAGATTTTTTGTTTGATTTTTTTCTTTTTAATCAAATGGTTATGGAAAACAGGATCCAGGTATAACTAATTTTCAAGGCAATTACTGTGAATATTGTTTTGCAGATGAGGAACCTGAGGCCTGTATGGAGTAACCTACCCATAGTCACATAGTTGCTAAGTGGCAGAGTGGAAATTTGAATTCAGATCTCTCTGACTCTAGAGGGCAGAATTTTCCATTATAATATGCTATTTCCCTTGATGCTCTTTCTACCCTTGGTGTGCCTATCATTGTACTGTCAGGTTCTCCTGCAAGCTCTAAAGATAACTTTTCCATTTTTTAGTGTGAAGTGTGCCATACACACACACAAATTACAGAAAACATCTATATGTATAATTTATAGAATAATGATAAACACCCATGTACTCACCACATAAGTTAATAAAAAAGAACACTACCAGCACATTAGAAGCCTCCAATGTATGCTTGCCCATTTGAACCCTCCTCACTTATCCACAGAGGTAAACACCACCTTGAATTTTGTGCACTAATTCCTTTGTTTTTCTTTACAGATGCTCAATATATTGTTTAGTTTTGCCTGCATTCGAACCTGGGTCCTGTGTGTCCCAGTCCAACGTTCAATCCATTGTGCCACTGCCTGATCAGGCTCGTGGTGGTGTTTTTTTGTTGTTTTTTTTTACAGAGACAGAGAGAGGGATAGATAGGGACAGACAGACAGGAAGGCAGGAAGGGAGAGAGATGAGAAGCATCAATCATCAGTTTTTCGTTGCAACACCTTAGTTGTTCATTGACTGCTTTCTCATATGTGCCTTGACCATGGGCCTTCAGCAGACTGAGTAACCCCTTGTTCGAGCCAGCAACCTTGGGTCCAAGCTGGTAAGCTCTGTTCAAACCAGATGAGCCCATGCTCAAGCTGGAGACCTTGGGGTCTCGAACCTGGGTCCTCTGCATCCCAGTCCGACGCTCTATCCAATGCACCACCACCTGGTCAGGCTTGTGGTGTTGGTTTTTAAACTTAATTTCTTTATCTGCCTATTTTATCATCATTTTACTTCTTTATCCTAAAAACTCACAGCAGAGAGAAAAGCTTTTCTGTTTCATACAAAAATTTTTTTTCCCAAAACTATCTGTTGTCAATGAGGTATATTTTATTTTTCCTTTCTGTGCTGTAAAAAAAAAAAAAGTGTCACAATCTGTTGTTTAAAAAAATCTAGGGATACCAAAGCAAG
The DNA here is from genome assembly GCF_036850995.1 of Saccopteryx leptura. Lineage (NCBI taxonomy): Eukaryota > Metazoa > Chordata > Mammalia > Chiroptera > Emballonuridae > Saccopteryx > Saccopteryx leptura. The sequence continues at coordinate 66,115,257 of NC_089516.1, read as the reverse complement.
TATCTAAGCTATATTTCAAAATGTGAATCAAAGCTTTAAAAATTCATTAATATTCATAAGTATAAACTTCTTATACCTTGTTTGCAAGGTTTATAATGTCGAGAGCCTTTTCGTAATATTTGCTGTCCCAATCCAAATAAACAGAGGATAGTAACCGAAGAATTTTAGCCTATAATTAAAAATAGAAAAAAAAAGAAGCACACAGCTGAGGGTTAAATTGAAATACAACCACTGATTAGCACTTACATAGTGACAGACATCTTCTCAAATGTAAGTCATAATTCTCTTAAGTAACCATATAGTCTTGAGATATGTCTCCTTGTTATGCTGCCCCACCAAATACTCTCTAAGGATTTTATACTACCTTATTTTAACATAATTATGTTAATATAATTACAATGTTTTAGTATTAAAGTATATCATAATCCTCATTTTGAAAATAAAAAAAGGCTAAGTAAAAAACAATATTTAATTTAATAATCTTGCCACCTACTACATAGGTAGCATTGTATTAAGGCTCCATCGAAAGAGATAAAAGACAATCTCTTTCTCAGACTTTACACTTTAGTTAAGATTAACTGACTGGACCAAAGCACACATACCACCATTTCAGTAAGAACAGATATACTTCCCTAAAGAGAAGATTCTCCCCAACTGAGCTAAGTTTTAAAATTAATAATGCAGTGCTATATTAAGTCAGTTTCTCCACCCAGGTCTACAATGATAAGGGGAGTAACTGTACTGTGTGAACACATTTAACTACAGATTCACATTTTTAAAGGAGCCCTATTTTAAATGAAAAATCTTCCCCTAAGTATAATAAGGACAGCTGATGGACTTTAGTCCATCTGTTTGCAGATGCATAAATAAATTTCTTATAAAATTCAAAAAAAAAAGTATAATAAGGACAGTAGGATCAGGCAAAGGTTACCTTCTAACATTTAAAAAATATATGTTAAGCATAGTAAGGCTCTGTTAAACTAGAGAAATGACATCTAAGGTGTCATATCTTTGACATTTTTAATTCAAAAACTAATATGGATCAAGTAAGATGTATATAATGTACCTAATATCATGATTATTATTATGGAACAACAACTCTCAACTTTAAATTCTCCCAGAAGACTTTTTGGAGTAAATAAATCATCTATGAGAAAGATTATAGCTATTTTGTAATCATAAAAGGATCAAAAATCAGAAAAATATAACAAAATGAATGAATCTCAAAACTATTTATGTTAAGAAAAACAAGGCAGACATAAACCAGTACACACTGTATTATTCTATTTATACAAATTTCAAGAAAAGCTGAAAATAATAGTCAGAATAGTGGTTTTATCCAGGAGGTAGGAATGTCTATTAACCAGAAAGGGACATGGCCCTGGCCAATTGGCTCAGTGGTAGAGCATCGGCCCAGCATATGGACATCCTGGGTTCAATTCCTGGTCAGGGCACGCAGGAGTAGTGACCATCTGCTTCTCCACCCCCTACCCTTACCCTTTTTCTCTCTCTCTTCCCCTCCCGCAGCCATAACCACCATACATTTCTAGAAATCTTTTAATCTGTCAAAATCAGACTGTACTGATTAAACAATAGCTCCCATGTTCCCCTCATTCCAGACCCCTGTAGCAGGTATATATAGAAATTCAGTTATATTTTGATTGCTATACTCTAATGATAAGAAGCAGATATGAATATTCAAAAATTCCATTTTGCTATGTAATGTATTAAATTGGTTTTATATCATATTTGCTTACATAACATTTTGCTTAATTAAATATTAAAATTAATTCCCATACCAAGCAAATTCTATCTGGGTGGTTAGAAGACAACCTAGGATATTTTAGCATACAATAAAAGCTAAAATTTATATAGCCAATCACTGTTTAAGCACTTTACACATATTAACTCATAGGTACAAGAATCTACTCTACAGGTATTAGTATACCAATTTTACAGAAAGTAATGCATTAAGATATTAAATGATGTGCCCAACAGATAATCTATTTACAAATACGGGGCTAGACTACTATAATTTTATAACAATAACATAAACTGTATTTCTTCTATTTCTACAATATTTAAAATCATCCTTACCAGCATTTCTGGGTCAACAATATTCGTATCCATCTTCCCAGTATCATAGCTTTGGCTAATCATTAAAAAAGGAAAAAAAATACATATTAGATTATATTTTTCAAGACCATATATTACTAACATTATATATTATACATTATTTTCTATTTTGCACAACAGATGATTAGACAATACATAAAAATCAATTATATAAAACATTACTTTCTAACTGTGAAAAGCCACAATTTTCTCGATATCTATATATATATATCTCAAATAAATCAACACTATATTATTGCTCTTTTCCATTTGACCATATATATACACACACATACACACACTTCAATGAACTAGTTAACATGCACATACAAACTTTTAATGGGCACATTTTAAAGTCTAAGAAATATATACATATTTTGAAATATAAAACAAATACAGGATTTTCACAGAAACAAATGCTTAGCAATGTTTATTAAGCTTCACAACACCCTTGTGAAGCATGATTAGTTCCATTTTGAGGCTAAAGAAGCAATTTAGCAGTTAAGTGATTTCAAATATTTCCTGGATTGGTACTGAAAATGAGAGTGAGGGATTGGGGAGTAGAGAAATCTGACTTTCAGTTTTCTGCTTCAATTACCAAACCATGTTATCTATGGGATATTCTGATAACCACAAATAATATATTAATATGAGACTCAGGGTTTCAAAACCTAAAACTTAAAAATCAAAGCAAACATCATTCACATAAAACTGGTATTCCAAAGGAGGATGCCAATAAAATTTTGGTGAACTAAATTAAATTGAAGACATTACTTTGAAATATTGTTTTAAAAAAAACTCTAAAACACTCAGAACTATCAAACTGAGTTTTCAGCTTGCTAATAAGGATGCTATAGTGCTGGCCTAATCATTGTAAGTCTACCTCATAGATGTCTCTTTTGGTACATTAAACCTTGTACATCCAGTTTTTAAATAACCAATGAGGATGGAACTTTTGTAATGATGGTATAAGGAGATCTTGTACCTTATCCTCAGTGAAAGAACCATTTTCCTAGGAAAATCACTAAAATAAATGACCATTTAAAATCTTTGAAAATTGTCCTAAGGGTCTATAACAAACGGAAAAAATATTTATTAAAAAAACTAAATCTGCCTGACCATGTGGTGGCGCAGTGGATAGAGCATCAGACTGGGATGTGGAAGACCCAGGTTTGAGACCCCAAGATCACCAGTTTGAGTGTGGGCTCATCTGGTTTGAGCAAGGCTCACCAGCTTGAGCCCAAGGTTGGTAGCTTGAGCAAGGGGTCACTTGGCCTGCTGTAGCCCCACCCCGGTCAAGGCACATATGAGAAATCAATCAATGAACAACTAAGGAGCCGCAACAAAGAATTGATGTTTCTCATCTCTCCCTTCCTGTCTGTCTGTCCCTATCTGTCCCTCTCTCTGACTCTCTCTGTCTCTGCCACAAAAAAAACAAAAACAAAAAAACCCCACAAAAACATAAACACACTAAATATTAGAACAATGAGAGTCTGTGGCATCTGAGCTCCTATCTCCTAACCACAGCAGCTGTTATCCACACCACGTGATGGAAGCTTCTCCAGAGAAGTGCTGTCAAGAAGGTGGGAATTCCCTTTTCCTCCAGCTTTTTGACTCCTAGGCTATGATTTCACCTTGGGAGGGGTAGGCTGCCAGCCTCTCCTATCTTCCCCAGGCCTGTGTTGTGGAAGTGCTCTTCTTGGCAGGTGCAATGACAGAACTGGGTTATCCTTTCCCCACCCAGTTCTCACTCTTAGGGTAAGGGCTCTACCCCAAGTGTAACAGATTAAGAATAGTAGGCCCCTGAGCCCTAGCCAGGTAGCTCAGTGAAACAACATGTTGATGTTTCTCTTTCTGCCTCTGTCTCTCAAATCAATTAATTTTTTAAAATACATTAAAAAAAAAGAATACTAGGCCCGTGATTCACTCTAGCTTGGCTCATTGGACAGAGCTTTCATGCTCGGAGGACACGCTGGTAAGATCAGGGCAACATCTCCTCAGCATCAACTCACAGAGCAGGATATCCCTATAAAAGAAACATGCTATCAACGCTCCTGACCCCAACTCCAATAGTGTGACACAGAGGTTCTTCCCAGGAGGAGAAGCAGGCAATAAAGCGGAAGAGCTCTTTGCATCTCCGCCTGAAGGAACTGACTTTCTTTAGAACAGAGCAAGAGATGTTCCTGCTTAGGGGGTACTGTCAAAAACAGGAGACCTTGGTCTTGGTGGTGACCAGTTAAAAAAGGACTGGTAGTTTCATGACAATAGTAGCAACAAGAGAAAAAAATTAACAGCCAGAATTTAACAGAGGCGAAAGAGATAACCAAGAACAATCTTGGGGTCACTCCCATCCCTGAGGATACAGAAGGCTCTGTGTATTTCTTGAAAAATGTCTTTAGTCTGCCCCTGAACACGCTTTTACTACTCCTGAGCGGGTATAGCCAAGCACATATGTATAGCTTTCTGTATCCTATGGAATACTACTCAGCCATAAGAAATGATGACATTGGATCATTTACAATAACATGGATGGACCTTGATAACATTATACTGAGTGAAATAAGTAAATCAGAAAAAAACTAAGAACTATATGATTCCATACATAGATAGGGCATAAAAATGAGACTCAGAGACATGGACAAGAATGTGATGGTAACTGGGGGGGGGGGGAGGAGAGGGGCACAAAGAAAACCAATTAGAAGGTGACAGAAGACAATTTGACTTTGGGTGAGGGGTATGCAACATAATCAAATGTCAAAATAATCTGGAGATGTTTTCTCTGAACATATGTACCCTGATTTATCAATGTCACCGTACTAAAATTAATTAAAAAAAAAAAAGAAATACACAGATCCACCAGTAAAGAGTCAAGAGCTAGAATGGCTCAAATGGATTCAGGAGAACTTCTTACCAAACAATAACTGAAAATTAAGAAACTCTGATCCAGGAGTGGTGATATGAATCCCAAGAAAAAAATTCATGTTATGTGAATCTCAAGAAGGAATTTATCTGCTGAGATGGATCCTCATGGGCAACTAAAGGCCCAAATTCTATGAGTCATAACAGCCTAGCAGCCATTCTTGTGTACTCTGTATTCCAGGAAGAACTTCAGACTGAACTCTCAGCCTCCAGCACTACGCTTGATTTCTGACATTATCTGAGTCAACCATTGGAGGGAAGCTCTGGTTTCACATCTTCCTACCAATGGACTGAGACCTGCACTGTCCGATAAAAATGGCACAATTTGGGTCCTCATTTATACAAAACAGACCCAAATTGAGAACCAGGGTGGAAACTTTTTTAACTGAATGTATTGGGGTGACACTGGTTCACAAAACCATACAGGTTTCAAGTGTACAGCTCAACAAAACATCATCTACACACAAAGCAAAGTCTCTTTACGTCCACTGGGTGGCCACTTTTGCTGTAAGTGATAGCCTCACTTTTGTTTCAATACAACACAATTTAAGTTGCCACCTGATTCTGTCTCCCAGACTGCACCTCCTTTTTTGCTCAAATAAATGCCTTTTATTCTCTATTACAGTCTAAAAATAATTTTTGTTTACAATGGTAAGGAAGCCAAATTTAAAAACCAAATCACACTTTGGGTTTTGGGTTCCACATGTAGGGAGCTGGGAAGTCACTGCCTTATTCTAACAACAAGCAAAACCTAAAAAGACTAAAAAAACCCCACTTTTCTTGGATCCATAAGAGAAGGGAAGATCCATGGTAAACCATTGCCCTCAAGATTGCAGAGAAGGACAGGCAACCACAAGGAGTTGTGGCTTACCACAGGAAAGACTCACAAGCAGAAACTGCCGAGGGAAGCACAATGAACAACTCCAAGTCCACAAATTTGATAACCTAGATTAAATGGACCGATGTCTTGAAAGACAGAAGTGGCCTAAACTCACACAAAATGTTAAGGCAGTCTGAATAGGCTTATATCTATTAAATAAATTGAATAAAAAAATTAACAACCTTCCAAGAGAGAAAGCACCAGACCCAGATGGGTTCACTGGTGAATTCTACCAAACATTTAAAAAAGACAGTATACTAATTCTCTATAGTTATCTTTCAGAAGATATAAGCATAAAGAATACTTCTTAACTCATTCTATGAGGCCATTACCCCAATACCATAATCAGATATTACAAGAAAACCATGAACCTCTATCTTTCATGAGCATCGCTGTAAATATCCTCAAAAAATTTTAGGAAATAACCCCCCTCAAATTTTTTTTTGGAAATTATATACCATAACAAACAGATTTATCCCATGGACACAAGGCTGGATAAATATTTGGAAATCAATTAATGTAATCTATCATATCAACACACTAAAAAAGTAAAATCACATAATCACATAAAGGAATATAGAATGCCTGACCAGCATTGGCCGGGGATGCTGAGGGCCCCAGTTCAAAACCCTCAGGTCGCTGGCTAGAGTGCAGGTTCATCGACATGATCCCAAGGCCACTGGCTTAGCTTGAGCCCCCCGATCAAGGCACATGTGAGAAGCAATAAATAACTGAAGTGACACAACTATGAGTTGATGCTTCTCATCTCTCTCCTCCAACACCCATTCATCATAAGAAATTTTATTAAACCAGGAAGAGTAGGGAACTTTATCAATTAGAAAGACTTATCCACAAATAATGTACAGCTAATATCATACCTAAATAGTGAGAAACTTGAAGCTTTCCCACTAAAATCAGAATAAGGCAACGATGTTCCCTTTCATCACGCCTTTCAACAGTGTACCAAAAGTCCTTGCTAGTGCAATAAGGCAAAAATGGGAAATAAAAGGTAAATACTGGGAAGACATAAAACTGTCTTTGTTCACAGATGACACAATCATCTATGTAGAAAAACTGAAAGAATTGACAAAAAAAAAAAAAACCTCCTAGAATTAGTAAAGGATTATAACAAGGCTTTGGAATATGAGATTAATATAAAAAAGTCAACTGCTTTCCTATATACAGTAATGAACATAGAGAAAAAGATGTAAATAGAAAGTTTAAGGGTAGCTATTAGACAAAATAGACTTCAAGACAAAAAGATGTTACTAGAGATAAGAAGGGATTTTATAATGATAATATATATCTTCAGGAAGATATAATTATAAACATATGGACCTAAAAACAGAGGCTCAAAATACATGAAGCAAGTTTACAAAAGTGGACAGATACATAATGCAACAATGCTAGTTGGGGGTTTCAATACTCCACTTTCGGCCCTGGCCAGTTAGTTCAGCAGTAGAACATTGGCCTGGCATGTGGAAGTCCCAGGTTAGATTCCTGGTCAGGGCACACAGGAGAAGTGACCATCTGCTTCTCCACCCTTCTGTCTCTCCTTTATCTCTCTCTTCACCTCCCGCAGCCATGGTCATGGTTCAAGCAAGTTGGCTGTGGGCACTGAGGATGGCTCTATGGCCTCGCTTCAGGAGCTAAAAATACCTCGGTTGCTGAGCAACAGAGCAGCAGCTCCAGATGGACAGAGCATCGCGCAGTAGGCTTGCCAAATAGATCATGGTTGGGGCACATGTGGGAGTCTGTCTCTCTGCCTTCCCACCTCTCACTTATTAAAAAAGAAAAAATACTCCATTTTCAATAACAGAAAGAATCAAAAAGAATACAGTATCAAAAAGAATACGTACAGAAGACTTGAACAATACTATAAACCTACAAACCTCACAGGCATCTTATACCACAGTCCACTCAAACTATTCAAATGCACACAGGGCATCACCCGGAATAGAACATACTAGGCCTTTAAAATGCCTCAGTAAATTTAACAGGATTGAAATCACACAAAGTATGTCCTCCATGTACATGGAATTAAATTAAAATCAAAAAGAATAAAAAAAGTTGTGTGGAAATTAACACACCCCTTAATAACCAGTAGGTCAAAAAATAAAACACAAAGGACATTAGAAAATACTTTGTGCTGAATGAAAAGGAAAACACAACATACCAAAACTATGGGATGGAACTAAAGCAATGGTTTGGAGACATTTCATGGCTATAAACAACAACATTAAAAAAGAAGTAAGATCTCAACCTTCCACCTTAGAAAAATAAAAAAGAAAGAGCAAACTAAACATAAAGCTATCACAGACAGAAAAAGTCATAAAGATAATAGTGGAAATAAATAAAATAGATAACTAAAAGACTATAAAAAATTAAGAAAACCAAACTTAAATGCTTTGAAAAGATCCAACAAATTAACAGACATTTAGCTAGACTGACCAAGAAAAGAAGATGCAAATGACTAAAATCAGGACTCAAAGAGGGGACATCACTACTGACAAGTGGAAGAAGACTACAGGGGGTCTTCAGGTTATGACACAGTTCCATTCCTACAACAGTGATGTAACCCAGATTTTGGTGTAAGTCGAAACACATCCTAGGCTAGCCTCAGTCACTTACCTATCCTAACACAGTTGTAAACTCATAATCTAGAACATAAAAACACAACTAAGCCACAGAAAAAGGAAAAGGACATAAATATATTGTACTGTACACTGTACTGTAGTAACAGAAAAATGAGTAAGCAAAAACACATCTCAATTTTTTAAAGTTTTTATGGAAGTGAGCGTCGTATACTCAAAACGAAACATCTTATGTTCAGATGGTCGTAACCTGAGGACCCCCTGTATTCCTAAAAGACTGGAGATCTAGTGCCACAACTAAGTGCCCTTGTATAAAACTTTTAATCTCTCTTATTTCCATTTCCTTATCTGCACAAAATGAAGTTGATATGTATCAGTCATTTTCATACTACGAGCAGGAGAATCATTTTTTCAAGCAATCTTATAAGGACATACTACATAGGAAATTGATTAAAACATAACTCCTCTGCAGCAAGATGGGGATCTTAGAGAATTGTGGATAAGTTTCTTCTTCTTCTTAAAAGAGCTTCTGATGCTCTTCTGGCAGAACCATAGGTACCACCAAACATAGTTTCTAAATCACTGAACTAGATGACCTGTAATGATTCTTGCAGCTCTCAAGTGTTATTTTTAGTCAATTTTTTTGTTAAAATTGCTATTATATAATTCATTATATTTCTACAAGATGGTGCTAACACATTCCATTTTCCATTAAAATGTGTTGTATATCGTCATTTTTATAATTAATAATTTTATTACAGTCCATGATTATATAATACCTGTCATTTTTCAAAGTACTATTCTTTTACTTATGTTATCTTCATTACAACCCTGTGCACCCAATTTTCAGATTAGGACATCCCAGCACACAGTAGTAGTTAGGAGAATGACATGAAGTGACACAGTTGACTATTAACAGGTTTTCTCCTGCTAGCTCTATAATCTTCCCTAAATCTCACTGCCTGACTATGGATAATATTGTCAAATTCTCAAGGGAACAGTGGGAAAATAAAGGAGTAAACATTAAGTAGTTTTGAAATAGATACAAACTTCCCTTTGGCCTATTTATTAAACCATTAATATTTATGTACATAAATACATTTATATTTACTTTATTTTCTTTAGTTCTTATTACAATACCACTGGTGATATATATTCCTATATAACCATAGTAAAGGATAAACATTGATAATTTTTTTCTTTTTTTTTTTTTTTCAGAGACAGAGAGAGTCAGAGAGAGGGATAGAAGAAACAGACAGACAGGAACGGAGAGATGAGAAGCATCAATCATTAGTTTTTTGTTGCGCATTGCAACACCTTAGTTGTTCATTGATTTCTTTCTCATATGTGCCTTGACTGTGGGCCTTCAGCAGACCGAGTAACCCCTTGCTTGAGCCAGTGATCTTGGGTCCAAGCTGGTGTGCTTTTGCTCAAACCAGATGAGCCCGCCCGCGCTCAACCTGGCGACCTCGGGTCTCGAACCTGGGTCCTCGGCATCCCAGTCCAACACTCTATCCACTGCGCCACTGCCTGGTCAGGCCATTAATAATTTTTGTAAAAATCTAATAAATACTCTTTATTGTAAACATAATAGCTATCTTTAAACTCAGCAGAGAAATTACATAATGTGGGTTCACTGTCTCTAAGCACTATGAATTTAGAAAATAAAAGTATAATTTTTGCTGAATTCTCCTCTTCTGATTCCATGAAGAGACATAAAAAAATTTTATAGAAGAGACACACTTCTCTTCCCACTTGAGGATACAACATCTAGAGTAAAATGCTATTCCCAACTTATAGAAAGCAATGCACATTAGCTATCAATTGATACAGGCTTAAATTAATTTTAGAGTAATTAAAAATGTTAGAAAGGGAGCTCAAAAATTACTCCTTCTCTAACAGACTGCCAGGCAATCCAATTATTTATTCACGTCCGTAAACAATAGCAATACTAAGATTAGGTTATAGGGTTTTTTGTTTGTTTGTTTTTTTGTATTTTTCTGAAGTGAGAAGCAGGAAGGCAGAGAGACAGACTCCTGCATGCGCCCAACTGGGATCCACCCAGCAAGCCCACCAGGGGGCAATGCTTTGCCCATCTGGGGCGTTGCCCCATTGCAAACAGGAGCCATTCTAGCACCTGAGGCTGAGGCCACGGAGCCATCCTCAGTGCCCAGGCCAACTTTGCTCCAATGGAGCCTTCACTGTGGGAGGGGAAGAGAGAGAGAGAGAGAGAGAGAGAGAGATAGGAAGGAGAGAGGGAAGGGTGGAAAAGCAGACAGGTGCTTCTCCTGTGTGCCCTGGCCAGGAACCGAACCCGGGACTTCCACACACCGGGGCAATGCTCTACCACTGAGTAACCAGCCAGGGCCAGTTATTGTTTTTTTTTTAAAGATAATATAAACTGTAACCATGATCTCAGAAGGATGCTGAAAAAAAAATCATACTTTCTTTGGATCCTGAGGAAAGACTGGAAGCACAGAATTCTTACACAAGGGTTGAGAAATATTTTCAATTTTGTTAAACTACAAAGGACTCTCCTCTTCAGGAATGTATAAGCACTCAGTCTGACATGTAGGCTAAAGAAGCAGGGTTATTTCAATTTCACTTATTAAGATTAATGTTAGATTATTTTTTACAGAACACCTTCACGATTTTATCTAAGTCTCTAGGATTTTGTCCAATTCAAGTATCTTCTGTCGTTTTCCCAATTGAGCTCTCTGTCTCTAACATAACAAGCGATTACAAATTTGAAGTTTTCCTATGTATATTCCTTGGCTTGGTTTTGTTCCATTAATCTTTATTTGCCTGACCAGGTGGTGGCACAGTGGATAGAGCATCAGACTGGGATGTGTAGGACCCAGGTTCGAAACCCCGATGTTGCCAGCTTGAGCGTGGGCTCATCTGATTTGAGCAAGGCTCCAACTTGAGTCCAAAGTCGCTGGCTTGAGCAAGAGGTCACATTGGCTTGGCTGGAGCCCCCTGGTCAAGGCACGTATGAGAAAGTAATCAATGAATAACTAAGGTGCTGCAGCTACAAGATAATGTTTCTCAACTCTCTCTCCCTTCATGTTGCCTGTCCATCCCTGTCTGTCCTTCTCTCTTAAAAAAAAAGTATGAATTGGTAGTCACAAAATAATCCCATGGATGTAAAGTATAGTATAAGGAACACAGTCAATAATATTGCAATAACTGTGCATGGTGCCAGCCAGGTATGGGAAATACTATATAAAATATATGACTGTTTTAATATATATATATATATATATATTATTGAATATATATATATATATATATATATATATGAATGTTTAATCACTAAACTGTACACCTGAAACCAATACAAAATAATACTGAGCCTGACCTGTGGTGGCGCAGTGGGATAAAGCGTCAACCTGGAACACTGATGTTGCCGGTTTGAAACCTTGGGCTTGCCTGGTCAAGGCACATATGGGAGTTGATGCTTCCTGCTCCTTCCCTTTCTCTCTCTCTCTCTCTCTCTCTCTCCCCCCCCTCTCTAAAAATCAATTTAATAAAAAAGAAATATTTGCTTTAAAAAAAAAAGAAAAAAACCCAAAATAATACTGAAAGAAAAAAAAGAACACAAAAGATTTAAAATATAGTGGTGCTCTATAATTTATTATTATAAAGATTTTGATGAAAATATGGCTGCAAGTCAAATTTTATTTCTAAAAATATAGCCACTAAATATATAGTAAAAATATAACATCAGTTTATGGTATGGAAATCAGTCATGTCCTATCACTATCGTATTTTTTTTTGATAAGGCTTTCTAAAAAATAATGACAGGTACGAAGTCAACAATCCATCGGATATATGAAAATAACCTACATGTTATGCCACTTCAAGCTTCAGTCTACTCTTGCAACCAGTTCCCAGAGAATATTAAGCCTCATTCTTGGCATAAACTTCAAGCTCACTGCTATCGTCTTAAGCTACCTATGGTACCAACATGTCTTTTGTTTTCATTCTTCCCATCCTACTCTTCTTCGCATACTAGTCTTTTGATAGGTTTATGCCATGAACTGTTTAAGTGCTTTACCCTCAAATCCTGCCAAATAGGACTCATTCATCATTCACTTTATTAAAAGGTTGTTCATTCAGAGGAAACCAGTTGTAAAACCTATGCTAAACTAGTTAGCTTCTTAGATATATTTTTTAAAATTCAATTTATAAAAGTGGGATTTAAAATAAAAATTTCAGCCTGACCAGGCGGTGGTTGCAGTGGATAGAGCATTGGACAGGGATGCGGAGGACTCAGGTTCGAGATCCCAAGGTCGCCAGCTTAAGCGTGGGCTCATCTAGTTTGAGCAAAAGCTCACCAGCTTGGACCCAAGGTCGCTTGCTCGAGCGAGGGGTTCCTCGGTCTGCTGAAGGCTCATGGTCAAGGCACATATGAGAAAGCAATCAATGAACAACTAAGGTGTCGCAACGTGCAACGTAAAACTAACGATTGATGCTTCTCATCTCTCCGTTTCTGTCTGTCTGTCCCTGTCAATCCCTCTCTGTGTCTGTAAAAAAAAAATCAGGTATACTGCACTTGTGTGAAGCATTCTAAATCAAAACAACTATAGCTCTTATAAGTACATAAGCCTGTTATGTCAGACATAGTTCTGTTTTTTACTTCCAACCACAGTTTACATTCAATACATCATTCTGCACCAGTTTCAGATGTACAGCAAAGTGGAAGCACGGTTCTTTTCAAAACTTGATTTACCTTTGAGCTCTAAAGTCTTTTACATAAACAAGTTATTTGCTTAAATATTTTGTTAGAGATATATATGTCTATAAGTACTATAATCTTAATGATCATGTTTGTAATTATTTCATTAATGACAAGTGTAAATTTCACACTAAACTAACCATGGGAGTATCTCCAAACAACGATAATAAACCCTGTACTAAGAAAGAGAAAAAATTTGGTGAATTGATTTGATATATGTACTTTACTTTGTGATCCCGATATTCAAAATTTTCCCTTAAACTTGTTTAGCTAGAAATTACTGAGTATCTGCTGTGTCAGAATCTGTTCTGGACCTATTCAGTATTCAGTAAAAGAGTCTGTGCATATAGTTGCTATATTTTTTGCACTATTCTCTTGATATTTTCAGATCCAATACAACAGTACAAATTTTAGCATAGTACTGAGCCCATACTAAGTGCTAAATATATATATATATATATATATATATATATATATATATATACACACACATATATATATATACTTACTTGACTGATATTAAAATACCAAAATTCATTTAAAATTAATAATTTTAGCTGATCCCATTCTCATTCACCCCTCTCACCCTTTTACTACGAAAATTGGCACACAGCAATACGTCAAGAAGCAAAGAAAAAAAGTTTTCATATTCTTGATGAAGATATAAACTAAAATGGAGGGAGAGCATGCTCTTATGTTATATTAAGAATAGATACATTTTTCTATCACTGGAAATATGTAAGAATAATAAACAATACATGTTAAAGGAATAAACAAGTTTAGCATGTTAGCTTTTGAAGTCAGAGAATGTTTAATCTGCTGATATATCTATCCCATGCTAAGTATTAACTGAATTTTATAATAATGACATTCTTGAATTTACATTCATTATTTTGTTTACATTACCTAAGCCAGAAACAACTTTCTTCATATTTACGCAGCATGTGGGTTTGTACTCCAAAGTTGTAACAGAGAACAACAAGATATCCAGTCTGCAAAAGAAAAATATAAAAAAAGATCCATGAGATTCATGATTTCCTTACCATTAAAATATCTATACAGATCATACAGTCAGAGTAGGTAGAGTAGGTAAATGCAGTGCTCCCACCTCCCACAACCATATAAAAATTAGAACTGCAGAACAACCATCATTCAAAACTACCTGAAATCTAGCCAAACAGAAATCCTATAACTAAAGATATACAGAAGAAGTCATTTTGAAACTGGTGTTGGGAGTCAGTCATGAAATAGGTTAGTCCCAAAGCCACTGGCAGTTAAAAATCTAGAAAGATTATCTCAGCTGCTGAGGTCCTCCTCCCTGAAGAGAGAATGGTCCCAGACCCACATGAGGTCCCCATGATTAGGGTTCCAGAGCAAGGAAGAAAAATCCTCATAACTTCTGGCTGTAATAACCAGCGGGGATTCCTATGTTTAACCCTCTCCCCACAGGGCCAAGATAAGGTGTCTTATCTGAGTTTCCATTGACCTGGCTAAACACTGTTCACCCAGCCCTGGTGATTTCTGGACACTTCGCCCAACCCAACTTGCAGGTCCTCCTAAGACATTTCCAGTGGCCTTTCTATATAAACAGCTTGCCATGATTCATGTTTCAGACTTCCTTAAAATCTCTCGAACAAGCAGCATCTGGCCTTTGAGTACCCAGTACTTCTTACTAAGTAGCATCAGGCCTGGCACTAGCGGCAGCTGGCCTTGGTTGACAGTTTGGCCTCACCTGAGCACCTCCAACCCCATCACAAGTAGCAGCCATCTACAGAGTTCTGTAGCTCATGCCGGTGGCCCCAGGGAGGGGACAGGTGGTGGCTGAAGTTGCCCTGCACCCTCGGAGATGTGCCAGAGCCAGCGCACCTGAACCACCCAACCAGCTCCATTAGCAACACAATCAAGGGGCAAACTCAGCAGGCACCAGAGTCTCGCTGAAGCCAAGTCCTGCTCTATGTGATCGAGCCCATGCACAAGCAGCTCCTCTGCTGCAGTCGAGGAGAGTCCACACAGCCAAACATCCTGGGGGTCAAAACCTCCCACTGACATACCAATGGCAATCAAGGCTCAACTACAACAGGAGGGTGCACATAGCCCACATGGAAGGATACACCTGGAATGCCCAGCTCAGGTGACCAAGGTTATGCCACTGGGTCCTATAGAACACTACACCTACTACATAAGACCACTCTACCAAGCCTGGGAGACATAGCATCTCTACCTAATACATAGAAATGAACACAGGGAGGCAATAAAATGAAGAGAAAAAAAAACATGTCCTAAATGAAAGAACAGAATAGGACCTGTCTGGTTGGCTCAGTGGATAAAACCTCAGCTTAGCATATGGACATCCCAGATTTGATTCCTGGTCAGGGCACACAAAAGAAGCTACCATCTACTTCTTTCTGCCTCCATCTCTCTTTTCTCTCCCTCTTTTCCTCCCAAAGCCAGTGGCTCAATAGGTTCTAGCACCAGCCCCAGGCACTGAGGATAGCTCTGTTGATTCAAGTGTAGGCCCCAGATGGGGGTTGCAGGGTGGATCCCAGTCATGGTTCATATGGGAGTCTGTCTCACTATCTCCCCTCCTCTCACTTAAAAAAAAAGAAAGAACAGAATAAAACCCCAGAAGAAGAACTAAACAAAATGGAGACATGCAATCTATCAGATGCAGAGTTTGAAACGCTGGTTTTAAGGATGCTCAACAACTTAGGGAAAAGTAGAGTAACTTAGTGAGAGCTTCAATGAAGAGATAAGAAACATAAAAGTGGAGATAGAAAACATTTTTAAAAAGTCAGAAAGAAAGAATGCACTAACTGAAATAAAGAATACATTACCAGGAATCTAGAGTAGAATAGATGAAGCAGAGGGTCAAACTAGAGATTTGGAAAATAAGGAAGTAGAAACAACCAATAAAAACAGCAAAAAGAAAAAAGAATCCATAAAATGAGGATAGTTCAAGGATACTATGGGACTTCAAGCATACCAAAATTTGCATCATGGGGGTGCTGTAAGGAGAAGAGAGCAAGAAATTAAAAACCCATTTGAAAAAGAACAAAAATCTTCCCAAACCTGGTGAAGGAAATAGACAAGCCAAGAAAGTACAGAGAGACCCAAACAAGATGAACCCAAAGAGGTCTACACCAAGACACATAATATTCATAATATTTAAAATGCAAAAGATTAAAGACAAAGAGAAAATCTCTCTTTTTTTGTGCATGTGCAAGAGAAAGAGAAAGACAAAGGGTCAGACAGGAAGGGAGAGAGATGAGAAGCATCAACTCATAGTTGCAGCACTTGAATTGTTCACAAATTGCTTTCTCGTATGTGCCTTGGCCAGGGGGCTCCAGCTGAGCCAGTGACCCCTTGCTCAAGCCAGCAACCATGGGGTCATGTCTATGATCCCACACTCAAGCCAGATGAGTCCACGCTCAAGCTGGGACTTCAGAGTTTCAAACCTGGGTCCTCAACATCCTAGGTCTATGATCTATCCACTGCACCACTGCCTGGTCAGGCCAAAGAGAGAATATTAAAAGCAGTAAGAAAAAAACAGTAGTTATCTACAAGAGAGCTACCATAAGACTGACAGCTGATTTTTCAAGGGAAACTTTGAAGGCCAGAAGGGATTGGTATGAAATTTTCAATGTGATGAAAGCAACCAAGATTACTCTACTCAGCAAAGCTATCATTTAGAATCAAAGATAAAGAACTCCCCAGACAAGAAGAAGGTAAAGAGTTATCACCACCAAAACAGTATTCCAAGAAATGTGAGAGAATCTTCTTGGGTTTTTTTTTTTTTTTTTTTTTTTTTTTTACTTTGTTTTTAAATGTGAGAGGAAGAGAGATAGTGGGACAGACTCCCATACGCAACCCGACTGGGATCCCCCAACAACCACTGTCTGAGGCCGAAGTTTGAATCAACTGAGCTAGCCTCAGCGCCCAGGGCCAAAACTCAAACCAATCGAGCCACTGGCTGCAAGAGGGGAAGAGAGAGAAAGAAAGGGGAGAGAGAGGGGAAGAGAAGCAGATGGTCACTTGTCATGCGTGCCCTGACCAGTGAAAGGATCTTCTTTAAGAAGAAAAAGGGGAATAAAAAGATAAAAAATATGAATTATAAAATGGTTATAAAGACATATCTACCAACAATTACTTTAAATGCAAATGAATTTAATGTCCCATTCAAAATACAGTGGTTGATTAAGAAAACAAGACCCTTACATACGCTGTTTACAAGATACTTCAGATCAAAAGACACAGACTGGAAGTAAAGAGATGGAAAAATATATTTCATGAAATGAAAAAAAAATTTAAAGCTATAGTAGCAGTAATACTTATATCAGACAAAATAGACTTTAAAACAAATGTTTTAACAACAATGAAGAACCCAGCAATTCTACTTCTGGGCATTTATCTAAGAAACTCAAAACACTAAATTGAAAAGACATAGGCATCCATGTGTTCACTGCATCATTGTTTACAACAGCCAAGATATGGAAGCAACCTAAATGTCCATCAGTAGATGAATGGATAAGGAATGGTGCATATAAACCATGGAATATAAAAAAGGAATAAAAAAATGAAAGGAAAACAAAAATAAACAAAAAAATAAGACTCAGACATAAAAAATAATGAAATTCTGCCATCTGCAATGAGGATGGACTTAGAGGGTATTGTGCTGAGTGAAATAAGTGAGTCATAGAAAGACAAATGCCATATACATAATTTCACTTATATGTGGAATCTAAAGAACAAAATAAACAAACAAGCACACCAGAAACTGACTTATAGGTACAGAGAACATTTTGATGGTTGCCAGATAGAAGGTGAAGGGATTAAGAAGTACAAATTGGTTGTTACAGAGTAGTTATGGGGATGTAAAGTAGAGCATAGGGAATACAGTTAATATTGTAATAACTACGTATAGTGTCAGATACCAGATTTATCAGGGTAGTCACTCCGTAAGTTATATAAATATCTAATCACTAGGTTGTACACCTGAAATTAACATAATATTGTATGACAACTGTAATTGAAAATTTTTTAAAATAACTAATTAAAAAGATAAAATCATACTGGATTAGGATGACTCAAAATTCAATGGCTGGTTTTCTTATTTAAAAAGCCAAATGGCCTGACCAGGCAGTGGCGCAGTGGACAGAGCATCGGACTGGGATGTGGAGGATCCAGGTTCAAGACCCCGAGGTCACCAGCTTGAGCATGGGCTCATCTGGTTTGAGCAAGGCTCACCAGCTTGAGCCCAAAGTCACTGGCTTGAACAAGGGGTTACTCGGTCTGCTGTAGCCTCCCCCTTCCCCCATCAAGGCACATATGAAAAAACAATCAATGAACAACTAAGGTGCTGCAACAAAGAATTGATGCTTCTTATCTCTCTCCCTTCCTGTCTGTCTGTCCCTCTCTCTGACTCTGTATGTCACAAAAAAAAAAGCCCTGGCCATTTGGCTCAACAGATAAGAGTGTCAGCCCAGTGAATGGATGTCCTGGGTTCAATTCCCAGTCAGGGCACACAAAAGAAGTGACCATCTGCTTCTCTCCCCCTCCTCCCCTTCTCTCTTCTCCTCTTGCAGCCATTGGATCGACTGGTTTGAGTGTCAGCACCAGGTGCTGAGCAATAGTTCAGCTGGTCCAAGCACTGGCCTAAAGCATTGAGAATAGCTCAGTTGATTAGAGCATAGGCCTCAGATGGGAGTTGCTGGGTGGATCCTGGTCAGGGTGCATGCGGAAGTCTGTCTCTCTCTCTTCTTCTCACTTAAAAAAAAAAAAAAAAGGCCGGCCTGATCTATGGTGGCACAGTGAATAAAGCATCAACCAGGAACACTGAGGTTGCCAGTTCAAAACCCTGACTTCCCTGGTCAAGGCACATATGGGAATTGATGCTTCTTGCTCCTCACCCTACCCTTCTCTTTCTCTCTCTCCTCTCTAAAGTAAATAAATAAAATCTTTTTTTAAAAAAAGCCATGTGGCCTGACTGGTGGCAGAGCAATGGATAGAGCACCAACCTGGGAAGATGAGGTCCCAGGTATGAAACCCTAAGGTCTCTGGCTTGAGCACAAGACCATCTGGCTTAAACTCAGGCTCACCAGCTTGAGCATGGGGTTGCCAGCTTGAGCATGGGCTCACTGGCTCAGCTAGTCCCCTGGTCAAGGCACATGTGAGAATCAATGAACAACTGAAGTGTCACAACTACAAGTTCATGCTTCTCATCTCTCCCCCCCCTTCCTCACTCTCTCTCTCAAAAAAAAGCCATGTGAGTGGCTTCTACAAAGTAGAACCTTTGTAGTAACACCTACAAAGGGTCCAATAAAGAAAAGAGAATCCAGCCCTGGCTGGATAGCTCAGTTGGTTAGAGCATTGTCCAGATACGCCAATGTTGCAGTTTCAATTCCCACTCAGGGCACATACAAGAATCAACCAATGAATGCAAAAATAATTGAAACAACAAATTGATGTCTCTCTCGCTCTCTCTCTCATTCTCTCCCTTCCTTATTCTTTAAAATTAATTTTAAAAATTAAAAAAAAAGATAATCCAGAGAGAAAGAGAGAGAAAACCATGTGGAGAAACAAAGGGGAGACTGCCATGTGAAGACAGAGATAGGAATTGGAGTAACGTATCTATAAGCCAAGGAGCGCCAAAGATTGCCCAGATGCTAGAAGAGATAAAGAATAATTCTTTCCTAGAGCCATCAGAGGGAGCATGGCCCTGCAGACACCTTGAGTTTAGTTTGCAAGCCTCTAGAACTGTGAGAATAGATTTCTATTTTTTTAAGCAAAAAGAAATCTGGTATGACTACATAATTAGTGTGTTCCATTTTAATAGCAGTTCAGGGTCTTTAAGACATAATTAAAGTGTTCTGTACAACAAAAGAACTCATTCTTCCTTATCAAAATCTCTCAATTTATTTACAGAGGAGCTACAAAATATTCAGGTTAGATCGTTAATTATGTATGAAAAAGTAATATGATATGTTACTAATAGAACTTGAAAGGTCCTTTAATATTAGGAAGTAGAAAATCTAATCATTGCCCAGCTAAAGGAGAAGCTAATATGCCTCTGTAGGTTGTCAGATTTAGTAAAAGATTTTAGATTAGAGGGTATATTCAAAGCTAAAAAAATTCACCATTGAAGGGAAGAAAAAATGATTTTTTCCAAATTCTAAAATGTGTCCAAAGCACATATCTAGTCATAGGACTTATTTAGAAACAATTATTTTAATGGGTCATCTTTAACAACAAAAATTTTCTTTACATAAGTTGCCAATAAGATAAAAGTAGGAACAAGTATATGAACAGTGAGTGCCATAGAAAACTCTTTTATGGGTTAATTGGCATCTCAGAACCTGCATCAATGATGTATCTTACAGAATTTTCATCTGTTAAAATACTGGCAAATGGCATAAGAGAAAAAAATTTAATTCTAATGAATCTTTTTTTCTTTTAAATTTAGTGAGAGGAGTAAGAGACTCCCACATGTGTCCCGACCAGGATCTGCCCAGTAAGCCCACTAGTGGGTGATATTCTGCCCATCTGGGGCCTCTGCTCCACTGCAACCAGAGCCATTTTCTAACACCTCAAGCAGAGTCCATGGAGCCATCCTCAGTGCCCGGGGCCAACTTACTCCAATCGAGCAATGGCTGCAGGAGGGGAAAAGAGAGAGAGAGAGAGAAGTGGAAGGAAGAGGGGTGGAGAAGCAGATGAGCTTTTCTCCTGTGTGCCCTGACCCGGAATTAAACCCAGGACTTCTATAATGAATTTTTTATTGATTTTAGAGAGAAGGGAGAGAGAGAGAGGGGGGCATCAATCTGTTTCTGCAGATCCCCTGACCGGAGATCCTACCAGTAACCTCTGTGCTTCAGGACAATGCTCTAACCAACTGAGCAATCCAACCCCAGGCTTTAATTCTAGAAGTCTATCCAAATATCACGTTCAGGAATTATCTATCCAGAATCTGATTATGCCCACATAAAGGACTCTTTTATAAGTTTTACCTCAGTAAGACTACAGAAGCAGCCTTGATGGGTGGTGGCACAGTAGATAGAGCATCGACCCGGGACACTGAGGTTCCAGGTTCAAAACCCTGAGGTCTCTAGCTTGAGTGCAGGCTCACCAGCTTGAGTGTAGGATTGCTGGCTTGAAGCCCAAAGTCACTGGTTTGAGCAAGAGGTCACTGACTTGGCTCGAGCTCTCCAGTCAAGGCACATATGAGAAGCAATCAATGACAATGAAAATGATGCAACTACAAGTTGATGCTTCTCATCTCTTTCCCTACCTGTCTCTTGCTCTCAAAAAAACAAAAATAACAAAAAAAACCCTACAGAAGCAGATCCTCAGGTTAGGATTCTGAGATCTGAAGCAAGTTATTCATAGCTATTATGTAATGACCTCTCTTACTTAAAAAAAAAAAAAAAAAAAAGATCCCGTTTGAATTACCGTACATTCAGAAAGAAGTTCAATATGCATGCCTGAGCACATCAGGCCTACTGTATATTTAAATCTAAAATAAAGAATACCTTTGGTAATGTGGGTCTGGCAAGAATCCAGAAGTATTTAAATACATTCTTGACATTACAGTAAAAAAAGCTTAACTCATTATATGCCCCAGATCCCATAAATTCACACAGGGACACACCAATTATGTAGTTATACTGGGATTATGCAGCTTACATCCACTTGCTGCATCCTGTAACTAACTGTACAGAGATAAATGGAAAACAAAGCTTTTGATGAACATTTAAGTGTACTGAATTTTTATTCAATTTCTTCAATATTTGTCTCTGCCCTCACAATCCTTGAAAGTGTACTTACATTAAATGCCACTTTCCAGGGAAGAAAAGAATACATGATAATGAACTTAAGAGAACAAACCTACAAAATACTAAAATGTGTTTCAAGAGACCCACAGTATATTTTTAATGACAAAAAAATATTTTAACCACTAATACTGCCCTATTCACTCATTCATTTACACATTCAATAATAAATATTACTAAGCATTTTCTAACTATTGGGCAGTAGAGATACATCAGTAAACAAAACAGACAAAAATCAGTCCTCATGAAATAATTCTAATGGGGTATGAAGTACTAAGATTCCTAAAAATATTTATATCTTTCAAAAAGATGTTCCTAAAAAAATCTATATCTATATCTATATCTATATCTATATCTAGATATTCCTAGCCTTTTATGGAGTGCTAACATCTCATGTTGCAAACAATACACAATGTAAATAAAAATACAAAGAAGTTAGACCTATAAGTCTACTTTGTATTGATTTTCACTAACACACTATGGGATCTCCAGGACTCATAGGAGTTCTAGAACCACCAGCCAGAAATGACAGCTCCAACTGAATACCTAACTTGACAATGCCAGAATCAGATGATATAAAATGACTTTTTTTTATAAATAAATTTTTATTAATGTTAATAATAAATGACATCAATAAATCAGGGTATATATATTCAAAGAAAACATGTCCAGGTTATCTTGTCATTCAATTATGTTGCATACCCATCACCCAAAGTCAGATTGTCTTCCGTCACCCTCTATCTAGTTTTCTTTGTGCCCCTCCCCCTTCCCCTCTCCCTCCTCCCTTCCCATGCTCCCCTCTTCCCCCCACCCCCTGTAATCAGACTTTTTAAACTCAGGTAGACTCTGCTTCTAAAAATGAGTTTGATAACTAACTTTCCAGTTTGTTATAAGGGTTTTTATTTTTAATTGATTAAATAGTTTCATTTTTTGCAAATTACTCTGTAAACTGGGTTGTTAAAATTCAGTACAACCACCCTCCTATTACTTTTCCAGTCCCAAATTCCATGTTATTTTTCTTGGTGATTTGTTGTCTTTTAAATATTTATAAGTTCAATTATAATAATGTAGTAATAATTGAATGATAATTGTCTGGCTTTCTTCCTTAATGGCTTTAAGATATTTACCTTCTAATCTCTCCCTTACTCAGCATTCTCTAACCTTCAGATTATTTCAGCAATAATCAACAATAAGCCATTAGTTATTTCTCTTGGTGCTTCAAGATACAATTTTCAAAAACACTTTATCTCTGAACAATGCAGCATTACCTTCTGCCCTCATGTTAATACCTTACAATGATTCCTAATCTAATTTTGGGATACAAGCAGGATGTCTCAGAAAAAAAAGAGCTGGTTTACTTTACTATATAATTAATTCCTTTTCAAACATTATGTTTGAACCACTTCTTCAACCTTTATCTGATCATTTCCTGTCATATTTCCTGCCTTAGATTTTCATATTTAAGCACATAAAATACACATTGGCCTTTAGAATTAAAATCATGAGTTCCTAACAGTATATTTCTATCAACCAAATAAAATAACTCTAAACTGTCTGGACTTAAAGGTATTTTACTGGTAGCCCCATCCTGAAGAAGGCATAATTACTCTCCTTTTATAGCTCCAATGTCCTCTAATTGATCTTTCCTCTCTCTACATTTCATTTTATCAGCTCTTATACCACACAAGATACCAAAAGTTGTCTTCCCTACATACTACCTTGGAATCTCCTGTCATATCTTTCGATACACAGTTCAATGTCCATTCTTCTAATAATTTATTATGTGAAATAGCAACAGAGCCAAAAGAGACAGAAAACATGAAAATGCAAAGAATCCAAGAAACTGTACAAATAAAATTAACAGTACAAGAGAATTCAGAGAAGTTACTGATATGAAGTAAACATTTATAAACTATATTCATACAACAATGACAAAACCTCAAAAATATAATCTTTAAGATATCATTTATGCCTGACCAGGCAGTGGCACAGTGGATAGAACATTGGTCTGGAATGCAGAGGACCCAGGTTCAAATCCTCGAGGTCGCCTGCTTGAGAATGGGATCATAAACATGACCCCATGGTCGCTGGCTTGAGCCCAAAGGTCACTGGCTTGAAGCCCAAGGTCACTGGCTTGAGCAAGGGATCAGTCGGTCTGCTGTAGCCCCCTGGTTAAGGCACATATGAGAAAGCAATCAATGAACAACTAAGGAGCCACAACAAAGATACTTCTTATCTCTCTCCCTTCTTGTCTGTCTGTCCCTATCTGTCTCTATCTCTATCTCTCTCACACAAAAAAAGTTAAACACAGAATTACCATATGACTTATAAATTCCAATACCAGATATATATCCAAAAGAACTGAAAATAGAAATTTAATCATATCATTGTAGTCTGCCGAGGAGGTGGTAAAGTGGACAGAGCATTGGCCTGGGATGTCGAGGAACCAGATATGAAACCCTGACGTCACTGGCTTGAGCATGGGCTCATCCAGCTTGAGCACAGCGTCGCTGACTTGAACATGGGATCATAGACATGACCCCATGGTTGCTGGCTTAAAGCCCAAGGTCGCTGGCTTGAGCCCAAGAATGCTGAACAACGGGTCACTGGCTTGGGCGGAGCCCCCTCTCTAGGTCAAGACATATATGAGAAAGCAATCAATGAACAACTAAGGTGCCACAACAAAGAATTGTTGCTTCTAATCTCTCTCCCTTCCTGTCTGTCCCTACTGTCCCTCTCTTTGTCCCTGTCACACACACAAAAAAAGAAATAAGATTTTAAAGTCTCCAAGTATCACCTCACAAAATGCTTATAAATGAGGGAAAATACTGTACATACATATCTTTACAGCAGAGAAACCTGTTAAGGTATCATTTTAATCAAGAAATCAAAGTTAGCACCACCAATAGAATAAATCAATCCTGTATGCCACACAACTGCAAGCCATGAGAGAAACATAAAATCACTTCTGTGTTTTCTGGCCCAAATTCATAACCCGGTCTCATCATGTGGAAACTCTGAACCAACCAAAATTAAGGCGGAGGAATTGGAGAGATGCTCTTTAAGGGTACAAATGTGAAAATAGCAGAAAAATAAGTTCAGAAGATCTAAAACACAATATAGTCAATAGTCCTTTATTATAAATTTCAAAACTGCTAAGACATTAGATCTTAACCATTCTCAAAACACATGAAGAAAGATAAGCCGTAGCTGGGTAGCTCAGTTGGTTGGAGTGTTGTCCTGATAGGCCAAGACCTCAAGTTCAATCCCAGTCAGGGCATATACAAGAATCAACCAATGAAAGTATAAATAAGTGCAATAGCTCAATCTCTCTCTCTCTCTTTTCTCTCTTCTTCATCTCTAAATCTATAAAAAATTATAATTTGTGACCTGATAAAGGTGTTAGCTAATGCTACTGTAGTAATCATATTGCAATATATAAATGTATCAAACCAACACACCATACATCTCAAATTTACAATGTTATATGAGCAATTATATTTCAGTAATTTTTTTAAAACTAAAAAAAAAATTAACTCATATTCTACAAAACATCTGGACTGTAATCTTCAAAACTTCCAAGGTTATAAAAATCAAGGCAAGAGTGAGGAAGTACATCTGGACTGTAATCTTCCAAACTTCCAAGGTTATAAAAATCAAGGCAAGAGTGAGGAAGTGTTCCAGATCAAAAAAACAGGCACAAACCTAGATTGAACCCATTTTATATGAAGAACAGTACTGGGAAACTTTAATGGGGTCTCTGGACAAAGAGTATTCAGCAGTTCTTTGAACTATTCTTGTAATATTTTTGTAAATAAGAAATTTCTTTATAAATTTTAAAGCTGAGAAAAATATTTAGCATAAAATTGGCAATCTACAGCTACTGAATTATATTCTACATTATAACACAGAATTTAGAAGTAAAGTAAGTCCACTTTCATAAGTAGGTACAATTTATGGAGGCCTGGGAACATTCTCCCTAACATCCAAATATATCTTTGTTATCAATTCCCTCTGTGATAGTAAACACTAAAGTAGACAGAGGCACAGAAATAGGTAAGAAAGAATGGAAAAAGAAAATAAAGTGAAAAAATAAAAACTTAGCAACTCTGAAAATTTGATGACATCCAGTCTGGGAAGCAGGCTTTATTTATCCTATCAAATCTCTCATACCTCCAAATCCCAATATAGAAAAATACTATGGCAGTGATATAATTAATTGCTGTCAACCTTGGCAGCAGGGAAAATAAAAATTTTTTCTTTCTTTTATCCTATAGCATGAAATATGGAGGAAACAGTATCAAAATGATTTGAAAATATAAGGGAAAGCAAAGAAAATTTAAGAAATGCCCCACATTTTTATTTATTTATTTGAGAGAGAAAGAGCGTGCGCACACTGGAGGGACAGACAGCCAGGGAGGGAGAGAGGTGAGAAGCATCAGTTTGTAGTTGGGTCACCTTAGTTGTTCATATGTGCCTTGACTAGGGGGCTGCAGCTGAGCCAATGACCCCTTCCTCAAGCCAGAGACCTTGGGCTTCAAGCCAGTGACCATGGGGTCATATTTATGATTCCACGCTCAAGCTGGATGAGTCCGCGCTCAAGCCAGGGACCTCAGGGTTTCAAACCTGGGTACTCATCATCCTAGGCAGACACTCTATCCACTGTGCCACTGCCTGGTCAGGCCCCATATGACTTTTTAAACACCCTTTCTGGTATACAACAGAGGAAACAAAATATTTCAAAGATCAGGTAAATGGAACTCATTTCCATATAATCTCTAAAGGATTGTGTTATAGTAATATAATGTCATAATAATTAAATATATAGAAATATGGAAAAATATAGAAGATATATAGAAATAAGTTAGGATATAATATTAAAAGCCATTAAGGCAAGTGAATAAGTCTACATCCTCTGGGTGAGAACTAATCTAGTGTGTACAAATATGATAGGCAGACTACGCCTTTTGCACAGAGCCCAGTTACTATGTGTATAAAGTTGTATATAGATAAAAACTGGCTTGATGTGACAATTCAATAGGTTAACATAAAATGGGCTCCTTGCAAAGAACTCCCAAAAAGGTGGTTTGAGGTGATAATCCTGTTGATTGATACCTGTTAGAAGGTGTAGGCCACAAAAGATGCTAAAGCTAAGGGACCCCTGCTGTGGGAGTTGTCCAGACGCCAACATTGAACATGGGCTGTCTCCATGCCACTCTGACCAAGGACAGCTGAGAGGAGCACGCCAATGGGGCCCCATAAAGCTGTACCCAGGCACGCCATAAGAATTTGAGTAATAAACTGTGATTCTTGCAACTAACTTATGTGTCAGTCATATCTTTCCTCGGGTGACAGTTGGTCTCAGTACCAATAAGTAGAATCTTCATAGCCTCCTCAAGAGTAGTCTCAAAGAGGCTGCCAGCCCTGGTGATAAGCAGGAGGGTTCCACTGCACAGAGAAGTCAAATCAGAGACGCCTCATTGACGTAGAGCTCAGGCTCTACTGGGACAGTTTGCATAGAGTAACAATATTTCTTTGTAAAACTTGGTATTATATATTTTAAAACTCTTTAAGAATGCAAAAATTTCACTCACCATTTGAGGGAGCCTCATCAACATATTCTTACAGCGCAGTGCTTGTGTAGATGCTCTCTGAAAATCATTTTGAATAATGGCCTGGGAAAGTGAAAAATGTCAATAATTGGTTAAAGTAAAATAACAAGCTATTTGTCTACAAGTCAATTTTAACATATTTTAATTGTTACTTAAAAGCCCAAATTGTTTTCTAATTCTTTTAGCAACACTAGTCTAACTAAACATAATAACCAGCTCAAAATACAAAGAAATAGGTGGCAAGAATCTGGAGTAACACAAAAATGACACTGAATAGGATGATATAAAAAATATGAACAGTAAAATGGCAATACATACATACCTATTAACAATTGAACCTAAAAAAGAAAATAAACAAAAAGAACAGAAAGGGTCATAGATACAGAGAACATGCAGGGCTGCCAGATGGAAAGGGGTTCGGAGGATTGGAAGAAAAAGGTGAAGGGATTAAGCACAAATTGGTAGTTACAGAATAGTCATGGAATTGTAAAGTACAACACAGGGAATAATCAATAATATTCTAATAACTATATATGGTGTTAGGTGCATATGAGACATCAGAATAATCACTCAGTAAATTATACAGTATCTAATCACTAGGGTGTGAATCTGAAACTAATATTGTATGTCAACTGTAATTAAAAAATAATTAAATTTGGAGAGCTTGACCAGGCGGTGGCACAGTTGATAAGAGTGTCTGCCCACGATGCAGAGGACCAAGGTTCAAAACTTCGAGGTTGCTGGCTTGAGTACAGGCTTACCAGCATAAATGTGTGGTCGCGGGCTTGACTGTGGCATCATAGACATTACCCCATAGTTGTTGGCTCGAGCCCAAAGGTCGTCGGCTTGAGCAAGGGGTCACTGGCTCAGTTACAGCTCTCCAGTCAAGGCACATATGAGAAAGCAATCAATGAACAACTAAGGTGCTGCCAACTACGAGCTGATGCTTCTAATGTCTTTCCTTTCCTGCCTGTCTGTCCTTATCTGTCCCTCTCTCTGTCTTTCTTGCTTAAAAAATTTTTTTTTAAATGATTAAATTTGGAGAAAAAACCTCCACCAAGTTCTATTGGACTTTATCAGTTTTTCAGTAGTTGCATTAAAGTAATCCACAAAGGATATTAACATTAAAAGGTAAGACATAGTTACTAAAAGGGAGTTCTCTTTTATATAGCTGACCTAATTTATAGGTTAAGGAGCATTAGACTGAAAGTCAGAAAATCTTGGCTCTGGTCTTAGATCTTCAACTAACTCATATCCACTAATCTTAAATTCCATCATTTACTATATTTCTCCATGTATAAGATGCACTCTTTTCCAAAAAATTTGGGGTCTAAAAATGGGTGCATCTTATATAGTGGTTGTGGTATTTCAAATGCCATAGATGGAACTGAGGATGAGGTGATATATGAAGACAGTGATTCGTCATCAGACACAGATGAGGACATGCTAACAAATGGCAGTTTTGACAGGGATGAGGAGTTGTATGAATTTTATGATGAATAAAACTTGAGTTCAATAACTGCATGTAATACATTTTTTTCAAATTTCAGGCCCCAAAATTAAGGTGCAGCTTATACATGGGGAAATACGGTAATTTTTGCTTTTGTTCCCCTTGCCACTAGAGTCAAATCCATAAAAGCATTGATAAAAAGCTTATGGGGGGTTCCAAGATGGCTACAGAGTAGGCAGACGCTCCAACTCCCACTTCCCAGAACCAAGGTGACTTACAACTTAAATCTGAGAACACTAATTAGGAAAGACAAACTTTGGACTAAACTAAGAGGATTCTACAGCCAAGGACCACCAAAGAACCCACACTGAGACTAGTAGGAAAGGCTGCCCTGTTCCCAGGAGCAAGCGGCACCCTGGAGGGAATTTCATGACAGGGAGGGCTGTCCAGCAAGTTGTAGGTCCTTATCCCCAAAACCAGAATCCAAACCTAGAGCCCTGGAGCTTGAAAGGGGCTTACAGACTATGTTTGGCTGAGAAAAAAGCAAAGACACAGTTTGAGAGGAGGTAGGACTCTCAGACCCAAGCTCCATATTAAAGGAACTGCATGGAAAGCCTTTCTCACAGCTACTTTCCCGGAGCTCCAGGAGGACACCCTAACCCCTGGGCTGAGTCACTCCCCAAATTTAAGGTGAACATTTTTCCTGGGAACAGCATCACCAGCAAAGGAAAGAAAGTATCCCGTCCACTGGAGGCTCCCCTACCCTAGCTAAAACAAAGGCACTTAGAGCCAGGTGCCATGTAAGGGACATAAATAGAAAGTGCAGAGTCTAAGCAACACCACCCACCACACTGCTGAGTGCTGACCTAGGGGCAGGCAGGCTGGAGGCAGCAGGGCGCGGCTGCAAAAGTTCCAGCTAGCTCGCACAAGATGGGGCCGCAGAGCCAGGAACAGCCGTTGCTGCTGGGGAAGTGCGAGATCACACACAGCTAGCTGAGAGTACTCCCTTGGTGGGGGCAGAGGTCTGAGCATCAGCGGAGGGGGAATGCAGGGGTGCACAGGAGCCCACCAACGGAGGCAAAAGTTGTGCCAGCTGCTGCAGGATCCCTGCTGCAGGGATCCAGGCCAGCACGCAAACCTGCTTGCGGTAGGGAGCGCCCTCAGTAGTGAGGGGAGCGGGGGTGGAGGCCCAAGCATCAGCGGAGGGGGAATGCGTGGGCATGTGCAAGCTCACCAGAAGTTGCACCGGCTGCTGCAGGCATCCGGGCTGGTGGGCAAAACTGCTCGGGGTGCGGGTGCGCCCTTAGTGGCAGTGAAACCACAGGCGACCTTGATGCGCATGGCCCCCCTCAGGCGGCTACTTAGATCTGTGCCAAATGGGCATGTGGCCATGCGCGAGCCCAACCAGGGCAGCGGCGGTGGAGGAGGCGGGCTGGCATTAGCAGCACTAAAGCCCCAGGAGCAACAGCAACAGTGGCCTGGTAGACCACACAATGGAAGCACAGGGGCCACACCCACTGGACCCCTGAAACTACACCCTAGTGAGTGCTGAAAAAGAACAAAAAAAATAAAATAAAATAAAATAATAAAATGTCTAGATAGAATGACACCTGAGGCTAAGGAGTAGGCCACATGTAATGCTGTACCTAATCACTGAATTACAGTACTAAGCCCAACAAGTAGCCAGCAATAAGAGGCAACAGAAAGTGGATTTTAGGGGAACTTGAACTTTTAAAGGAACTTCTCCCAGGCCAAGAGTAGATAAAAGCAAGCCTAGGAGTGCAGCTGATATTTACAATGGTACCTGGACCCAGCAGAGGCAGCCACAAGATCTGGATAACCTGTAGCTCCCAAAAGGTGGATAAGAACTAGTTATAGACAGTGACCCCCAATGATCTGCACCAGGCCATGGCCAGGGACGTCCAGGGCAACAAAGAAAAAATGGGAAGACAGAGAAGTGCAATTCAAATGAATCAACAAGAGAAACCTCTAGAAAATAAACTAAGTAAACTACCAGATGCAGAGTTTAATAATTATGAGAATGCTGAAAGATCTTAGAACAACAGTGAATCGGACATTGAAATAATAAAGAAGAACCAGTCAGAAATGACAAATACAGTACCAGAAAAGAACACTACACTAGAAGCAATTACAAGCAGGCTGGATGAAGCAGAGGATTAAATCAGTGATATAGGAAGACAACAAACAAAATCACGGAAGTGGAGCAGTAACAGAAAAGAGACTGAAAAAATCTGAGAAAATTCCAAGAGAGTTCTGTGACAACCTAAAAAGAAACAATATCTGCATCATAGGGGTTCCTGAAGAAGAAGAGAAAGAACAAGGGATAGAAATTTTATTCAATCAAATCATAGCTGAAAACTTCCCTAAACTGATGCAAGGAAGGGTCTCACAAGTTCAAGAAGCACAGAGAATTCCATTAAAGAGAAACCCAAAGAAATCCACACTAGGACACATCATAATTAAAATAGCAAAGCTAAGTGATAAAGAGAAAATATTAAAAGATGCTAGAGAAAAAAAGGCTATCACCTACAAAGGAGCCCCCATAAGGATGACATCCAACTTCTCAACAGAAACATTTGAGGCCAGAAGGGAATGGCAAGAAATATTCAAAATAATGCAGAAAAAGAGCATACAACCAAGACTACTTTATCCAGCAAGGCTATTGTTTAAAATTGAAGGAGAAATAAAAAGCTTCCCAGCCAAAAAAAAAAAAAAAACCTCAAGGAATTCATACAACCAAACCAATGCTGCAAGAAATGTTAAGGGTCCTGTTGCAAACAAAACAAAGGGGGAAAAGAATATAGTAAAAGAAGAAAATAGCTTTAAAAAATAAAATGTCAATAAACAACTACATATCAATAAATACCTTAAATGGAAATGGCTTAAATGATCCAATCAAAAGACATAGAGTAGCGGCATGGATAAGAAAACAGGACCCGTACATATGCTGTCTACAAGAGACACACCTCAAAACAAAACATACACATAGAATAAAGATAAAAGGATGAAAAGAAAATTTCATGCAAATGGAAATGAAAAAAAGCTGGGGTAGCAATACTGTATCAGACAAAATGGACTTTAAAACAAAGGCTATAGTAAGAGATAAGAAGGTCACTACATAATGATAAAGGGAGTAATCCAACAGAAAGATATAACCATTATAAATATCTATGCACCTAATATATAGGAGCACCTGAATATATAAAGCAGACTTTGATGGATATAAAGGGCGAAATCAACAGCAATACTGTAAGAGTAGGGGATTTCAATATCCCACTAACATCACTAGATAGATCCTCAAGAAAGAAAATTAACAAAGAAACAGCAGACTTAAAGGACACACTGTCAACTGGATTTAATAGATATCTTCAGAATCTTTCACCCTAAAGCAGAATATACATTCTTTTCAAATGCTTATGGCACATTCTCAAGATAGATCACGTTAGGGAACAAAAGCAGTCTCAACAAATTTAAGAAGATGGAAATCATATCAAGCACTTTCTCTGATCACAATGGCATGAAACTAGAAATCAACCACAACAGAAAAACTGAAAAATACTCAAACACATAGAAACTAAATAGCATGTTATTAAATAACGAATGGATTAACGATGAGATCAAAGAAAAAAATTAAAAAATTCCTAGAAATGAATGATAATGAGCATACAACAACTCAAAATTTCTGGGACACAGCAAAAGCAGTACTGAGAGGGAAGTTCACAGCACTACAGGCATACCTGAAGAAGCTAGAAAAAGCTCAAATAACAACTTAACGCTGCATCTAAAAGAAGTAGAAACAGAAAAGCAAGTAAGGCCCAGAGGTAGTAGAAGGAAGGAAATAATAAAGATCAGAGTGGAAACAAATGACATAGAGGCTAAAGAAACAATATGGAGGATCAATGAAACCAAGAGCTGGTTCTTTGAAAGGGTAAACAAGATCGATGGACCTTTAACCAGACTCACCAAGAAAAGGAGAGAGAGGACTCAATTAAATAAAATTAGAGGCCCTGGCCGGTTGGTTCAGCGGTAGAGCGTCGGCCCGGCATGCAGAAGTCCCGGGTTTGATTCCCGGCCAGGGCACATAGGAGAGGTGCCCATTTGCTTCTCCACCCCTCCCCCTCTCCTTCCTCTCTGTCTCTCCCTTCCCCTCCCGCAGCGAGGCTCCATTGGAGCAAAGATGGCCCGGGTGCTGGGGATGGCTCTGTGGCCTCTGCCTCAGGCGCTAGAATGGCTCTGGACGCAACAGAGCGACGCCCCAGAGGGGCAAAGCATCACACCCTGGTGGGCGTGCTGGGTGGATCCCCCGTCGGGCGCATGTGGGAGTCTGTCTGACTGCCTTCCCGTTTCCAGCTTCGGAAAAATAAAAAATAAATAAATAAATAAAATAAAATTAGAGAGTGGACAAATAACAACTGACACAAAAGAAATACAAAATATTGTAAGAAAATACTATGAAGAACTGTATGCCAAAATATTAACCTAGGTGAAATGGACAAATTCCTTGAAACATATAATCTTTCAAAAATCAATCTGGAAGAATCAGAAAACCTAAACAGACTGATTATAACAAATGAGAACAAAACAGTTATCAAAAAGCTCCCAAAAAACAAAAGCCCTGGGCCAGGTGGCTTCACTAGTAAATTCTACCAAATATTCAAAGAATTAACTCCTATCCTTTTGTAAATCAATTAATGTGATTCACCACATAAACAAAAGGAAGGAGAAAAACCACATGATAATTTCAATAGATGCAGAAAAAGCATTTGATAAAATCCAGCACCCATTTATGATCAAAACTCTCAGCAAGGTGGGAATACAGGGAACATACCTCAACATGATAAAGGTCATCTATGACAAACCCACAGCCAACATCATACTCAATGGGCAAAAATTAAAAGCAATCCCCCTAAGACCAGGAAAAAGGCAGGGGTGCCCCCTTTCACCACTCTTATTCAACATATTTCTGGAAGTCCTAGCCACAGCAATCAGACAAGAGGAAGAAATAAAAGGCATCCAAATTGGAAAAGAAGAAGTAAAACTATCATTAGTTGCACATGATATGATACTGTATACAGAAAACCCTGAAGTCTCACTCAAAAAACTACTAGACCTGATAAATTAATAGAGCAAGGTGGCAGGGTATAAAATTAATATGCATAAATCAGAGGCATTTTATATACCAACAATAAACTGTCAGAAAGAGAAATTAAGGAAACAATCCCCTTGTAATCACTATTGCAACAACAAAAAAATAAAGTACCCAGGAGTAAATTTAACCAAGGAGGATAAAGACTTGTACTCAAAAAATCAGAAAACATTGATAAAAGAAATTAAGGAAGATACAAACAAGTGGAAGCATATACCATGTTCATGGTTAGGAAGACTAATATCATTAAAATGTCTATATTACCCAAAGCAATTTATAAATTCAATGCAATAACAATTGAAATACCAATGACATACTTCAAAGATATACAACACATGTTCAAAAAATTTATATAGAACCAAAACAGAACACGAATAGCCTCAGCAATCTCGAAAAAGAAGAATGAAGTTGGAGGTATTACACTTCCTGATATCAAGTTATACTACAAGGCCATTGTACTCAAAACAGCCTGGTACTGGCATAAGAACAGGTATATAGATCAATGGAACAGAACAGAGAACCCAGAAATAAACCCACACCTTTATGGACAACTGATATTTGACAAAGGAGGTAAGAGCATACAATGGAGTAAAGACAGTCTCTTTAACAAAATAGTGTTGGTAAAATTGGACAGCTACCTGCAAAAAAAATGAAACTAGACCATTGACTTACACCATTCACAAAAATAAGCTCAAAATGGATAAAAGACTTAAATATAAGTTGTGAAACCATAAGCATCTTAGAAGAAAACATAGGCAGCAAGCTCACTAACATCACTCACAGCAATATAATTGCTGATGTATCTCCACAGGTAAGTGAAATAAAAGATAGGATAAATAAATGGGACTAGCCTGACCTGTGGTGGCGCAGTGGATAAAGCGTCCACCTAGAAATGCTGAGGTCGCTGGTTCGAAACTCTGGGCTTGCCTGGTCAAGGCACATATGGGAGTTGATGCTTCCTGCTCCTCCCCCCTTATCTCTCTCTGTCTCTCTCTCCTCTCTCTCCCTCTCTGTCTCTCTCTCCTCTCTAAAAATGAATAAAATTTAAAAAATTAAAAAAAAGAAGCAACCAATGAATGCATAAGTAAGTAGAATAACTGTCCATCTCTCTCCCCTTCTCTAAAAAAAAAAAAAAAAAAATCAATAAAAAAAATAAAAATAAAAAAATAAATGGGACTATATCAAACAGAAAGCTTTTGTACAGCTAAAGACAAGATGAACAGAATAAAAAGAGAAACCACACAATGGGAGATCATATTTGACAATACATCTGATAACGGGTTAATAACCAAAATTTATGAAGAACTTCTAAAACTCAACACCAGGAAGACAAACAATCCAATCAAAAATGGGCAAAAGAAATGAATAGACACTTCTCCAAAGAGGACAAATGGCCAATAGGCATATGAAAAAATGTTCCACATCACTAGTCATTAAAGAAATGCAAATTGAAACCACAATGTGATATCACCTCACACCAGTCAAAATGGTGCTCATTAACAAAACAACACAGAATAAGTGCTGGCGAGGATGTGGAGAAAAGGGAACCCTCCTGCACTGCTGGTGGGAATGCAAACTGGTACAGCCACTGTGGAAAACAGTATGGAGATTCCTCAAAAAATTAAAAATCAAACTTCCTTTTGACCGAGCTATCCCACTTTTAGGGATACAGTACATTCCAAGAACACCATATCACTGATTCAAAAAAAAAAATGTACCCTCATGTTTATGGCAGCATTGTTCACAATAGCGAAGATCTGGAATCAGCCCAGCCCAAGTGCCCATCAGTGGACGAGTGAATTAAAAAGTGGTGATAGAGCCTGACCAGGTGGTGGTGCAGTGGATAGAGCCTCGAACTGGGATGCGGAGGACCCAGGTTCGAGACCCCGAGGTCGCCAGTTTGAGTGCAGGCTCATCTGGTTTGAGCAAAAGCTCACTGGATTGGACCAAAGGTCGCTGGCTCGAGCAAGGGGTTACTCAGTCTGTTGAAGGCTGGTGGTCAAGGCACATACGAGAAAGCAATCAATGAACAACTAAGGTGTTGCAAAGCACAACGAAAAACTAATGATTGATGCTTCTCACCTCTCCACTCCTGTCTGTCTGTCCCTGTCTAACCCTCTCTCTGACTCTCTCTCTAATAAACAAACAAATGGTGGTACATATATACAATGGAATACTATGGGGCCACGAAAAAGAAGGAAATATTAACTTTTGCAACAACATGGATGGACCTGGAAACTATTATGTTAAGTGAAATAAGCCAGGCAGAGAAAGAAAAATATCATATGACTTCACTCATTTGAAGAATCCAAGAAATAATGTGAACCGAGGAACGGAATAAAACCTGAAGGAAAGGGGGGGGGGCACTGTAGGGAGAGGAGCAAGGGAGAAATTGAGGGGAATACGGGGGAGGGTGGATGCATTCGGGGAGACACTCAAATCTATGTAAACACAATAAAGAAAAAGCTTACAGCATGTGAATGTTTTCTTCTATGTATTTTATCATTCAGGTCTTACATTCAAGTCTTTTTTTTTTTTTGTATTTTTCTGAAGCTGGAAACCGGGAGGCAGTCAGACAGACTCCCGCATGCGCCCGACTGGGATCCACCCGGCATGCCCACCAGGGGGCGATGCTCGGCCCATCCAGGGCATCGCTCTGTTGCGAACAGAGCCACTCTAGCGCCTGAGGCAGAGGCCAAGGAGCCATCCCCAGCGCCCGGGCTATCTTTGCTCCAATGGAGCCTTGGCTGCAGGAGGGGAAGAGAGAGAGGGGTGGAGAAGCAGATGGGCACTTCCCCTGTGTGCCCTGGCCGGAAATCGAACCCAAAACTTCCACACGCCAGGCCAACGCTCTACCATTGATCCAACCGGCCAGGGCCCACATTCAAGTCTTTAATCCACTGTGCGTGTGTGTGTGTGTGTGTGTGTGTGTGTGCGTGCGCGCACACGCGTGCATGCATGTGTGTTCTTAAGCAAGAGACACACACAGGAACAGACAGACAAAAAGGGAGAGAGATGAGAGGCATCAACTTAGAATTGCAGCACTTTTTAGTTGTTTACTGTTTGTTTTCTCCTGTGTGCCTTTAACACGGGGCCTCTAGCTGAGCCAGTGACCCCTTGCTCAAGCCAATGACCTTCAGGCTCAAGCCAGAAACCATGGGGTCATGTCTATGATCCCATGCTCAAACTGGTGACCCGTGCTCAAGCTGATGAGTCCATGCTCAATTCGGCAAACTCCGAACTGTGAAGCTGGGTCCTCTGTGTCCCAGGCCAATACTCTATCAACTGCACTACCATCTGGTCAGGCTGTTAATTTTTGAGTTTGGTATGAGTAGTCTAGTTTTGTTCTTTTTCATGGGGTTGTCTAGTTTGCTCAACAACATTTACTGAAAAGACTTTTCCTTTCTTTATTGTATACTTTAGGCTCGTTCATCATAAATTAGTTGTCCATATACATGTGAGCTTATTTCTGGCTCTTGATTTGATCCACTGATCTGTGTGTGTGTTTTATTTTTCCCAATACCATACCACTTTGGTTACTAAAGCTTACAGTATAGTTTGAGCTTGACCAGGCAGAGGTGCAGTGGATAGAGCATCGGACTGTGACATAAAGGACCCAGGTTTGAAACCCCAAGGTTACAGGCCTGAGTGCAGACTCATCTGGCTTGAGCACGGGGTCACTCTCTCTGCTATAACACCCCAATCAAGGCACATATGAAAAAGCAATCAATGAACAACTAAGATGCCACAACGAAGAATTGATTGTTCTCACCCATCTCCCTTCCTGTCTGTCTGTCCCTATCTGTCCCTCTCTCTTACTCTATCAAAAAGAAAAAAAAGACAGTGAGGTACTAACATAAAATCAAAATGAAATAGAATCAATAGTTCAGAAGTAAACTCTCACATTAATTATGAATTAATTTTTGACAAGGGTGCCAAGACCATTCAATGGGGAAAGAATAATCTTTTCAATAAATGGTGCTGGGACAATTGGACTGCCACATGCAAAAAAAATGAATTTGGTCCTGACCAAGCAGTGGCACAGTGGATAGAGCATTAGACTGGGATGCAGAGGACCCAAGGTTCCAAACCCCAAGGTCGCCAGCTTGAGCAAGGGGTCACTGGCTCGGCTGGAGCCCCCCGGGTCAAGGCATATATGAGAAAGCAATCAACAAACAACTCAGATACCGCAACAAAGAACTGATGCTTCTCATTTCTCTCCCTTTGTGTCTGTCTCTATCTGTCCCTCCCTCTTTCTGTCTCTGTCACAAAAAAAAATTAAAAGAAAAAAAATAATCT
This sequence comes from Saccopteryx leptura, assembly GCF_036850995.1. NCBI lineage: Eukaryota > Metazoa > Chordata > Mammalia > Chiroptera > Emballonuridae > Saccopteryx > Saccopteryx leptura. The sequence continues at coordinate 66,076,658 of NC_089516.1, read as the reverse complement.
TTTCAATAAATGGTGCTGGGACAATTGTATAGTCACATGCCAAAAAAAAAAAAAAAAAAAAAAAAAAAAAAAAAAATTTGGTCCTGACCAAGCAGTGGCGCAGTGCACTGGACTGGGATGCTGGGGACTCAGGTTCGAAACCCTGAGGTTGCTGGCTTGAGCATGGGATCACAGACATGACTTTATGGTCGCTGGCTTGAGCCCAAAGGTTGCTGGTTTGAGCAAGGGGTCACTCACTCTGCTGGAGCTCACTGGTCAAAGCACATATAAGAAAGCAATCAATGGCTTGACCAGGTGGTAGCGCAATGGATAGAGCATCAGACTGGGATGCGGGACCCAGGTTCGAGACTCAGAGGTCGCTGCTTGAGTGCAAGCTCATCTGGTTTGAGCAAGGCTCACCAGCTTGGACCCAAAGTTGCTGGCTCGAGCAAGAGGTTACTCAGTCTGCTAAAGGCCCATGGTCAAGGCACGTATGAGAGGGCAATCAATGAACAACTAAGGTGTTGCAATGAAAAACCGATAATTGATGCTTCTCACCTCTCTGCATTCCTGTCTGTCTGTCTGTCCCTGTCTATCCCTCTCTCTATCTGTCTCTGTAAAAAAAATAATAATAAAAGAAAACAATCAATGAACAACTAAAGTGTTGCAACAAAGAACTGATGCTTCTCATTTCTCTCCTTTCCTGCTTATCCCTATCTGTCCCTCTCTCTGTCTCGCTAAAAAAAAAAAAAAAAAAAAAAGATTTTGGATCCCCTCTTCCTACCATACCTAAAATTTATCTTGAAGTTAATCACAGCCTGACCAGGCAGTGGCACAGTGGATTGAGCGTCGTACTGAGATGTGGAGGACCCAGGTTTGAGACCCCAAGGTCACCAGCTTGAGCGTGGCTTGTCTGGTTTGAGCAAGGCTCACCAGCTGGAGCCCAAGGTCACTGGCTTGAGCAAGGGGTCACTCGGTCTGCTGTAGCCCCCTGGTCAAGGCACATATGAGAAATCAATCAATGAACTAAGGAACCGCAACAAAGAACTGATGTTTCTCATCTCTCTCTCTTCCTGTCTGTCTGTCCCTATCTGTCCCTCTCTCTGTCTCTGCCACAAAAAAAAAAAATTGATCACAGATCCAGATGTAAGTGCTAAAGCTATAAAACTTTTAGCTATGGAAACACTGGAGCCTTCACACACTGCTATTGGAAGTCTCAAACGGTATAGGCACTGTAGGAAACAGTCCTGCAGTTTCATAACAAAGTTAAACATTGAATTACCATGTCATTCAGCAATTTTACTCATAAGTATACATCTAAGAGAATAATAACATGTACACACAAAAATCAGTACAGTATGTTTGTTCACAGTAAAATTATTCATAATAGCCTAAAATTTAAAACAACCCAAATGTTCATCAATGGATGAATATATAAATAAAATGCAGGATATCCATATACTGGAACATTATTTGGTAATAAAAAGATGAAGTACTGATACATGCTACAACATGAATTAACCTTAAAACATGCTAAGTGAAAGAAGCTAATCATGACAGAATAGTTATTGTATGATTTCACTTATATGAAATGTCTAAAATAGGTAAGTAAATAGAGATAGGAAGTAAATTAGTGGTTGCTAAGCGGGGGTTTGGAAAAATGCGGAGTGATTGGTAATAGGTAGGGAGTTTCATACTGGGGTGATAAAAATTCTTTAATCTTAGATTGTAGCAAAGATTGCATAATTCTGTGAACATACTAAATCCATTAAATTGTACATTTTCTATGTGTAAATTTTATCATGTATGAGTTATATCTAAGTATGTTAAAAGTAAAAATAATAGGATTATACTAGATGACATTTAACGTCTCTTTCATTTCTAAAATCATATAATTACAGAGCACTCATTATGGCTTAGATTCTGACAACTGAAAATGTGCACCTAAGTTCATGGTGACAAAAGGAGGAAACCCAGGAGCCAAAAAGACATAAAACACCAGCAAACAATGCAGATCAATTACTAATGAGAAGGCTCTTATCAGTCACACGTTTTGGGCAGACTGTGGATATAAGAGAGTCACAAAAGAGGCAGGTGTTTCAAGTAGAGGTTACTGCTATAAATGACAGATATTACACGCAGTGGTTAAAATGCTGTTTAGTTATATATCAGTCTTTCCAACCTCACCCATCCCCATATAGCTACCAATCACCATCAGTAATGTTACCTGGTCAAATATATTCTTATGAAAGGCTAATGATATCTGATTTTCTATTAGGTTACATCTCATCATTTTTGTATTTACATATACAAAATGCCTCACTGTGACGCCTGGTGACTATGATACTTACTGACACTGCTTGGTAAGAAAGCACTTTGAAAACATTCTTCTCCACATCAAGCTTCTGCGCAGTCACTTGTGGCTCAATGGAGCTCTTCTCCATTAATTTGGCATACAATAGCTCCAGACTCTGAAAAATAAAACCACAATACTATGTAATAATGAGAATCACCACAACTGTTACTAATAATTGCCACACCTAAAAAAAAAACAGTGCTAACTTACAGCCAGTGCAGCTTCAAAAAATTCATCAGCAGTCACTCCATTTCCAATATCCACCCACCCTTTTCCTGTTTTCATAGTCATCTGAAAGAGAGAAATTAGAAAATATATTTTTTTAAATCACACCTCCTCCAACCTGGTTGAGAAGTGTACTGATGAATAATTTTTTGTCCATATTCAGTAATGTAATTAAAAAAAAAAACAAAAAGGTAACAGCATTTACTAGAGTTCTTTGTTTCGCTTTGAACTATATAAATTTAAAAGAAACAGTCTTAAGAAAAGCAATAATAAAAAATTAATAGACTTGAAAACATATCTTCTAAGGAAATATTAAAGGAGAGCACTGGGATAATTTAGATAGGAAGAGAAAATTCTAAAAAATAAATGCCTCACATACTTAAGGAAGTTATATGATAAACATTAAACTCAAAGTTAACACACCTAAGTTTTAGTTTTTAATTATACCTCTAATAAAATTTTTATTAATCCAACAAATGTTTATTAAGTATGTTTTATATCCCAGGTGCCCTGAAGAAGCTCACATTGTTGTAATCAATAGACATCTAACTAAAGTTGATATATAATATGCACAAATACTGTGGAAGGAAACAAGACTGAATCGCGATGGAGAACTAAGCACACACTACAGCCACCCTTCTACTATAAAACCCTGGAAATGCAGTACTATTATTCTTAGTATAAATTTTATATGATACATATATTCACATATTCATTATATTATGTATATACTTTATAAATATATTATTTCTGGGGATTTATATATATTCTTTATAAAAAAGAAAATATATACATATTTTTCTTATTCAGTAAGAATCATGAAAAATAAAGAGCATTTTAAAGTTGACCTAAATTAATGAGGCCGCTCTGGAAAATAGATGGCAAATGGGATGAGGCAAAAACCATCATCTTAAAAATACACAAAAGTGCCTGACCAGGCGGTGGCACAGTGGATAGAGCATTGGACTGGGACGCGGAGGAACCAAGTTCAAAACCTCGAGGTCACTGGCTTAAGACCAAGGTCAATGGCTTGAATCCAAAGTCACTGGCTTGAGCAAGGTGTTGCTGGCTTGAGCGTGGGATCATAGACATGACCCCATGGTCGCTGACTTGAGTCCAAGGTCACTGGCTTCAAGCCCAAGGTCCCCTCGCTTGAGGAAGGGGTCACTCATTCTGCTGTAGCTCCGTCCCTCCGGTCAAGGCACATATGAGAAAGCAGTTAATGAACAACTAAGGAGACTAAGGAGCTGCAATGAAGAATTGATGCTTCTCATCTCTCTCCCTTCCTGCCTGTCTGTCCCTATCTGTCTGTCTCTCTGTCTCTGTCACACACACACACAAAAATGCACAAAAGTAAAGGTGGAAACATTCTGGATGTGAACAATAGGAGCATCAGGCAGTTGACTTCTCTCCAAGAGGTATCTTCACCCCTCCCACCCAGGAAGAAAACATGACTACAATCACTTAGGCTGGAGAAAAATGGAATTCCAGGTACCTGGCTGAAAACACAGGTCAATTGAAACATCCAGTCCTACCTCTCCATCAGTCATTAGATTCAAGTGATACAGTATTTACAGAAAACTATCAAGTAATCGCAAATCAAATATGAGCAATCACTAAACAATTACCATGAAAAGACATTACACTCAACAAACAGAAGACCACCTAAGGAAATTGTATTAAAAGAACAAACAGATGGAAAACAAAGAGAAATATCATTATTATCTACAGAATTAAATAATAGTCACAATCAACAAAATGTTCCTTTTAAGCTTTCATTCTTTGAATCAAAAAATCCAAAAAAGCAAAAGCTAAAGGTAGCAGAAGTTAGCAGATTAAAGGTAAGGAATGGTAGAGAGAATGATAAATGTTATAATAACTTCAGAGTGCAAAATAAAGACATACACTCTCCAAAACTGATGTAAAGAAATAAAAATTAAAGTATGTTATTTAAAGTTTTAAAAGGTAGCTATCAGATAAATAAAAATACTATAATTAACCAAAAATCAAAGGGGGAGTTTGGGGAGATAAAATTAGAAAATAAGAGATAAATGTTCCCCTGACCAGGCAGTGGCGCAGTGGATAGAGCATCGGACTGGGATGCGGAGGACCCAGGTTCGAGACCCTGAGGTCACCAGCTTGAGTGCGGGCTCATCTGGCTTGAGCAAAAAAGCTCACCAGCTTGGACCCAAGGTCACTGGCTCGAGCAAGGGGTTACTCAGTCTGCTGAAGGCACACAGTCAAGGCACATATGAGAAAGCAATCAATGAACAACTAAGGTGTCGCAACAAAAAACTGATGATTGATGCTTCTCATCTTTCTCCGTTCGTGCTGTCTGTCTGTCCCTATCTGTCCCTCTCTCTGACTCTCTCTCTATCCCTGTTAAAAAAAGAGAGAGAGATAAATGTTCATCTATCATGGCAGAAAAATAGATCATATGTAAGCTAATAAATCAAGATTTAATTAGGAGTGATATATCAGTGTCATGAAAGAGTGAGAACACCTCTTGGTTTCTCCCCTTAAAGTTATGTTAGACAACTATAATTCAACAAAAGATGCCTTGCTCAACACAAACATGCCTGAGGGATCCATGCATTGAGATATCTGAAGGTAGGCATTTCTGAACAATCAGGAGAGGCAGGAAGAGGAGAAGGACAGAGAGAGGAGATGCAGACATAGTCTGGTGTTCATTATGGACAACACAGAAAATAATTATAGGCTAATATCTCTGATGATCATACATGTGAAAATCCTTAACAAAATAGTAGGAAACTGAATACAACAATATATTAAACACATAACATACCATAGTCAAGTGAGATTCATTTCAGGGATATAAGGAAAGTCCAACATAAATAAAGCAATCAATGTGATACACCATACATTAACAAAATAAAAAGTAAAAATCTTATCAGGTCAATAGATTCAGAAAAAGCATTTGCAAAGATGTAGCACCTACTGATGATTAAAATGCTCAATAAAATATGTATGGAAAAAAGTACCTCAACATAATAAAGGTCATATATGACAAACTCAACTAATAGCATACTCAATGGTGAAAAACTGAGATTTTTTTCTCTAAGATCAGAACCAAGACAAGGAAGGATGTCCATTCTCACCACTGTTCTTTAAGAGAGTACTGGAAGTCCTAGCCAGAACAATCATGCAAGAGAAAGAAATAAAAGGCATACTAATTGAGAATGAAAAAGTATGTCACTATTTGTAAATGACATCATTCTAAAAACAAAAAACCCTCAAGACTGCACCAAAAGACTTTTTTTGAGAGAGAGAAACAGAGAGAAAGAAAAAAGAGAGAAGAGAGAGGTGAGAAGCATCAACTCATACTGATTTCACTTTAGTTGTTTATTGATTGCTTCTCGTACGTGCCTTGACCGGGGTGGGGGGGGCTCAAAATGGTCCAGTGACCCCTTGTTCAAGCCAGTGACCATGGGATCATGTCTTGATCCCATGCTCAAGCCAGCGACCTTGGGGTTTCGAATCTGGGTCCTCTGTGTCCCAGTCAGACGCTCTATCCACTGCACCATCACCTGGTCAAGCAGTACTGGGTTAGTTAAGGAAAAAAAAAAAGATACCTTTATTTTTTGGAGACATCTAGCTTTGGGTAAAATGATGTATTTTGGATTTGTTTCAAAATAACCCATGGGGGTTTGCTGTTGAAGAAGATATAGAAGAAAGAAAAGTGATGGTGTGTTGATGACTACTCTAGTTGAATGATGGGTAAATGGGGGAATCACTGTGCTATCTTACCAATTTTGTATATATATTTGAGATTTTCTTTTCTTTTTTTTTTACAGGGACAAAGAGAGAGTCAGAGAGAGGGATAGACAGGGACAGACAGACAGGAACGGAGAGAGATGAGAAGCATCAATCACTAGTTTTTTGTTGCGACACCATAGTTGTTCATTGATTGCTTTCTCATATGTGCCTTGACCGCAGGCCTTCAGCAGACCGAGTAACCCCTTGCTCAAGCCAGCGACCTTGGGTCCAAGCTGCTGAGCTTTTGCTCAAACCAGATGAGCCCGCACTCAAGCTGGCGATCTGGGGGTCTCGAACCTGGGTCCTCCGCATCCCAGTTCAACACTCTATCCACTGCGCCACAGCCTGGTCAGGCTATATTTGAGATTTTCAATAAAATATTCTTCTAAAGCACTGGAAAAATATTTTCCACTGCAAGTACATACTCGCCATAGGGAGCAAAATAGGGAAGAGGGAGAAATGGATCAGAGAACTATTACTTTTTATTACTTTCATTACTTTCCACAAATCCTGAATTATAAATTCAATATTTAGTCCACTGAATCACTATAATAACAACCATAGCACTGCTGAGACCTTTAATTTTAATAGATACAGTTCATAAAAAAAAACATGAATACACTAAACGATATAAACCCTTTCCAGGTTACACTAACTTCAACCATCTTCATGGACTTAGACTATCTCATTGCATCTGCACTAATATAATTAGGACTTACCAAAATCCGTCTCTGAAGAGCTTCTTCTGAAGCAGCTGGGTCTTCATACATAAACAACAACTTGCAAGCAATATGCCGTACTGCAAAACAGTAATTAGATACCCATAAATACAAAACATTCCTTCTCCTTTTATACAAACCTATGAAAAGAGATGTGACATGAAACAAGTAATGTTAGAAATAAGAGTGGGGTTTTTTTGAGTGAGAGAAGAAAGAGCGAGAAACATCATAGTTGCTTCACTTTAGTTATCTACTAATTGCTTCTGATATGTGCCATGACTGGGGGTGGGAGGGCTAAAGCCAGTGACCTCAGTGTTTCGAACCTGGGACCACCGCCAGGAAAAAAAATAAGTTTTAAAGGCTTTTTAAAAAACTTAATTTTCAAAAGTAAATGATCTGCCGGACCTATGGTGGCACAATGGGTAAAGCATCAACCTGGAAACACTGAGGTCACCAGTTCGAAATCCTGAGCTTGCCCAGTCAAGGCACATACAGGAAGCAACTACTATGAGTAGATGCTTACTGTTTCTCTCCCCTCTTTCCCATTCTCCCTCTGTCTCTAAGAGAATAAAATAGTAGTAATCAAATAAAAGAACCTCATGGCGCCTGACCAGGCGGTGGCGCAGTGGATAGAGCATCAACCTGGAAACACTGAGGTCGCCAGTTTGAAACCCTGGGCTTGCCTGGTCAAGGCACATATGGGAATTGATGCTTCCTGCTCCTCCCCTCTGCTCTCTCACTCTCTCTCCTCTCTAAAATGAATAAATAAAAAATACTTTTTTAAAAAGTGGTATTCTAAAAAAAAAGTAAATGATCTAACATACACCAAATGAATCGCTTGCTTAATGCTGTAGTCAGAACTGACACTGAGCCTGACCAGGCAGTTGTGCAGTGGATAAGAGCATTGGACTGGGATGCAAAGGACCCAGGTTTGAAACCTCGAGGTCACTGGCTTAAGCGCGGGCTTATTCGGCTTAAGCACAGGCTCACCACCTTGAGCGCAGGGTCGCTGGCTTGAGCATGGGATCATAGACATGACCCCATGGTCATTAACTTGAAGCCCAAGGTTGCGGGCTTGAGCAAGGGGTCACTGGCTGGGCTGTACCCCCACCTCATGAAGGTACATGAGAAAGCAATCAATGAACAACTAAGATGCCGCAACAAAGAATTGCGGCATCTCTCTCCCTTCCTGTCTGTCTCTCCCTATCTGTTCCTCTCTCTGACTCTCTTGTTGTCTCTGCAGAACTGATACTGAATTTACAAATTTTAATTTCTGCAATTCTTAGGTCCCAAAGACTCACTGAAGATACCTGGTTCCACATGAAGCTCTTGTATGTACTGGCAGCAAAATAATTCTAAGAGGAACTGGAAAGCAGTTAAACAATCTGACAATATTTCTGAACAGAATAGTTGTGGATTTTTCTCCTAAAATTGAAACTTTCTAAATACATTCTTTGTTGTAGATGATATAAAAGTTCTTAAATATAATTTTGAAAATACAGGTATCTTCATGATACATTTCATCCCCCCTGAAAACACTTTGAATAACTATAACCTCCTTATTTGTGGTTTATTTCATCATAAAACATACCCAAGTTTTAAAGGATGACTTCACATATAACCGAACTAGTTGCCTTGATGACAGATCTCAGTTGCTATTCTATCTACACTAAAATCATTTTTTTGACAGAGACAGAGAGAAAGACAGAGAGAGGGACAGATAGGGACAGACAGAAAGGTAGAGAGAGAGATGAGAAGCATCAATTCTCCGTTGCAGCACCTTAGTTGTTTATTGTTTGATTTCTCATAAGTGCCTTGACCAGGGGGCTACAACAGAGTGAGTGTCCCCCTGCTCAAGCCAGCGACCTTGAGCTCAAGCTGGTGAGCTATGCTCAAACCAGATGAGCCCGCACTCAAGCTGGTGACCTTGAGGTTTTGAACCTGGGTCTTCCACAACCCAGTCCAACACTCTATCCACTGTGCCACCGCCTGGTCATACTAAAACCATTTTTAATTAATACTTAATTTAAAAGAGATTTGCCCAACTGAAATTAGAGTAACTGAAGTAGCTACATATTGATTATTTATCATGCGACTGTAAAATTTATTCATCTCTTAACAAAGTTAATTTCTGAAAAAACTTTCTGTAAAATAACTAATAATCATATTTACATTGTCTTGTATTTCCAGTTTTTGAAATGTTTCCTTTACTTTTTCCAAAGTTTACTAATTCCTTAGTATTAATTTTTCCACTGATTTGAGAGAGAGAAGCAATTACTCGTTCCACTTAGTTGTTCCATTTAGCTGTGCATTAATTGGTTGCTTCTCCTATGTGCCCTGATGGGGAATCAAACCCCTGTTGGTGTGTCAAGACAATGCTCTATTCACTGAGCACCCAGCCAGGGGACAATTCTTCAGTATCCTTAAGGACCCTGATCTCTCAATTATTATCCCTCTCCGAAGACACCGTCAGTACTCCCTCTCAATTTACTGCTTTCTATCTTCAAACACATCTATCTCCCTTCCTTGAAAAAGAAACAAAACAACCCTACTATGCTTCAAGCTTCCATCCCGTTTCTCCTCTTCCTTTCACTGTCAAACTTCTTGAATTAAATTGTATAGTTACTACCTCTATTTTCTTGCTACTCACTCATCCCCTTAACCTCTTGCAATGTTTTTGCATCATTACCACTTTGCTAAAACTGCTCTACCATAAATCACCTTCCCTGACTTCACAGCCACGTTTCAGTGATCATAACCTTTCTGAAAAATATTACTTCCTTGACCCCACAGCTTTGAGCAACATCCTTCTGTTGGAAATGTCTTAGTCTAAGAACTTTGTTTCCATCCCCACATTCTTGATTACAGCTGTTTACAGTTATCACCAACAAGCCTTCAGGCCAAAGGCAGAAGACTGCTTCATTATAAAGATGTTTTCTCTGTTGCTGTTGCTCTATCCTTGTCTTCTCACCAGCATGTTCTTGATCTCAGTTATAAACATCTTGGATACATGTCTATTGAATGATTCCTTATATATGCCTTACATTTGCTCCATCAGTGCCCACAGCTTGATATTCTAACTGACTTTAGACAACACAATGTTGTATACTCTGGCATTTGTGAATTTTTTATTTCTCTTGACGCAGCTACGAGTTTATGCTTCTAATCTCTCTCTCTCCCTCCCTCCCTTTCTCTCTCTCTTCTTCTTCTTCTTCGCTGTTTCCCTCACTCTCAAAAAATGCCTGACCACTGGTAGTACAGCTGATAGTGTCCACCTGGGTCACTAAGGTCCCAGGTTCAAAACCCCGAGGTTGCTGGCTTGAGTGTGGGATCCTCTGGCTTGAGCACAGGTTGCTGGCTTCAGCATGAGATCAGCAAGATCCCATCATCACTGGTTTGAGCTAAAAAAACCACTGGCTTGAAGTACAGAGTAGCTGGCTTTAGCAAGAGGTCAATGGCTAAGCTGGAGCCTCCCAGTCAAGGCACATACGAGAATCAATTAACAAACAACTGAAAGTGCCCCAACTATGAGTTGATGCTTCTCATCTCTCTCTCGAAAAAAAGAAAAAAAGAGAGAATTGTTCTCTAAAAACATCGTAGTAGAGGAGTAGACTAATGAGTAAGTATATTATTGACTTTATTAACCACTAATTACCCTATACTTACACTGACATTGTATAGTTCGGTTTATATTCATAAAGAAATACTTAGTAATAAGTTCTATTTGTTGCATACAGATAAAATCCACTTGTATTTACAAAGACAACCACTCCAGACATTCACCTTTTGAGTTGCTGTCTCTACGTATTGTGTATAATTGGGCAATATAATTTCCAAAATTGCATTAACTCACTATCCTTGTTGAAAATCAGTAACTGTGGAACACACTAGACCTTTCCCATTTAGTTCAAGCACTAAAACTTTGCTAGCGAACCATATTTAATGTATCCAAGCAGATGAGTTTGGTTTTTTGTTCTTGTTTGTTCTCACAGGGAAAGAAAAAAAAAACTTCTTTAATTTTTCTCAGTAACTCAGTCCAATGTTCATCAACCAATCTCATGAGGAAATTAATTGTTACAGAGTTTTAAACCTAAATCAGGCATATAGCAATATTTTTCTCTCTATTTTTAATGGAGAGAATAACTAGTATTTGATGATCCTTCAGAATCCAGTTCATCTCTTCTCCAGGGAAGATAATCCATTCCCTCAAGTTCTCATTTTCCCACCCTTTAATCATCTTTGTTGTTCACTATCAGACTATTTCTTTCAGTGATGTCTTAAAACTTTTATTACTATGAACCTAATTTCTGAAGTCATAAAACTGAGGAAGATTTTTTGCTTGAGAAACCACTGTTTATCAATTGTTTTTGCTTACTCTTAAGAAATTTCTATCTAAGAACTGGTCAAAATATTATTTAAACTGCAGGAACACAACACCATGTACAATTAGAATACTCCTCACAATGAGTCACAAAATATATACGTACTTTTAATTTTCCGTTCTTTGCTTATAACCAAGTCAACTCTCCGGGTAGCTGCCCAGTTCCAAAGTTTTACTGCCGTTTCTTCAATCTAGACAATAAAAACATTTTCTTAGCCAGTTAAAATACCATCCATCCCCAATATTTTCTTCCTTAAATGTTTCATGGTTATATGACTATTGTGAGTCATTTACAGGCCTTCCAAAATCTATCTTTCCTCCTCCAAACTTACTCACTCCTACGGTAATTATAACACTGTCCCATGAATACAACTTTTTCATTCTTAATTATGTACCTTTATTCACACTGTTAACTTCACCTGACATACCTCCTCCCATTCTCTACGTAACTCAATTCAGTTCAGTCTCACTAGGATCAACCATGAAGGTTTCAGCAACCACTACAGCTTACATAGATCTCTCTCTTCCCTAAATTCTTATATTCATTGAGTTTCACATAACTTGAGCAATTAATTATGCTATTTTATATCATTTATTCTTTATTTTAGTTGTTATTCTTATTTCCAACTTAGGTTCTTTCATTTTGAAGATTATGTCTCATACGACTCATGCAACACTTACAATACCTGCCAAAATAATATATACCCGAATAATGAAACTTGTTGCTTTATTATTTTTTGTTCTAGAGACTAGACAGCAAAGTTTCTAGTAGCTTCTTTTGGGGTTTATCTTTCTATCAGATGCAAAAATAAACCAAGTCAGGATTAAATGAAGACACACAAAAAAAGTGAATTTGGGAAACGCTGGTTTCTGACAAAGGACCTCTGCAGAAAATACTTGGTCCTCAGTGGTACTATTGCCTGAGACCAATACAACATAGGTCTGACCTAAATCTCTGAGGGTGATATGGTGACTATGATAGAAACTATATACCATTATCTTATAATAAACATATTAGTAAGTATGGAATACTAACTGGGTAAACCAAAAAAATCCTATTTTATGTACAACTAGCTATACCCACCACACGTTGCTGTGGCTCAGTTCTGGTTAAATGGAAAAGAAAAGAGAAAGCGCACGTTTCTTATATGTTTAATTTCACAATGCTTGTGGGTATACAATATTTTTTGTTGTTCCATTGTGCAGATATAGAGATTGTCTGGTTTGCCGACTCTAGAACATGCAACATATAATTTTCCATGTGAGAAGTGATCCGTGTCTAGATCTAAACTGCACAATTCTAAAGACTGGCCTGGAGCTTTGTTGACGGTGATTGCAAATGCCAATCGAATTGGGAACTGCAATCTCTTAAATTGAAATGGCACATCCATTGGAATCATAGGAATGCAAGGAATGAAGACATCTTCACCTTTGAAAGGTTGTGTCAAGATCGTTGCTTCTACGACATTGCTCATTAATATTTTTACTACAAGCCGCATGCCGTTGCAAAGCTTTGGCTGGTTGATATTTCGCAATATAATTGGCATGCCAATTTTCAATTGCAGTACATGCGGTGGCATCCCTGACAGATCAAGTGAATTCAAAAATTCTGTTAGATAATTAACCGCTTCATCTGCTTCCACAACAGTGTCGACAGACTTGTGACTGCCTCGTTGTGAATGTTAGATTGAATAATATTGTTAATTTCGTAGATGTCTTTGTTCTTGGCTGCAATAGCTCATTCACTCAGCCAATTGTGATTCTTATAATTGGTTTGAACATTGGGAAATACTTTTTCAACCAATTCTTTTGATGTCACTAAATTACAGAAGTTATGAGGCAGTGAAATTTGTCCTGAGGTCAGATCAACCGGCACCTTTCCATTCCCAATTTCCAGCAATTGATGTGAGAATATCTCAGCTGATTGATCATTTTGCAGCTGGACACGCACATTTGTAGTTAATTTTAACGTCTTTACATGTCGCCACAAAGTAGAGTATTTCAGGCAAGCATTTATTTCATCCACTGGTGTCGATTGAGGAATTACAGGTAATGTTTGCCTGAAAACAATATTAATGCATTCCCAAATGGTCTGATGTTTCCATGCAAATCTTGCAATGATCGATCAAGAGCCTCAAGCAATTTTTTATGTGCCATTGTGCATTCATCCCAAACAATAAGTTTGCATTTCTGCAATACTTTTCTCATGCCAAATGCTTTGGAAATGTTGCACATGGGAGTTCCAATGAATTGTATGTTCAATGGCAATTTCAAAGCGGAATGAGCGGTTCTTCCACCTAGTAGCAATATCGCAGCTATTCCGGACGACACAAGAGCTAAGGCTATGTCATTTTGGGATCGAATTGCTGACAGAATCAATCTAATTAGGAATGTTTTACCAGTTCCTCCTGGCGCATCTAAGAAGATAATTTCTCCAACCCTGTTATTGACAGTCTGCATTATTTGATCATAAATGCCTTTTTGCTCAGGCGTTAGCTTAGGAATATTTGATTGCACATACGACAAAAGATCACCCGTGTTGTAATTTTGTTCACTACACAATTCTACATCCAACAAAGCAGCAGCAGATCAATTCAGTGATGGCATTCCCAATTGATTGAGAACTTTGTTCGTGATTTCTAAGCACAAATCTTCAATCATTATCAACACTTCATTGTAGATTTTTGCTGTGAAATCCATGTTCATATTTGAATTTTCGACAGAAAATATCTTCAGCCATGTGCAATTTATATTTCTCCCATAACATTGAAATGGAATCGTAAAATACTTAGTATAGCGTGTGTTGTTTTTACGTCCAACAGATGGTGCTGTTTTTCAAAAAAGCATGTTTCTACCTTGGTCACAGGTGTGACATCTATATAATAGTAGGTATATAAAAACATAAAAATGCACATATTCGAATGCAATGTTGTGTCAAAATTTCAAAGCAATCGGTGAAGAACTTTCAGAGATTTAAGATTTTGAACAAACAAACATTTACATTTTTATGTATATAGATGAAGGCACACAATTGTTTTAGTTTCACTTTCTCCAGTGCCACTTTACTTACTTATAGTTGCACATTTTTCTGATGAGCTTCCCTTTGAACAGATTATTTATTTAGCCTTACTGTCATTTCATTATTCTGGGGCTAATTCTCATGCTCATCTCCATTTCTCTCACATAGTAAACCCATGCCACAGCTGACCTAGCTTCCCTTTGAACAGATTATTTATTTAGCCTTACTGTCATTTCACTAACTATTCTGGGGCTAATTCTCATGCTCATCTCCATTTCTCTCACATAGTAAACCTATGCCACAGCTGACCTAACAATGAGTTTCACATGAAGTATTACTTGATTTGTTTCATCAAAAACACATGGACTTAATATTTGACTCCATATTTCCCAGAGGAACAAATTGCATTTAGGGGGGAAAGTAAACATCTAAAGTAAAGAAGCTGCCATTTTTGGTATTTTGGGAAGAAATTGGGACACATGTTAAAAAAAAAGACCAAAAAATATTTATCTTTTGACACAGTAATTGCTTTTCTGAGATTTTGTCCTACAAATGTAATCCAAATGTAATCCACATATTATTTACAACAGTGAAAAATTAGGAACAATATAAATATCCAATATTAAATAAACACATAGATGGATTATGATAAATATACTACATGGACTATTATTCAGTCATATAAAATAATAATCATGCAGCCTGTAAGAAATACATAAATTCCTAAAACATACACTCTTCCAAGGCTGATCAGGAAGAAAGAAAACCTGAACAGACCAATAACTTAACTAAATGTTAATGAAATAGAATCAATCATCAAAAACCCCTCCTAATAACAACAACCAAAAATAAACCTGGACCAGACAAAAACACTACAAAAAAATTATAGGCCAATATATCTGATAAACATAGATGTAAAAATCCTCAACAAAGTATTAGCAAACTGAATCCAGCAATACACTAGAAAGATCATACACCGTGATCAAGTATATTTTAACAAATATACTTGGTTTAACATCCAAAAATCAATTAATAGGATACATCACATATAAAATGCAAGATAAAAGTCATATAAGCATAGCGATAGATGCAGAAGAAGCATTTGACAAAATCCCGCATCCATTTATGATAAAAAAAAAAAACTCTCAGTAAAGTGGGCACAGAGGGAACAAACATACTTCAACATAATAAAAGCCATACATGACAAACCTACAGCTAAGCACATATTCAATGGTAAAAAAACAGAAGCATTTTCGTTAATATAAGGTCTACCGGAAAGTTCTGTCCATTTCTATCACAAGTTTCGACACGTAAGTGCATGTTTATTTGGCGCATGTGTGCCTCTCTATTTTTATCACTTAATGTATACATACTGACATAGCAAATTAACTAAAACAAAGTTGATTCACGTTAGTCTTATGTGTGAAGCCATAGTGTACCCATGGCTACTGATAAAGTTCATTTACGCCACTATAATTTTTACGAATTTCAACAAGGAAGAAATGCTACAGAAGCATGTCTGTCGCATCCACCATATTCCCAGGACTTAGCACCCTCCGACTATCATTTGTTTTTTGTCCTTACAAAATTTTTTGAAGGGCAAAAAATTCAAAAATGAAGAAGATATCAAACAAGCACTGGTTCAATTTTTCGCATCAAAAGATAAAACATTTTTCAAAAATGGGATATACCAATTGCCCTCACGCTGGCAAGAAATCATTAATAATAATGGCAATTATATTATTTAATAAAGTTTATTGACAGTAAGAAAAATTTGTATTTTTTTAAATTCCAAAAACGGAAAGAACTTTCTGGTAGACCTTATATTAGGAATAAGACAAGTATGTCCACTTCCAACATACTATGTTTTTATTCAACATAGTATTAGAAGTCCTTGCCACAGAAATCAGAAAAGAAAAAATAAAAGTCATCCAAATTGGAAAAGAAGAAGTAAAAACTTCCATTATTTGTAGATGATATGATACTATATAGAGAGAACCCTAAAGATTCCACCAAAAAATTACTGGAACTAATAAATTCAGTAAGGTAATAGAATACAAAATATTCAGAAATCAGTTGCATTTTTAAACACCAATAACAAACTATCAAAAACAGAAATTACAAAAATAAGCCCACTTATAATTGCATCAAAAAGAATAAAATATCCAGGAAGAAATTTACCCAAGGACAGAAAGGTCTATATTCAGAAAACTAGAAGACTTTCAAGAAAGAAACCAAAGAACATACAAATAAATGGACGGATATACCATGCTCATAGATAAGAAGAATTGACATCATTAGAATGTCCACACTATCCAAAGCAGAGTGAAATATGTCAGACACAAAAAGACAAATACTGTATAATTCCACTTCTATGAGGTACCAAGAGTAGTCAAATTTATATAGAGAGAAAGTAGAATGGTGTTTACCAGGGGCTGAGGGAGGGAGAATAAAGAGTTGTAGTGTAATGAATATAGAATTTCAATTTTGCAAAATAAACAATTTAACAGATTGGTTGCACAACAATATGAATGTATTTAACATTTAATCTTGACATTTAAAAAGTTAAAATGGTAAATTTCATGTTTCATATTTAAAAAGTTAAAATGGTGTGTGTATATATATAATGTTTTGCCACAATTAAAAACAAAACATTAAGATGACAATAATAAAAGTGACAGATAATAACAAGTATTGGTGAGGATGTGGAAGAATTGGATCCTTCATACAATGTAGTTGGAAATATAAAATGGTGCAGTCACTTTGGAAAACAAGTTGGCAGTTCCTGAAAAGTTTAAACAATCACCATATGACTCAGAAATTCCACTCCTAGACATATAACTAAGAGAAATAAAAACATAATAACCTGTACATGAACTTCATAGCAGTGTTATTCATAATAGCCAAAAGATTAAACTCAAGTGTTCCTTAACAGATTAATGGATGCACAAAAGGGTGTGTGTGTGTGTGTGTGTGTGTATCTCCAAAGAATAAAATATTTGGCCATGAAAAATAATGAAATACAGAATGTAAACAGTAATTGAAAAATTAAAATTAAAAAAGTAATCAAATATAGATGCATGCTATAACTTTGAAGAATCTTGAAAATATTATAGTAAGTGAAAGAATTCAGTCATAAAAGACCACATATTACTACTTCATTTATAGGAAATGTCCAGAATAGACAAACCCATAGAGACACAAAGTAGATTAGAGGTTGTCTAGTGCTGGGAAGGGGAGGAAATTGAAAGTGTCTCTGAATGGATGTAAGATTCTGTTGGGGATGATGAAATGGTGGGTACACAACTGTGTGAAATACCAAAAATTGTACACTTGAAATGGGTCGATTATATGGTTTATGATTACATTTAAATAAAGCTATTATATGTAAAAAAGACAGAGATTTACAATAAATTCTACTCTCACCTTTCCATATGTGCAGTCACCAAAATGGAAGGATTAGCCCAAAGTAAACATTCCCAGAATGTTTCAAAAGCTCAAGGCAATTTCCAAATTAAATAAGACCCTCATTTAAACACCAGGAAAAACAGGACCCAACACACACCCCTGGAGGGTTATATTCAACTGAGTTGCCCACTACCAAGGAGTTCTACTTACTTGGGTGCAGAGGTAAGGAAAGAGAACTATTATTTAGCAACTAAATGCTATGTGGCCAGGACCTTAAATATGTTATTTTATTAATTATTCACAACACTGGGAGGTGGGTTTTATTATTCTGTTAACAGATGAGAAAACTGAAGCCTAGAGAGGTTAAACAGTAAATATTAAACTTGAGCACATACTTTTCCATTGTTTTTTTAAGCAGTTTAATTTTCTTTCTTTCTTTATTTTGTGACAGAGAGAGGGACAGACAGGAAAGGAGATGAGAAGCATCAATTCTTTGTTGCGGCACCTTAGTTGTTCGTTGATTGCTGTCCCACATGTGCCTTGACCAGGGGGCTACAGCAGATTGAGTGACCCCTTGCTCAAGCCAGCAACCTGGGCTCAAGCTAGTGAGCCTTGCTCAAACCAGATGAGCCTACACTCAAGATGGCGACCTCGGGGTCTTGAACCTGGGTCCTCCGCATACCAGTCTGATGCTCTATCCACTGCGCCACTGCCCGGACAGGATCCATTGGTTTTTAAAACTATTTTCCCTTAATGCAACAGTAGGCTTGAAAATCTGAAAATAGATTTCTATGTATTTAGCCATGGTTAATCATTTTTACTTATACATTAATTTAAATGATCAGTCATCAAAATTATCCAACAAAATTGTTTTTATACCAACCTTAGCATTTTCCATATCAGCCATAGATTCTCTGTTGATATTTGCCATGTCCGTGAAGAGTCTGTCAATTGCTGCCGGTATGTTAGGTATGTGAAGTGAACCGTCTAATCCAATCAGTTTTACAATAATTTCTGAGGTAACAATAAATGATAAAAAGTGCTGTTAATTATCACCACTGGATAAAAGTAGCAACTCATTTTGAAATCTATCCCTAGATATTTAGTCAAGTGAATATACCATGAAGAAACTTTGAATGATCCTTAGAGTAAAACCAAACTAGAGAAAAAGTTTATTTTAGATAGAGTACAATTTTCAAATAAAATTTATTTTCCTTGGCAGTCATTTGTTTATAACAATCACTGCTCTCATTCTCAGAAAGTAAATGCGCTGACTTCAAAACTAGTAATGTTATTATACGTCATCTTAAAACTACAAAATAGAAATTAATAATGTCTTCAAAACTGGAAAATGTAGGCCCTGGCCGGTTGGCTCAGCGGTAGAGCATCGGCCTGGCGTGCGGGGGACCCGGGTTCGATTCCCGGCCAGGGCACATAGGAGTAGCGCCCATTTGCTTCTCCACCCCCCCCCCTCCTTCCTCTCTGTCTCTCTCTTCCCCTCCCGCAGCCAAGGCTCCATTGGAGCAAGGATGGCCTGGGCGCTGGGGATGGCTCCTTGGCCTCTGCCCCAGGTGCTGGAGTGGCTCTGGTCGCGGCACAGCGATGCCCGAGAGGGGCAGAGCATCGCCCCCTGGTGGGCAGAGCATCGCCCCTGGTGGGCATGCCGGGTGGATCCCGGTCGGGTGCATGCGGGAGTCTGTCTGACTGTCTCTCCCCGTTTCCAGCTTCAGAAAAATACCAAAAAACAAAAACAAAAACAAAAAAAACCTGGAAAATGTAGAAATTCTGAAGGGAGACTTGGATACATGTCCTGTAAAACTGAAATACTTATTTTTAAGCATTAGACAGACGTAGCTAACATATCCTGTCTATGAAGTCTAAGTCTGGACCTTACTTAGTGAGAAAAGAAATGCCATGCCCAGTTACATGAGACAGTTACAGCATCTGCACAAATGAAGCCACAATTTTCTAAACAGTTTAAGCTCCTGATTTCATACAGCTGAACCTAGGACACAAAATTCCTTAAAGCCAAGCATAATACAGGATCATAATCGATGCCTTTCATGTTACCAAAATTGAGGTTTTTCCAAACTCAAGTAAGAGAAGTCTTCATAACCTAGATGACTGTAGTTTTTTAGTTTTTTTTTTTTTTACAGAGACAGAGAGTCAGAGAGATAGAGAGATAGGGACAGACAGGAATGGAGAAAGATGAGAAGCATCAATCAGTTTTTTGTTGCAACCCCTTAGTTGTTCCTTGATTGCTTTCTCCCTTTTCTTTTTTACAGAGACAGAGAGAGTCAGAGAGAGGGATAGACAGGGACAGACAGACAGAAACAGAGAAATGAGAAGCATCAATCATTAGTTTTTCATTGTGCATTGCAACACCTTAGTTGTTCATTGATTGCTTTCTCATACGTGCCTTGACCGCGGGCCTTCAGCAGAGCGAGTAATCCCTTGCTCGAGCCAGCAACTTTGGGTCCAAGCTGGTGAGCTTTTGCTCAAACCAGATGAGCCTGTGCTCAAGCTGGCGACCTCAGGATCTCGAACCTGGGTCTTCAGCATCCCAATCTGACACTCTATCCACTGCGCCACTGCCTGGTCAGGCTAAATAGTTTTGAGCATCAACTAGAAAAATGTTTTAATATACATAAAGTACTATAAGAGCACCTTCTGAAAAATATTTTAAGCTGCTATTTAACTTGCTACAATTAACAATAAATCTGCTTAAGTGAAAAGTTTTCAGTTAAACATAAAAAAGTCACATAAAGACTTCATAAGCAAATAATGTTCAAATATATTCAAAAATTCTTTACACTTCATGGAATCTTTAGTACCCACTGCATGAGCAGTGACATTAGGGAAAATATACCATAAATACTTTGTACATTTTAGGTGATAAGATATATACAATATGGAATACTCCTCAGCTGCAATAAAAGGTGAAATACTGCCATTTGAGACAACATGAATAGGTTCTGAGAGTGTCAAGCTAAGCAAAATAAGTCAAATGGAAAAGGACAAGGATCATATGATTTCACTAATACATGGGATATAAACAGAAAGTACCAAGTGAATAAATGAAAAAACTTATAGATACAGACAAAAGTATGGTGGTTACCAGAGAAGTAGAATAGGGGGAGGATGAAAACAGCCAAGGAGGCCAAGTATATGGTGACAGAGGAGACTATACTTTGGGTGGTGGGTGCACAGTGCAATATACACATGAAATACTACAAAACTATATACTTGAAACTATATACTTGAAATTTAAATAATATACTAATCAATGTCACTCCAATAAATTTAATTAAAAATGAAATGTGGCCTGACCAGGTGGTGGCACACTGGGTAGTGTCGATCTGGGATGCTGAGGACCCAGGTTCAAAACCCCGAGGTCGCTGGCTTGAGCATGGGATCATAGACTTAGCCCCATGGTCACTGGCTTGAGCCACAGGTCACTGGCTCGGCTGGAGTCCCTCCCCCAAGGCACATGTGAGAAAGCAATCAGTGAACAACTAAAGAGCCACAACTACAAATTAACAATTTTCATCTCTCTTTTCCTGTCTCTCTCTCCCTTGCTTACTCACTAAAAATAATAAATAAATAAATAAAATGAAATGTAATATAGTAAATATAAATAATAGAATATTATTCAGCCATAAAAAGGAATGAAATTTTGCCATTTGTGATGACATAGTGGACCCTGAGGGAATTATGCTAAGTGAAATGAGTCAGAAAAAGACAAATATCATATAATCTCACTTACATGTACAATCTTTTTTTTTTTTTTTTTTTTTTTACAGGGACAGAGAGAGAGTCAGAGAGAGGGATAGACAGGGACAGACACACAGGAATGGAGAGAGATGAAAGGCATCAATCATTAGTTTTTCGTTGTGCACTACGACATCTTAGTTGTTCATTGACTGCTTTCTCATATGTGCTTTGACCGCAGGCCTTCAGCAGACCGAGTAACCCCTTGCTCGAGCCAGCGACCTTGGGTCCAAGCTGGTGAGCTTTTGCTCATACCAGATGAGCCCGCGCTCAAGCTGGCGACCTCAGGGTCTCGAACCTGGGTCCTTGGCATCCCAATCTGATGCTCTATCCATTTTGCCACTGCCTGGTCAGGCAAAACTTAAGTCATTTTTAAAAATATATATATAAATGAATATTCATAGCAACTTTATTCATGATACCCAAAGATGTCCATCAACTGATAAATGGATAAATTATGATATGTTCATTCAGTGGAATGCTACTAAGCAATAAAAAGGAATTAGCTACTCTTATGTAAAAATATAGATGAACCTCAAAATAACTATGCTTAGCGAAAGACACCATAGAAAAAAGAGTACATACTGTATTGTTTCATTTATAAACTCATCTACAGGGATAGAAATCAGAACAGTAAGTAAATGCCTGGGGGAGAGTTTAAAGGGTAGGTTGACCACAAAGGGGCCTGACGGAATCTTCTGAGATGAGAATGTTCTATTTCTTGATCAGAATCGTGGTTACACGGGTTACATTTGCCCCCCACCCTAAAAAATGTATCAACCTGTACACTTAATAAGTGTCTATTTCATTATATGTGTAAATTATACTTAAATACAGTTGATTTCTAAGAAAAGAAAAAGGACAGAGAAGAAAAGAAAAAAGTACAATAAATCTGAAATCCTTAGAGCAGGGGTCCCCAAACTATGGCCCGCGGGCCACATGCGGCCCCCGAGGCCATTTATCCGGCCCCCACCGCACTTCTGAAAGGGGCACCTGTTTCATTGGTGGTCAGTGAGAGGAGCATAGTTCCCATTGAAATACTGGTCAGTTTGTTGATTTAAATTTACTTGTCCTTTATTTTAAATATTGTATTTGTTCCCGTTTTGTTTTTTTACTTAAAAATAAGATATGTGCAGTGTGCATAGGGATTTGTTCATAGTTTTTTTTTTATACTCCGGCCCTCCAATGGTCTGAGGGACATAGAACTGGTCCCCTATGTAAAAAGTTTGGGGACCCCTGCCTTAGAGGCTGTAGGTCAGGAGCCGGATAGCATAGTGTGGTATCAAACTTTGTTCAACAATAAGAAGGCAGCCTCCAAGGTGAACAATGTGTCTCCTGTGCCCGCCTTCA
The DNA here is from genome assembly GCF_036850995.1 of Saccopteryx leptura. Taxonomy (NCBI): domain Eukaryota; kingdom Metazoa; phylum Chordata; class Mammalia; order Chiroptera; family Emballonuridae; genus Saccopteryx; species Saccopteryx leptura. The sequence continues at coordinate 66,053,673 of NC_089516.1, read as the reverse complement.
CCCATTTTCCTCACCTCTCCACCAAAAATCCTGTAACTATGTGAGGTAACGGATGTGCTAATTAATTAACCTTTTTGTGGTAATCATTTTACAATATATACATATATAAAATCACTACACTGTATACCTTAAACTTACACAATGTTAATGTCAATTTTATCTCAATAAAGCTAAAAAGGAAGTAAACAGGAAAGTTGGTAACAGAAGTACATATACAGAGAGCCCCAAGAGACTTCCAAAGAGATGAACCCAAGTTTTAAATCTGGGGATAAAGCCAAGTATAGAGTAAGACAGGTGCCATACTTTGGAAACAAGAGCAAGTCAGGCAGGCTGAAAAACATACTCAAACATGCTATTTAATGGTTTGATGCCAATGTGAAGTGAGGTTTCAAATGGCATAACAGTCTATCCTTGGCCCTGTTCTATTTAACAATCTTATTAATGATTTAGATGAAGCTGACAGAGATAACAAATTAGATGATATAACCATGAACAAAAATTAAATCTCTAGTTGCCACAATGGGATTAATGTAAGAAAAAAATTATAGTCCTGCATTAAGTCTTCAAAAGTAACAGCTCCAATATATGACAGGCAAAATGTAGCTCAACAGTAGGATTTTTGTTTTGTTTTGTTTTGTATTTTTCTGAAGTTGGAAGCGGGGAGGCAGTCAGACAGACTCCCGCATGCCCACCAGGGGGCGACGCTCTGCCGCAATCAGAGCCATTCCAGCGCCTGAGGCAGAGGCCACAGAGTCATCCTCAGCACCCGGCAAACGCTGCTCCAATGGAGCCTCGGCTGCGGGAGGGGAAGAGAGAGACAGAGAGGAAGGAGAGGGGGAGGGGTGGAGAAGCAGATGGGCGCTTCTCCTGTGTGCCCTGGCAGGGAATCAAACCCGGGACTCCTGCACGCCAGGCCGACGCTCTTTCACTGAGCCAACCGGCCAGGGCTCTCATCTTTCTCTATTCCTCTCTGTCTTTCACAAAGAGAGAGTGTGTGTGAGAGAGAGAGAGAGAGAGAGAGAGAAAGAGAGAAAGAGAGAAAGAAGATATGCACCCCTATGTTACTGCAGCATTATTTATAATAGCCAAGCAGCCCAAGTGCCCATCAGTAGATGAGTGGCTAAAAAAGCTGTGGTACATTTACACAATGAAATACTACGTGATTTAAAAAGGAAGGAAATCTTACTTTTTGCAGCAGTTGGATAGGCCTGGAGAGTATTATGCTAAGTGAAATAAGTCAGTCAGAGAAAGAAAAGTATCCAATGATCTCACTCACATGTGTAATCTAATGAACACAATGAACTAACAGCAAAATAGAGACAGACTCATATAGAGAGAGCAGGCTAACAACTGTCACAGGGATGGGGGAGAGGGGCACTAGGCAAGGCATATGGAGAAACAGAGCAAAAAAACACAAAAGGAAAAGAAAGAATAACTCACAGACACAGACAGCAGTGTGGCGATTATCAGTGGGTGGGGGGTGTAGAGGAGGGTACAGGGGAGATAAATGATGATGGACAAAGACCTGACTTAAAGGTGATGAACACACCTTAAGTTTGTACAGATGATACATTGTAGAAGTGTGCACCTAAAACCTACACTATTTTTGTTAACCAATATCACCAAAAAATTCAATAAAAAGGAAATAAATAAATAAATATGACAAGCATTAATAAACATTGACCTAAACTTTTAAAAAATAACTCTATAGACAACCTGGTTACAACATAGTTCCTTATTATATGAATGTGAATATAAACATATCACAGGTCTAATCATATCCCAAGAAAAAACAGAAATATAAATTCTCCCATAGATGGCCCAGCTGAGGAATTTGGTGTCCAGTTCAACCAAACTGCTTTCATATATTAAGAATCCCCATAAATAAAATATTCTATATGGATTACCAATTTTCAAAAGAATAAAAATACTATACAATAAAATGCACTTAAACGTAAAACTACACAGAATATAATTTGTTTTTCACTTATGATTATTGAAACGCCCTTCAGGATCTTTCAGTAATTCTTAATATACTTTTAATTCAGTCAATTTCTATTTCAGATGAAATAAATCAATGTTATCTCACATGTCATAAAAACCCTGAGAAAACAAGCTATGAATTTTGAATTATGTTTCCCTACACTAGCTTATAAGACAGTTCCAGTGTCTTAGACATCCACATTGTTTTTCTGGTACATCAATGAGAAAATATGGAGCTATGGATACTCTAAATAAAGAGATAAAATTTGGAAACAAAATACGTTCAGATCTTAGATTAAGCAGCAGTTTGAAATTTTTCTTTACCATCACATAAAGCTATATACCTTTAAAGTCCATGAAATGAAAATCAGCATTGTCCATTTTTAAATCTGTGGCTCAGGCCTATGAAATAAAAATATATTTTAATATTCTGTCCTTTACAACAACTGTTTCTCAATAAATTTCTCTTCAGTCAAAATTTTCCAGTTACTTGCTATTCAAAGGAGAAAATTCTGAGGAAATTTTAAAACTCAGAAAAAGTAATTAACGAGGAGTGGGAACAGGCTGTCTCGCGACCTGAGCATAGCCTGAAGGACATTTTTTTTTTTTGTATTTTTCTGAAGCTGGAAACCGGGAGACAGACAGACAGACTCCCGCATGCGACCAGGATCCAACCCGCATGCCCACCAGGGGGCGATGCTCCGCCCATCCGAGGCTTCGCTCTGTTGCGACCAGAGCCACTCTAGCGCCTGAGGCAGAAACCATAGAGCCATCCTCAGCGCCCGGGGCCATCTTTGCTCCAATGGAGCCTTGGCTGCGGGAGGGGAAGAGGGAGACGGAGAGGAAGGAGAGGGGAGGGGTGGAGAAGCAGATGGGCGCTTCTCCTGTGTGCCCTGGCCGGGAATCAAACCCGGGACTCCTGCACGCCAGGCCGAAGCTCTACCACTGAGCCAACCGGCCAGGGCCGAGGACATTTTTATCACATCTTTTATTACCATAATCTGCCTGGCAAAGTGGAAAACAGGGGCTTGGCGTACACTGTGATTGGTCTGGTTGGTGATCATTGCCTCCTTCCAATTGGTTCAAAATCTTCAGCCCAACACTGAATGCTATCCTCCCCTCCCCCACCCCTACCCACAGCCGCCATCTCAGAAGCATCTCGTGCCATCAGCTTCCCGCCCTTCCCCAAAGATGGCTGTAGAACCCCAACAAAATTTAAGTTCTTCACATCCAAACTACCATTACTGAATGTACCATTACCATTACATTCAGTGGCTCCAAAAAGCTCCCCATGTTTTACCCAAATAAAAAAACCCTACCTCAGCCTATCTTCCTTCATCTCTAAGTCACCAACAGCCGCTCCGGAGTTCAAAAACATTACCTCAGGAGACTCTAAAAAGCGTTGACATAATGGGAACATCTTCTTGCTAGTTGTAAACCACACAACCAACCCTTAAATGACACTTCTCTACCCTTCCTACCTATTAAATCACTCACCACAGCCCGAGCCGCCACTGACGCGTGGTTGCCACCGACTTCGTCCACAGCGCCAACCAAAATGCCTTCTCCTCAAAATGTCCACTGAGCATATCCACACGTAGACGTGTTGACGCACTGACGTTTGGAAAGCTCCTCCCCACGCAGTGATGTCAATCAAAGGCCACTCCCATTTGGCCTTTACATTGCCCTGCAAAGAGAAAACATTAGGATGCAGTGCAGAAAGCCAGGATGTGAGTCACTAACAGTAGGAAAGTATGGTGCTTACTACAATTACTGAGAGAAAAATCTCACGGTCAGGGTAATAGGAAAGATGAAGACAGACCTTCAAGGAAGAAGGGATAGAGGGAGGGGAAAAAGGAAGGAGGAAGAGGAAATAAACAAGGTTGCTTACTAGTTATTTTAAGAGTAGCAGAGTTCAGAAATACCAGAAGTTACCCTGGCTGGATAGCTTGGTTGGTTAGAGCGTTGTCCCCAAACACAGAGGTTGCCAGTTCCATCTGCAGTCAGGGCACATACAGCAGATTGATGCTCCTCTCTCTCTCTCTCTCTCTCTCTCTCTCTCTCTCTCTCTTTCTCTCTCTCTCTCCCTTCTCTCTCTAAAATAAATAAATAAAAATTTAAAGGAAAAAAAGAAATATCAGAAGTTGAGGAGACAGAAAAAAGAACCCTTTAGCTGCAAGACTGTGCTGCCCCGCCCTTATCAAAGCTAAAAGAAACTAATGACTCCCTGACAAGCTCACAATAAAGGCAGAAGTCTCACGCATCTCCAAACAAATGTTTTTAGGGATGGGACTGGTATAAGTAAACATGATTGCAGCTAAAATCTGTGGGTGACCAAGGAATTAACCTATACTGAAATCTCCATACAGAGACAACAGTGTTAAGGCACGATGCCTCCAAATTTGGAATACAACCCAAAATCAAAACATGACAAGCTTCCCAGTTCTTCCCTCGCTTAACTCCTTTAAGCCTTGTGCACCTCAGTCAAGCCATACGTGAAGCTGGCTAACAAGATGAAGAAGAGAGATTGTAACTTCAATTTTGAGACCTAACAGAATTCCCTCCTCACCCTGACAGTCTCGGAGTTCGTCTCTATATATCATGGAAAATATGAGTTTTTTAAACACAATTTTTTTCCTTCTTCAACAATTTTTACACCTAGATCACATAGTACAGTAAAAAAAAAGGAAAACAGAGAAAATACTATTAATTCCTCTTCTTTTTTTTTTTTTTTTTTTTTTTTTTTTTTTTTTTTTTTGCATCCTGCAATTTGGTATTTGTTTCACAAGCTTAGATTGCTAAATTAGGGGAAGAAGTGGTGCAAAGAGGCAATAGAGCATCCCATAGTTGATTAACTCTTCATGCACCACACATATTGTGTGATCTGGTGCTAGCAAGAGTATCAGCAACTCCATTTCCTCACCTGTAAATGGAAATAAAAGTAGTTCTAGGCTTCTGGTTCAATGGAATAGTGCACATAAAGCATCTAGAACAGTGGCTGATGTACGGTAGATACTTAACAAATGTTAGTTCCCATTATCATTTACTGGTTGGCAGATCCAGGGACCCCAACTTCCATCATGCCACCTTGGCCCCTGGCTCTACTATAACTTCTTTGTTCATGGGTGAACAGATGAATGAACAGAGCAGTAATTAAACATCAGCTCACAAGCCTACAGTGATCCTTTCATGTATATTTTAGAGTTCTTAGTAATTAATATCTCTAGTAGAATGCATATTATATTATCCAAGATTATATAAGGCAGACAGGAATCAAATGACTCTATTGGTTAATACGGATTGTAAATATGACCCCAAAATCAGGGTTACTGAGCTGACACCACTACATTGAAAAGGCCAGTGAATAATGGCAAATGTGCAGAAAGGGTGAAAACCCTAATGTTGTATGGGTATCCCCAGTGTTGTTTTTTGTCTGGATGGCTTCCTTAGACATTACAAGTAAGTGAGAATAAAAGAGATAAAAAAAAAAAAAAAAAAAAAAAAGGAAGTAAAAGGGGACAGAAGATGAAAGACGATAATAAAAGAAACAGGTGCATATTGAGGAGGATATGCAAGAACAACTAGTTCAATGTCATTAAGTGGCATCCAACACGCTGGAGATTATTTTTCCTTATCACAACATGAACTACAAATTTTCTGTTCTTATCCTTTAACAAATTGATGCAGAAATGGTGAAATACACAGCATGTAAGAAGGGTGAACAGCTTGTACTCTAATGAGGGCTTATTAAGACTCTCATTAATAGAATAGATTAAAAGAGAGTAAGCAACCAAGAATGAAAATTAGTTTATAAGGTAGCATTACACCTTGTTAAAAGAAGAAAAACACTTTCAGAATAAATATACAATTATAGTCAGGAAAATTTTAAAAATGAAAGTAACAATGGAGTAAGGGAGAAGGTCTTGTTCTACCAGATATTAAAACTAACATAAATAAAATATTATGATAATAGTGCACATAAATGGCATAAAATAGAGTCTGGAAAGAGACCCATATATATATAGAAATGATTCCAATTAGTGGGGAAAAAGAGTTATTCCAAAAAAAATGTATTGAACCAACTGAATAACCATTTTAAGAAATAAAACTAGATTTCTGTCTCACTTCATATAAATTCTTGGTTAATCAAAGATTAAATTGAGTCATAAAATTTCTTAAAGAAATTGTAGGTGAATATTTTATGAACACAATGGCAAAATCTAAACATGATCTGAAAAGCAGATTGAAAAAGGAAAAATAAGTTTAACAACATAAAAATTAAAATCTTCTGACTGGCACTATAAATAAGTTTGAAAGACAAGCCATAGACTAAAAAATTATATCTTATCAACATATATAATGGATAAATAGTTAACATATCTAACATAAAAAGAGCCCTTAAAATTAAAAAGAAAAAGACAAATGCTCTAACAAACAATTCTGCAAAGGACATGATCAGACAATTTACACAGGAAGAAATAAACACATGAAAAGATATTCCAACTCACCACATATCAAAGAAATGCAAATTGCATCAAGGTAAATGTTTTTCATTTATCAGATTGGCAAAGGTTAAAAGGTTAACAAAACCTCAAATTGGCAAGATACACAAAGCAGTCACTCTAGTGCACTCTTGGTAGGAGTACACATTACTGCGTCTTCTCTGGAGGGCCATTTGGCAATATTTATCAAAATTTTAAATGTGTGCACCCTGTTACCCAACAATTCCTTTTCTAAGAACTTCCCTAAACAAATAATTGGAAAATTTTGCAAACATAGATTAATATAAACGCTCACTGAAGCACTGCAAACCACTTAAAAGTTCACCTAGTTAAATGTGGACTAGTTATGCATTTAAGATTCATTAGTAACATAGAACGGAGTATCTATGCAGCCTTTAAAAACATTGCTGTGAAAACAATCTAAAGATGTAAAACTAGAGAAATGCCTATATTCTACCATTGAGTTAAAAAAAGAAAAAAGGTTACCTGACCAGACGGTGGCGCAATGGATAGAGCATCAGACTGGGACACGGAGGTCACTAGCTTGAGCCCAAAGGTCGCTAGCTTGAAGTCCAAGGTCACTGGCTCAAGTAAGGGGTCACTCAGTCTGCTGGAGCCCCCAGGTCAAGGCACATATAAGAAATCAATCAATGAACAACTAAGATGCCCCAACGAAGAATTGATGCTTCTCATTTCTCTCCCTTCCTGTCTGTCTGTCCCTATCTGTCTCTCTCTCTCTCTGACTCTGTCTCTGTTGAAAGAAAGAGGAAGAGAGGAAGAGAGAAAGAAAGAAAGAAAGAAAGAAAGAAAGAAAGAAAGAAAGAAAGAAAGAAAGAAAGAAAGAAAGAAAGAAAGAAAGAGGGAGGGAGGGAGGGAGGGAGGGAGGGAGGGAGGGAGGGAGGGAGGTTAACAACTGTTCAAAAAGATGTAATTATATAGACTTGAATGATTAAAAAACTTAGAATGGTTTCAACCTGGGTATGAAGGGAGAGTGTGACATAGTGGTTACAGGGACCGACTAATCCTCCCAATATATAAATTGTAAAAAAGAGAGAAAGAGAGAGAGAAAGGAAGTATGCAATTGTGTTAAATTGTACGCATATTTGTCCAAAAAACGTCTGGGAGAGTATTTACTAAAATGTTAACAATGTTTATGTTTGAGTGGTGGGATTTGGGACAATCTTTACTTTTTTCTTTATATTTTTCAGTTTTTCAATTTCCTACAAGGAACACAATTTTATTATTAAGGGGAAAAAAGTAAAGCTATCTTTATTATTTTTAAAGTCCACAGGAAGATGAAGGATTTTTTATTTGATGGGCATGTGTTTTTGCAATAAAGTATGATGCAAAGTCAGTAGCAAGGAAGAGGGAGAGATTTGAAGAATGTGAATAAGGTAAGAAACAGTTGTTCCAGAAAGCAGAGGAATCTGAGAAAAAACTACTTCAAGCAGTGCTGAGGTAGTGGAGGCTGATGATCCTTTACCTGCTTAGCTGTGTGGTGGCCGCCACCAATCCTGAATGACACAAGTACGCCACCAATCCTGAATGACACAAGTATGGTGAAATTCGGACCCCCTTCCAGAAGAGTGCGGTAGTACTCTGGAGTATTGCTTAGGGAAAGTGAGGGTATTTGCAAGAGAGGTAATAGTATTCAATTCAGGACTTAAAGTAGGAAAGTGAGAAAGCAAAGATTTGAGGAAAGTGATAGAGAGCAAGTAGATGTGGGAGGGGGAAGAATGAATTGGAAGGATTCATGAGGTCAAAGAATTGTGGTAGTGGGGTTACTTGAGTGAGCTTGGGAAGCTTGGGAAGGTGTGGACAGAGAACTTGATGTTTGAATTAGTGATTTCAAACGTGTACATTCTGGCAAGATCTAGGGTATAACCATGTAACTGGATAGATGAGGTGTAAATCATGAACCAAAATATAGAACCACTCTTTCCTTCACATTTTTTTTTAATTTTTTACAGAGACAGAGAGAGAGTCAGAGAGAGAGATAGACAGGGACAGACAGACAGGAACGGAGAGATGAGAAGCATCAATCATTAGTTTTTCGTTGGCATTGCGACACCTTAGTTGTTCATTGATTGCTTTCTTATATGTGCCTTGACCGCGGGCCTTCAGCAGACCGAGTAACCCCTTGCTCGAGCTAGTGACCTTGGGTCCAAGCTGGTGAGCATTTTTGCTCAAGCCAGATGAGCCCGCGCTCAAGCTGGCGACCTGGGGGTCTCGAACCTGGGTCCTCGGCATTGCAGTCCGACGCCCTATCCACTGCGCCACCGCCTGGTCAGGCTCCTTCACATTTTATCATAATCTCATCCACACTTTTTTTTGTGACAGAGACAGAGAGAAGGACAAATAAGGACAGACAGACAGGAAGGGAGAGAGATGAGCAGCATTAAGTCTTCGTTGCGGCACCTTAGTTGTTCATTAATTGCTTTCTCATATATGCCTTGATGAGGGGTGGAGGGGGGCTACAGCTGAGTGAGTGACCCCTGCTCAAGCCAGCGATGTTGGACTCAAGCAAGCAACCTTGGGCTTCAAGCCAGTGATCATGGGGTCATGTCTATAATCCCCGCGCTCAAGCTGGTGTGCCCGCGCTCAAGCTGGCGACCTTGGGGTTTCAAACCTGGTTCTTCTATGTCCCAGTCCAACATTCTATCCATTGTGCCACTGCCTAGTCAGGTTCATCTGCACACTTCTTGTCCTTCAGTTGCAGGACCTGGAATGAACGGCCTTTAAGAGTCTGACTGGAATCTACCTTTCCTGCCTTTTTTCCCACCTCACCCATTCTAAGGCTTAGGCTCTCAGCAAACGAATTTTAAACTTTACCATCTTCTTGCCTTTGTACACAAGGTTCTCTCTTCCTGAAATGCTCTCCCTCTATTTCGGAAATTACACATTTTACTTAACCTTTAGGCCCCATCTTAAAAGCCTCAATCTTCATGAAACACTTCCTAGAACTACCTCATGTCAATTCTTTTTTTTTTTTCTCATGTCAATTCTTATTACACTTCATGCATACCTTTAGTACAAATTATTTCCTACTTTGTGTCTTTGTACATATTTGGGCCATTTTTATCTCTGAGTCCTTGAAATTAAGATCAGACCACTCCTGGCCTGACCTGTGTTGGCACAGTGGATAAAGCATCGACCTGGAACACTGAGGTAACAGGTTTGAAACTCTAGTCTTATCTGGTCAAGGCATACATGGGAGTTGATGCTTCCTGCTCCTCCCCTTCTCTCTCTCTCTCTCTCATCTCTTTAAAATAAATAAATAAAATCAGCCGGACCTGTGGTGGCGCAGTGGATAAAGCGTCGACCTGGAAACACTGAGGTCGCCAGTTTGAAACCCTGGGCCTACGTGGTCAGGGCACATATGGGAGTTGTAGCTTCCTGTTCCTCCCCTCTTCTCTTTCTCTCTCTATCCCTCTTTCTCTCCTCTCTAAAATGAATAAATAAAAGAAATTTTAAAAATAAATAAATAAAATCTAAAAAAAAATAAAATAAAAAATAAAAGATTGGACCATGCCTAAAGCAATTTTCTCCATTTTCAAGCATAGCATCCTACAGATTATTCACTGTGTTAACTATCTGTTTTCCCACATTTGGTGTAGTATATATGATTATTTTAGGTGGTTTATTACTCAACTTCTTTTGTTATTTTATTTTTTTTGTGTGATTTTTTGAGAGAAACATCAATTTGTTGTTCCACTCATTTATGCATTCATCGGTTGATTCTTGTATGTGCCCTGACTAGGGATCAAACCCGCAATCTTGGCATATCAGGATGACACTCTAACCAACTTAAGCTATTCAGCCAGGGCTCCAAATATTTTTTAATAGTTAAATATTTCTTTTAATGTGTATTAGGAATATACTTTGTTTTCCATTTATGATACTAATAAAATGTTTTCTCTTTAAAATTAGTGCACTTAAGCAAAACAAATGCAAGATTTTTAATAGTACAGAAATTATACCTATAAAGAATTTATGGGCCCTGGCTGGTTGGCTCAGTGGTAGAGTGTTGGCCTGGTGTTCAGGAGTCCTGGGTTCGAATCCCAGCCAGGGCACACAGGAGAAGCGCCCATTTGCTTCTGCACCCCTTCCCCTCTCCTTCCTCTCTGTCTCTCTCTTCCCCTCCCGCAGCCAAGGCTCCATTGGAGCGGGGTTGGCCCGGGCGCTGAGGATGGCTCTGTGGCTTCTGCCTCAGGTGCTAGAATGGCTCTGGTTACAACAGAGCAACGCCCCAGATGGGCAGAGCACCGCCCCCTGGTGGGCATGCCAGATGGATCCCGGTCGGGCGCATGCAGGAGTCTGTCTGACTGCCTCCCCATTTCCAACTTCAGAAAAATACAAAAAAAAAAAAAAAAAAAAGAATTTATGAAGGTTATAATTAACCTGTCTGAGGTCTGGCAAACATTGCACTGAATGAAAAAAAAAGACTAGAGAACCAAATCATAAATGGTTTGCTTAAACAGTAGTACCAGGATTTATTTGCTCTATTGTCCATCTTCTTTAAGCATGTAAATACAAGAATTATCCATCTTAAAAAACAAACAAACAAAAAACCTCTCCCTCAACTATCTCCAGCTGTTGCCCTGCAAGGCTCCCATAAAGCCCATGTCCACTTCCTCACCCTCTACTCAACCCCTGCAATATGGCTTCCACCCCACCATCTGACCGAAACTGCTTTTGAAATGATCAATTACCTACTTACTGACAAAACCAATGAAGCCTTTTCTGTCCTTATTGTATTTAACTTGGCGCTTTGTGCAGCAATTGGCACTGTTGAATGTTTCTGAAAAGCGCTCCCCCCCCCCAGACTTCCTTATCACTGTCTCTTCAGTCATTCCTTCTTCTCCTGCACTGAGCTTCTCTGTTATCCCTTAAACTTTCCCCTATTTTTTGCTATTATGATTATAAAAGGAATGAAAAGTAATGTTTATACCTGATTTAAAAGAAAAACTGAAAAAGTACAGAAAAGAACCAGAAGTTAACAGTTTGTCTATTTTTCCGGGGGAAAAAAGTGTGAAGACATCCTCTACTGTTCCTTCATGTGAATGTTCTGTACCTTGGAGTTTTGGTACTGTTTTGTTTTGTTTCTAGTTAATAGTGTCTGAGATCTTTCCTATGATATTTTGGCACATATAACCCTAGTTTTTTTAATGGCTGTATAAATATTCCAGTGAGCTAATGTATCGTAACTTATATAACTGGTTCCTTGCTGATGCCCATTAGGTAGCCTCCACGTTTTATGCAATTATACATAAATAGCATCACAGTAGAAATCCTTATATTGTTAAGATTTTTAAAAGTCCTATAAATGGAATTATCAGGTCAAAAGTAAATTTTAATCCTTCTATCACCAGATTACCCTCCACGAGTTACCAGAATACTTATCGCCATCATTCATAAGACTGCCTGTTTACCCTCACGTTAGCCAATGCCTCATCATTGAAATTTGTTTTGCCCACTGTAAAGAACTGAGATCTCGGCCCTGGCTGGTTGACTCAGTGCTAGAGCGTCGGCCTGGCGTGCAGAAGTCCCGAGTTCGATTCCCGGCCAGGGCACACAGGAGAAGCGCCCATCTGTTTCTACACTCCTCCCCCTCTCCTTCCTCTCTGTCTCTCTCTTCCCCTCCCGCAGCGAGGCTCCATTGGAGCAAAGATGGCCCGGGCGCTGGGGATGGCTCCTTGGCCTCTGGCCCAGGCACCAGAGTGGCTCTGGTCGCAACAGAGCGATGCCCCGGAGGGGCAGAGCATCGCCCCCTGGGGGGCAGAGCGTCACCCCCTGGTGGGCGTGCCAGGTGGATCCCGGTCGGGTGCATACGGGAGTCTGACTGTCTCTCCCCGTTTGCTTCAGAAAAATACAAAAAAAAAAAAATTAGTTGCCAATAAAATATCTTTAAAAAAAAAAAAAAGAACTGAGATCTCAGGGTTCCTTTGATTTGCATTTCTTAAAAACTCTTTTAATTTTATTTATTTATTTTTTTTACAGAGACAGAGAGTCAGTCAGAGTGAGAGATAGACAGGGACAGACAGACAGGAACGGAGAGATGAGAAGCATCAATCATTAGTTGCGCATTGCGACACCTTAGTTGTTCATTGATTGCTTTCTCATATGTGCCTTGACCATGGGCCTTCAGCAGACCGAGTAACCCCTTTCTCGAACCAGTGACCTTGGGTCCAAGCTGGTGAGCTTTGCTCAAACCAGATGAACCCGCTCTCAAGCTAGCGACCTGGGGGTCTCGAACCTGGGTCTTCCGCATCCCAGTCTGGCACTCTATCCACTGCGCCACCGCCTGGTCAGGCTGATTTGCATTTCTTTAACACGTGAAGTTGAGTATTTTTTGTATATTTGTTGGTGTGTCATATATTTTCTTTTAAGATTATATTTGTTGATTTTAGAGATAGGAAGGAGGGAAAGAAATGGGGAGGAGCACAAAGCATCAACTCATAGTAGTTGCTTCTCGCATGTGCCTTGACCCTGCAAGCCTGGGGTTTCAAACCAGAAACTTCAGCATTTCAGGTCGTTGCTTCATCCACTGTGCCACCACAGGTCAGGCCATATAATTTTCCTTAAACTATTTAATCCTTTACCCCCCTTTTTTTAAAGTTATTCATCTCCTTCTTACTGATTTGTATATAAAGTTAATTATAGTTTATATAACAATTTTTTTCTTTTGGCTTTGTCCCATAGTCTTTAGGCCTACACTCAGCTTCTGTCACATACACATATATCCTCTGAGTTGATGACTCTTAAATCTAACTTGAGCCCAGAACTCTAGACCAGCTCCAAGTTCCAGCTGTTGATTCTGTATCTTCACGAATATGAAGCTAAGTATGTTTTTAAATTCATCTTTCCCCAAATATGCCCTTCCTTTTATGCTTTCTATCTTGCCTAATAATTTGATCACTCACCCAGAAAGTTTCTAAGTCATCTATTTCTTTCTTACTGCCTACATCTAACTACCAAAAACACTGGATATTTTGTTGATTTTAGAGAGGAAGGAAGAGAGGGAGAGAAACATTGATTTGTTGTTCCATTTATTTATGCATGCATTGGTTGTCATTTTTATGTGCCGTGACACAGGATCAAACCTGTAACTTTGGTATGTCGGGATAATGCTCTAAGCAACTGAGCTACCTGGCCAGGGCAAAGGAGTATGGTGTCCTCTTAACTAATTACTACTGGCAATGTCACACAGTGGGTTAAAGAGCACAAGATGCAGTCAGACAGAACTGGGTTTGTATTCTTGGCCCTGACCATTCCAAGTTACATTACCTAGAGCACATTCCTTACCCAAAACCTATGCCCTCATCTTTATCTACTTCACAGGGTTCTTGCAAGGACTGAATGCAATTATATATACAAAATCTGGCATATAATACTCAATAAATGCTAGCTACTATCTCACTGCTCTGGCTTCCCCCATCTTCTTGTAACCCATCCTTGTTGTTGCCAGTCTAACAAATTTAACCACCCTCATGCTTGGAGTCTTTTGGCGACTCCTCTGACTACATACACTTACACACACATCTCTTTTTAAGATATCTGAATTTCTTGGTAGGGTATACAAGGCAATTCATATGGTCTTATGTTCACCTCACAACTCCATATATGCTACCCTTCAGCCACATTAAGCTAAATTCCATATCCTCACATACGATATGTTTTTTCCCCACTTCCATGGTTTGAAGCACTCCTCACTGACAGACAAGCCCTCACCCCAGTTTTAAAAAAAATGAAACACACACCGATTCAAGACTCAGGTCAAGCGTGTCCTTTGTGCTTCTGCAGAACTCAGCACTTATCCCTACCCTGGTACAAATCATTGTTCCATGTTTACCTGCTTGTCTCTCCGACCAGACTGAATTCCTTGAGGGCAGGGATCTTTTATTCATGCTTGTATCCTCAGCACCCAGCATGGGACCTAGTGTTGTATAGGAGCATCACATGTTTGTTGAATAGATGAATAGTTCTTGGTCTGAGCAGAGCTCTGACCTTTCTGTTCCCTTACTATTTCTATAGAAATTAGGATTTATATTTATATACAACCCTTTACCAACCCCCTCCCATTGTCCACTTCTCTCTCAGCAGTGTCAACCCCCAGCCAAAATGTCTGTTGCTTGGGCAGACACAAGAGTCTGGGACTGTCCAGCTAGAAGGGATAGAACAGAAGATAGTGGTCCCAGAGTGGGCCCTAACCAATGACAGTGTTGAGATCAGAGTCCACCCCAAACCTCAGAGATGAGTGTTGTCGTCCACTTATTCAGAACCCAACCTTTAGTATAGCAAGGGAAAACCTAGCTCAAGATCATTCTTTTAAATGTGGCTAGGCTGGATGGCTGCTTACAGCATCCTCCTCAAATCATGAGCCAAGAAGAAGCGCACAAAAGTACAACGGATACTTTTATGGTGACTGGGACAAATAAAGTACACTTCTCTGAAGCTCTCCGCACTGAATGTCAGGGTCCCCATCATCTCCACCAAACAAAAAACAAGACATAGTTTCTTTTTCTAGATTCTTTTAATATTTTTGAAAAGCCAGTAAGCAACTATAGATGCAATTAAAAAGCAGACATGTTAACAAAAAGAGAGATGAAAAACAAGACACACTCATCACTCTACCAAGCACAGCTCTATTAGTGTTCCCCCACCAACATCCCACTGGAGGCCTAGCTCTCTGTGTGGTCTAGAGTACTCTCCATTATTGTGTGGGGACACCAGACAGCATTCAGGCGCTGCTGAGATCAAAGTCTACAGTTCGGGTCCTAGACTTGAATGGGGGTTCATCACTCTTAACCTCTTCCAGGCTGTGCTGTACTCCATAGCCGAAGTAGATAGCAAACCCTAGTGCGGAAAGGTAACTATAAGATGGGGCTTAATAGGCCTCCTACTTGAGACCAAAAGGGAGAGGAGTTGGGATAAGACACACAAGAGGCTTATTCTCCCCAAGTGGATACCTACCAATCACCATCCAGACCCCAAATCGGGCCCACGTGCCAGGTGTCATCTGCATCATAAGATAAACATTCACAAAGACGCTCATTAGTGGGAGGAGAGGCAAAGCAGGTACCTGGGAACAAAGCAAAATCCTTTTTGTACATACCACAAGGTGACCTGGAAAAAGATTCTTAATCTACTCAGCCCAGGAAAAGAAAAGTCCAACTCCCACCCAACCATGCATTTCAGTTGAAGCCCACTCATTTAGTGTGCCTCACATGGAACTGTAATACTCAGAGTATGGGGAAACAGAACTGGAAAGGAACTAAGGAGGGTCAGAGAAGAATTCTTTGGTCTAAGTATCTCTTTTTCTGTTTATCTGTTTGTTTGTTTGTTTGTTTGTTTGGTCTAGGTATCTCTTATCTTTCCTTTCTTGACCAAATAAAGGATATACATGAACCTTATTAGACTGCAAGGAATCTGAAGCTTATTTTTTTTAAAGATGGGCTGGTAGGGGGGAAAAGAAAGGTCATTTACCTTAAAATGAAGGCGAGTGGAACTCTGTGGCTGTCTCCAGATGACCCCAGTGATCCCAGTAATGAGCATCAGGAGCAGCACAACCACTACAATCCATATTGGATCTCCAGAAAGCAGTGGAATTGACCACTGGGTCAGCACCAGGCAGAGGACACTCAGCAGCAAAGCTTCAAGAGTCAAGTTGAAAAACATCAAAACCAACTCTTGAGACCAACACGTTAAGACATTAGGTACTCTATTCCAAGGAGGATCACTCTCTCTCTAGTTCTTCCTCAGCCACCAAATGCCACATACTAACTCCTCACAGAACCACCAAGAGAAAAATTCCATTGCTCACCAAGCAGGGAGGAACAAACGTAGACAATCTGGCCAGAGAGCAGAGTCGGGGCGGCGTTGTATGGACAAAATAGTGCCTGCAAGGTCAGCTTTTCTATCTCAGACATTGGCTCTTCCTGCAGCTCCAGTTCATCTTCCTCGATCCTGATCTCTTGGCCAGGCTGGTACCTGAAGCGAGAGTAAGAAAGCAGTACTAAGAACAGCCCTCAACCGTTTTATGGTCTTCCCTGGGGCAGCTTAGCCTCCCTGGTCATGATGCAGGGTAGAAGGTCTTATTGGTAAGGACGGATATCCACATTCCTCAAGGACAGGCAGGACGATGATGGCAGTAGGGGAAGGAGGAGCGGATTCTCCTCACCCCCCTCAAAGAATAAAAATACATATCTCAATGTGCAGAGGAAGGGAGTCTCACCTGAGGATGAGAACACAAATAGATACCAAGGAGTAGGCAAGCAGGGTCCCAATTGACATGAGGTCCACAAGATCAGAAAGTTCAAAGAGGAATGCCATTAATGCTGAAATTCATGGGCAGAAAACAAAAGCAAATGAGAAAAGAGAAGAGTAAAGTTAAGGGAGTTGAAGAAACAACCAGGGAAAAGTGCAAAAACACCATTTCACCTGCAATAATGCCAGAGACCACAGTGGCTATGACAGGGGTGTGTGTGCGGCTGTGGATCCGGGCAAGGACACGAAACAGGAGGCCATCCTCCGCCATCGCATAAATCACCCGAGGCATGGGGAACATAGAGCCTAGGAGGCTGGAGAGAAGAATGCCCAGAGCAGCGTGAGTTGACTGCAGTGTCTGTCCCCTAGCCTGTAAGGTTAAGGAGTCTCCACCTTTTCCTTATAGCCTTTTGAAAGTGTGTTCTGTGGTACCGAACACTGTAATTTGAGACTGTCAGCAGAGGACAACACATGTTTGACACTGACCTGGTAGAAAGAGCACAGAGAGATCCACCAGCCACAACGTAGCGGGCGGAGGCCCATCCAACATGGAGAAAAGCCTCAGGCAAGGGACTCTTAGGTTGAAGCTGATAGTAAGGCATCATTAGCGTGAGTGCTGAAGAAACCCCAAAATACGCCAAAAAGCAGACAGACAGTGAAATCACAATGCCCACTGGGATGGAACGCTGGGGATTCTGGGCCTCTTCCCCTGCAGGAAGGGTCACAAGGTCTGAGTCAGGAAAGCAGGCTCAGTCCTCTTCCTCCCCCAATCTGCATGTAGCTTGAGCTCACACTGTGCCCAAGCCCCGGAAGAAATGGAACGGCAGCATTACCGGTGGTAGCAATGCAGTCGAAACCAACAAATGCATAGAAACAGGTAGCTGCTCCACGGAGAATTCCCTCGAAGCCAAAAGGCACAAATTTTCCAGAGCCCAGCTGACCCAAGCTAAAGTAGAAGAAGGGATGGAGAAGGTTAGGGTATGTCTAGTCAACTCTTCCTTTTCTTTAAAGCCAAACTACTTAGGTCTTTTCAAGCCCTAGGCTCCCATCCCTCCCCACATCATGTTCCCAGCTCTGCATCTCCTAACCTATGAGTATCATTGAGCCTATCCACGGCCAGTTTGTAGTCCTTTTCTGTGAGCTTCCAGTTGTGCAGGTCCCCCTTAATGAAGCCAGAGATGATGACAAAGCCGAGAACCAAAAGGTTGACCACTGTGAACACTTTAGTAACCAGGGCCGACTCACTGGCTCCCAGAGCCAGCAACCCTGTGGGAAACAGGTATTCAGAACTGTAAGAAAATCCTCAGTCCCACATCTAGGTACAGACTGCTCCTTCCCAGCTTTTCTTCTGGGTTACCATTACCACCTCCGCTAAGTCGTTCTCAGACCTAGTCCCTCCTGGCCCCACCCCCATCATTATCCCTGTCCCCAACCCTCACCAGTGAGCAACAACACAAGGCCCAAAGCAAAAAAGTCTGGATATTCTGCGAGGACATGGGGAACATTCAGTGAAATACTCCCCTGCAGGGTCTGAGAGATGTGGTTCCCAATCAGATTGTCAAAAGCTGAGCTCCAGGCCCGGGCCACGCTGGCTGTACCTGTTGGAGCAGAGAGAAACATGGGGTAAAGTTCCTCTCCCTCCCATACCTCTCCCATAGCAGTCTCACAAGAATCCCTGCTGTTTTCATCTAGATTTACTTTTTAAAAACCAAAATTAGTCAATTTAAGAAAACCGGGGCCCTGGCCAGGTAGAGCTCAGTTGGTTCGAGCAGCAAACCGATACACCAAGGTTGCAGGTTTGATTCCTGGTCAGGGCACATACAAGAAGCAACCAATGAACCTGACCTGTGGGGGTGCAGTGGATAAAGCATCAACCTGGAATGCTGAGGTCGCCAGTTTGAAACCCTGGCCTTGCCTGGTCATGGGAGTTGATGCTTCCTGTTCCTTCTCCTTCTCTCTCTTTCTCTCTCTCTCCCTCCCTCTCCTCTCTAAAATCTTTAAAAATATTTTTTAAAAGAATCAACTAATGAATGCATAAATAAGTGGAACAACAAATCGATGTCTTTCTCCCCCTTCCTTTCTCTCTAAAATAAATAAATCTTAACAGCTCAAAAAGAAGAAAAAGGAAAACAGGACAAAGGTAAGTAGAATGAACAATTTCTCCACACCTGCAACCCCCAGCCTGCCAGCAAACACACACATTTAAAGGTATTGAAGTCTTGTGAATGACTTCACCCATTCCACCCAGATATTCTGAACCCAAAGCCCCTTCATTGGCTGTGCAGTGGCCTCCCTGCCCAAACATCTCACCGATGACATAGGAGAGAATGAGGTTCCAGCCAGTGGTGAAGGCCCAGAGTTCACCCACAGTGACATAGCTGTAGAGATATGCAGAACCAGACCGGGGAACCCGGGCACCAAACTCTGCATAACACAACCCAGCCAGCACAGAAGCTAGGGCGGCCACCAAAAAGCAGATCACAATGGATGGTCCTGCTTTATCTCTGGCCACCTCTCCAGCCAGGACATACACGCCTGCACCCAGTGTACTGCCCACACCCAGGGCCACTAAATCCACAGTGCTCAGGCATCTGGCAAGGCGAGTCTCAGCCGTGCCTGGCTCCAGTTTACGTCTGCGTGTCAGTTTATGAGCAAATCTGCGAAGTTTCTGCAAGGGCATTCTAGCTGGAATTGAAGAGGAAGCTGGGATCTGGTGAAAAACAAGACAAAAGCTCTTCAGTAGGGCTCGTAATCCCTAAACTCTAAGAATGAATTACAATACCCACCCGACCAAGCACAGGTGCTATGGGGGGGGGGGGTGAGAAGCTATTTAAGAAACAAAAGCAAGCCACTTCCCCTCTAACCTCAGTTTCTTCCCACACGGTTAGGAATAATAATACCTCACAGGTTTGTGGAAGGACTGATTTCAGAAAAGGCAGATGAAAGCCCCCTGCAGTGAGTACAGTGTCCTGACACTTACTAGCAGCTCTTCAATGTTAGTTGCTTCTCTCTCTGGCTGGGAAGATATGAGGTTTATCCTAGACTTCAACCCAGGAACCATGGAGCTTAATATGTCTGTTTCCTGATCTGAAGATCCTTGGGAATTAAACAGAACTCTACTCAGGAGGGGCCATCAACTCGGGGAAGAAGCCCTATATCTACATTCCGTTTCAGCGTTCGCCCCCAGAACCACTCAATAGGTGTGGCTTCTACATCGCCCAGAAGGAGTGTTCTCCTGCGATCTGGGCTGCAGGTCAAAAGTGAGCAGAGCCTCCATTCCTTCCCTCCTCACCTAACCCACACCGCGGAACTGCGTGGCGGTGGACGGGAGGAGTAAGCAAATGTCCCCCCCCCCCCCCGTTTCCTCCCTCCCCACCGGGCTGACCAGCAAGCATCAACAGTGAGGCACCACTTCGACATGTGAAGACTTGAAGATACTTCCCGAGGGGCGGCGGGGGAACCCCGAGCAGCCCGTGATTGTTCACACCAAAGAGAAGGGGCACCGCATTGAGCCCCCCGACCGACCTCCTAGATTCTTATCTCCCCACCTAACAGATACTGTCTGGGGCTGAGGTGGAGATAGGACGTTTGGCTGCCGGGGCCGGGGTCTCGCCAGCAACAGGTCACGGGCTGCGTTGATGCAACTGCAAGCCATGGTTGCCCGAGAATCCCAGGCATGCCTGGACCCTCGCCGTCCTCCTCTGACTCACGTGCCGCCACCCCCCCACTCCCCCAGGCTTACCTGGGAGTGGTTAGTCTTGCCTTGGCTCCAGTGAGGCTGACTTAAGCCGAGTTGGCTTAAGGATGCTGAGTTCAGCAGCTAAAGCTTCAAAGCCGCTGCTTGGGGTCGTTGCGCGCCAAGCGCCCCTTATATACCCTCAGAGGCGGAGCCGGTAACGTCATGGAATCCCTCCCCCAACCCTCCTCCCTATACACAGCGCGCACACACACACATACACACACACACACTCACAAACACCCCCACGCGCGCGCGCGCGCGCACACACACACACACACACACACACACACACTCCTCCGCTTAGCAAAAGGGATTGCGTGGGGCCTGAGTCTGTTTCCCACTGGCAACAGCAAGACCAGCGTGGGAACGAGCGAGAAAGGGAGAGGGCAGCCTTTACTCCTCGCTTACCTGCAAGCAGGACAATGAGAGTCTTCCTGGCCAGAGACCCCCTGGGATTTACTACCTTTGTGCCTTGATAGTCGGAATTGGAGATTGGTGGAGTGGGGGAGGGGTGAGAGGTGGAGAGGAAACGACACCGGAGTCTCCAACCCGTTCTGTCTTCCTCAGCTTCCTTTTCTATGCGAGGCTCCCGCACCCCTGAAATCTTTCCCAAGGACTATACCAGGTTATGGACAGCGACCTGACGCCGGTCCCTCAGCTCTCACCCTCAACTGTGGGTGTTGTTTTTAGATATATATTTTTTATTAATGTATAGTTGACATACAACATGTGGGTGTTTCTAATGCAGTCAGCAAAGGAATGGAAGATTATTTCAACCACCACCTGTACACATAATTAATCCTGTCCAGATTTCCAGGCCCCAGTCTCGTCATAGTGTATCTCTAGCTACCTAAAAATATTAAACTCTTGAACACGAAATTCTGACAATATTGAAATATTGAAGAAGGGAGCTCGTTTAATTCCTTTTTACTGTTGAGTAAACTGAGGCTCACAGGCGTGACTTGCTTGACATCACACCGCCAATATTTGTTTGCTCCCTCACTGATAAAACCTGGCCTGTTGGACTAATGTCTGCCTCCCAGGGGTGTCGTACCTCGTTTAAATGCAAGAAAAGAGGAGGTGTGGCAGCAAACAGTCAAACTGGCCCGGAGCACCAGCGTGGATGCAAGCCCTTAGGCTAGGAGTTTCTGGAACACAAAAAAAGGAGCTGAAGAATCAAAGAACAATCATGCCTGTTGTTAGAACATACTCCCACCCAGCAATCAACTCTTAGTGATAATGCAGCTCCCCAGGGAATGTCTCAGGGGGCAGGGATGGACCCAAATAGTCTTGTTGCCTTTAAATAATCCATTATAATTAGGTCACACATGAAATCTATCCAAAATCTAAGTCCTATCTCAACTAATTGGTATTTTTAGCTAGCTCCAACTCTATTTTGGGATTCCTTAAATATTTATTGAGCACTGACTATGTATATAACAGCTAGTGTAGCAATGAAGAGACTACAAAGAAAACATTAAAAAAAATCCTTGCCCTCCTTGTCTTAAAAATCTAGATAGGGCAAGAAAATACACAGTATAATTGAAAAAAAGGATTACATACTGGTTAGGACTGCAGTCTATGGAATTAAACCTAGGTTAAATTCCCAGCTCAGCCGTGTGGCTTGGAGCAAATTTTATAACATCTCTGAGCCTCAGTTTCTGGATGTAATATACACGTTTCACAGGTTTGTTGTGATACTTAGATGAAATGAAGTCAAATTTCCTGCCTGTCACATGGGAAATATTCAATTAAAACTTTATTCATATTCAGAATGATATATTGGTATGTATGATCACCATTTGGCTGCTTAGAGTAGGTGATTGACTCAATTATCAGATTAATTGACAAGTTGGTGTTGTCAATATTAAGGGAAAGACACCCTCTTAGTTTGTAAGGTGCTAAGGAGGGAAGTTGACAGAGACTTCAGCTGATCTGTGAAGGATGAAGGGTGACTGAGTTCTGGACCCTCAAAGAGGCATGAAGTAAAGTCAGGTGACCATGTAGCAATGAGCCGAGCAAGTGCAGTGTTTCGGAGGCAGCAGGAAAGACAAGGTTAGGTAATGCATGACTCCCTCTCAGAGTAATGGGTGTCATGAACTTATTACCTAATATGTAAACACTGATTCTTATCATTGGTCATAAACTCACACCACTCAAGTCTGACAGTGGACTTAATAGGCACTCAATTATTCAATAAAAACTTGGTCAATTAATTAGAAACATCAGGAGGTACCCTCCAGTTTTAGCATTCCAATGTTTTGTGAACAACTGTTCTCATTCACCATCCACCCTTTTCATGGATTTGTAGATAGCATTCAACTATATTTCCTTCTACAGCTTTTATTTTTTCAGATGTTCCGTGGTGTCCTCCTCATCACGGACTTTCTCTAACTTTAATACCTCTTGGGATACAATGAATAGCCTGATGCAAAACATTGAATTTTTTGTTTGTTTTTATTTTCAAACAATTTAGCAGTAATGAAAACTACAAAGAAAGTCATTCATAATTCCTACCAAACCAAGGATTTGTATTTTTGCAAACTTTGTTATGGTCTTTTCACATAAATACACACACACACACACACACACACACACACAGGTGGGCAAAAATAGGTGTACAGCTATAATACAAATAGTACAATAATTAATAAACAACAATGCAAGAATAAAGTCTGTTTCATATACTCACAGAAGTAAACTAACTTTTGCCCACTCCTGTATATCATATATTAAATTACCATATAATTGTGTATTCTCCTTTTTTCATTTTTTTAAAGATTTTATTTATTGATTTTACACAGAAATAATGAGGGGTGGAAATGAGAAGTATAGTTGCTTCACTTCAGTTGTTCGTTGCTTCCTTGCCGTATGTGCCTTGACTGGGCAAGCCTAGGGTTTCCAACCGGCGACCTTAGCTTTCCAGGTCGACACTTTCTCCACTGCACCGCCACAGGCCAGGCTCCTTTTTTCATAATCAAATATTTTTTTTCAATTACTACTAAAATGTATTAAAGATAAAAAAGTTGTTCAGTTTAAAAACAAATATTTTTTAAAAAATAAAATAAAAACATAAATATTTATTTAAATATTCTGAAAAATAAAAGCAGTAGAACAAATATGTATGAACAATAAAAAGATAAAAATAAAACAATTTGCCTGACCAGGCGGTGGCGCAGTGGATAGAGCGTTGGACTGGGATGCGGAAAGACCCAGGTTCGAGACCCCGAGGTCGCCAGCTTGAGCGCAGACCCATCTGGTTTAAGCAAAAGCTCACCAGCTTGGACCCAATGTTGCTGGCTCAAGCAAGGGGTTACTTGGTCTGCTGAAGGCCTGCCGTCAAGGCACATATGAGAAAGCAATCAATGAACAACTAAGGTGTCACAACACGCAACAAAAAATTAATGATTGATGCTTCTCATCTCTCCATTCCTGTCTGTCTGTCCCTGTCTATCCCTCTCTCTGACTCTGTCTCTGTAAAAAAAATAATAAATAAATAAATAAATAAATAAATAAAACAATTCATAAGTTTATAGTGATACTTTTAAAAGGCAAGGGGGAGCTTTTCTTTACAGAAGAATGACAGCTAATAAGTCTAAAAAAAAAAATCTAGAATTAAAAATCATCATTTTGCTCACCACTAATCAGAAAGGTGCAAATCAAAACTACAATGAGACATCACCTTACACCTGTCAGAATGGCTACCATCAATAGATCCACAAACAAGTGTTGGTGAGGAAGAGGAGGAAAGAGAATTCTTGTGCCTGTTTGGTTAGAAGGCAGATTAGTGTAGCCACTATGAAAAGCAGTATGGAAGTGCTTCAAATTTTTTAAAATGCAACTGCCTTATGACCTAGTGATTCCTTATCTGGAGAAACCCAAAATACTAATTTGAAGAAATATATGCACATCTATGTTATATACAGCGTTATTTACAATAGCCAAGATATGGAAGCAATCCAACTGCCCATCAAAGGACAAGTGGATAAAACAGCTGTCATACATATATACAATGGAATATTACTCGGCCATGAAAAAGAATGGAATCTTCCTATTTGGGACAGTATGGATGAACCTACAGAATATTATGCTAAGTGAAATAAGTCAGTCAGAGAAATACAAAGAACAAAATGAGCAAACAAACAAAATTGTTACAGACTAATAGACACAGAGCACAGACTGATAGTTGCCAGAGGGGAGGGGTTTGGGGGACTGGCTGAAAAGGGTGAAAGAGTTAATAAGTACAAATTGGTGGTTACAATAGTCACAGGGATGTAAAGTACAGCATAGAAAATTCATTCAATAATATTTTAGTAACTGTGTAGGGTGCCAGGTGGGTACTGGACATACAGGGGGAACACTTTGTAAAGTATATGATTATTCACTATGCTGTACACCTGAAACTAATACAAAATAATATTGAATGTAAACTTCAATTAAAAAATAAATTTAAAAACAAAAAAATAAATCATCATCTTATTCTCACCAAAGTAGTAACGGATTCAGACAAAGATAATCAATAGATAATCCTTAAGTGGTGGTAAACAGGATATTCACAGGCTTTCAAATACCCCCTTCCCCACCACTACCTCCACCTCTCACCCCACCCCCAATTACATATTAATTACAAAGGAAAAACTACTTGTATTAGTTTCCTATTTCTGCCATAACAAATTTAGAGACTTAAAGCAACACAAATTTATTGTTTCACAGTTTTTATAGGTCAGAAGACGGGCACTGCATGGCTGGATTTTTTGCTCAGGGTCCCATGCGGATAAAATTAAAGTATCTGCAGTCCTTTTTAGATGCTCTGGGGAAGAATCCACTTCCAAACTCATCAAGTTGTTGGCAGAATTTAGTTCCATGCAGTTGGAGGACTGAGATCCCCATTTCATTAACATGTGGTCTTCTCCATCTCCAAGCCACAGTGCATCAAGTTGTTCTGCTTTGAATCACTCGCTCTGACTCCTCTTCTACTTTTATTATTTTTTATTTATAATATATTTTTTCTCAGCCTGACCTGTGGTGGCACAGAGGATAAAGTATCGACCTGGAACACTGAGGTCGCTGGTTCAAAACCCTGCACGTGTCTGATCAAGGCACATATGGGAGTTGATGCTCCCTGCTTTCTCTCTCTCTCTCTCTCTCTCTCTCTCTCTCTCTCTCTCTCTCTCTCTATTTCTCTCTCTCTCTCTCCTCACTAAAATGAATAAATTAAAAAAATTAAAACTCAAGAAAAAAGTATTTTTTTCTCAACTAAATGAATAATGAAAAGAGTTTTAAATTATTAACAGTCATGTTAGAATGTCAAACAATATAGAAAAATATACAAATTAAATTAGAAGTGACCCTAAATTTCATCACTATTATAGTTGTGTTTAATATTGTAATTTTATTCAATATTTTTCTAGACATCAGATGACTAGACTTCTTCATGTGAGTGTACATGGGGGGGCGCCCACATGAGATCAGATAAATATGCCTTTTTTTTTAATTTTTTTAAATTTATTTATTCATTTTAGAGAGGAGAGGGAGAGAGAGAGGAGAGACAGAGAGAGAGAAGGGGGGAGGAGCTGGAAGCATCAACTCCCATATGTGTCTTGACCAGGCAAACCCAGGGTTTTGAACCGGTGACCTCAGCATTTCCAGGTCGATGCTCTATCCACTGCGCCACCACAGGTCACACTAAATATGCCCTTTTTAATCTGTTTTTTTTCAGTGCACAATTTATTTTAGAGATCTTTCCATCTTGTTAAACAGAGCTGTACAGCATGTTTAATGGATGAAGACACTTTCATTTTGTGAATAAAGAGTAACTGATTTAACCATTGTCAGCTGATGAACTTTTAAGATTATTTCTAGTTCTGTCTTATAAATATTGCTACATGAATATATATACATATATATATACCTTTGGCATAAATTCCTTATCATTTTACGGAGCTAAAGAATGAATACGTGCCTGACCAGGTGGTGGCGCAGTGGATAGAGCATCGGACTGGGATGCAGAGGACCCAGGTTCGAGACCCAGAGGTCGCCAGCTTGAGCGCAGGTTCATCTGGTTTGAGCAAAGCTAACCAGTTTGGACCCAAGGTTGCTGGCTTGAGCAAGGGGTTACTTGGTCTGCTGAAGGCCCATAGTCAAGGCACATATGAGAAAGCAATCAATGAACAACTAAGGTGTCGCAATGAAAAACTGATGATTGATGCTTCTCATCTCAGGCCGTTCCTGTCTGTCTGTCCCTATCTATCCCTCTCTCTGACTCTCTCTCTGTCTCTGTAATAAAAAAAAAGAATGCATATGTATGTATGTGTGTTTATGGAACTAAAGGATATATATAATTACATAATATATCATATTTGTATTCTATATTATATATAGAATTTATATTTTGTTATATAAAGAATATTTCAAGTATATTAAAGTACCATTTGCTAGAACATTAGCCAATGCTTCATACTATCAATATTTTAAATTTTTACTAGTTTAAAAGGTAAAAACATGATAGCTAAATTTTTTTACAGTTATAGGAGTTTGCATAATGCTAAAAAATTCTTCACTCTAAGATGATCAAGTATATTAACCAATATTTTCTTCTAATACTTTTTAAACATTAAACACTGATAACAACTGTAATTGAATTCAGTAGAGGGATGAGGAAGATATCTGATTACTTTCTCCAACTGGCTACTTTTCTCAATATGATTTACTGATGGTCCATTCTTTTCCAATTCTATTAGTTTCTTTTTTTTATTAAATTTAATGCAGTGACATTGATAAATCAGGGTACATATGTTGAGAGAAAACATCTTCAGATTATTTTGACATTTGATTATGCTGTATACCCCTCACCCAAAGTCAAATTGCCTTCTATCACCTTCTATCTGGTTTTCTTTGTGCCCCTCCCCTCCCCATCCTCTCTCTCCATCTTCTCCCCACACCCCCTACCCCCCATCCCTGTTACCATCACATTCTTGTCCATGTCTCTCAGTCTCATTTTTATGTCCCATCTATGTATGGATTCATACAGTTCTTAGTTTTTTCTGATTTACTAATTTCATTCCGTATAATGTTATCAAGGTCTATCCATGTTATTGTAAATGATCCGATGTCATCATTTCTTATGGCTGAGTAGTATTCCATAGTATATATGTACCAAAGCTTTTTAATCCACTCGTCCTCTGATGGACATTTGGGCTGTTTCCAGATCTTCGCTATTGTGAACAATGCTGCCACAAACATGGGGGTGCATTTCTCCTGGAGCAGTTCTATGGTATTCTTGGGGTATATTCCTAAAAGTGGGATAGCTGGGTCAAAAGGCAGTTCGATTTTCAATTTTTTGATGAATCTCCATACTGTTTTTCACAGTGGCTGCACCAGTCTGCATTCCCATCAGCAGTGCAGGAGGGTTCCCTTTTCTCCACATCCTGGCCAGCACTTACTCTGCGTTGTTTTGTTGATGAGTGCTATTCTGACTGGTGTGAGGTGATATCTCATTGTGATTTTAATTTGCATTTCTTTAATGATTAGTGATGTTGAGCATTTTTTCATATGCCTCTTGCCCATCTGTGTGTCCTCTTTGGAGAAGTGTCTATTCATTTCTTTTTCCATTTTTTGATTGGATTGTTTGTCTTCCTGGTGTTGAGACTTACAAGTTCTTTATAAATTTTGGTTATTAACTCCTTATCAGACATATTGTCAAATATGTTCTCCCATTGTGTAGTTTGTCTTTTTATTCTGTTCTTATTGTCTTTAGCTGTGCAAAAGCTTTTTAGTTTGATATAGTCTCATTTGTTTATCCTGTCTTTTATTTCACTTCCCCATGGAGATAAATCCGCAAATATATTGCTGTGAGAGATGTCAGAGAGCTTACTGCCTATGTTTTCTTCTAAGATGCTTATGGTTTTACAGCTTACATTTAAGTCTTTTATCCATTTTGAGTTTATTTTTGTGAATGGTATAAGTTGGTGGTCCAGTTTCATTTTTTTTGCAGGTACCTGCCCAATTTTCCCAACACCATTTGTTAAAGAGGCTGTCTTTACTCCATTGTATTTCCTTACCTCCTTTGTCAAATATCAGTTGTCCATAGAGCTGTGGGTTTATTTCTGGGTTCTCTATCTGTTCCATTGATCTATATGACTGTTCTTATGCCAGTACCAGGCCGTTTTGAGTACAATGGCCTTGTAGTATAACTTGATATCAAGAACTGTGATACCTCCCACTTTATTCTTCTTTTTTAAGATTGTTGAGGCAATTCATGTTCTTTGGTTCCATATAAATTTTTGGAATATGTTATCTATATCTTTGAAGTATGTCATTGGTATTTTAATTAGTATTGCATTGAATTTATAAATTGCTTTAGGTAAGATAGACATTTTAATGATGTTTATTCTTCCTAACCATGAGCACGGTATATGCTTCCACTTGTTTGTATCTTCCTTGATTTCTTTTATCAATGTTTTATAATTTTCCGAGTACAAGTCTTTAGTCTCCTTGGTTAAATTTACTTCTAGGTACTTTATTTTTTTGGTTGTAATAGTGAAGGGGATTGTTTCCTTAATTTCTCTTTCTGACTGTTCATTGTTAGCGTATAAAAATGCCTCTGATTTCTGAGTATTAATTTTATATCCTGCCACTTTGCTGAATTCATTTATCAGGTCCAGTAGTTTTTTGACTGAGACTTTAGGGTGTTCTATATACAATATCATATCATCTGCAGATAATGATAGTTTTACTTCTTTTTTTCCAACTTGAATGCTTTTTATTTCTTCTTCTTGTCTGATTGCTGTGGCTAGGACTTCCAGGACTATGTTGAATGAGAGTGGTGAAAAGGAGCACCCATGCCTTGTTCCTGATCTTAAGGGGATTGCTTTTAATTTTTGTCCATTGAGTATGATGTTGGCTGTGGGTTTGTCGTAGATGGCTTTTATCATGTTGAGGTATGTTCCTTGTATTCCCACTTTGCTGAGAGTTGTGATCATGAACGGGTGCTGGATTTTATCGAATGCTTTTTCTGTATCTATTGAAATTATCATGTGGTTTTTGTCCTTCCTTTTGTTTATGTGATGAATCACATTGATTGATTTGCAAATATTATACCAGCCTTGCCTACCTAGAATAAATCCCACTTGATTATGGTGTATGATTTTTTCCATATATTGTTGGATGTGGTTTGCTAATATTTTGTTGAGGATTTTAGCATCTATATTCATCAAGGATATTGGCCTATAATTTTCTTTCTTTGTGTTGTCTTTGCCTGGTTTTGGAATCAGAATTATGCTTGCCTCATAAAAGGAGCTTGGAAGTCATCCTTCCTCTTGAATTTTTTGAAATAGCTTGAGAAGGATAGAAGTTAGTTCTTCTTTGAATATTTGGTAGAATTCACTTGTGAAGCCATCAGGCCCCGGACTTTTCTTTGTTGGGAGTTTTTTTATAACTGTTTCAATATCATTTGGTGTAATCGGTCTGTTTAGGTTTTCTGATTCTTCCAAATTGATTTTTGGAAGATTGTATGTTTCAAGGAATTTGTCCATTTCATCTAGGTTGTCTAGTTTTTTGGCATACAGTTCTTCATAGTGTTTTCTTACAACATTTTGTATGTCTGTTGTGTCAGTTGTTATTTCTCCACTCTCATTTCTAATTTCATTTATTTGAGTCCTCTCTCTTTTTTTCTTGGTGAGTCTAGTTAAAGGTTCATAAATCTTGTTTACTTTTTCGAAGAACAAGCTCCTAGTTTCGTTGATCCTCTGTATTGTTTCTTTAGCCTCTATGTCATTTATTTCTGCTCTGATCTTTAATATTTTCTTCCTTCTACTACATTTGGGCTTTACTTGCTGTTCTTTTTCTAGTTCTTTTAGATGCAGGGTTAAGTTGTTTATTTGAGCTTTTTGTAGGTTCTTAAGATGTGCCTGTAATGCTATGAACTTCCCTCTCAGTACCGTTTTTGCTGTGTCCCATAAATTTTGAGTTGTTGTATGCTCATTATCATTCGTTTCTAGGAATTTTTAAATTTCTTCTTTGATCTCATTCTTAATCCATTCCTTATTTAACAACCTGCTATTTAGTTTCCATGTGTTTGAAAATTTTTGAGCTTTTCTGTTGTGATTCATTTCTACTTTCATGCCGTTATGATCAGAGAAATTGCTTGATATGATTTCAATCTTCTTAAATTTGTTGAGACCACTTTTGTGCCCTAACATGTGGTCTATCCTACAGAATGTACCATGAGCACTTGAAAAGAATGTATATTCTGCTGCTTTAGAGTGAAAGGTTCTGAAGATATTTATTAAATCGAGTTCATCTAGTGTGTCCTTTATGTCTGCTGTTTCTTTGTTAATTTTCTTTCTTGAGGATCTATCTAGTGATGTTAGTGGGGTATTGAAATTCCCCCTATTATAGTATTGCTGTTGATCTCGCCCTTTATATCCATCAAAGTCGGCTTTATATATTTAGGTGCTCCTATATTAGGTGCATAGATATTTATAATAGTTATATCTTTCTGTTGGATTACTCCCTTTATCATTATGTAGTGGCCTTCTTTATCTCTTACTATATCCTTTGTTTTAAAGTCCATTTTGTCTGATATAAGTATTGCTACCCCAGCTTTTTTTTTCATTTCTGTTTGCATGAAATATTTTTTTCCATCCTTTTACCTTCAATCTATGTGAATCTTTTGTTTTAAGGTGTGTCTCTTGTAGACAGCATATGTACGGGTCCTGTTTTCTTATCCATGCAGCTACCCTATGTCTTTTGATTGGATCATTTAATCCATTGACATTTAAGGTTATTATTGATATGTAGTTGTTTATTGCCATTTTATTCTTTAAAGCTGTATTCCTTTTTTTTGCTATATTCTTTTCCCACTTTGATCTGTTTACAGCAGGCCCCTTAAGATTTCCTGCAGCATTGGTTTGGTTGTAATGAATTCCTTGAGTTGTTTTTTGTCTGGGAAGCTTTTTATTTCTCCTTCGATTTTAAATGATAGCCTTGCTGGATAAAGTAGTCTTGGTTGTAGGTTCTTGTTCTGCATTACTTTGAATATTTCTTCCCCTTCCCTTCTGGCCTCAAGTGTTTCTGTTGAGAAGTTGAATGTCATCCTTATGGGGGCTCCTTTGAAGGTGATAGCTTTTTTTCTCTTGCAGCTTTTAATATTTTCTCTTTATCACTTAGCTTTGGTATTTTAATTATGACGTGTCTTGGTGTAGGTTTCTTTGGGTTTCTCTTTATTGGAGTTCTCTAGGCTTCTTGAACTTGTGAGAGTTTCTCCTGCATTAATTTAGGGAAGTTTTCAGCTATGATATGATTGAACAAAGTCTCTATCCCTTGTTCTTTCTCTTCTTCTTCAGGAACCCCTATGATGCGGATGTTATTTCCCTTCATGTTGTCACAGAGCTCTCTAAGAGTTTCCTCAGACTTTTTGAGTCTCTTTTCTTTTTTCTTCTCTGCTTTCTTGCCTTCATTCAAGGTGCTATCCTACTTGCTGATTCAATCCTCAGCTCTGTCTATCCTGTTTTTAATTCCTTCCATTGTGGTCTTCATTTCTGATATTGTATTTGTCATCTCCGACTGATTCTTTTTTAATATTTCAATATCCTTTTTTATACTTGCTATTTTTTTATTTAGGTGTTCGTAATGACCATCCATTGTTGTTCTAAGATCCCTAAGCATCCTTACAATGATTATTTTGAACTCAGCATCTGGAAATTTGATTATTTCCATATCACTCAATTCATCTCCTGAAGGTTTCTCTTGTGGTTTCATTTGGATTGCACTCCTTTGTCTTCTCATTATCTGTGTTTGGGTGTTTTGTTTGTAGAGTTGCTTGAGTCTAGGCTTGGTGTTGTCTGCCTCTAGTTTTCAATTGTGTTACTTCTAGGTCTTCTTGGGTTGGCATCAGCTATTATTTGAAACTGGGCTTCCTTGAAACTGTATCCAGGAATGCGGTGGGTGTAACCTGTGACTCTGAAGGTCTCTTCTACCAATTAATCTCTCTGGGGGCAGGGTGTTTTTTCAGCTTCAGTAGGGGAAGGTGTATCTCAGATCTCCATGGAGACCTGAGTTACTGCCCCTCCTCCCCACTTCTTCTTTTCAGCTGTGTCTTGTTGCACTGATT
This sequence comes from Saccopteryx leptura, assembly GCF_036850995.1. Lineage (NCBI taxonomy): Eukaryota > Metazoa > Chordata > Mammalia > Chiroptera > Emballonuridae > Saccopteryx > Saccopteryx leptura. Next base: position 66,021,071 of record NC_089516.1, on the reverse strand, counting down.
TTATCTAGAGAGATGTCTGGAGATCTGTGATCTGGAAGCACTTTAGCCTTGTTTTGTGGAAGGATCAGTCCCTCCCCCGGCTATTGCTTCCTCCAGCATGGATGAGTCAGCTTTTTAGGTTGTCTCCTGAAATCCTTTTCCCCTCACCATCTGTCCCTCTCTTTCCCCTTTCCACTTGGAAGATAATCCAGTCCTTTCAACACACCTTGCTCCCTGGTCACCAGGCCAGTGGCTGTGAGCAGTATTTTCTGCTCTTTCCCTGGAGTGAGATCCCCTCTGGGCTCTCAGCTTCATCCCCACCTCTGTTCCTGTAAGCAGGGGAGATTCAGGCACTCCCTTCCAGGTTTGTTGTAGCTTCTTCTTTGCTCCTTGGTTTTTGAGAGCTGTTCTTGTAGCCCAGAGTTGGTTTTTCATGCTTATTTTTCCTAAATTGATTTGAATTGCAGTTTGGTGGTGAGAGCTGGGCGTCTGTGCATCTGCCTATTCTGCTGCCATCTTTAGGTCTTGACCATAGGTTTTTAATTGCTGAACTAACGTTATCCAGGTCCTAGAGAAGGAGACACACCATTCAGGGCACTCCATGCAGGGTACCATGGAAAAACACCAGGGTGGTCAGGAGTCAAGACAGGACCAAGGCAGAGTTCAGGCCTCCACCTTTATTGGGTTTCTGTAGGAAAAATAATCTCTATTAGTTTCTTAAGGCTGCCATAATAAAGTACCATAAACTGGCTTGTTTAAAAAACAGAAGTGTATTATCACACAATTCCAAAGGCCAGAAATCTGAGGTCAAGGTGCTGACTGGTTTGGTTCCTTCAGAGGGCTGTGAGAAAGGTCTGTTCCATTTCTTTCTGTTACTTTTTGGTGGTTTTCTGGCAAGCTCTACCATTTCTCGGCTTGTAGAAGTCTCATCTCAATCTCTAACTTCTTGTTCACTTGGCATTTTCTCTGTGCATGTGTCTGTGTCCAAATTCTCCTTTCTTATAAGAACACCTGTCATCTTGAATTAGGGGTTTATTCTACTCCAGTATGTCTTCATCCTAACTTAACTAATTTTGTCTGCAAAGACCCTATTTCCAAACAAGGTCATAATGTGAAATGCTGGAAGGGAGAAGATTTCAACACAGGAATTTCATTATATGAAATAATCTGTAATATCATAAGTCTTCTTTCTTTGACCAGTATGTCTATCTCTCTAGCAAAAATACCTTCCTTCAAAATTATGATCACTTTAGTATATCTTAATATTTGATATAGTAATTCCTCCTATTATTCATTGTTCTGAAGAATTTTTCTATAGAGTCTTATTTTTTCATTTGAGTATCAGAATGATTTAGTCAAGTTTCTAAAACTTCATGCCATTGGAATTTTTTTGCCCCTCTTCTACTTTTATTTATTTATTTATTTATTTATTTTTCATTTTTCTGAAACTGGAAATGGGGAGAGACAGTCAGACAGACTCCCGCATGCGCCCGACCAGGATCCACCCGGCACGCCCACCATGGGGCGACGCTCTGCCCACCAGGGGGCGATAATCTGCCCATCCTGGGCGTCGCCATGTTGTGACCAGAGCCACTCTAGCGCCTGAGGTAGAGGCCACAGAGCCATCCCCAGAGCCCAGGCCATCTTTGCTCCAATGGAGCCTTGGCTGCAGGAGGGGAAGAGAGAGACAGAAAGGAAAGCGCAGCGAAGGGATGGAGAAGCAAATGGGCGCTTCTTCTGTGTGCCCTGACCGGGAATCGAACCCGGGTCCTCCGCACACTAGGCCGACGCTCTACCACTGAGCCAACCGGCCAGGGCCTGCCCCTCTTCTACTTTTAAGGATTCGTGTGGCTACATTGGACTCACAGAGATAATCCAAAACAATCATCCTATTTTAAGAATTGGTAACCTTAATTATATCTGCAAAGTCCTTTGTGTCATGTAACGTACCACATTTGTGGGGAGAGAAAGTCAAGGGGGCCAAAATTCTGCCTACAACAGAAATTTACAGTGAAGAAGTCTGGGGGAAACCACCTTAACCAAATGACAAAATTTAAGACCATAAATAATGGGACAAACTGACATTTGTGCTCTATATGTGAAGTAATGAGAAATACATATCATCTATGACATATTTTTGTAAAAAAATTTTAACCTGGGTGGTCGGGGAAGGAGGTGGAGGGAATAAGAGGTAGAAATGGTGGGGGACCGAGACTTGACTCAGGTGGTGAACACATAGTGCAGGGTACAGATGATGTGCTGTAGAATTGTGCATCGGAAACCTGTATAATTTTGTTAACCAGTGTCATCCCAATAAATTCCATAAAAAGGAAAAAAATCTTTTTAACCTATATCTATTTTGGTCTTTTTGTGACAGAGACAGAGAGAGATAGGGACAGACAGACAGGAAGGGAGAGAGATGAGAAGCATCAATTCTTCGTGGCAGCTCCTTAGTTATTCATTGATTGCTTTCTCATATGTGCCTTGACGGAAGGTGGGGGGCTACAGCAGAACAAATGACCCCTTGCTTAAGCCAGTGACCTTGGGCTTCAAGGCAATGACAATGGGGTTATGTCTATGATCCCATGCTCAAGGCAGCAATCCCACACTCAAGCTGGTGAGCCCATGCTCAAACCAGATGAGCCCATGCTCAAGCTGGCGACCTCAGGGTTTCAAACCTGGGTCTTCCACATCTCAGTCTGATGTTCTATCTACTGTGCCATCGCCTGGTCAGGCTAACCTAAATCTATTCATGAATACTCAGAAAAATCCAAATTATGCGACATTCTGCAAGGCAAAAGACAACTAGTCAGAACTCTGTAAATGAAAGAAAAAAATTGGGGTAACTATTTTAGATTAAAGGCGATTAAAGAGACATGACATTATAAAGTGCATATCCCTCAACTGGAACTTTGGAGCTAAAAACAACAACAAAAAGCTATAAAGGACATTATTAAGGCTACCGAGGAAATTTGAATGTGTTATATGATGATACAAATGGACCCTCCATATTGTGTGAATGTTAATTTTTTTGTGCACGATAATGGTGTTGATGTAGGAGAAAATCCTTGTTCTTAGGAGACCCATGGTGAGTATTTAGAGATAAAGAAGCACGAGCTCACAATGGTCATTATCAACAATGTGCACAATTGTGGAGAGAGAGGAAAGGAGGCAAACGCTGGCAGTCAGCGAATCTAGGGCTATTCATTAGACTGCTCAAATTAACCATAGGTTTGAATTTTTTTAAATTAATAGTTTAATAATGATCACCCTTTTGCAGATGTAAAGCATAAGAAATATAGTCAAGAGTATTATAATAACTATATATTGTGCAAAGTAAGGCCTGGAATTGTTGGGAGACCACTTTGTGAAATATATGATTGTTTAACTGTTATGCTGTACACATGAAAGTAATACAAAATCAGATGAATGCAAACTGTAATTGAAAAATATAATTTCTAAAATTCACAAAAATTGATCAATCTTTTATAGATGATATTTTAAGTAACTCTGTAATCCATTTGGAATTTATTCTCGTGTGTGAAGTGTGATATATATTATATGGTTATTATATGACATTTATATTATATATGACAGTATATATAATATATAAAAATAATTTGAACTTCTTTCAAGATGCAAATCAGTCAGCCTAATAGTCATTCTTTTCCTTTTTTTTGTGACAGAGACAGAGAGAGAGACAGAGAGAGGGACAGATAGGGACAGACAGACAGGAAGGGAGAGAGATGAGAAGCATCAGTTCTTTGCAGAGGTACCCCAGTTGTTCATTGATTGCTTTCTCATATGTGCCTTGACCAGGGGGCTACAGCAGATGGAGTGACCCCCTCCCTGCTCAAGCCAGCGACCCTGGGCCCAAGTGCTGACCTGTGCCCTAACCAGATAAGCCCACACTCAAGCCAGCGCCCTCAGGGCCTCGAACCTGGGTCCTCTGCATCCCAGTTCAATGCTCCATCCACTGTGCCACCACCTGGTCAGGCTGTCATTCTTTTCTTGACTGATGATAACTATTCTATCATATAATAAATTCATATATATACTAGCATATAGTTCTGGATTTTCTATTTTTCAGTTAATTTCTATCCTCTTTTATGTTAGTACATTAAATTTCATTTTTAATTTAAAAATTACAAAAGCAAAACATGTTTGTGAGAAAGCAAACATCCACTTCCATATAGTATGATACCCCACTCTTAACAGTTTATTTTGTTTTCTTCCAGTTTCCATGCCTATACAAGAAGGTAATATAAACACATAGATCCTTTTTAAAATACAAATTTGTTTACACTATACATATTTTTCTGCTTTTTACTTTATTTTTAATTCTTTTTTTTATTGATTGAGTTTTAGAAAGAGATAGACATTGATTTGTTGTTCCACTTATTTATGAACTCATTGGTTGATTCTTATATGTGCCCTGATTGGGGACTGGCCCTGCAACCTTGTATGGGGACGATGCTTTTGCCAACTAAACTACCTGGCCAGGGCCAATGCTTTCTATGCTTTCTAAAATTATTATTAAAAATACATTTTGGATTGCTTTTCAGATTAGTACTCATGGATGCCCCTATTCATTCTTTTTGTTTGTTTGTTTGTTTTGTATTTTTCTGAAGTTGGAAACGGGGAGGCAGTCAGACAGACTCCCGCATGCGCCTGACCGGGATCCACCAGGCATGCCCACCAGGGAGCAATGCTCTGCCCATCTGGGGCGTCGCTCTGCCGCAATCAGAGCCATTCTAGCGCCTGAGGCAGGGGCCACAGAGCCATCCTCAGTGCCCGGGCCAACTTTGCTCCAATGGAGCCTTGGCTGCAGGAGGGGAAGTGAGAGGCAGAGAGGAAGGAGAGGGGGAGGGGTGGAGAAACAGATGGGCGCTTCTCCTGTGTGCCCTGGCCGGAATCGAACGTGGGACTCCCACATGCCAGGCCGACGCTCTACCACTGAGCCAACCGGCCAGGGCCCCATTCATTCTTTTAAATGACTTCTAGCCCTCTGTATTTCTAAAATAAATAAATAACCTCTAGTGTTACAAAGTATGGATGGCTCATGATTTAAGCAGTCTCCTATTTATACACATCTATGTGGTTTCTAGTTTATTTTCCCAGCACAATATTTTAAATAATAGGTGTTTTGTTTTTTTTACCATATTTTCACATTTTTTAAGGCAGACTTGCTCCTTTTACAAAGTACTCCAAGCAGTTTCTTTTTCAAAGTTAAAGTCATTTTACAGTAATTTCTGCTATAATGCCTGTTTTGAAAATGAGAATTTGTTCCAAAACAATTGATATATCAGGCAACAATTAAAGCAGAACGCGAATTTCACCTAAGCTTAGGTACAATTTTGTCTGTGGGAAATAGTAAACAAATGCAGAAAACTGCACCCAGACAAGACAAGCCCTTAAGTCAGGGGTCCCTAAACTGCGGCCCCCTGAGGCCATTTATCTGGCCCCCGCTGCACTTCCGGAAGGGGCACCTCTTTCATTGGTGGTCAGTGAGAGGAGCATAGTTCCCATTGAAATACTGGTCAGTTTGTTGATCTAAATTGACTTGTTCTTTATTTTAAATATTGTATTTGTTCCCGTTTTGTTTTTTTACTTTAAAATAAGATATGTGCAGTGTGCATAGGGATTTGTTCATAGTTGTTTTTTTTATAGTCCGGCCCTCCAACGGTCTGAGGGACAGTGAACTGGCCCCCTGTGTAAAAAGTTTGGGGACCGCCTGACCTGTGGTGGCGCAGTGGATAAAGCGTCGACCTGGAAATGCTGAGGTCGCCGGTTCGAAACCCTGGGCTTGCCTGGTCAAGGCACGTATGGGAGTTGATGCTTCCAGCTCCTCCCCCTTCTCTCTCCCTCTCTGTCTCTCTCCTCTCTAAAAAAAAAAATGAATAAATAAATAAATAAATTTTTGGCCTGACCTGTGGTGGCGCAGTGGGATAAAGCGTCGACCTGGAACACTGAGGTCGCCGGTTCAAAACCTTGGGCTTGCCAGGTCAAGGCACATATGGGAGTCGAAGCTTCCTGCTCCTCCCCCTTCTCTCTCTCTCTCTCTCACTCCTCTCTCTCTAAAAAATCAATAAATAAAATATTAAAAAAAAAAAAAAATTTGGGGGACCGCCTGACCTGTGGTGGCGCAGTGGATAAAACCTTGACCTGGAATGCTGAGGTCGCAGGTTTGAAACCCTGGGCTTGCCTGGTCAAGGCACATATGGGAGTTGATGCTTCCAGCTCCTCCCACTTCTCTCTCTCTCTCTCTCTCTCTCCTCTCTGAAATGAATAAATAAAAAAAAATAAAAAAAATAAAAAAATAAAACATCGTTCAGACTTAAATATAAATAAAACGGAAATAATGTAAGTTATTTATTTAAAAAAAAAAAAAGCCTGACCTGTGGTGGCGCAGTGGATAAAGCGTCGACCTGGAACACTAAGGTTGCCAGTTCGAAACCTGGGCTTGCCTGGTCAAGGCACATATGAGAGTTGATGCTTCCTGCTCCTCCCCCTTCTCTCTCTCGCTCTCTCTTCCTCTTTCCCTCTCTCTCTAAAAAATTAATAAAGTCCTTAAAAAAAAAAAAAGTTTGGGGACCCCTGAGTTAAAATATGTCAGTTCATTCAGCAAAAATGATTATTAAATGAGAAAATTATTTGGGCATATTTTTAAATGCTCACTTTACTGTTTCAAAACCACATGACATAATCTGCAGAACAGTTCTATGAATTCCACAGATGATTCATTTCCAAATGTTAGCCATCGCCTGCCCTATGGTGGTGTAGTGGATCAAGCGTCGACCTGGAACATTGAGGTCACTGGTTCAAAGCCCTGGGCTTGCCCGGTCAAGGCCCATATGGGAGTTGATGCTTCCTGCTCCTCCCCCCTTCTCTCTCTCTCTCTCTCTCTGTGTCTTTCTTCTCTAAAAAAAAAAAATGAATAAGTAAAAATAAATTAAAAAAACAAAGAAAACAAAAACAAATGTTAGCCATCATAAAACAAAAGTTCCCAACTATCAAAATTACATCTTATTGCCTGACCTGTGGTGGCGCAGTGGATAAAACGTCGACCTGGAAATGCTGAGGTCGCCGGTTCGAAACCCTGGGCTTGCCTGGTCAAGGCACATATGGGAGTTGATGCTTCCAGGTCCTCCACCCTGTCTCTCTCTCTCTCTCCCTCTCTCTATCCTCTCTAAAATGAATAAATTAAAAAAAAAAATTGGCCCTGGCCGGTTGGCTCAGCAGTAGAGCGTCGGCCTGGCATGCGGGGGACCTGGGTTCGATTCCCGGCCAGGGCACATAGGAGAAGCGCCCATTTGCTTCTCCACCCCCACCCCCTCCTTCCTCTCTGTCTCTTTCTTCCCCTCCCGCAGCCAAGGCTCCATTGGAGCAAAGATGGCCCGGGCGCTGGGGATGGCTCCTTGGCCTCTGCCCCAGGTGCTAGAGTGGCTCTGGTCACAGCAGAGCGACGCCCCGGAGAGGCAGAGCATCGCCCCCTGGTGGGCAGAGCGTCGCCCCTGGTGGGCGTGCCGGGTGGATCCCGGTCGGGCGCATGCGGGAGTCTGTCTGACTGTCTCTCCCCGTTTCCAGCTTCAGAAGAAAAAAAAATTAAAAAACAAATACAAAAACAAAATTACATCTTATTGAGCTTTCAACCTCCTTCAGCACTTTTTTTTTTTTTCAAAGATTTTATTTATTTATTCATTTTAGAGAGGAGAGAGAGAGAGAGAGAAGGGAGGAGCAGGAAGCATCAACTCCCATATATGCCTTGACCAGGGAAGCCCAGGGTTTTGAACCAGTGATCTCAGCATTCCAGGTAGATGCTTTATCCACTGCGCCACCATAGGTCAGGCTCAACCTCCTTGAAAGAAGTGGCAGCCTCTCCTGCCTTTTCTTGGATTAATTTTTTTTTTTTTTACAGAAACAGAGAGAGAGTCAGAGAGAGGGATAGAAAGGGACAGACAGGAATGGAGAGAGATTAGAAACATCAATCATTAGTTTTTCATTGCGCATTGCGACACCTTAGTTCAGGGGTCCCCAAACTACGGCCCGTGGGCCACATGCGGCCCCCTGAGGCCATTTATCCGGCCCCCACCGCACTTCTGGAAGGGGCACCTGTTTCATTGGTGGTCAGTGAGAGGAGCATAGTTCCCATTGAAATACTGGTCAGTTTGTTGATTTAAATTTACTTGTTCTTTATTTTAAATATTGTATTTGTTCCCGTTTTGTTTTTTTACTTAAAAATAAGATATGTGCAGTGTGCATAGGGATTTGTTCATAGTTTTTTTTTATACTCCGGCCCTCCAACAGTCTGAGGGACAGAGAACTGGCACCCTATGTAAAAAGTTTGGGGACCCCTGCCTTAAGTAATACATATAGTGAACACGTGCTGACAGCTACCAGCTGCCTCAGTTCACCAGGTGCATATCACACTTACATCTGGTTTTACAACTTCTGTCAAATTTCCCATAACACTCTCACCACCACTTTACAATAATTCACAACCTACAACCATTCAATGTCCACCTCCACAAGCAAACTTTAGGTCTTTCTCAAGATGGTGTCATTTATTTATTGTAGTACTCACGTATTTCATTTAACGTGTAAAAGTGTGAGATCATTTTTTACAATAATATCCTATCTTTTTTTCTTGCTAACAAAGATTTCAGTGTTGTACCTCTGTGATATTGTGATTTACAAGAAGTAAATATTTGGTCATTCAGCTCACCAAATATACATATTTGGACTTCCACAATTCCTTGCTAACAGCTCCCCAAATCCGTGGAATTTCCCAAGAGTTGAGAGAGGTAAAGGTGTCCTTTGTTATGTTAATGATATGACATTTGGAAAGCATCTAAGGTTGGGGACTGGGTGCCAATGGAGCCAAGCACACAATTTAAGGATTGGAATTTACACTCCCACCACCAGTCCCCACCCCACTCCCACCTCCGGTGAGGGAGGAGGGGCTGAAGGTTGAATCAATCACCAATGGCCAAGGTGTCCTTGTAATGAAGCTGTTGGTCAAATAAGTTTTTAAATGTGTCATATATGTTTGCTCGCTTTGGGTGTGGGAGACAGGCTGTAAGATGGCAAAGTCATTATAGCCTAAGGCTTAGTTTTAAAACTAAGCTTTTCGGCCCTGGCCGGTTGGCTCAGCGGTAGAGCGTCGGCCTGGCGTGCGGGGGACCCGGGTTCAATTCCCGGCCAGGGCACATAGGAGAAGCGCCCATTTGCTTCTCCACCCCCACCCCCTCCTTCCTCTCTGTCTCTCTCTTCCCCTCCCGCAGCCAAGGCTCCATTGGAGCAAAGATGGCCCGGGCGCTGGGGATGGCTCCTTGGCCTCTGACCCAGGCGCTAGAGTGGCTCTGGTCGGGCAGAGCGACGCCCCGGAGGGGCAGAGCATCGCCCCCTGGTGGGCACAGCATCGCCCCTGGTGGGCGTGCCGGGTGGATCCCGGTCGGGCGCATGCGGGAGTCTGTCTGACTGTCTCTCCCCGTTTCCAGCTTCAGAAAAATACAAAAAAAAAAAAAAAACGAAAAAAAAAAAAACGAAAAAAAAACTAAGCTTTTCCCGATACCTTTGACTGATTACATGATAGGGGGTGGTACACTCTTATGAGGAATCCCATTTATGCCCTAGATAAGTGACTTTGTATCAGAGACTTCCTTATTTGTATATTGGATTAAAGGTTTTGATTTCTACACTATAAAATGGGGAAAGACTGGGGGCTCGTGCTCTCGGTTCCTGCTATCACCATTGCAGGGGCCTCCCTGATCCCTTTCCCTCCATGGGAAAAGCAGGTTTTCTGCTTTTCCCTTGGCTTCTCTTGTGGCTTGCCTGTCTTGGTGAGACACCAATAAACAGAATGGCCCACCATCCTCCGACTTCACCATTTCTTTACCGTCTGCCCAAATTCACTGAGAACCTGCACGAAACACGGCCATGATGGCGGCTGCAGCTCCTGGCCTTACAACTGGGTTGTTTGTGGCAGGATTCAGAGATTGGTATGGGGCCGCCACCCTTGAGGGGTGGGGTAGAGGACTGGTTGCTGCTCTGGCTTCCCGTGGCTGTCCTTTTAGGGGCCTTGGGCTACGTGTTTTATACTTGAGGAGCCATTGAGCCACTTCACCCGCAGGTGTTGTAAAGTACCAAAAGCTACAGAATTAATATTAATATTTTGGGAGGCTTGAGAAACATTTTGTTGATTTGGGTTAAGATGTGGAGAGAAATTGTGAGAATAGTCTCTGTACTGTGTGATTGGCATAGTCGGGGTGACCCTTGGCATTGTATTGTAAATGCAAAAGGGAGGGAAACATGAATCCCCAGACATTCCACCACGCCTGTGGAGAAAAGGGTGAATGGCTAGCCAGGTACAGGAAGAGAAAAACCAAAATAAACCTATTCTCATAGCAATGAGCCATTTGCGGGTATTTGTTCCCACGGAAACTACCTATCCTATGTAAATGCGTGTGGTTAACATGTGTGACTCTGGACAGAGAGATAGCAGATGAACACTAGATAATATAGGAATGCCTTTTAATATGTAAAGAGACTTCTTTCTACCATTGTGTTGGCTTGTAAACTTTGTTTTCCCCAAAAGGATGTATGGCTTGCAAATTGAACGTGGTCCAATCATGTTAAAGGATATATGACTATAACCAATAGTGTTAAGAGGCTCCTAATTACAATTTTTGCTTCTGTACTTCCCACTTACAAAACTATAAAAACTAAGTAGAACAAAGGGCCGGCGCGCTCTCCGTCAGATTTCTGTCGGAGTTCCTGCCGCTTGGCCAAGCTAGACAATAAAGCTTTGATGTGTAATCCACGGACCTTGTTCGTGTCTTCCATGTTTTGGGTCCCTCCGAATTAGGCTTAACAATATTTAAGAGGAAACAAGGAGTTCTGTGTGAGAAGCTGCCTGAGTTGGAAAGCTTCAGTATAAATTGCAAATTGAACGGCAGAAAAGGCTGTGTAAAGGTATTTTTCCCCACTGAGAAGGAAGTAAGGGACCGTAGCCACAAAGTGTGGAATAGCAAGGCTTTATTTATTGTAGTATAGCGCATCCCGCTTGACAAGGTCCTCTGGTCCTGGGGGGACAGAGGCCAGAGGCCAGAGGAGTCGCATGGGGTGACCCATGTGAGAAATATTTAAAGGGTCTCTAGGGTGGTTGAGCTAATATGACGTAGTGAAATCTCACTGGCAGACGGACGGTTGCTCTTTTCCCAAGAACCTCTGGTTAGTTTCTTTTGGCACACTTGGTTGTGGGCGGCCCTAGCCAAAATTCCCGGGTCTGGGTTCCCCAGGTGACCGTACCCCATTGTCCACCACCCTACATTCCGGTCTTTTGTGTTAATTAGGGGCGCTGCTTATTCATCTGGCTACTTCCTGCTGATTAGGGGCGTTGTGGGAGGGGGAGATTGGAAGGTGGTGGCTTTGAGGGGTGTCAGGAGGAATATCTGTTTGGCCGTGAATGGAGAAACTTTGCCGATGCGGTCCGTAAGGATTTTTTTTTTTTATAAATAAATTTTTATTTAAATGGGGTGACATCAATAAATCAGGGTACATATATTCAAAGAAAACATTTCCAGGTTATTTTGTCATTTAGTTCTGTTGCATACCCATCACCCAAAGAGAGATCGTCCTCCGTCACCCTCTATCCAGTTTTCTTTGTACCCCCCCTCCCCCCCTCCGTCCCTTCCCCCACCCCCTGTAACCACCACACTCCTGACCATGTCTCTTAGTCTCACTTTTATGTCCCACCAATGTATGGAATCCTGCAATTCTTGTTTTTTTTTCGGATTCGCTTATTTCACTCTGCATAATGTTATCAAGATTCCACCAATCTGCTGTAAGTGATCCGATGTCATCATTTCTTCTAGCTGACTAGTATACCATGGTGTATATGTGCCCCATCTTCTTTATCCAGCCTTCTATTTTTTTTACAGTGATTAAAAGCCTTTAAGCAAACTCTTGGCCCATACAGCAAGAATCCATAAAAGAGTAGTGTCCTTAACATGTTCACCAAGTCCAAGTTGGCCCCATCACCATGTCAAATCCCTGAAAAATGCAACCCAACCACAGTTCAGTCTGTTAGGATCTGTCACAGGGAGCAGGAGTCCAGGAAAAGTCTACATCCAGGAAAAGTCTGCATGGCACTAGAATTGTTCTCACCATTCTATACTTTGCCTGTAAGGATTTTTTTAAAAAAAGAGGAGTAATAGGGGGATCTGCAGGGTCCAGCCTTTTGGTGAGCCAGAGATGGGTAGAGTCCAGTGGTTCTGACTGCCAGTGGTCCTGCATGGAGGAAAGCTTAAGGCAAAACTGTATGCCAGGAGTGGCGTACGAAGGGGGAAAAACTGCATGTCAGGAGTGGTGTGCAAAGAGGAAAAGAAGGGGGGTCCCATCTATTCCCATATCCGAGACGTGTGAGGGAATTAGAGGCCTAGAGCAGGGGTCTCAAACTCGCGGCCCGTGGGCCGCATGCGGCCCGCCGAACAATCTTGCGCGGCCCGCAGACCAATCCACGAAGCTCAAAATAAATATTTTGAATATTTTGAACTTCGTGGATTAGTCCGCGGGCCGCACAAAACTGCTTGATGGGCCGCGAGTTTGAGACCCCTGGTCTAGAGTGTGGTGGCAAAACAGAGAAGGTAGCCTCAGTGTCCACAAGAAATGAGATGGACTTACCCACTAGTTGCAGCATACCCTGGATTCTCCAAGTCCAGGCCGTGTCAGTCGAGTGGTGGGTCCACCTGCCTGGATTGGCCTCCCATTCAAGCAGCTTGTCCTCCAAGCAGAGGCACCGAGGAAAAGCCTGTTGCCCAAAGAGCAATAGCTCCACTGGTGACAAGGCTGCTTGCAATTAGGGCAGGGCTCAGTGGGCAGCCGTGGGCAGGGACCCTGCCAGGACCAGTGACCCTGCTCGCCACACTTAAAGCAAGCTCCTGGTGGAGATTTTCTTTGCAGCCCAGACTTAGGTCTAGCACCTCCTATGCCATGCCTCTGTTGCTCTGCTGGCCTCAGGGCTGCTATTATACAAGAGTCTGGGTTTGGAGTGTTATTGTCTGCTGCATGCGGGCCTGGAGAGCAGCCTCGGCCTGTTTCTTTCTTTCTTTTTTTTTAACTTTAATGCGCTGACATTGATAAATCAGAGTACATATGTTCAGAGCGAACATCTCCAGGTTATTTTGACATTTGATTATACTGCATTCCATCACCAAAAGTGGGAGGTATCACACTTCCTGATATCAAGTTATACTACAAGGCCATTGTACTCAAAACAGCCTGGTACTGGCATAAGAACAGGCATATAGATCAATGGAACAGAACAGAGAACCCAGAAATGAACCCACAGTTCTATGGACAACTGATATTTGACAAAGGAGGTAAGGAAATACAATGGAGTAAAGACAGCCTCTTTAACAAATGGTGTTGGGGAAATTGGACAGCTACCTGCAAAAAAATGAAACTAGATCACCAGCTTACACCACTCACAAAAATAAACTCAAAATGGATAAAAGACTTAAATGTAGGCCGTGAAACCATAAGCATCTTAGAAGAAAACATAGGCAGTAAGCTCTCGGACATATCTCAGAGCAATATATTTGCTGATTTATCTCCACGGGGAAGTGAAATAAAAGACAGGATAAACAAATGGGACTATATCAAACTAAAAAGCTTTTGCATAGCTAAAGACAACAAGAACAGAATAAAAAGACAAACTACACAATGGGAGAACATATTTGACAATACATCTGATAAGGGGTTAATAACCAAAATTTATAAAGAACTTGTAAAACTCAACCCCAGGAAGACAAACAACCCAATCCAAAAATGGGCAAAAGAGATGAATAGACACTTCTCCAAAGAGGACATACAGATGGCCAATAGGCATATGAAAAAATGCTCAACATCACTAATCATTAGAGAAATGCAAATTAAAACCACAATGAGATATCACCTCACACCAGTCAGAATGGCGCTTATCAACAAAACAACACAGAATAAGTGCTGGCAAGGATGTGGAGAAAAGGGAACCCTCCTGCACTGCTGGTGGGAATGCAGACTGGTGCAGCCACTGTGGAAAACAGTATGGAGATTCCTCAAAAATCTGAAAATCGAACTGCCTTTTGACCCAGCTATCCCACTTTTAGGAATATACCCCAAGGACACCATAGAACGGCTCGAAAAGGAGAAATGCACCCGCATGTTTGTGGCAGCATTGTTCACAATAGCGAAGATCTGGAAACAGCCGAAGTGTCCATCAGAGGACGAGTGGATTAAAAAGCTTTGGTACATATATACTATGGACTACTACTCAGCCATAAGAAATGATGACATCGGATCATTTACAATAACATGGATGGACCTTGACAACATTATACGGAGTGAAATAAGTAAATCAGAAAAAAAAAAAAAAACTAAGATGAATCCATACATAGAAGGGACATAAAAATGAGACTCAGAGACATGAACAAGAATATGATGGCAACAGGGGCGGAAGGTTGGGGGAGGGGGGAGGGGGTGAAGAAGGAGAGAGGGGTTAGGGGAGGGGAGGGGCACAAAGAAAACCAGATAGAAGGTGACAGAAGACAATTTAACTTTGGGGGAGGGGTATATAGCACAATCAAATGTCAAAATAATCTAGAGATATTTTCTCTCAACATATGTACCCTGATTTATCAATGTCACTGCATTAAATTTAATAAAAAAAAAAGAAAGAAAAAAAATGTAAAAAGAACCATTAAAAAAATAAAAAATAAAAAAAAGTAAAAAAAAAAACAACCAAAAGTTCAATTGTCTTCCATCACCTTCTAACTGGTTTTCTTTGTGCCCCTCCCCTCCCCCAACCACCTCCCTCTCCTCCCCCCCTCCCCGTAACCCTCACACTCTTGTCCATATCCCTGAGTATCATTTTTATGTTCCACTTATGTATGGAATCATATAGTTCTTAGTTTTTTCTGATTTACTTATTTCGCTCAGTATAATGTTATCAAGGTCCATCCATGTTGTTGTAAATGATCCGATGTCATCATTTCTTATGGCTGAGTAGTATTCATAGTATATATGTACCAAAGCTTTTTAATTCACTTGTCTATTGATGGACACTTGGGCTGTTTCCAGATCTTCGCTATTGTGAACAATGCTGCCATACACATGGGGTGCATTTCTTCTTTTGAAACAGTGCTATGGTGTTCTTGGGGTATATTCCTAAAAGTGCGATAGCTGGGTCAAAAGGCAGTTCGATTTTTAACTTTTTAAGGAATCTCCATACTGTTATCCACAGTGGCTGTACCAGTCTGCATTCCTACCAACAGTGCAAGAGGGTTCCCTTTTCTCCACATCCTCGCCAGCACTTATTCTGTGTTGTTTTGTTGATGAGCGCCATTCTGACCAGTGTGAGGTGATATCTCATTGTGGTTTTAATTTGCATTTCCCTAATGATTAGTGATGTTGAGCATTTTTTCATATGCCTATTGGCCATCTGTATGTCCTCTTTGGAGAAGTGTCTATTCATTTCTTTCACCCATTTTTTAAAATAATTTTATTTTTTTAATGGGGCGACATCAATAAATCAGGATACATATATTCAAAGATAACAAGTCCAGGTTATCTTGTCGTTCAATTATGTTGCATACCCATCACCGAAAGTCAGATTGTCCTCTGTCACCTTCTATCTAGTTTTCTTTGTGCCCCTCCCCCTCCCCCTTTCCCTCTCCCTTTCCCCCCTCCCCCCCGTAACCACCACTCTTTCACCCATTTTTTGATTGGATTGTTTGTCTTCCTGGCATTGAGGTTTACAAGTTTTTTTATAAATTTTGGTTATTAAATCCTTATCAGATGTATTGTCAAATATGTTCTCCCATTGTGTGCTTTGTCTTTTTATTCTGTTCTGATTGTCTTTAGCTATAAGAAAGCTTTTTAGTTTGATATAGTCCCATTTGTTTATCCTGTCTTTTATTTCACTTGCCATTGGAGATAAATCGGCAAATATATTGCTGCGAGAAATGTCAGAGAGCTTAGTGCCTGTGTTTTATGAGATGCTTATGGTTTTATGGCTTACATTTAAGTCTTATCCATTTTGAGTTTATTTTTGTGAATGTTGTAAGTTGGTTGTCTAGTTTCATTTTTTTTTTTTGTAAGTAGCTGTCCAATTTTCCCAACACCATTTGTTGAAGAGGCTGTCTTTACTCCATTGTGTTCTTTTACCTCCTTTGTCAAATATCAGTTGTCCATAAAAGGGTGGATTTATTTCTGGGTTCTCTGTTCTGTTCCATTGATCTATATGCCTGTTCTTATGCCAGTACCAGGCTATTTTGAGTACAATGGCCTTGTAGTATAACTTGATATCCGGAAGTGTGATACCTCCCACTTTATTCTTCCTTTTCAAGATTGCTGAGGCTATTCGTGTTCTCTTTTGGTTCCATATATATTTTTGGAATATATGATCTATATCTTTGAAGTAAGTCATTGGTATTTCAATCGGTATTGCATTGAATTTATAAATTGATTTGGGTAATATAGACATTTTGATGATGTTTAATCTTCGTAACCATGAGCACAGTATATGCTTTCACTTGTTTTTATCTTCCCTGATTTCTTTTATCAATGTTTTATAATTTTCTGAGTAAAAGTCTTTAATCTCCCTAGTTAAATTTATTCCTACGTACTTTATTTTTTTAGTTGCAATGGTGACGGGCATTGTTTCCTTAAATTCTGTTTCTGACAGTTCATTGTTAGTGTATAAAAATGCCTCTGAGTTCTGAGTATTAATTTTATATCCTGCCACCTTGCTGAATTCATTTATCAGGTCCAGTAGTTTTTTGACTGAGACTTTAGGGTTTTCTATATACAGTATCATATCATCTGCAAATAATGATAGTTTTACTTCTTCTTTTCCAATTGGGATACCTTTTATTTCTTCTTCTTATCTGATTGCTGTTACTAGGACTTCCAGAACTATGTTGAATAAGAGTGGTGAAAGGGGGCAACCCTGCCTTGTTCCTGATCTTAAGGGGATTGCTTTTCATTTTTGCCCATTGAGTATGATATTGGCTGTGGGTTTGTCATAGATGACCTTTATCATGTTGAGGTATGTTCCCTGTATTCCCACTTTGCTGAGAGTTTGATCATGAACGAGTGCTGGATTTTATCAAATGCTTTCTCTGCATCTATTGAAATTATCATGTGGTTTTTCTCCTTCCTTTTGTTTATGTGATAAATCATATTGATTGATTTGCGAATATAGTACCAGCCTTGCCTCCCAAGAATAAATCCCACTTGATCATGGTGTATGATTTTTTTCATATATTATTGGATCCGGTTTGCTAATATTTTGTTGAGGATTTTAGCATCTATATTCATCAGGGATATTGGCCTATAATTTTCTTTCTTTGCATTGTCTTTGCCTGGTTTTGGAATCAGAAATAGGTTCACCTCATAAAAGGAACTTGGAAGTCTTCCTTCCTCTTGAATTTTTTGAAACAGCTTGAGAAGGATAGGAGTTAGTTCTTCTTTGAATATTTGGTAGAATTCACCTGTGAAGCCATCAGGCCCCGGACTTTTCTTTGTTGGGAGTTTTTTGATAACTGTTTCAATATCATTTGGTGTAATCAGTCTGTTTAGGTTTTCTGATTCTTCCAGATTGATTTTTGGAAGATTATGTGTTTCAAGGAACTTGTCCATTTCACCTAGGTTGTTTAATATTTTGGCATACAGTTCTTCATAGTATTTTCTTACAATATTTTGTATTTCTGTAGTGTCAGTTGTTATTTCTCCACTCTCATTTCTAATTTTATTTATTTGAGTCCTCTTGCTTTTTTTCTTGGTGAGTCTAAGGTTCATTGATCTTATTTACCTTTTCAAAGAACCAGCTCTTGGTTTCACTGATCCTCCGTATTGTTTCTTTAGCCTCTATGTCATTTATTTCCACTCTGATCTTTATTATTTACTTTCTTCTACTACCTCTGGGCTTTACTTGCTGTTCTTTTTCTACTTCTTTTAGCTGCAGGGTCAAGTTATTTTTTTGAGCTTTATCTAGGTTTTAATAGTATGCCTGTAATGTTATGAACTTCCCTCTCAGTACTGCCTTTGCTGTGTCCCGTAAATTTTGAGTTGATGTATGCTCATATCATTCATTTCTAGAAATTTTTTTATTTCTTCTTTGACCTCATTGTTATCTCATTTGTTATTTAATAACATGCTATTTAGTTTCGAAGTATTTGAGTATTTTTCAGTTTTTCTGTTGTGGTTGATTTCTAGTTTCATGCCATTGTGATCAGAGAAAGTGCTCGCTATGATTTCAATCTTCTTAAATTGATTGAGGCCACTTTTGTGCCCTAACATGTGGTCTATCCTAGAGAATGTACCATGAGCACTTGAAAAGAATGTATATTCTGCTGCTTTAGGGTGAAAAGTTCTGAAGATATCTATTAAATCGAGTTGATCTAGTGTGTCCTTTATGTCTGCTGTTTCTTTGTTAATTTTCTTTCTTGAGGATCTATCTAGTGATGTTAGTGGGGTATTGAAATCCCCTACTATTATAGTATTGTTGTTGATCTCACCCTTTAAATCCATCAAAGCCTGCTTTATATATTTAGGTGCTCCTATATTAGGTGCATAGATATTTATAAAAGTTATATCTTTCTGTTGGATTGCTCCCTTTATCATTATGTTATGACCTTCTTTATCTCTTACTATATCCTTTGTTTTAAAGTCCATTTTGTCTGATATAAGTATTGCTACCCCAGCTTTGTTTTTCATTTCTATTTGCATGAAATATTTTTTCAATCTTTTTATCTTCATTCTATGTGCATCTTTTGTTTTAAGGTGTGTCTCTTGTAGACAGCATATGTATGGGTCCTGTTTTCAGATCCACGCAGCTACCCTATGTCTTTTGATTGGATTATTTAATCCATTTACATTTAAGGTTATTATTGATATGTAGTTGTTTATTGCCATTTTATTCTTTAAAACTGTATTCCTCTTTTGCTATATTCTTTTTCCCCTTTGATCTGTTTACAACAGGACCTTTAGCATTTCTTGCAGCATTGGTTTGGTTGTAGTGAATTTCTTGAGTTTTTTTTTTGTTTTGTTTTGTTTTTAATCTGGAAAGCTTTTTATTTCTCTTTCAATTTTAAATGATAGCCTTGCTGGATAAAGTAGTCTTGGTTGTAGGCTCTTGTTCTGCATTACTTTGAATATTTCTTGCCATTCCCTTCTGGCATCCAGTGTTTCTGTTGAGAAGTCGGAAGTCATCCTTATGGAGCCTCCTTTGTAGGTGATAGCCTTTTTTTCTCTAGCAACTTTTAATATTTTCTCTTTATCACTTAGCTTTGTTATTTTAATTATGATGTGTTTTGTTTTAGATTTCTTTGGGTTTCTCTCTAATGGAGTTCTCTGTGCTTCTTGAACTTGTGAGATGTTTTCCTGCCTTAATTTAGAGAAGTTTTCAGCTATGATATGTTTGAACAAAGTCTCTATCCCTTGTTCTTTCTCTTCTTTTTCAGGAACCCCTATGATGCGGATATTATTTCTCTTCATGTTGTCACAGAGCTCTCTAAGAGTTTCTTCAGACTTTTTGAGTCTCTTTTCTTTTTTCTGCTCCACTTCCATGCCTTCATTTATCTTGTCCTCTAACTCACTGGTTCAATTCTCAGCTTCATTCATTCTGCTTTTAATTTCTTCCATTGTGTTCTTCATTTCTGATATTGTATTTGTCATTTCTTACCGATTCTTTTTTATTATCTCAATCTCCTTTTTTATATTTGCTATCTCTTTATTTAGGTGTTCATAGTGACCATGTATTGTTGTTCTAGCCTGACCAGGTGGTGGCACAGTGGATAGAGCATCAGACTGGGATGCAGAAGGAACCAGGTTCGAGACCCCGAGGTCGCCAGCTTGAGCGTGGGCTCATCTGGCTTGAGCAAAGAGCTCACCAGCTTGGACCCAAGGTCGCTGGCTCCAGCAGGGGGTTACTCGGTCTGCTGAAGGCCCACGGTCAAGGCACATGTGAGAAAGCAATCAATGAACAACTAAGAAGTCGCAACGTGCAACGAGAAACTGATGATTGATGCTTCTCATCTCTCTCCGTTCCTGTCTGTCTGTCCCTGTCTATCTCTACCTCTGTAAAAAACAAAACAAACAAACAAACAAAAACCCCAGCTATTGTTGTTCTAAAATCTTTGAGCATCCTATCAATCATTATTTTAAACTCTGCATCTGGTAATTTGGTTATATCTCAGTCATTCAGATACTTTTCTGGGGATTTCTCTTGATTTATTTGTGTTGCATTTCTCTGCCTTCTCATTTTGTCTGTGTAAAAGAAGGTTTTGGCCACTGAAGTCCACTGGGTGTGGCCTCTGTGTTCTTTAGGTGTGGTCTATCTGTGGGCCCGCCATTCCTTCTGCTGCTGCTGCTTTGGGCGTTAGAGTATGTGTGTGGCCAGTGCGAGGCCACTAGGGATGTTGCTGTGGTTTCTGCCTCTTGTTCATGGGAGGGGCTGTATCGGGTATACAAGCTTTATTGGCCTCGGCCTTTGCTCCACCCCCATGGGTGGGGTTATGCTCGGCCCTGAAGGCAAGGGTGAGCACCTTTGCTCAGCTGCAAGTCTCTGCCTGATTCCGGGCTTTCGTCCTGCCTCTGCAGGAGGAGCCCACTTGCGGGATGGCTGCAAGCCTTTGCTCCATGGGTCGGGCAGGGCTGCATGCCCACACTCAGTTGTGGGACTCCATCTGTTCTGGATTGTCACTCCACCCCCACAGGAGGAGCCAGCTCCCGCATCAGGCCACAAGCCTTGGTTCCAGGGATGAAGTGATGCTGTGCTCCTGTGCCCTTGCTCAAGGGCGAGTCTTTGCCCCTCCCTGGGTTCCTGCCCTTCCCCTGCAGGCTGGATTTTAGGCGGCCCAGACCTGTGCTTGACCACTTTCACATGTTTCCTCCTCCCCAGCTGGGAAGACCAAGCTCACACTGGGTCTCAGTTGTGGCCAGCCAGCTTCCGCCTTTGCTGCCAGATCTGCGCTTCCACGCTCCTCTGCCGCCCGCCCTTGGGTGAGCCCTCAGCCATGTGGGTGGGGGTGCTGCAGCTCAGACTCACTACTAAGTCCCGAAAGCTCCCTCCTTCTAAGCAACTCTGCTCTAAGTACCACGGGAGAGCTTGTTTGGCTGGTGTCCTGCTTCCCTTTGCTGGTATTGCTGTTTCCAGGGGAAATATTCACTTCAGATTTGGGGAGTGACTCGTCCCAGGGGTTAGGGTGGCTGTCTCTCAAAGTGTTTCTCCCTGTGCCTCCTAGATTACACTCTCTTCCCACTGCTCCAGTCTTCTCCTCTTCCCCAGCCCCCAGAGCCCCAGGTAAGTGGTTGTGAGAGAGGTTTTCTGCGTGATCCCTTTAAGAAGAATCCTGGGTCTGAGAAATCAGTCTCTTTCTCACAAACAGTATCCTGACTTGTTTCCAGCTAAATACTGTCCATAGGCCTCCTGTAGGCTCTGGGGCTGCAGGCTGGGGCTTTGTTCCTGGGGCTCAGGATCCTCCCCTCTCTGCTAAACTCACTTCCTGCCACGTGAGTCTCTCCAGGCTGCTGTTCATTCCGGGGAGCTGGGCAGCCCTCTCCGCATTTCTGCTTTCCCTACTAGTCTCAGTGTGGCTTCTTCAGTGTTCCTTGGTTGAAGAGTCCTCTTAGTTTAGCCCAAAGTTGGTTTTTCCAGATGATGTTTCTTAAAATTAAGTTGTAATCCACTTTGGTTCTGGGAGTTGGAAGTTGGTACGTCCATGTACTCCATCACCATCTTTTTGCCCCCCTCAGCCTGTTTCTACTAATTGGGAACATTAAAAACTTTAAATGCCATGGTCACAGGTCACAGATAGGGGTTTGGGGGTTGAGAATAAGAGGAGCGGGGCTCGTGGGGAGCCCAGCACCCAGATTCGGCAGGAAACACAAGAGCCAGAGGCAGGACAGGGCCAGAACTTCCTGAAAGAAAATTGGGGTTGGGCCTTGGGGTCCTGCAAACCGGTATAAGAGCTAATAGTAGGTGGAGAATGGCCTGATAGAGGAGGGGCTTAAGAACACAGTGGAGAAGCGAGGGGCCCCTGTCCAGCAGGGGAGGAGAAAGAGAGACTGGTATTTGCAGGTGAATAAGAAACAGGATTCTGCGAAGGGAGGTGGCTTTTGTAGGGAAAAGACTTGAGTGGAAGAGGTCTGCAGAGGGACCAGAGAGGGGTCCTGAGAGAAGGGTGCCCCTGGGGATCAGGCAGGAGGGGGAGAGAGTTGGGAGTCCATGGAGAAGGAAAGATTAGGTGCGGAGGTTTTAGGTGAGGTTTCTCTGGCCAAAAAAAAAAGAAAAGCCTGCGCAGTGGAATAGGCGGCACACAGATTAAAGACAGGTGCGCAAATAACTAGAAGCCTTGTATGTAAGGGATTTCCAACCAGTTCCCAGTTTTTTTGGTGATAGTTAAATTGGTGAGGGTGTTACAACTGAAAGTCCCTTCAGGACTGGTCCTATTATCCAATGGGATCTGTGGCCTGGCTACAGCAGAGAAGAACAGTTTCCTCTTCTTTAGGGAGGGAGAGATTTTGGATAAGGCAACTCCAGGAGTGTTTTTGGATTAGATTAAGATTCATGTGCCCCAACGGTCTCCCTTAGTTCTCAGAGTGGTCAGAGTTTAAAACTGGTGTCCCAAAACTCAAGCTCTGGCCATGGACAAATAGGGAAAGTGGATGTACTCAGGATGTCTACACAGGCACACACGCACTCATACGGAAAGAGGTTCCTGACGTAGCTACAGTTTCAGACAGGGAATCTTGGTAGAAAGAACTGAGGGGAAGGCTGGAGGCAGGGGACTTACTATACTGTGCACCAAAATGGGTGGAAGGTCAGAGATCCTGGTTCTTTCTTGGAGGGGAAGGGAAAAGGAGCAGTCCTTGTGGACTTCAACTCCTCCAGAGTTTTCAGCACCAAAATGTAAGGTATTTTTCCCTGCTGAGAAGGAAGGAAGGGGCCGTAGCCACAACGTGTGGAATAGCAAGGCTAGATTTAGAACAGCATATCCTGCCTGACAAGGTTCTCTGGTCCCAGGGGACAGAGGCCAGAAGAGTTGCACGGGGTACCCCATGTGAGAAATATTTAAAGGGTCTTTAGGGTGGTCGAGCTAATATGACTCGGTGAAATCTCACTGGCTGACGGACGGTTGCTCTTTTCCCAAGGACTCTTGGGAAGTTCCTGTTAGTGCTCTTGGTTGTGAGTGGCTCTAGCCAAAATTCCCAGGTCTGAGTTCCTCACATGACCATCCCCCATTGCTGACCACCCCACATTCTGATCTTTTGTGTTAATTAGGAGCACCGCTTATTTATCTGGCTACTTCCTGCTGATTAGGAGCATCGTGGGGAGGGGGAGATCAGAAGGTGGTGGTTTTGAGGGGTGTCAGGAGGAACATCTGTTTGGCTGAGTTGAGAAACTTCGCTAATATGTTCCTGTAAGGATTTTTTTTTAAGAGGAGTAATAGGGGGATCTTCAGGGTCCAGCCTTTTGGTGAGCCAGAGATGGGTAGGGGCTGGAAAACTTGAGGCAAACTGTATGCTAGGAGTGGCGTACGAAGGGGAAAAACTGCATGTCAGGAGTGGCATAAGAAGGGGAAAGGAAGGGGTCCCATTCACTCCCATAACTGAGACCTGTGAGGGAACTAGAGGTCCAGAGTCTGATGGCAAAACAGAGAAGGCAGCTCCCGTGTCCACAAGAAATGAGATGGACTTACCCATTCCTGCGGCATTACCTTGGAATTGGTGAGGATGATGGGGGGGTCTCTGAGTCCAGGACGTGTCAGCCATGCATGATGTCTAGGAGTTCGAGTGGTGGGCCCATCTGGCTAGCTTGGCCTCCCACCTCAGTGGCTCGTCCTCCACATAGAGACGCTGAGGAAAAGCCTGTTGCCCAAAGGGGCAATACCTCCGTCAGTGACTGGGCTTCTTGCAGTCAAGGCAGGCTCAGTGGGCAGCCACAGGCAGGGACACTGTCAGGACCAGTGATGGTTTCCTCTTTGAGGATTGGACTTGGGTTGAACACTGCCTGTGCCTTGCCCTGTTGCTCTGCTGGCCTCAGGGTTGCCACAAGAGCCTGGGTTTGGACCTGTGTGGTGGAACAGGTGACACAGAGATTAAGACAGAGTACAAATAACTAGAAGCCCTGAATGTAAGGGATCGCCAACCAGTTCCCAGCTTTTTTGGTGATAGTTAAATTGGTGAGGGTGTTAAAACTGAAAGTCCCTTCAGGAGGCTACTTGGTCCAATTTTCCAGTGAGTTCAGTGGCCTGGCCACATCAGAGAAGAAGAACAGTGTCTTCTTTAGGGAGGGAGAGATTTTGGATAAGGCAACTCCAGGAGTGTTTTTGGATTAGGTTTAGATTCCTGCACCCCCTTGGCCATCCTCAGTTCTCAGAGTAGTCAGAGTTGAGCATTGGCATCCCACAACTCAAGCTCTGGCCATCGGATGGCTAGGCAAAATGGATGTGCTCGAGATGTCTTCATGGGTACACACGCACTTGGAATGGAAAGGGGTCCCTGATGCAGCTGCGGTTTTGGACAGGGAGTCTCGGAGGAAAGAACTGAGGGGAGGCTGGAGGCAGGGGACTAACTGCACCATGTGCCAAAGTGGATGGAAGGTCAGAAGTCCTGGTTCTTTCTTGGAGGGGAAGGGCAGAGGAGTGGTCCTTGCAGAATTCAACTCCCGGGTTTTCGGCACCAAATGTAGGTATTTTTCCCCGCTGAGGAAGAAGGAAGTGGTCGGAGCCACAAAGTGTGGAATAATAAAAGGCTTTATTTAGTACAGAGTGCTTCCCGCTTGATGAGTGTAAAGCCAGCAGCCACAGCCAGGGCCACTATCAGAGCAGCCCGGCCCATGCAGGTTCGCATTGGATTCGGACAGTCGGTAAAGAAACAGCGGAGCCAAAAACTGATGGGCCATAGCCTTTAATCCTACCTTGCACCTGGCGGGCAAGTAAAAATACACACTGGGCTCCAAAACCCAGTCACACTCAGTGCTCACAAAGCCACTGACTTATCCGAGTTTCCTAGAATCAAAGGTTTCTAGCTCACCAGCCTTCTCCTCAGTTCCCCATCTCCTTCCTTATCCCAGATACAAACTCTACACAAACTGGCATCTCACTCAGCACTCCGCCATCTTGGCTGCTTCTCCTGGCCTCCTCCACGTGGCCTCCTTTAGCTGCTGGCTCTACTCTCTCCGCTCTCTCATGCTAACCTCAGGAACCAAGAGCCAAGTCCCGTTCTGCCCCCATTTTATAGTGTAGCTTCATAACCTTTAATCCAATATACAAAATAGGGTAGTCTCTAATACAGTCACTTCTCTGAGGCATGATTGGATTGTACCGCCCTACATCAAAAAGGGTAGGAAAGGCTTAATCCCAAAACCAAGCCCCAGGCTACAAGGATTCTGCCTGCCTTTAGCCCACCCCAACACACATTAATATCACCTGGGCGATGGCCTCCTCATGTTATCTTTAACAAAGTGAGCATAATACATTTTATCTGCCCAACAATGAGGTTCCCTGGTCCCAGGGACAGAGGCCAGGGAAGTCGTATAGGGTGACCAGCGTGGGGAATATTTAAAGGGTGTCTAGGGTGGTCAAGCTAACATGACGTGGTGAAATCTCACTGGCTGACAGACACTCGCTTTTTTCTCAAGGACTCCTGGGAAGTTTCTTTTGGTGCGCTTGGTTGTGGGCGGCTCTAGCCAAGTTCTAGGGTCTGAGTTCCTCACGTGACCATCCCTCATTGCTGACCACCCCACAGCTGCCATTTGTATGGTCTGGTGGAATGCTGGAGAACTGCGAGAGGCAGTGAGTCAGTGCAGTGCTACAGTGAGTTAGTGAAGGTCCTTCGGGAACTAGGTATGAAGAATGCTGTTTTCAACACTGGATCCCATGGGCCAGACAAAGAAGTGTTTCTGGCAAAAATGAGGGACTTTATCCTTGCTAGCGCCCCG
The DNA here is from genome assembly GCF_036850995.1 of Saccopteryx leptura. NCBI lineage: Eukaryota > Metazoa > Chordata > Mammalia > Chiroptera > Emballonuridae > Saccopteryx > Saccopteryx leptura. The sequence goes on along the minus strand of NC_089516.1, from coordinate 65,995,105 downwards.
TCAGCCCTTTTTGGGTTACTTGTGGCTATCTTGGGCCCCTATGTGGGGCAGCCCATCAATGTAGTTACACAGATGGTAGCAGATTTGGGAGAGCTGGAGGCCGCTCGGGATCATAAAGCAGTGAGGACTGCTGCCTATATTGCACCCCCCCCCCAACTAACAAGGGAAATAGGCATATAAAGGTTACCCAAACACAGATGTGGGTAGATTTGATTGCGGCTGGAGCAGATTAGGGGAAATTGGATTGCCAGTTTAATTTCTTTTGGAGCTTTGGCGGCAGCTTAAACCAGAACAGAAGTTCCAGCCACTGAGACAAAAGGCCCCAGCAGCTACCAATAAAACATTTGGTGCACAGGCAGCTCAGTTACAAGATTATATGATAGAGACAGCCAAGGGAGAGGAGAACTCCTAAGACCCATTGTACCAGTTTGAATAGGAAAAGGGCCGAGGGACCCATCTAACAGGGATGGGCGGGGACCGGAGGCCATATGTGGAAATGGCTATCCACTGGCCCCCTTCCAACGTACAATGGGTGTTGGCCTTGATGATACAGGTGCAGAATGTTCCCTCCTCTATGGGAACCCAGAGCGGTTTGCTGGGACCCCAGTGGCCATTGACGGTTATGGGGGCCAAACTGTTCAAGTGAAGCCAATAACTATTCCACTGGGGATAGAAAGACTTCCTCCTAAGCCATATAAGGTGTATGTATCTCCTATTCCTGAATATATTTTTGGGGTAGTTGTCTTGCAAGGACTGTGGTTGGAAACTACAGCCGGGGAGTTCCGGCTGCGGATCAAGGTTGTAAAGGCAGTGTTGTGGAGACACGCATCACATTCCCCTTTGAAATTACCCATTTCTCAGCATGTTACTAACACCAAGCAGTACCACCTGCCAGGTGGTTATGAAGAAGTCACAGGGACATTCCTCGAACTAGAAAAGGTGAGTATCATCCAGCCAGTACACAGTCTTTACAACGCCCCAGTATGGCTTGTGCACAAAGCAGATGGAACCTGGAGAATGACAGTAGATTATAGAGAACTTAATAAAGTTGTTCCCCCTTTGCATGCTGCTGTTCCCTCAATAGCTAACATGATGGATCAGCTAAGCCATGAGTTGGAGACTGTAAGGCCAGGAGCCGCCATCGTGGCCATTCACATGCAGGTTCCCATTGGATTCGGGCAGACGATAAAGAAATGGCGGAGTCAGAGGATGGTGGGCCATCCTATTTATTGGTGTCTCACCAAGACAGGCAAACCACAAAAGAAGACAAGGGAAAAGCAGAAAACCAGCTTTTACCATGAAGGGCAAGGGATCAAGGAAGCCCCTGCAATCGTGATAGCAGGAACTGTGTGAGCCAGCTCCTGGTCTGTCCCACTTTATAGTGTAGAAAACCAAAAACCCTTAATCCAATATACAAACAAGGAAGTCTCTGATACAAAGTCACTTATCCGAGGCATAATTGGATTCCTCATGAGAGTGCACCACCCAGATCATACAATCAGTCAAGGGTGTGGGGAAAAGCCCAGTCTTAAAACTAAACCCTAGGCTACAACGACCCTGCCTGCCCACAGCCCGTCCCCCACACCTAACACAAATCACAAGCGAGCAAACACATATATCATATTTACAAACTCATTTGACCAACAGAGACATACCACTTTGTGGCAGACTTGGCCAATGCTGTTTTCTCTATTGATATAGCTGCAGAGAGTCAAGACCAATTTGACTTCAGTTGGGAAGGGAGACAATGGACCTTTACAGTGTTACTCCAGGGCTATTTGCATAGCCTCACCTTGTGCCATGGGCTGGTGGCTGCTGACCTGGCTAAATGGAAACAGCCAGAGGCAGTTTGCATGTAGCATTATATTGATGATATTATGCTAACTAGTGATTCTCTTCCAGAATTGGAGCAAGCAGTCCCTACCCTGCTATCCCATTTGAAAGCATGTGGCTGGGCAGTGAATGAGAACAAATTACAATGACTTGGGTTATCTGTTAAATTCTTGGGAGTTGTCTGGTTAGGTATGACAAAAGTTATCCCTGACTGCAGTTATAGATAAGATAAAGGCATACCCTGTGCCCACTACAGTAAAACAGTTACAGGAATTCTTAGGTTTGTTGGGGTATTGGTGAGCACTTATACCCCATTAGGCTCAGTTACTATGCCCCTTGTACAACCTTATTCTGAAGGGGGTTCATTAGGATTGAGCTGAGCAGGTGCAAGTTTCATTTGCAGCAGCTAAGAGAGCTGTCAAGGTGGCCATGTTGTAAACTACTGTACCCCAGATGCTGAAAAGTACTGTATCTCAGTTCTGTGGGTTCAAGTAGAGACACCAAGTCCAGATGAATTTTGAAGAGTTTTATTAAAGGAGGATATTGCTGGAATCCATGGGAGTCCGAAAAGACCAGAATAACAGGCTTTATTGAAAGGAAGAAAAGAACCCTGCCAGGCACTTCTCCTGGGGAGAAGAGCACCAGTACAAGCTAGGGGATGAATTTTATAGGGTAAGGGAGAATCTCGAGCAAGTGGGTGTTGAATCAAAAGTCCTGGTATGTTTGGAATGCTCCTCCTTGGGGCAGCTGACCAGCTTCTTGGAATTCCTCTGCCTCAGGGGTGATAGTCCAGTGAGTTAGGGTCAGGTCTGACAGATAAGTGGAACATCAAAAGGGCAGTTGGAATTCCTGGTAAATTCATGTATCTATCAGAGGTTTATTAAATATGCCAGCCACATATGGCTGATATGGGGCAGTTGCAAACCTAAATCATGTGTGTTGGTCAAATAAGTTTGTAAATATGATATATATGTTTGCTCGCTTGTGACTTATATTGGGTGTGGGGGACAGGCTGTAAGCAGGCCAGGTCGTTGTAGCCTAAGGTTTGGTTTTGGGACTAAGCTTTTCCCCACACCCTTGACTGATTGTATGATCTGGGTGGTGCACTCTCATGAGGAATCCAATTATGCCTTGGATAAGTGGCTTTGTATCAGAGACTTCCTTGTTTGTATATTGGATTAAGGGATTTTGGTTTTCTACACTATAAAGTGGGACAGACCAGGAGCTTGGACACACAGTTCCTGCTATCACAATTGCAGGGGCTTCCCTGATCCCTGGCCCTTCATGGGAAGAGCTGGTTTTCTGCTTTTCCCTTGTCTTCTTTTGTGGTTTGCCTGTCTTGGTGAGACACCAATAAATAGGATGGCCCCCCATCCTCTGACTCCGCCATTTCTTTATCGTCTGCCCGAATCCAATGGGAACCTGCATGTGAATGGCCACGATGGCGGCTCCTGGCCTTACAATGTGCCTAAATACATTTCAGGGGCTGGTTATATACCCTTGATCACACACGGGTGGGGGAGAGCATGACATCATGGCACAAGCTTACAACATTTGTTTAGGGGATACACAGAAACATTAAGACTTTCAAGGTAACACAATCAAAGATGTTTACAAATCTTTTAGGGTTCATCTTCCCTCCTTTGCCTAGGGATATGTTACTCTCAAGATTCCAGGAAGGGGGAGTAACTACAATCAATGTAGGGTGGTATGCAAATTCTGTCTCCCATTGAAAGAGAAGAAGTTTCTCGGTTAACCTTTATTTTAGATTTAAAACTAAATTACCCATTGTTCTTGCAAGCAAGAAACTTCTCCATTCTTCTCTCTCCCCTCCCCAAAGGAAGAATGGGACAGGACAGCCTGACCTTTCCTTCTAGTATATCAATATTAATTTTGAAGCTTTTTGGTACCTTACTACAGGATTAAAGGGTTTGATTTCAACACTATAAAACGGGGACAGACTGGGGCTTGCACTCTCGGTTTACTGCTATCACCATTGCAGAGGCCTCCCTGATCCCTTGCCCTCCATGGGTAAAGCAGGTTTTCTGCTTGGCTTCTTTTGTGGCTTGCCTGTCTTGGTGAGACACTGTTGGTAAAATAAGTTTGTAAATATAATATATGTTTGCTCACTTATAGTTTGTATTGGGTGTAAGGGACAGGCTGTAACCAGGCCAAGTTGTTATAGCTTAAGGCTTAGTTTTAAGACTAAGCTTTTCCCCACACCTTTGATGGATTGCATGATGTGGGGTGGTGCACTCTCATGAGGAATCCCATTATGCCTCAGATAAGTGACTTTGTATCACAGACTTCTTTATTTGTATATTGGATTAAAGGTTTTGATTTTTTACACTATAAAATGGGGGCAGACCAGGAGCTTGCTCTCTCTTGGTTCCTGAGATTAGCATTAGAGGAGCCCATGCTAGAGGAGAGCAGGGAAAGAGGAGAGGAGGCCAAGATGGCGGAGTGTTGAAGGAGAAGCCAGCCAGTGCAGAGTTTGTGTAGAGAGAAGGAGATGGGGAACAGAGGTCAATAAGGCTAGAAACCTTTGATTTTAGGAAACTCAGATAAGTCAGTGGCTTTGGGAGCCCTGAATGGAAAGGGAAGTATTTTCCCACTGTGTGTATTTCTTGCCTGATGAGTGCAAGTGAGGATTAAAGCTGATGGCCCACCAGTTCTTGGCTCTATTGTTTCATTACCATCTGTCCGAATCTAATGTGAATCTACATGTGAATGGCCACGATGGTGACCCCTGGCCTTACAGAAGCCTCCGTCAAAAGCAAAAGGACTGGGTTCAGAGAGCATCTGGGTTGGTGAATACATGGTGATGCAGGGAAAGCATGCCTGAAGAGGGTGTGGAAGCTCCACATCCCATCTGACATACCTTGCCCCATCACTTCTTTCATCTGGCTGTCCCTGAGTTAGTCTTTTACACTAAACTGGTGAAGTAACATCTTTCTCTGAGTTCTGAGTCCCTCTAGAAACTTAATCAAAACCAAGGAGGAAGTTTTTGGGAACCTTTAATTTATAACCACTGGGTCAGAAGTGTAGGTGATGACCCAGACTAAGGGTTGGCTTTCTGAATCACAGGGGGTCATTAGAACCTCTAATCTACAGACAGTTGATGAAAAGCACAAGTAAGAAGATCCTGGGCTTGAGACAGTCTGAAGATGGGGGGAAGGCAAGCTCGTAGGACTGAGCCCTTAACCCAGTGGCAGTCAACCTGGTCCCTACCGCCCACTAGTGGGTGTTCCAGCTTTCATGGTGGGCAGTAGTGGAGCAACCAAAGTATAAATAAAAAGATAGATTTAACTATAGTAAGTTGTTTTATTCTGCCAAACTTAGCGAAAATCCAACATAAAGTACTTGGTAAGTAATTATTATTATATGTTTTAACTTGCTGTAACTCTGCTTTATAAATTTTATAAAGTAAAGTTACTACCCTACTTTATAAATCACCATTACTGTGGAACCGGTGGGCCGTTAGAAAATTACTACTAACAGAAATACAAAAGTGGGCAGAAGGTATAAAAAGGTTGACTACCCCTGCCTTAACCTGTGGGACCTGATGCTATCTCCAAGTAGAAAGGGTCAATGTCCAAATCTCTAGAGAATTTTATCTGAACCAAACAGAGAATACACCTGGAAGCAAGCTCTCACCAGCCTGAGATAAATGCATCCTAGAATAGCAGTTTCTTTTATGCGTTAAAGATTAAAGAGGGCCTGACCGGTGGTGGCGGTGATGGTGCAGTGGATAGAGCATCGGACTGGGATGTGAAGGTCCCAGGTTCAAAACCTCGAGGTCGCCAGCTTGAGCGTGGGCTCATCTGGTTTGGGCAAAGCTCACCAGCTTGGACCCAAGGTCGCTGGCTCGAGCAAGGGGTTACTCGGTCTGCTGAAGGCCCACGGTCAAGGCACATATGAGAAGGCAATCAGTGAACAGCTAAGGTGTTGCAATGATAAACTAATGATTGATGCTTATCTCTCTTCATTACTGTCTGTCTCTCCCTATCTATCTCTCTCTCTGACTCTCTCTCTGGAAAAAAAAAGATTAAGGAGGGAAGGTAAGGAAGATTACATGAAAGGAAGAGGAAACAAAGTAGGAATAGAATTACAGGTTAGTTAAGATTATGTGCTCTCGACTGTCCTGCGGTGGTGCAGTGGGTAAAAGCATCGACTTGGAACGCTGAAGTCGTCGGTTCGAAACCCCGGGCTTGCCTCGTCAAGGCACATATGGGAGTTGATACTTTCTGTTCCTCCCCCCTTCTCTCTGTCTCTCTCTCTCTCTCTCTCTGTCTCCTCTCTCTAAAAAGTGAATAAATAAAAAATCTAAAAAAAAAAGATTATGTGCTCTCTTGAGGGTTGCTGCTTTAGACGGAGAGGTCTGAAAGGGTGGTCAGTTAATAGAAGAGATTTGAAAGGGGTCATTCCAAAAGCCTGTTAACTTAGATTTACAAAAACAATGTAAGGAAGTTATATGCCTGAGGCATGACTACCCACCATGACCTTCACAGTTGGCATTTATAATCCATCATCTGTAAATTTACTTTCCATAGGACCCCCCTTTTTTCCCACAATAGTATCAGATTGAAATTAAATTCTTAGACACCCTGCTGGTGCCCCAGAATTTCTTGTTAGACTGGGGACTCCCAATCAAATTGGAACCAGATCTCAGGACACAATTTAGCCCCTGACCTTTCTTACCCATAAACCAAGTGGCTTTTATTCACAATTTTGTATAGCTGGGTGATTTTTAGAAATGCATACATTGCTTGTAGCAAAAATTACAGTACTGAGTTTCAAGAAACATTTTGTTGAGGTTCTGAATAAAATTACAATAAATTAATAAATTAATTTAAAATTATGGACGATGAAAGGGTTTCTATGAAAAGTAACCTCACAAGATGATCTGATCATAAGTACCTAACTGTGCAGGTGAGAGGGGCAGTCAAGTCCCACGCCTGTGACTTCTTTAGTCAAAGGGTTTTAATCAGGCCTCTTCCATTGTTCTTGCGCACCTAGGTTAACATACCTTTGAAATGCCAGGAGCAATACCACTTGAGGTGGGTATTAATCCTCAAGAAGGCACATAATCTTGTTAACGATTCTGTAATCCAGCCCCTGTCTTGTTTTTTCCCCACCTCCATGTAATATTTACTTTCTGCCTTAATTTCAAATGCATAAAAGCAACAGCAAAACTGTTATTCCCCTGAGCATTGGAGATCTTGCTCCCTGGGCATGTCATCAGTTTGGCTCAAATAAACTCATGAGAAATGCAAATCAAAACTGCAATGAGATACCACCTCACACCTGTTAGATTAGCTATTATTAACAAGACAGGTAATAGCAAATGTTGGAGAGGTTGTGGAGAAAAAGGAACCCTCATCCACTGTTGGTGGGAATGTAAAGTAGTACAACCATTATGGAAGAAAGTACGGTGGTTCCTCAAAACACTGAAAATAGAACTACCTTATGACCCAGCAATCCCTCTACTGGGTATATACCCCCAAAACTCAGAAACATTGATTCGTAAAGACACATGCAGCCCCATGTTCATTGCAGCATTGTTCACAGTGGCCAGGACATGGAAACAACCAAAAAGCCCATCAATAGATGATTGGATAAAGAAGATGTGGCACATATACACTATGGAATACTACTCAGTCATAAGAAATGATGACATCGGAACATTTATAGCAAAATGGTGGGATCTTGATAACATTATACGGAGTGAAATAAGTAAATCAGAAAAAACCAGGAACTGCATTATTCCATACGTAGATGGGACATAAAAGTGAGACTAAGAGACATTGATAAGAGTGTGGTGGTTACGGGGGGAGGGGGGAGAGGGAGAGGGAAGGGGGGAGGGAAAGGGGCCCAAAGAGAACTAGATAGAAGGTGACGGAGGACAATCTGACTTTGGGTGATGGGTATGCAGCGTAATTGAACGACAAGATAACCTGGACTTGTTATCTTTGAATATATGTATCTTGATTTACTGATGTCACCCCATTAAAAAATAAATAAATAAATAAAATTATTTAAAAAAATAAATAAATAAATTTACTTGTTCTTTATTAAAATAAATAAATAAATAAACTCATGAAAATTTTCTACATGTTTGCACATTTCTTACCTGGACAAAAACTAATATTCTCTCTCTCTCTCTCTCTTTTTTTTTGGTATTGTTCCGAAGTTAGAAGTGGAGAGGCAGCGAGACAGACTCCCTCATGTACCCGACCGGGATCTATCTGGCATGCCCACCAGGGGGCGATGCTCTGCTCATCTGGGGTGTTGCTCCACTGCAACTGGAGTCATTCTAGTGCCTGAGGTGGAAGCCATGGAGCCATCCTCAGCACCTGGGCCAACTTTGCTCCCATGGAGCCTTGGCTGTGGGAGGGGAAGAGAGAGACAGAGAGGAAGGAGAGGGGGAAGGGTAGAGAAGTAGATGGGCGCTTCTTCTGTGTGCCCTGGTCGAGAATCAAATCCGAGACTTCCTCATGCCGGGTGGACCTTCTACCACTGAGCCAACCAGCCAGGGCCAAAAAATAATATTCTTTTATTTCACTTTTCTTTGTTTTCTTTTTCTGAAAACTAAAGCAATTGTATAATATCACAAATTTTAATTTTTAGATACAATCATCAATACATTTCTACCATTTCTTATATGCTGTTTAATTTTTTAAAGGGGCAGAGCAATGCTATTGACTTCTGTATTTATTCTTTAAGTGGGACTTATTGGCATGACACTGTTTAACAAAATTATTCACACTTCATGTACCAATTCTACAACACATCTCTGTACATTGTATTGTGTGTTCACCCTCCAAGTATTTCATTTTTCTGTCCCAAAACAAAAAAAGTCTTTTTTTAAAGCCATTTTATAGTTTTCAGTTAAGTTTTGTAATTTTTCTCATTGAGTTTATTTAAAAATATTTCTTACTATCATACATACGATCTCTTTTATTGTCTTTTCTAACTGGTTATTTATGGTATACAAGATTGCTACTGATTTTGTATATTTTCTTTACCTGGGGTATACTTAGGTATACAGCAGTGGTGGTATTCAAATAATTTAGCAACTGGTTCTCTGACCTAATGACCGTTTTAAGTATAAAAAAATGAAATATCAAAAGGTAGTTTATTATTTCATGCATTTAATACTTAAATAAAAACAATAAAAGAGGTACACAAAACTAGATTATCTTATAAGAAAGTTTTAAAATATTAATAAAAATATTAAATAATACCTGAAAAAAAACGATAAAACTATTATTTAAGATATTTCCATATTGCTTCTTGATTGGTGTTCTCACTTGCAATGTTTTTTGCCTGTGGACGGACGGAATGAATATGACTAAGGATGCTTAGAATACGCTGCTGCTCAGGTGAACGTTAAAAAAGAGTAAGGAGTCTGACCTATGATGGCGCAGTGGATAAAGCAGTGGATAAAGCATCGGATAAAGCATCAAGCTGGAATGCTGAAGTTGCTGGTTCGAAACCCTGGGCTTGCTTGGTCAAGGCACATGTGGGAGTTGGTGCTTCCTGCTCCTCCCCCCTTCTCTCTCTCACTTTCTCCTCTCTGAAATGAATAAATAAAATCTTTAAAAATAAATATATAAATTTGGTTTAAAAAAAAAGTGTAATGAAAGTCAAATTGTGATTTCCACATTGAGCAGCTGCCCAGGCACCCACCTTAGAAAGAACCCTGATGACAAGTGCCATTTTAACAACTGGTTCGCTGAACTCAACCAAAAATTAGGTATCGGTTCTGCTGGACCTGTGTGAACAGACTGAATCCCATCACTGGCATAGAGCCACCTCATCTGCAAGTAATTTTTTTTCTCTTTTCAAATATTGATTTTTCTTATTTCTGCTTCAAATCTTATTGCACTAGCTAGAGCACTTGAGACAGTATTAAATGATAACAGCAATAACAGGCATCCTTATTTTATTTTCAATTTAAAATGGAGTAGTTATGGTGACTGGTTTGGGATTCTCATTACCACATTTTAGAAAATATCGTTCTATTTCTATTTTTAAAAATTATTTTATTATAAATGTATGTTACAACATTGTTTCACATAAGATGATTTTCTTTTATTTAAAATTTTTTGTGTTTGTCATTACATCAGCCATAACATTTCAAACCTCTAGACTTTTGCACATGCTGTGTCTCTTATCTAAAGTGTCCCTCCTTTCTTAGCTTAAAAATGCCTACTCATGTTTCAAGATTGTATTATACAGTTTTATTGTAAGTGACAGAAATGTAACTCAAAGTAGTGTAAGCCAAAAAAAAAAAAAAAAAGGAAAAGAAAAACCAAAAGGAATATATTGGCTTATATAACTGGGAAGTGCAAGAAAAGATCTCAGTTTAAGAACAGGGTAGACCAGGTGGTGGCGCAGTGGATAGAGCAGAGGACTGGGATGCAGAGGAAACAGGTACAAGACCCCGAGGTCGCCAGCTTGAACGTGGGCTCATCTGGTTTGAGCAAAGCTCACCAGCTTGGACCCAAGGTCGCTGGCTTGAGCGAGGGGTTACTCAGTCTGCTGAAAGCCCACGGTCAAGACACATATGAGAAAGCAATCAGTGAACAACTAAGGTGTCGCAACGAAAAACTGATGATTAATGCTTCTCATCTCTCTTCCTTCCTGTCTGTCTGTCCCTGTCTATCCCTCTCTCTGACTCTCTCTCTCTGTCTCAAAAACAAAACAAAACACAAAAAAACAAAATAAAAAACAGAGTTCAAACAATGTAATCAGGGCTATCTCTCTGTGAGCCCTGTTTCTCTATGCTCCTCTCCTGTCACATGGGAGCTTGTGAATGTGTGTGTGTGTGTGTGTGTGTGTGTGTGTGTGTGTGTGTGTAAGGACATATTTGTAAGGATGATATATATATTATACATATATAGTGTGAGTATGTGTGTGTATGTAAGGATACATTTGTAAGGATGATAGATTTTATACATATCTATCATCTAAATATATAAATTTTATACAAAATTATATATTTAGTCTATCATATATAGTCTATCCTGACAATTTGACGCTCAAGACTGCAGTGTCTTGGTCCATATATTAATTTCATATGATAACTCTGGCTAGCCCTACATAACACTTGTTCACCTTAGGATTATGAGCTATCATGAATGGTTGAGCATGGGTCATGTGCCCACCTCTGTACTCAGAGGTAGGGTGGGATTTAAAAAAATTTTTTTTATAAATTTATTGATTTTAGAGAAAGAGAGGAAGGGAGAGAGAGAGAGACAGACAGACAGACAGACAGACATCAATTTGTTGTTCTACTTAGTTGTGCATTCATTGGTTGCTTTCTGCATGTGCCCTTACCAGGATTGAACCTGCAACCTTGGTGAATAAGAAGGACATTCTAACCAACTAAGCTACCCCAACCAGGGCCAATAGAGTAGAACTAGTACACACAGTCTTAGGAGAACTGTATGTGACAAAGGGGGCCAGGTATCCACAGGTCAGAGCAGGCAGGTGTCTGCTGTTGCAAGTGAACCTCTTTTTCTTTCTCTTCACTCTCCAGGAAGAAAATTGAATACCCTGACTAATGACTTTGAGAGAAGGTTTTGGGTATGTATGGTTCAGCTCTTCCTGGGTCCTCATTTATGAAGCAACCTTCCCTACAGAGAAAGTACATTCTGATTTGCCCTCTGTGAGTGTCATATAGGTTGCCCCATTAGATTAGTTAGTAAGTCTCTCTAATTCAGGCTAAAGAGTGTTTAAAAACCCCCTTGGCTGTAGGGCTAAAATTCTATCCACTTAACAGCTTCATCAGTAAGAATGCTGACATTTTGATTTACATTTACTTATCTCCTGTGCCTCATTTCTCAAGTGGTTAGAAACTATGAGGCAAAAAGGCAACATTATGTACTGACTGCTTAAAACCTTAACATCCACTACAAACTTCATTCTCAAGCAAAATCATATATACTAAGGTGACCAATCATCATCATGCTCCTTTAGGGAGGACAGTCCTTCTTTTGTAAGTTCCGTCCTCCCTCGAAAAGTTTCCTCCTATATGTCCTCCTTTTTGATATTGGAAGACTTATCTGTAAATGTCCATATTCAATCGATGCAGAGTCAATCCATTGCATGTGATGTGACGTATTTGTATTTGATATGACGATTCATCAAGGATCAGTACAGTGCGGCCAGATGCGACTATGAGACGCATGTGCTCCACACAGAAGACCTTGAGAGAGTGTGCGATATACCGAGCACACAAATGGCTTTGTGTACTTCTTACTGAAACACGACACGGCACATACGGCATTGCAGACTTACGATTATTTCTTTCTCAGTGAATATTCAATCATAGAAAGGTAAGCACAATTCACGTAAAATTTAATATGAAGGATATTTCTTGTTCAGATATTTCCAATATATTGTTACAAGATGATACATGGACAAAAAATATTCATTCAATGAAAAGTACTCATTTAGATAATATTATGTAAAGGAGTACTTTTTTCTTACAATCTTTATTAAAAATTAATAGGCACGTACCATAATTACAATATAAAATATTACAAATGTTTTTATTATGCATTTATCATATTATAGTATATTATTGTTGCAATGAATAAAATGTTTCTTTTATTTATGATATTTTTTTCTTCAATTTAGTTTTGTCCTCCTTTTCATTGTAAAAAAGTTGGTCACCTTGTATATACAAAACATATACAGACAACAGGGTAGCAAAAGCCAGAGGGAGAGGAAGACTGGAGGAATGGGGGGGAATGCCAAGCAGGAGAAATGAGGGTGGAAGGACACTTTGCATGGGGGAGGGGGGACAATGCAGTGTGTAGAGTATGTTATATTGAGTAGAATACTTAAAACCATATCAACACAATAAATTAAAAATAATTTTTAAGGCCCTGGCCGGTTGGCTCAGCGGTAGAGCGTCAGCCTGGCTTGCGGGGGACCCAGGCTCGATTCCCGGCCAGGGCACATAGGAGAAGCACCCATTTGCTTCTCCACCCCCCCCTTCCTCTCTGTCTCTCTCTTCCCCTCCCGCAGCGAGGCTTCATTGGAGCAAAGATGGCCCGGGCGCTGGGGATGGCTCCTTGGCCTCTGCCCCAGGCGCTAGAGTGGCTCTGGTCGCGGCAGAGCGACGCCCCCTGGTGGGCAGAGCGTCGCCCCTGGTGGGCGTGCCGGGTGGATCCCGGTCGGGCGCATGCGGGAGTCTGTCTGACTGTCTCTCCCCGTTTCCAGCTTCAGAAAAAAAAAAAATATTTAAAAAGAAAATCACTTCTGCGAAGTTGTTCCTCCTATTCCTCAGCTAGTGTTTGTCTCTTGTGCTTTTGTTTATATATTTAACACAGCACTTCTTAACTAAAAGAAAAATTGTGTTCCCGCTCTTTGTTTCCCCCAGTAGGCACACCTTATCAAATGTAGAGACCATTTTATTCCTCTTCTAACCCTAGCACCTAGTATCTTCTTAACTTGCTGATCTTTATGAGGAAAAACTCTCACTTTCAGTGCCAATATTTCTATTTTTCTCATAGAACACCAACGTTCTGGTAATCTCAAACAGATTATAATATGATTAAGTAAATTTGTTTTCTTTACATCAGTTACACTCCAGATGTGATGATTAGCCCTGGTCCCCTCCAGGAGATCAAAGAATTGCTCTAGGGTCTTCCTTACATCAGGGAAGATGCTCAGGTTTCCTTGATAAAAAACTTGAGAAATGTCCTTGTCTCATAATTAATACACTGTGCTTAAAGGATGACATTTAAAAAATTTTAAATATATTTTTATTAAACCTAATATACCCAAAATATCATTTATCATATTTAAATACTTTATGGTTTTTTTTTTTTCCATACTGAATCCTCAAACTCAGGTGTGTATTTGACACACACAGCACATTTCAGTTTGTATGAGCCACATCAAGTGTTCAGTCACCACACGAAGCTGTGTGGCTGCTGGATTGACAGTTATAGAGCTGTTTTAATAAGATCTGACTCAAGGCCTCTAGAGATACAGTGCGGTGTACTGGTTTTGACTCAAATCAAGATTTAGATTTTGGATTTGGCTTTAGTATGGTGTTTATTATTAAAACATTTACTGACATGTAATCTCAAAAAGAGGATGACATTTCTTGACTCTATTCCCAACTTTTGGGGGTTTACTGTCACAAAGTAGGAAATAAGCATAAATATAGATTTGATAAAAAGGAGGAGCTGGCAAAAATCCCCTACCCTGCCTGGCCTGTGGTGGCGCAGTAGTTAAAGTGTTGGTCTGGAACACTGAGGTCACTGGTTCGAAACCCTGAGTTTGCCTGGTCAAGGCACATATGGGAGTTGATACTTCCTGCCCCTTCTCTCTCTTCTCTCTCTCTCTCTCTCTCTCTCTCTCTCTCTCCTCTCTAAAATGAATAAATAAAAAAATAAAAAAACAGAACAAAAACAAAAAACCAACAACAATCCCCTACCCTATGAAGGGTATTATTAGTTTATCCCACTTGTGACTCAGGTACTTAGGCTCCATTACTTTCTGCTATGATATAGTCTTTGTAATATTGTGATTTATAATAAACATATATTTAGTCTTCATCCTGTTCCTGTAACAGAGCTCCAAAAATTCTTGGAATTTCCTAAGTGATGACAGCAATGGAAGTATCTTTGTTATGTTAATGAGATGACTTTTGGAACTCACTTAAGGAAGGAAATTGGTTGCCAGGAGAAGCTTGAACTTTTCAGTTCCATCCCCTAACCTCTGGGGAAAGGAAGGGACTGAAGGGTGAAGGGTGAATTAATCAGCAAGGCCAATGATTCAATCAGTCATGACTATATAATGAAGCCACAATAAAACACCAAAAGAAAGAATTCAGGGAGCTTCTGGGTTGGTGAACACGTGGAGATTTGGGGAGAGTGGCACATGTGGAGAGGACATGGAAGTTCCATGCCCCTCCCCCTTATCATGCCCTATGCATCTCTTCCATCTGTCTACTCTGTGATAAGGTGCCAAAGAACTGTAAAACTTAGTATTGGCAACACCATTTTAAAGAGGAAAAGTTAGGCTTCTTGCCCCCTCCTTTCTTTGGAGAATGAAGGGAGAAGGATGTGGGAGCTTCCTGGCTTACAAGGACAACTGGGTCATCTAGTCACAGTTTAACTATAGTTCTCTGAAAGAATAAAGGTTATCTGAAGAACTTCCTTTCCCTTTCAATAAGAAATAATGTTTGTATATCCTACACTGATTTTAACTTCCTCCCTTCCTGGAGTCCCGAGAGTAACATATACCTCTAGACCAGTGGTTCTCAACCTTTCTAATGCCATAACCCCGCAATACAGTTCCTCATATTGCAGTGACCCCAAACCAAAAAATAATTTTGGTGGCTACTTCATAACTGTAATTTTGCTACAGTTATGATTCGGAATGAAAATACCTGATATGAATTATGTATTTTCCGATGGCTTTAGGCGACCCCACTGGGGTCTCGACCCACAGGTTGAGAACCGCTGCTCTAGACAAAGGGATGGAAGGTAGACACTAAATGATTTGTGAATGTCTTTGATATGTAAAATGACACCACTATTGTGTTTCTTTGTAAGTTTTAATATGTAGGAATGTATTTTTATAGATCCTATAGACGAATGTTGTAAGCTTGTTAATGATTGGTTATTGTGACATGCTCCCCCTCCTTTTCCCCAACCTATATGTGATCAAGTCTATATAACTAGCTGCAGGGTTATTTTGCACACACACAATTTGGGTTAGCTATACCCCATGTAAATCATATGCAGCCGGCTTATTAATAAATCTCCTCCTAAAAATTCTTTTGTATCCTGCCTTGGTGTCTCTACATAACCTGTGGAATTAAGGTATATTACTTTACAACAATTCTTCAGTTATAACCTTTTATAATAAATCAGTAATTTAGTAAGTAAAATGTGTCCCTGAGTTCTATGATCCACTCTAGCAAATTAATTGAACCTAAGGAGAGAGTTGTTGAAACCTCCAATCTAGAGCTAGTAGGTCAGAAATATAACCTGGTCTTGGAACTGGTGCCTGTAATGGTGTAGGGGGACAATCTGGTATGACTGAGCCTGTGGGATCTGTTGGAATCCATGGGAGTCCAAGAAGACCAGAGTAGCAGGCTTTATTGAAAGGAAGAAGGGAACCCTGCTGGGATGACTCACAAGGGAGAGTCGCGCCAGGCACAGCCTGGGTCATGGGTTTTTTGGGGTTTTTGGGAGGAGGAGTGAGACAGGTCGTGGGGCATTAGCCCATTGGCTGCTGGACCAAGAAGGGTCTTTTATGGAAGTTTGCCAGGAATTTTCGGCTTGTGACATCAGACATTTCTTTGTGATTAGTCATTTGCTGCAAGCCCTGAAACAGAATTACTGGCAGGGTTAAAAAAAAATGAAACCTAAGAGGATCTGATGCCATTTCCAGGTAGATTCTGTCACAATTGTGTTGCATTGTAGGATACCCAGCTGGTATTCAAGAATTGCTTGGCGATGTGGGGGAAAACCCATACACATTATAACTGGGTACCAAATCATAGTATTGAACTATATGTACCTGTGAAGCACAGCTAGGTCAAGAAAGGGCCACCGTAAATTGCAATGGACGTTGTAAAACCAGTAGCCTGGCCCATGCAGGTTCACATTGGATTCGGTAAGTCGGTAATGAAACAATGGAGCCAAGAACTGGTGGGCCATTAGCTTTAATCCTAGCTTGCACCCAGCAGGCAAGTAAAAACACACACTGGGCTCCAAAACCCACTCAATCAGTGCTCACAAAGCTACTGACTTATCCAAGTTTTCCCAGGATCAAAGGTTTCTAACCTATATCAACATGATAAAGGCCATATATGATAAACCATCAGCTAACATCATATTAAATGGCACTAAACTGAAGGCTTTCCCCCTTAAATCAGGAACAAGACAGGGTTGTCCACTCTCTCCACTCTTATTTAATGTGGTACTAGAGGTTCTAGCCAGAGCAATCAGACAAGACAAAGAAATAAAAGGCATCCATATCGGAAAAGAATAAGTAAAGGTATCACTTTTTGCAGATGATATGATCCTATACATCGAAAACCCCGAAGAATCCACAAAAAGACTACTAGAAACAATAAGCCAATACAGTAAGGTCGCTGGATACAAAATTAACATACAGAAGTCAATAGCCTTTCTATATGCCAACAATGAAACAATTGAGAATATACTCAAAAGAATAATCCCCTGCACGATTGCAACAAAAAAAATAAAATACTTAGGAATAAACATAACAAAGAATGTAAAGGACTTATATAATGAAAACTATAAACCATTGTTAAGGGAAATCGAAAAAGATATAATGAGATGGAAGAATATACCTTGTTCTTGGTTAGGAAGAATAAATATAATCAAGATGGCTATATTACCCAAAGCAATATACAAATTTAATGCAATTCCCATCAAAATTCCAATGACATTTTTTGAAGAAATAGAGCAAAAAATCATCAAATTTATATGAAACTATAAAAAACCCCGAATAGCCAAAGCAATCCTAAAGAAAAAGAATGAAGCTGGGGGCATTACAATACCTGACTTAAAACTATATTATAGGGCCACGACAATCAAAACAGCATGGTATTGGCAGAAAAATAGACACTCAGACCAATGGAACAGAATAGAAAGTCCAGAAATAAAACCACATATATATAGTCAAATAATTTTTGCTAAAGGGGCCAACAACACACAATGGAGAAAAGAAAGCCTCTTCAACAAATGGTGCTGGGAAAACTGGAAAGCCACATGCAAAAGAATGAAACTAGACTACAGTTTGTCCCCCTGTACTAAAATTAACTCAAAATGGATCAAAGATCTAAACATAAGACCTGAAACAATAAAGTACATAGAAGAAGACATAGGTACTCAACTCATGGACCTGGGTTTTAAAGAGCATTTTATGAATTTGACTCCATAGGCAAGAGAAGCGAAGGCAAAAATTAATGAATGGGACTACATAAGACTAAGAAGTTTTTGCTCAGCAAGAGAAACTGATAACAAAATAAACAGAAAGCCAACTAAATGGGAAATGATATTTTCAAACGACAGCTCAGATAAGAGCCTAATATCCAAAATATACAAAGAACTCATAAAACTCAACAACAAACAAACAAACAATCCAATAAAAAAATGGGAAGAGGATATGAACAGACACTTCTCCCAGGAAGAAATACAAATGGCCAACAGATATATGAAAAGATGCTCATCTTCTTTAGCTATTAGAGAAATGCAAATCAAAACTGCAATGAGATACCACCTCACACCTGTTCGATTAGCTATTATTAACAAGACAGGTCATAGCAAATGTTGGAGAGGCTGTGGAGAAAAAGGAACCCTCATACACTGTTGGCGGGAATGTAAAGTAGTACAACCATTATGGAAGAAAGTATGGTGGTTCCTCAAAAAACTGAAAATAGAACTACCTTATGACCCAGCAATCCCTCTACTGGGTATATACCCCCAAAAGTCAGAAACATTGATACGTAAAGACACATGCAGCCCCATGTTTATTGCAGCATTGTTCACAGTGGCCAGGACATGGAAACAACCAAAAAGCCTGTCAATAGATGACTGGACAAAGAAGATGTGGCACATATACACTATGGAATACTACTCAGCCATAAGAAATGATGACATCGGATCATTTACAGCAAAATGGTGGGATCTTGATAACATGATACGAAGCGAAATAAGTAAATCAGAAAAAACCAGGAACTGCATTATTCCATATGTAGGTGGGACATAAAAGTGAAACTAAGAGACATTGATAAGAGTGTGGTGGTTACGGGGGGGAGGGGGGAAAGGGAGAGGGAAAGGGGGAGGGGGAGGGGCATAAAGAAAACTAGATAGAAGGTGACAGAGGACAATCTGACTTTGGGTGATGGGTACGCAACATAATTGAATGACAAGATAACCTGGACTTGTTATCTTGGAATATATGTATCCTGATTTATTAATGTCGCCCCATTAAAAAAATAAAATTATTTTAAAAAATAAATAAATAAACTGCAAAGACAAAAAAAAAAAAAAAAGGTTTCTAACCTCACTAGTCTCATTCACCTCTGTTCCCCATCTCCTCTCTGCACAAACTCTGCACAAACTGGCTTCTCCTTCAGCACTGCATCATCTTGGCTGCTTCTCCTGGCCTCCTCCACGTGGCCTTTTTCTACTTTCCTACAGCATGGGCTCCTCCTCAAACGTAATCACTCTTCTCCGGAACAACGTGATCTCTCTTCCTTTTAAAATCTTTTGGCGCTAAAGCCCTCCCCCAACACATATTAACATAATCATGCCCATCCCAAGCAATCACCTGGGTGACAGGCTTCTATGTGGGCAGCGCCATCTTTAACAAAGTGAGCATAATATATTTTATCTGCTCAACAGAGGTCTATGACCATAACTCTATCCCTAAGTGAGAAAATATGGGCAAAACTCATCTCAGAGGGGACTTGAATTTTTCATGGAGACCTCAAACATATTTTCCTTAGACATCTTCTGCTTAAGTCCTCTGAAGCATTTCCTGTTATTGATCACCAATTCTTTTCTTTTATTTATACACCAAAAGAATTATTAACTTCTATGAAATGCCAGGCACTGGGATAAAATGTGAAACATCAAGGTCCCTGTCTTCAATGAGTTCACAGTCTAGTGGGGAAGATGAGCAGATAATAAAAATGTACTGTAATAAATGCTTTCAGATCTCAAAAGAGAGAACAACTTACAAAGTAAAGGAAAAGGGGCAGGGAAAAACCATCCAAGAAAAACTTGCTGGAGATATAAAACCTATCAAATAATCTGCATGTTGGGACACGGACTCCAAACCAAGAAGGTATGATTTAATAATGGTAATACATATTTAAAAAGTCATATATTTAGTTTAAATTTTTTTATCTCAATGGGGTAGTATAGAGTGAACTAACTTAAAATGATATGAAGAACACCTGGAAGTATTCTCTCATAACATGTTGTAAATGGGTCAACAATTGAAGACTATTAGTTTCCTTTCCTCTTTTTTAAAATTTTATTTATTCATTTTTAGAGAGATAAAGAGAGAAAGAAGGTAGAGGAGCAGGAAGCATCAACTCTGGTATGTGCCTTGACCAGGCAAACCTGGGGTTTTGAACTGGTGACCTCAGCGTTACAGGTCAACACTTTATCCACAGTGCCACCACAGGTCAGGCATCTTTTTTTTTTTTTAATTGATTTTAGTGAGAGAGGAAGGGACGGAGCGAGTGAGAGAGAGGGACAGGAGCATTGATCTGTACCTGTATGTGCCCTGACTGGGAATTGAACTGGCAACTTCTGCATTTAGGAATGACGCTCCAACCAACTGAGCTATCTGGCCAGGAATCTGCTACTTTGTCTTTCAAATTCCTGATTCAATTCACTGCTTCATCTAATATGTTATTGATTCTATCTAGTGTATTCTTCATTTCAGTTATAGTATTCTTCATTTCTTCCTTTTAAAGATATTATTTATTCATTTTAGAGAGAAAGAGAGAGAAGGGGGGAGGAGCAGGAAGCATCAACTCCCATACGTGCCTTGACCAGGCAAGCCCAGGGTTTTGAACTGGCGACCTCAACGTTCCAGGTTGATGCTTTATCCACTGTGTCACCACAGGTCAGGCCACTTCTTTTTTTTTTTTAATTCTTTTACTAATTTATTTTTAGTGAGACAAAGAGAGTGAGAAAGACAGACAATGACAAACAGATAGGAAGAGAGAGATGAGAAGCATTAACTTTTTGCAGCATTTTAATTGTTCATTGATTGCTTTCTCACACATGCTTGACCAGGGATTCCAGCTGAGCCAGTGACTTCTTGTTTAAGCCAGCAACCTTGGGATGAAGACAACGACATTTGGGCTCAGCCAGAAAACATGGGATCACATCTATGATCCCATGCTCAAGCCAGTGACACCACACTCAAGCTGGATGAGCCCATGCTCAAGCCCATGACCTCGGGGTTTTGAACCTGGAACCTCAGCGTCCCAGGTTGATGTTTTATTTACTGCACCAACAGTGGTCAGGCTTTATTTATTGATTTTAGAGAGAGAGGAAGGGAGAAAGAGAGAAAGGAACATTAATCTGTTCCTGTATGTGTTCTGACAGAGGTTCAAACCAGCCACCGCTATATTAAGAGACAATGCTCTAACTCAGCGGTCCCCAACCCCTTGGCCGCGGACTGGTACCAGTTCGTGGGCCATTTGGTACGGGTCTGCAGAGAAAGAATAAATAACTTACATTAGTTCCGTTTTATTTATATTTAAGTCTGAACAATGTTTTATTTTTAAAAAATGACCAGATTCCCTCTGTTACATCTGTCTAAGACTCACTCTTGATGCTTGTCTCGGTCACATGATACATTTATCTGTCCCACCCTAAAGGCCGGTCCATGAAAATATTTTCTGACATAAACCAATCCGTGGCCCAAAAAAGGTTGAGGACCACTGCTCTAACCAACCACACTATCCAGCCAAGGCCTAGTACAGTATTCTTCATTTCTGACTGGTTCTTTTTATGGTCTCTATCTCCTTTCTTATGTTTAATATCTCTTTGTTGAAGTTTTCATTGAGTTCATCTAGTCTTCCCCAAATTTCATTGAACATGCTAATAATCAATGCTTTGAACTCTATATCTTGTAGATTGCTTGCCTCTATTTTGTTTAGTTCTTTTTTCTGCAGTTTTTTCCTGTTTTTGCATTTGAACATGTTTCTTTGTCTCCTCATTTTGGCTGCATCCTTATGTTTCTTTTTCTATATTATGTAGATCTTCGTCTTCCAGTCTTGGCTGGTGGTCTTCTGTAGTAGGTGGCCTGTGAGGTATACTGTGGCAGTTTCGGATCACCTGAGCTGGGTTCTCCAGAGGCATCTCTTGTGTGAGTTGTTTGTGCCCTCCTGTTGTATTTGGGCCTTGATTGCTGTTGGCATATCAGTGGGTATGATTGACCTTCAGGTTGACTGGCTGTGAGAACTGGGCATGACTACAGTGGATGAGCCATTGTGCAAGGACTTACCCCACAAAATGGGATTCATTTTAGTGATTCTCTGGTGCTATTTGTGACACTAATCAGGTGGTGCTCTGCTGTGGTCTGAAGCCAGTTCATTTAACTAGATAAAAATAAAAAAATGAAAGAGAAGTAACAAGTGACACCAAATAAATACAAAGGATGATAAGAAAATATGAACAACTATATGCTAACAAATTGGACAATCTGAATGAAATCAATAAATTCCTAGAACCATACAATCTTCCAAAAGTGAATCAGAAAGAATGAAATAATCTGAATAGATTACAACTATTGAAATTGCAACAGTTGGATGACGTCAGGGAAATGGTGCCATAAGGAGCGATACCAATAAATCTCCCCAAAAATTCAACAAGATCTTCAACCAGAGACAGAAAAATCTATCCTTGGAACCTCCAGAAGTTCCACACTAAATGCAAAAGTATGATCAAGCGAAAAATTGACTAAATATATAATCAACCCTGAAGGAAATAAGGAGGAAGAAACACTCCACCTTCTTCATTAACCTAAATAAGGGCTGCTTTCACTGGGAACTGAGAGTATAGGCACTAAGGCGGGCATAGGGTGTGAATAGAACCAGACTGTGGCACAAACGTCCAAACCAGGCTATGGCATAGACTTCCAAGCCAAGGAAATACTGTGCTTATGGCAACCCAGTCAACACAAGCTAACGCTAGCGCCAAATCCAGACAAAGAAAGGCACTTGGGACAGCCATCCGCCCCAATCTCCTGGTCGGCGCGTGCAGATAGTGGGCGAGAGACTCCTACTACAGGCCCGGGAGTGGGCGCCCGTGTTCCCGGACAGAGGGGCAGAGTCAGAGGCCTTTCTGTGGGCTGAAACCAGAATCTAGAGGTCGCCCCTGTGCCCCAAAAAGCAGGGTGTGGGGAGTGAGTGAGAGCGAAATTTCCTACACTGGAACTTTTCCATGTGGGCAGGGCGCCTCACTGGGAGTGAGAGGCGGCTGTCCAGATATCCTGGTCAGCGAGCACAGATAGTGGGCAAGACATTCCCCTGGGAGTGGGAGCCCGTGTTCCCAGACAGAGGGGCAGAGTCAGAGGTCTTTGTGTGGGCTGAAGCCCTGCCTGATTATACTAGCGGCTCTGACTGATTGAGCCTTACCCAGAGCCCTGCACTGAGTGGGAATAGAGTGGGGATTTGCCAGCTCTTTGAGCCTCTTACTCTCCAGGCAGAGGCAGCAGCAACCCCATAGCTGGATCATCAGGCTACTAATTCAGGAAGGAAAGACTAGGAGAGAGGCTCCAGGAATACGGATTCTCTCATTGGCGGAGCCTGCAAATGCTAATGAGCCTCAACTGCCAACGAGACTGAAGCCCAATATATGACATCACCATAGAGACTTATCAATTGCAAACCTCTACCTAAGCGTGCCACAGGGGCAGAACCCGGGGTACAGAGTCAACAACCAGGAAGAGGGAGAGAAAAGAAAAAGCAAGAAGATAACCTCTCAAAATCAAGAATAATCCGCAGACTTTATAACCTACCCCATTTTATTATATTTGTTTGTTTTTTTCTCTTATCTTCTTGTCTTCATTATTTTCTTCCTCTTCCAATTTGGTCGTTTAATTCTCTGCTGGTCTCACTCTCTCCTCTCCTTGAAATATACTACCTATAAGTGTTATATCTCCCATTATCTTTTCTTTCTTCTTCCTTTCTCTCTATGAGGGTTGCACTTTAAAACCCTTAACTCTCTCTCTCTCTCTCTCTCTCCTGCTATTCTTTTTTCTTCTTTTTGTGTTTTCCTCTTTCTTTTTTTTCTACCTCTATATTAGTTTCTTCTTTTCTCCTTTACTTTTCCTCTCATTCAATCATCAATCATGAACAAATTACTTTATCTGGGACTCAAATTTTTCTTTGTGGTGCTTTGGGAGTTTTTTACTTCGCTTTTTAAAACTCACTAGCAGTGCTCCCAACCCTGGCTCTCCATTTTATCTAGTTCTTGCTCCACTAAATACAATAGTAATTTTTTAATTTTTTCCCCTTTTTTCTGTTTCCCTCTTATTCCTTTCATCATATCTCTTAGTCAACCATCACCTAAAAGCAAATCATTTTATTCTTGACCCAAATTTTTTCCTTTTTTACATTTTGTGGGTTCATACCCCCCTTTTTGCCCCTTTATCACTTCTCCCCAACTCAAACCCTCCATTATAGGTAGTTTTTGTTCTATTTAGCACAATATAATTCACAGTTCACCACAATATTTTCTCAAGAAGGAGGGGAGAGAAGAGGAGAGGAAAAAAAAAGGGGGGGGAATAATAATAATTTTATTTTATTTATTCTTTTTTATTTTTTAACTTCTTATTCTTTATTAATTCTCATTAATACTTTCAACAAAACCACCCCCAGATGCCATTAAGGAAAAAGAAATCGAATATCATGGACACAAAAGACAGAGAGGTAGCACAGATAGATAAGGAAAAATCTATGGAGAAAAATTTAATATATTGGAAAACGTGGAGCTAAATGACAGAGAATTTAAAATAGAAATCCTAAAAATACTCAGAGATATACAAGAAAACACAGAAAGGCAATTTAGGGAGCTCAGAAAATAACTCAATGAACACAAAGAATATATTACCAAGGAAATTGAAACTATAAAAACAAATCAAACAGAGATGAAAAACTCAATTCACGAGCTGAAAAATGAGGTAACAAGCTTAGCTAATAGAACAGGACAGATAGAAGGTAGGATTAGTGAAATAGAAGACAAGCAACTTGAGGCACAACAGAGAGAAGAAGAAAGAGACTCAAAAATTAAAAAACATGAGAAAGCCCTACAGGAATTGTCTGACTCCATCAAAAAGAATAACATAAGAATAATAGGTATATCAGAGGGAGAAGAGAGAGAAAATGGAATGGAGAACATATTCAAACAAATAATAGACAAGAACTTCCCAAGCCTGTGGAAAGAACTAAAGCCTCAAATCCAAGAAACAAACAGAACTCCGAGTTTTCTTAACCCCAACAAACCTACTCCAAGGCACATCATAATGAAATTGGCACAAACCAAATACAACATATAAAGGAAGGCCCATTAGATTATCATCAGATTTCTCAACAGAAACTCTACAAGCTAGAAGAGAGTGGACTCCAATATTTAAAGTCCTGAAAGAGAGGAACTTTCAGCCACAAATACTATATCCATCAAAGCTATCCTTCAAATACAAAGGAGAAATAAAAACATTCACAAATACAGAAAAGATGAGGGAATTTATCATCAGAAAACCCCCATTCCAGGAATTAGTAAAGGAAGTTTTCCAACCAGATACAAAGAACAAAACAAAACAAAACCACAAGTAAAAGCTCCACCAAAAACACAATAAAACCAAATTTAAACTGTGATAACAACAAAAAAAGGAGGGGGGAGAAGACAAAGATTAACAGTAGCAAAGGATGATGGAGTGCAAAAGTACTTACAAGATAGTGCACTACAGTGAACAGGGTAGGAACCCTTTTCGTTACTTAATGGTAATCACCATAGAAAAAACCACCACAGAAGCACATGATTTAAAAAAGATAGCAACTGAGGAAAGATGTATGGAGTACAACCAAACAAAAACAAAACATAGAAAAACGAAAGAGAAGAATCAAACAAGACACAAAACTAACAGAACACAATGTATAAAATAGCAATAGGGAACTCACGAGTGTCAATAATTACACTAAATGTAAACGGATTAAACTCGCCAATAAAAAGGCACAGAGTAGCAGAATGGATTAAAAAAGAAAATCCAACTGTATGATGCCTACAAGAAACTCATCTAAGCAACAAGGATAAAAACAAATTCAAAGTGAAAGGCTGGAAAACAATACTCCAAGCAAATAACATTAAAAAAAAGCAGGCATAGCAATACTCATATCTGATAATGCTGACTACAAGACAGCAAAAGTACTCAGAGACAAAAATGGTCATTTCATAATGATTAAGGGAACACTGAATCAAGATGATATAACAATTCTTAATATATATGCAGCAAACCAAGGAGCACCAAAATATATAAGACAGCTGCTTATTGACCTTAAAACAAAAACTGACAAAAATACAATCATACTTAGAGACCTCAATACACTGCTGATGGCTCTAGATCAGTCATCCAAACAGAGAATCAATAAAAATATATTGGCCTTAAACAAAATATTAGAGCACCTGGATATGATAGACATCTACAGGACATTTCATCCCAAAGTGACAGAGTATACATTTTTCTCCAGTGTACATGGATCATTCTCAAGAATTGACCATATGTTGGGCCACAAAAACAACATCAGCAAATTCAAAAAAATCGAAGTTGTACCAAGCATATTTTCTGATCATAAAGCCTTGAAACTAGAATTCAACTGCAAAAAAGAGGAAAAAAACCCACAAAAAAGTGGAAACTAAACAACATACTTTTAAAAATTAATGGGTCAAAGAAGAAATAAGTGCAGAGATCAAAAGATACATACAGACAAATGAAAATGACAATACGACATATCAGAATCTATGGGATGCAGCAAAAGCCATGATAAGAGGAAAGTTCATATCACTTCAGGCCTATATGAACAAACAAGAGAGAGCCCAATTGAACCACTTAACTTCACACCTTAAGGAACTGAAAAAAGAAGAACAAAGACAACCCAAAACCAGCTGAAGAAAGGAGATAATAAAAATCAGAACAGAAATAAATGAAATAGAGAACAGAAAAACTATAGAAAAAATTAATAGAACAAGGAGCTGGTTCTTTGAAAAGATCAACAAAATTGACAAACCCTTGGCAAGACTTACCAAGGAAAAAAGAGAAAGAACTCATATAAACAAAATCCAAAATGAAAGACGAGAAATCACCACGGACATCATAGATATAAAAAGAATTATTGTAGAATACTATAAAAAACTTTATGCCACTAAATTCAACAATCTAGAAGAAATGGATAAATTCCTAGAACAATACAACCTTCCTAGACTGAGTCAAGAAGAAGCAGAAAGCCTACACAGACCACTTAGTAGGGAAGAAATAGAAAAAACTATTAAAAACCTCCCCCAAAATAGAAGTCCAAGCCCAGACAGTTATACTAGCGAATTCTATCAAACATTCAAAGAAGACTTGGTGACTTGGTTCCTATTCTACTCAAAGTCTTCCAAAAAATTGAAGAAGAAGCAATACTTCCAAACACATTTTATGAGGCCAACATAACCCTCATACCGAAACCAGGCAAAGACAGCACAAAAAAAGAAAATTACAGACCAATATCTCTAATGAATACAGATGCTAAAATACTAAACAAAATACTAGCATATCGAATACAACAACATATTAAAAAAATAATACATCACGATCAAGTGGGATTCATCCCAGAATCTCAAGGATGGTTCAACCTACTTAAAACGGTTAATGTAATACACCATATCAACAAAACAAAGAACAAAAACCACATGATCTTATCAATAGATGCAGAAAAGGCATTCGATAAAATACAACATAATTTTATGTTTAAGACTCTCAACAAAATAGGTATAGAAGGAAAACATCTCAACATGATAAAGGCCATATATGATAAACCATCAGCTAACATCAAATTAAACGGTACAAAACTGAAGGCTTTCCCCCTTAAATCAGGAACAAGACAGGGTTGTCCACTCTCTCCACTCTTATTTAATGTGGTGCTAGAGGTTCTAGCCAGAATAATCAGACAAGACAAAGAAATAAAAGGCATCCATATTGAAAAAGAAGAAGTAAAGGTATCACTCTTTGCAGACGATATGATCCTATACATCGCAAACTCCAAAGAATCTACAAAAAGACTACTAGAAACAATAAGCCAATACAGTAAGGTCGCAGGATACAAAATTAACATACAAAAGTCCATAGCCTTTCTCTATGCCAACAATGAAACATTTGAGAACAAACTCAAAAGAATAACCCCCTTCATGATTGCAACAACAACAAAAATAAAATAACTAAAAAGAACGAAGCTGGGGGCATTACAATATCTGATTTCAAACTATATTATAGAGCCACAATAATCAAAACAGCATGGTATTGGCAGAAAAATAGACACTTAGACCAGTGGAACAAAATAGAAAGTCCAGAAATAAAACCACATATATATGGTTAAAGAATTTTTGCTAAAGGGGCCAACAACACACAATGGAGAAAAGAAAGCCTCTTCAACAAATGGTACTGGGAAAACTGAAAAGCCACATGCAAAAGAATGAAACTCGACTACAGTTTGTCCCCTTGTACTAAATTTAATTCAAAATGGATCAAAGACCTAAACATAAGACCTGAAACAATAAAGTACATAGAAGAAGACATAGGTTCTAAACTCATGGACCTTAGTTTTAAAGAGCATTTTATGAATTTGACTCCAAAGGCAAGGGAAGTGAAGGCAAAAATAAATGAATGGGACTACATAAGACTAAGAAGTTTTTGCTCAGCAAGAGAAACTGACAACAAAATAAACAGACAGCCAACTAAATGGGAAATGATATTTTCAAACAACAGCTCAGATAAGGGCCTAATATCCAAAATATACAAAGAACTCATAAAGCTCTACAACAAACAAACAAACAATCCAGTAAAAAAATGGGAAGAGGACATGAACACACACTTCTCTCAGGAAGAAGTACAATTGGCCAACAGATATATGAAAAGATGTTCATCTTCATTAGTTATTAGAGAAATGCAAATCAAAACTGCAATGAGGTACCACCTCACACCTGTTAGATTAGCTATTATTAACAAGACAGGTAATAGCAAATGTTGGAGAGGCTGTGGAGAAAAATGAACCCTCATTCACTGTTGGTG
Organism: Saccopteryx leptura; assembly: GCF_036850995.1. Lineage (NCBI taxonomy): Eukaryota > Metazoa > Chordata > Mammalia > Chiroptera > Emballonuridae > Saccopteryx > Saccopteryx leptura. The sequence continues at coordinate 65,966,407 of NC_089516.1, read as the reverse complement.
GGAATGTAAGGTAGTACAACCATTATGGAAGAAAGTATGGTGGTTCCTCAAAAAACTGAAAATAGAGCTACCTTATGACCCAGCAATCCCTCTACTGGGTATATACCCCCAACACTCAGAAACATTGATACGTGAAGACACATGCAGCCCCATGTTCATTGCAGCATTGTTCACAGTGGCCAAGATACGGAAACAACCAAAAAGACCTTCAATAGAAGACTGGATAAAGAAGATGTGGCACATATACACTATGGAATACTACTCAGCCATAAGAAATGATGACATCAGATCATTTACAACAAAATGGTGGGATCTTGATAACATTATACAAAGTGAAATAAGTAAATCAGAAAAAACCAAGAACTATATTATTCCATATGTAGGTGGGACATAAAAACGAGACTAAGAGACATTGATAAGAATGTGGTGGTTATGGGGTGGGGGAGGGAGAGGAAAAGGAGGAGGGGGAGGGGCACAAAGAACACTAGATAGAAGGTGACGAAGGACAATCTGACTTTGGGTGATGAGTATGCAACATAATTGATTGACAAGATAACCTGGACATGTTTTCTTTGAACATATGTACTCTGATTTATTGATGTCACCCTAGTGAAAGTAATAAAAAAAAAGAAATTGCAACAGTTAAAAAAAAAAACTTCCAACAATCAAAACTACTGAGCCAATGGCTTCATAGGCAAATTTTACCAAACATTCAAAGAAGAACTACCACTTATCCTTCTCAAACTCTTCCAAAAAAATCAAAAAGTTGAAAGATTTCCAAACTCATTTTATTTTATTTTATTATTATTATTATTATTATTTTATTTTATTTTTTTACAGAGACAGAGAGAGATTCAGAGAGAGGGATAGATAGGGACAGACAGGCAGGAACGGAGAGAGATGAGAAGCATCAATCATTAGTTTTTCGTTTCAACACCTTAGTTGTTCATTGATTGCTTTCTCATATGTGCCTTGACCGTGGGGCTACAGCAGACCAAGTAACCCCTTGCTCAAGCCAGCGACCTTGGGTCCAAGCTGGTGAGCTCTGCTAAAACCAGATGAGCCCGTGCTGAAGCTGGTGACCTCGCGGTCTCGAACCTGGGTCCTCCACATCCCAGTCAGATGCTCTATCCACTTCCCACTGCCTGGTCAGGCCAAACTCATTTTATGAGACTAGCATTATTCTGATTCTAAGACCAGATAAAGACAATGTAACAAAAGAAAATTATAGGCCAATATTCCTGATGAACATAGATGCTTAAATCCTCAACAAAACATCAACAAACCGAATCCAGTCATGCACCAGGATCAAATGAGATTTATTCCAGAGGTGCAAGGTTGGTACAATATCTGCAAATTAATAAATGTGACACACTACATAAATAAAATAAAGGATAAAAACTATACGAACATATCAATAGAGGCAGAAAAAAGCATTTGATAAAATATAGCTCTCATTTATGTTAAAAACTCTCAGCAAAGTGGAAATAGATGAAACAGACCTCAACATAATAAAATCCATATATAACAAACCCACAATCAACATCATACTCAATGGGCAAAAACTGTAAGCATTTTCCTTAAGATCAGAAACAAGACAGGTGTGTCTGCTTTCACCACTCTTATTTAACACAGTTCTGGAAGTCTTAGTCACAGCAATCAGAGAAGAAGAAGAAATCAAAAGCATCTAGGTTGGAAAAGAAGTAAAACTGTCATTATCTGTAGATGACATGATCCTGTACATAGAGAATCCTAAGGATTACACCAAAAAACTACTAGAACTGATAAATGAATTCAGTAAAGTAGCAGGATACAAAATAAATATTCAGAAATCAGTTGCATTTCTATACACCAAAAATGACTTATCAGAAAGAAAAATTACGAAAACAATCTTGCCTGACCAGGCAGTGGATAGAGCGTCGACTTGGGACACCAAGAACCCAGATACAAAACCCCATGATCACAGACTAGAGTGCGGGCTCATCCAGCTTCAATATATAGTCTTGAGCATGGGATCATAGACATGACCTCATGGTTGCTGGCTTGAAGCCCAATGTTGCTGGCTTGAGCAAGGGGTCACTGGCTCAGCTGGAGCCCCCCAGTCAAGGCACATATGAGAAATCAATGAACAACTAAAGCCTGACCTGTGGTGGCACAATGGATAAAATGTAAACCTGGAATGCTGAGGTCACCAGTTCAAAACCCCAGGCTTGCCTGGCGAAGGCACGTACAGGAAGCAACTACTATGAGTTGATGCTTCCCGTTCCTTCTCCTCTTTCTCTCCCTCCTTTCTCTCCTTCTCTTTCTCCTTTCTGTAATAACTCAATAAATATTTTAAAATAAATAAAAAAACCATATAAATAAAAATTAATGAACAACTAAATTTCCCCAACAACAAGTAGATGCTTCTCATCTCTCTCTCTTTTTGTCTGTCTGTCCCTTTCTTTATCTCTCTCTCTCTCTCTTGCAAAAAAAAAAGAAAGAAAGAAAAGAAAGAAAGAAGAAAAAAGAAAACAATCCCATACAATCCCATTCGCAATTGCTCCAAATACCCTAGGAATAAATTTAATTAAGGAGGTGAATGACCAATACTCAAAAAATTGTAAAACACTGAAAGATAATATTAGTCTCCTCATTTTGGCTACGTCCCAATGTTTCTTTTTTCTATAGTATATAAACCTTCTATACTCAGTCTTGGCTAGATGGCCTTATGTAGTATATTTCATGTTAATGGATAGTAAAAATTAACATTACACTGGGGAACAACATTTTTGTTGCATCTACAAAAACACTTGTTCTTACCTAATTCGAGTGTGCTGATCTCAAATCTGACATTAGTTTTTCTCTGTGAGCTACCGTTTTTTTGCAATTAAAGATTTTAGGTTTTTAGCTTATTGTAAAATTTTCAACATTTAGTTTAACATAATGAAGTAGAATGTCTTCTTGGGCATCATCTTTGTGAAAATATAATAATTTATATAATGCAGTAAAGACACTAATACACTCAAAAATATGATTGCATCAGAATTTATCTGCAATTTCAAAATAGAACATATTAAAACACTTATTTTAATCATAAAATTTGTGCAAAAGTAATTTAAATTCTATTCAAGCAAAAATTTGTATTTGTTGCTCTTGCATTTGTGTACTTGTTGAGGACAATCTCATTTGATGCTCCAGCAGTAGTCTGCTCATCACTAACAGCTCCAAGATTTTCGGGAAACTTATCAAGGAGACTGTTCAGAAAGTGAATCTTAACACTCATGTTACATCCAATGCCGTGAAAGCCAACAGCATCCTTTGAACCAGAAGTTCATAATTTTCTGTTTTTCTGTTGCTAAGGAAGTTCTTTGTAACTGCCATAAAAGACTGCCATGCTGCTTTTTCCTCCTTATTCATCTTCCTGGCAAATTCTTTGTCATGTATGAGGGTTCGAATTTGAGGTCCATCGAATACACCTGCTTTTATCTTCTCAAAAGACAAGGCAGGAAAAGCAGAAATAATATGCTGAAAGCATTTACTTTCTCTTTTCAAAGCCTGAACAGACTGCTTCATTAAGCCAAGTTTGATGTGAAGTGGAGGAAAAATGATCCTGTCTAAATTAACTACAGGTTCATTCACAATATTTTGCATCCCTACTTTCAGAGCTTCACGTTTCGGCCAATCCTTCTGTGTCCAGTGTTTCTCCCAAGCTTGGTTGTCCCACAAACACAGAAAGCAAGGATACTTCGTGAAACCTCTCTCTTATCCTAGCAGAAAATTTACCATTTTAAGATTCACACAAATGATCCAGTTATGCTCCTCATACTTAAGAAAGTCAAGGGCAATTTTTATGTCATTATAATCTTCTTGCAGATGAGTTGAATAACCAATTGGAACCACTGCATAAACATTACCGTTGTGTAGGAGAACACATTTCAGACTCTGTTTAGAGCTGTCAAGAAATAGCCACCATTCTGTTGGACTGTAAGTGGTAACACCTAGCTGGCTGAGAAGACTACTGATATCATGACAGTAAACAAAGTGTTTATCTTCAGAAGAAAAGCCCACAAAAATTTGTTTACGCTTCCTGAGATGGGATACTTTAGCTCACTGGTGAAGTACATTCTTTTCTTGAAGCCTGGAGGCTAAGAACTCAGCTGCTTTCTTTGATAGGCGCAAATAAGTCATTCAATTCAGGTTGGCTAAACTGCTGAGGGGTTAATGACTGCTTGGTATCAGAAGACCTTTCAGATTCTACAACCATTTCTTCATGCATCTTATCAAAATACACTTGATCACCATGTTCACTTTCTTTGTCCTTAGAAGAAATAATACCATTAAAAACTGGAACCGGGAGTGTCTCAGAGTGTGGGATAGGTCGTATTGCTGAAGGAATATTAGGATATGCGATCATATGCCGTTTTTTCTTGCTGATGTCCTTTGTATAGATCAGACAGAAATAACAGTCACTGCTGTGGTCCTTAGGTTCACGCCAAACCATGAGAATACCAAAAGGCATTCCTTTGTGTTTTCCTTTTGTCCAGTCACAAAGCATTTCCTCACAATTATGACCCACAATCTGAGGAGCCCAATTCTTGTCTTGATCTCCAAGGGGAACTTGAAAATAGGCAGTATATGCATGTGTCACAAATGATGAAATATTGTGCCTTTGATGTTGAAGTGTGTAACAGCCACATATGTAACAGAAGGTGTCAGGACTATTCTTACATTTATGCCTACTCAAAGAAGCCACGATTCAGTCTTAAAATAAGAGGATGTTTTTATCAGATAATAATTTTTTACATTTAAAAACAACTACAATTATGTAAAAGTGATGTTTGTAAAACATTAATTGCCTTGTGGTTATGTTCAATCCAAGAGTCATTGCCCTTTAACTCCAATTTAAAAACCAATGCATGCCATTAGCTGTAACAAAAAAATTAAAATTGCATAAAAACTAGAGCATGCACCAAAAAAACAGATTTCATATTTGGAATCAGCAATGCAGAAATATATAGAAACAGTTCTAAAACCTCATGCAACAGAAAATGAAAAAAAAAATTGTTCCCCAATGTTATTAAAATGCTCATACTACCCAAAGCAATCTATAGATTCAATGCAATTCTTATCAGGATACCAATGGCATATTTCACAGAACTAGAAAAAATATTACAAAAATTTATATGGAAACACAAAAGAACTGAGTAGCCCTAGCAGTCTGGAGAAAGAAGAACAAAGTTGCAGGAATCACACATCTGGTATTAAACTATACTACAAGTCCATACTAGTCAATACAGTATGGTATCAGTATAAATACAGACATATAGGTCAATAGAACAGAAGAGAGCCCATAAATAAACCCATACTTTCATAGTCCATTAGTATTTGACAAAGGAGGCTAAAACATATAATGGGATAAAGATAGTCTATTCAATAAATGATATTGGGAAAAGTGGACAGATATGTGCAAAAAAATGAAACTAGACCTTCTTACATCATACACAAGAATAAAATAAAAATGTATTAAAGATTTAAATGTTAGACTTAAAACCATAAAAATCCTGGAAGACCTCACTGCCCTAAAAATTCTGTACTCTGTACAGTGGTACCTTGAGATACAAACAGACCATCATAAAATTTTTTTAAGATATGAGCTGTGACTCAGTCCATATTTTTGTTCAAGATCCAAGCACAATTTCAAGATACAAGTGGTGATTCGGGAAGCTGCCGCTAGTTGGCGCGTTGGCGCACAGGTCCAGTATCAGCAGTTCGATATACGAATTGACTGACTTAATCAGCTCGGTTACAGAACAAATTAAATTTGTATCTCAAGGTACCACTGTATTTGAAACTCCCTTCCCCCAATGCTTGACCCACTGTTATTTTTACTGTAGCCATAGCTTTGCCTTTTTCAGAATGTCATACATTTGGAATCATATAGTAGCCTTTTCAGATTGATTTCTTTTTTTCAATGTTTATTTTATTGATTTCAGAGAGAGGAACGGAGACAGCAGGAGAGAGACAAGAACATCTGTTCCTGTATGTGCCCTGATCGGGGATCAAACTGGCAATCTCTACACTTTGGCACAATGCTCCCACCAACCAAGCCAAGCTAGGCCAGATTGACTTCTTTTATATCAATATGCCTTTAAGGTCCTTCCATGTCTTTTCATGACTCAATAGCCCACTTTTGACACTAAACATTCCATTGTGTGGATTTACTATAATTTGATTAACTATTCACATATGGAAGGACATCTTGTCGCTTCCAAATTTTGGCAATTATGAATGAAAGTGCTAATAATATTTAAAAATATCCTAGAAGAGGCCCTGGCCGGTTGGCTCAGTGGTAGAGCGTCGGCCTGGCGTGCAGAAGTCCCGGCTACAATTCCCGGCCAGGGCACACAGGAGAAGTGCCCATTTGCTTCTCCACCCCTCCCCCTCTCCTTCCTGTCTGTCTCTCTCTTCCCCTCCCGCAGCTGAGGCTCCACTGGAGCAAAGATGGCCCGGGCGCTGGGGATGGCTCCTCGGCCTCTGCCCAGGTGCTAGAGTGGCTGTGGTCGCAACAGAGCAATGCCCCGGAGGGGCAGAGCATCGCCCCCTGGTGGGCAGAGCGTCGCCCCCTGGTGGGCGTGCCGGGTGGATCCCGGTCGGGCACATGCGGGAGTCTGTCTGACTGTCTCTCCCCGTTTCCAGCTTCAGAAAAATACAGAAAAAAAAATATCCTAGAAGAAAACATAGGCAGAAAATATTGGGTATTTCTTTCTTTTTTTTTTTTTTTTAAGTGAAAGGAGGGGAGATGGCAGAGGTGGATTTAACGGTGGGCGCACAGGGCATGCACCCTGGGCCTCAACTTCTGAAGGGCCCCATAAAACTCCAACTTTATGCTTTTTTCTAATGTAAGGGGCCAATATTTTCTCCTGCCCCTGGGAGATAGTAAGACAGACTTCCACATGCACCCTGACCGGAATCTACCTGGTAATCCCCATCTGGGGTGCATGCTCGAATCAACAGAGCTTGAACCAATCAAGTCACTGGCTAAGAGAGGGAAAGAAAGAGAAGGGGGAGAGGGAGGGGAGGAGAAGCAGATGGTCACTTCTCATGTGTGCCCTGACTTGGGATCAAACCTAAGACATCCTTGGATATTTTTTCTTTCTTTTTTTCTTTTAGAGAGAAACGGGCAAGTACACACAGAGAGGAAGGGAGAGAGATGAGAAGCATCAACTCATTGTTGGGGCACCTTAGTTGTTCATTGATTGTTTTTCTCATACGTGCCTTGATCAGGGGGCTCCAGTTGAGCCAGTGACCCTCTGCTCAAGCCAGCAACCTTGGGCTTTAAACCAGCGATCTTTGGGATCAGGCCAGCAACTATGGGGTCATGTCTATGATCCCACAATTAAGCTGGTGACCCCACACTCAAGCAGACCACGAAGTTTTGAACTTGGGTCTTTAGCATCCCTTTTAGCCGACACTTTATCTGCTGTGCCTCCACCTGGTGATTATTTCTTATAGCAATATTTTTTTCTGATATGTTTCCTCAGACAAAGGAAACAAAAGAAATAATAAACAAATGGGACTACCTCAAACTAAGAAGTTCTTAAACAGTAAAAATAACTATCAACAAAATAAAAAAGACAACCCACTGAATGGTAGAACAAAATCACCAATACATCTGATAAGGGCTTAATACCCAAAGTTTATAAATAACTTATATAACTCAATACCAAAAAAACAAGCAAGCCTATTAAGAAATGGATAAAGGAGCTGAATAGACATTTCTCCAAGAAAGACATACAGATGGCCAATAGACATATGAAAAGATGCTCAATCTCATTAGAAGAAAAGCAAATTAAAATCTCAATGGGATATCTCCTCACACCTGTCAGATGGCTGTCATCAAAAAGTCAACAAACAAGTGCTGGTGAGGCCCTGGAGAAAAAGGAACCTTCCTGCACTGCTGGTGGAAATGCAGACTGGTGCAGCCACAGTGGGAAACAGTATGGAGTTATCTCAAAAGATTAAAAATGGAACTGCCTTTTGACCCAATGATCCCACATCTAGGAATATATCATAAAAAAAATAAAACTCTAACTCAAAATAATATTTGCACCCTTATGTTTATTGCAGCATTATTTATAGTAGCCAAGCTCTAGAAGCAGTCCAAGTGTCCATCAGTGGATAAGTGGATAAAAATACGGTGGTACATACATTTACACAATGGAATACTACTTGCTACATCTGAGAAAGCAATTAATGAACAACTAAGGTGCTGCAATGAAGAATTGATGCTTCTCATCTCTCTCCCTTCCTGTCTGTCTGTCCCTATCTGTCCCTCTGTTTCTAAAAATATTTAAAAGAAAAAGAAAAAATATACAGATGATGTATTATAGAATTGTACATCTGAAACTTATATAATTTTATTAACCAATGTCACCCCAGTAAATTCAATAAAAATCATAAAAAGAACAAAGTATATAAGAAATAAAATAAATAAACTTCAGAATAAATAGATGAAGGAGGTTCTATTTCCCATGGTAATGTTAAGAATTCTGCAGATATATGCCCAGATGAAACACCCATAAGTGTTGAAATTATCTTTTAATCACACAACTGTTTAAACTCTCTGGAAATTGTCCTAAGGGCATAGAACAAGGAAAAAAAATTATTCAAGAAAATCCAAATCTCAATCAGACCAATAAATGTCTGTGACGCTTGAGCAACAACCCACAACCTCCTCCACCTCTGTTCAGCATGACTGAAGCTCCAGTCCTGGCAAATGTGGCCAAGAAAACAGGACATTCTCTCCTCCCAGGTCCCAAAGTTGATCGTACTTCTCAGAGTGGGGCAGGGCTCCAGCATTTCTCAACACTCCTTGCTCCAGCAGCAGAAGCTCAATTCCTGGTGATTGAGATCAAGAGATTGAAGGCTCCCTTCGTCCACCCAGCCCACAATCGCAATGAGAAACTATTCAAGGTGCAGCAGAACAAAGTTACTGCAGCCCCGAAGGCCCTTGTAAGGCAGAGATTTTACAATGGCAAGCAAAGAAGGTCCAAAGTTCAGCTGTTTCCAGTGCCTCTGGATCTCCAGAGTCGAGGCTCAGAGAGTTAGTATAGAAGGAGAGGCAGTGTTCAAGAAGTATGAAAAATCCAATTAACATCATTCTTAATTGTGACAAACTGAACGCTTTCCCCCTGTGATCAGGATGTTTACTCTCACCACTTCTATTCAACATCATTAATTTGAGCTAGAACAATTAGGCAAGGAAAGGAAATAGACACATTGAGATTGGAAAGGAAGAACTAAATGCACTGTACTTGCACACAACATGGTCTTTATTTTCTTTTTTTAGATAGACAGGAGAGAGGGGGTGGGGGAGAAACAGGAAGCATCAACTCATCAAACTCTTGACCAGGCAAGTCCAGAGTTTGAACCGGTCACCTCAGCATTCCAAGCCGATGCTTTATCCACTGCGTCACCACAGGTCAGGCACATGATCTTGCATATTCTATAATTCCAAGAAATCCACTATGAACCAAAATAAAACTAATAAGTGAGTTCAGCCAGGTTGCAGGATACAAAATCAATTGTTTTTCTATACTGAAGCAATAAGCAAACTGAAAATAATTTTTTTAACTTTTTTTTGTGTGTGTGACAGAAACAGAAAGAGACAAAGAGAGGGACAGACAGAGACAGACAGACAGGAAGGGAGACAGATGAGAAGCATCAATTCTTCATTGCAGCATTTTAGTTGTTCATTGATTGCTTTCTCATATGTGCCTTGACCGAGGGGGAGGGGTACAGCAGACCAAGTGACCCCTTGCTCAAACCAGCAACCTTGGGCTCACGCTGGTGAGCCTTGCTCAAACCAAATGAGCCTGCGCTCAAGTCGGCGACCTCGGGGTTTTGAACCTGGGTCCTTTGTGTCCCAGTCCAACGTTCTATCCACTGTGCCACCATCGGGTCAGGCTTAACACAAATTTTTTACTTGAATTTATTGGGGTGACACTGGTTAATAAAATTATAGAGGTTTCAGTGTACAACTCTATAACATATCATCTGTATACTGTCATGTGTTGACCAACCCAAGTCAAGTCTTCTGTCACCATTTATCCCCCCTTTACCCTTTCTACTCCATCGCTCCCTAGGCTGAGTACAAATTCAGGTTGAAGCAGGGGAGCTGATGTTTGGCTCATTTTTCTTTCATTTTTTTTTAAAAAAATATTTATTTTATTGATTTTAGAGAGAGAAAGGGAGAGAGAGGAAGAGATAGGAACATCAATCTGTTCCTGTGTGTGCCCTACCAGGACCAAACTGGCATCCTCTCTGCTTCCAGATGATGCTTAAACCAACGCAGCTATCTGGCCAGGGCTGGCTCACATTCTTTAGGAAGGGGAGGCAAGGATGTCTTCAGAATGGGAGGGAACAGGGACGGAGCAGGCAACCTCAGAAGAGAGGCGAAGGAAGGTTTGCAATAGCATATATGTGGAATGGGAGCCAAAGTTGCTCAGTGGTAGCAAAAGTACTGCTGGTCATTGTGATTGAACTATATTTCATTGGGGGCGTCCTGCATTTCAATAGGGGCTCCACATGGGAGGCTGCTACTGCCAAACACAGTGTAAGTTTGGATCAAGGCAACCAAGGTGGGAAGTTTTCTGGAAATCCTGCTTCATGAGGACTGGCTGAAGAGACTACAACTATGGAATGTAAATAAAAAGAATCTACAATGGAATACTATGGGGCTATGAAAAAGAAGGAAATATTACTTTTTGCAACAATATGGAGGGACCTGGAAACTATTATGTTGAGTGAAATAAGCCAGGCAGAGAAAGAAAAATATCATATGACCTCACTCATTTGAGGAATCCAAGGAATAATGAGAACTGAAGAACGGAACTGAGACAGAGGAGGGATCAAATGGACCAGAGGAAAAGAGGACAGAGGGAAAGGGGATGATAGGATGGGATAAGCCTGAAGGGAAGAAGGGAGGGTGCTGTAGGGAGGGAGAAAGGGAGATGTTTAGGGAAATAGGGGGAAGGGGGATGCATTCGGGGTGACCCTAGAATCTATGTAAACATAATTAATTAAATTTAAAAAAAAGAATCTACAAGGAGGCAGATGAAAAAGGAGCCACAGATAATAGGTCAGATATGTGATTGTTTACCATCTAGAAGAGGGCAGAATTAGGAAACCTTCTAGCTGTAAGATTCTGTGATTTGCTCCTTATTATTATCTTCCCCAATAGACTGTAAGCATTTGCTGGTTAGTTAATGAATCTGTATAAGGACTGAAAACAGACCACCAGTGGCGGTGGATTAAGGAGTGGATGAACGGGAAGGAAAGGAAGACATTAAATGTGAAGGGCACAGTGATATTACCTGATGGCATATTTCATTGATTCAAATGTTCACATTTCTTTGTGTTTCTAAAATCTCTAAAATTGGATGGAATCTCACAATTGCTGTTGGCCCGGCGGTAGTTGTGATATAGCTGTCACTGCCTGACACCTTCTGGTCAGATCAAGAAAGCACACTTGCAGAATGGTTGTCAGCAACTTGAAAGAAAATCCAGTGGTAGTCAACCTGGTCCCTACCGCCCACTAGTGGGCGTTCCAGCTTTCATAGTGGGCGGTAGCAGAGCAACCGAAGTATAAATTAAAAAATAGATTTAACTATAGTAAGTTGTTTTATAAAGATTTATTCTGCCAAACTTAGCGAAAATCCAACATAAAGTACTTGGTAAGTACTTATTATTATATGCTTTAACTTGCTGTAACTCTGCTTTATAAGTTTTATAAAGTAAAGTTACTTCCCTACTTTATAAATCACCATTACTGTGGAACTGGTGGGCAGTTAGAAAATTTTACTACTAACAGAGATACAAAAGTGGGTGGTAGGTATAAAAAAGTTGACTACCCCTGGTAGAACACTCCTCCTTCCCCAGAAATACTGCATCATCAATGTTCCTACTGACAAAGAGAATATTATGTGTGAAATCTGGAAGAAGTTGACTGAGCCAAAAGGTAATTCAGAGGAGTCGGATTCTAAATATAAAGATGTTTTACAAACACCTTAAACAATTTATTGCCATTCAGTGTCCTTTGTAAAGTATGCACAAGCGTGAAATAGTATGATAAGAATCCATTTCTAAATAGTTCTTAAAGAACATTCTCAATAATTATAAAGTTTAAATTATTAAAGCTAAAATGATATTGTTTATAATTTAATGGAATATATATATATATATATATATATATATATATATATATATATATATATATTTGGGAGGGGAAAGAGTCAGAGAGAGGGACAGATAGGAGCAGACAGACAGGAAGGGAGAGAGAAGAGAAGCATCAATTCTTCGTTGCGGCTCCTTAGTTGTTCATTGATTGCTTTCGCATATGTGCCTCAACTGGGGGACTAAAGCAGACTAAGTAACCTCTTGCTCGAGCCAGCGACCCTGGGTTCAAACTGGAGAGCCTTGCTCATAACAGATGAGCCCGCGCTCACACTGGCGACCTCGGGGTCTCGAATCTGGGTCCTCCACATCCCAGTTCGATGCTCTATCCACTGCGCCACACCTGGTCAGGCATCAGTTGATTCTTATGTGTGCCCTGAACAGGGATTGAACCCACAATTTGGCGTATCGGGATGATGCTCTAAGCAAACAACTATCCAGCAGATATTTACTTAGAGTTTATTACATGCTGGTACTGGATGCTGGATATATAGATAAAATAGGGCAAGTTCAGGGTGGTATGGCTGTAGACAGATGCTGGATATACAGAAATAGTCTTCATTTTCATTGAACTTAATTACTAAATAAGACAGCAGTTCCCAAACTGGTCTCTTAAAATTAGTTCCTCAACATAGTCCAGAAAAAATTAGTTCTGTGGTCAGATTAGTTTGAGAAATGTTGCATACTAAATTTACTTCATCACAATTTACATTACCATATTAAAGGCTTTTAAAAATCCTGTGGTAAGGAAGTTTGCTAAACTTTGTATCACTCTGCATGTTCCACACTTAGATGTGATGCAAACCCAGAGTAAGAATTGTGATACATGATATAAAAAGAACTATAAACTGCCTGACCTGTGCTGGCACAATGGATAAAGTGTCAACCTGGAAATCTGAGGTCACTGGTTCAAAATCCCGGGCTTGCCTGGTCAAAGCACATATGGGAGTTGATGCTTCCTGCTCCTCCCCCTTCTCTCTCAAACTCTCTAAAACAAATAAATAAATAAATAAATAAATAAACCTTAAAAAAAGAAAAGAACTATAAACCGATTGAAAAAACACAAACAATATAGGCAAAAGACATCAACAGGTAATTCACAGAAGAAATCACATCTAAAAAATGCTCACACCTACTCACATTTAAGAAATACAAATTAAAACAACGAGAGAGCAGATTTCTGTCCACCTGACTGGCAAAGATGGAAGATTAATAATGATAGTGTTGTGAAGGTATGGCGAAGGAGATACTCCCATTCACTGCTAGCTGGAGTTGGAAGTGAGTCAATATTTTAAGAGTGAAATTTGGCAATATCTACCAATTTTACACTTGATCCTAGCCAAAAGGCCAAGAAGCAATGTATCTACCAATTTCATTTCTATTTAAATACTTGCACAGGTGCCCAAAGATGTATATATAAAGGGTGTTCACTGCAGCATTGTTTCAATAGTGAAAAACTGGAAAGAACCTAAATGTCTATCAATTTGGGCATCTAATAAACTATACATATTATACCCACACCAAGGTCTACTATGAAGCCATTATTAAGATAAGAGAGTTCTAATTGAAAATATCTGACTAAAAATACATGCTTATCTCCTTCCCTTTTGACATCCTATTAAAATGGTAATAAAGAAATAAGCCCTTAACAGTAAAGAAAATGGGCTTAATGGCTGACCAGGCAGTGGCACCATGGATGGAGCATCAGCCTGGGATGCTGAGGACCCAGGTTCGAAACCCCGAGATCGCCGGCTTGACAGCAGGTTCATCCAGTTGAAACGCGGTTTTACCAGCTTGAGTGCAGGGTTACTGGCTTAAGCATGGGATCGTAGACATGACCTCCTGTTCGCTGGCTTGAAACTCAAGGTCACTGGCTTGAGCAAGGAGTCACTGGCTTGGCTGGAGCCCCCCGGTCAAGGCACATATGAGAAAGCAGTCAATGAACAACTAAGGTGCTGCAACAAAGAATTGATGCTTCTGATCTCTCCCCCTTCCTGCCTGTCTGTCCCCCACCCCGCTTTCTCACTAAAAATAAAAAAGAAAATGGGCTTAACAAATTTCTGGAACGCTGGAAGTGTGTCAACTGATGGAACAAAACAGAATGTGTGAAACAGAATGGAACGAAACAAGGTACTGGCAGAATCCCAGGAAGGCTCCCATTCCACAGCTGGCAGGTAGTTATGGTCAAAATAAGAAGGGAGTCTGAAAACTAGGGGGTAAATCAAGAGCTTGTCTATGAAACAAATGCCCCCATTGGCTCCCCATGATTCCCCTACCCACATCCCCATACTCAGCATAGTTAACCCAATTTTTACCAAGTTAAGAAACAGAAAGAAGAAGAGGACTCAGTGGAAATAGAAAAAGTGCCTAGGGAAAATTAAAGCATAGTATAATTGCTGGTGCCCCAGAGTAAATGAAAACTCTTCTTAATCTGGCATTTGAAGTCCCCCAGCCCACTGGCAGCTTCCAAATCCAAGTCTAAAGAAAAGACTGCTAGTTGCAAGCCCTGACCAGTCATACAGACATTTAACTCAAGCCTGTACTCAGGGCAGAGATCTAGTGGAAAAATGGATCTACATACATAGAGTAGAGGGATCTATACCAACTACTTATTCTTTCATTTATAAATATAAAGAAACAATTCAAGACCATCAGAAATATGAATAAAAACAGCATTACGTAAAGAAAGAACTGTCTAGATAAGCAACAGAATTAACCCCAGAGGAACAGATGATTCAGAGAAGAGAAGATTTTAAGGGCTCACTAAAACCAAAGGGAACCCCCCCCATATTTAGACACTATATCATCTTATACTATTGGAAGTAGAGAAAATTTTAAATGCTTGCAGAAAGAAAGAGTAGGTTTCCCATAATGAAACAAAATTCAGATATTTCATAAGCAATACTGCTAGAATAACACTTTAAAATTCTGAAAGAAAATGATTCTGAATCTAGAATTTAAAACCTAGCCAAATCACCTATCAACTATAAGTACAAAACGATATTTTTAGAAAAGTAAGAACTCAAAATAATACTTCCTGGTCCCTGTCCAGGTGGCTGAGTGGATAAACTGTTCTCCATCATGCTGAGGTCCCAGGTTCAATTCCCGGTTAGGGCATGTACAAGAAGCAATCAATGAGTACACAACTAAGTGGATAATGAGTTGATCTCTCTCTCTCTCTCTCTCTCTCTCTCTCTCTCTCTCTCTCTCTCTCTCTCTCTCTCCTGCTCTCAAATCAATAGGAAAAAAAATACTTCCTGCACACTTTTAGTATATTATTTGAAAATGTACTCTAACTAAACCAGGGAAAATCTCAGAAAAAAGAAAAAGACATGGGAAACAAGAAACAGTAGACTTAACCTATAAATCTATTGACAAAAAACTTCAGGATTAAAACTGTGAAGTAGGTCTAGAAAGGAATCAGTCCAATTTAGGAAAAGAAAGCAGGGTGCTACAGAAAGAACATCTTCAAGAAGAATGAAGGAGTTTTCAAATGATGGATAGATAAGAAGCTGGAAAATATTAATGATTTGAATAAATTATTGTTACAAAATATAAAATAATATTTAAAAATTCAGCAAAAACAAACCTGGTCAGATAGCTCGGTTGGATAGAGTGTCCTCCCAATGCATTGAGGTTGCCCGTTTGATCCTTGGTCAGAGCACATACAAGAACAGATTGATGTTTCTGTCTATCTCTCTCCCATCTTTGCTCTCTAAAATATATAAATAAAATAAGTTAAAAGAAAAAACAACAAAAACTTTACAAGAAAATAATGACAGTTTGACTTGTGGTGGTGCAGTGGATATAGTGTTGACCTGCAGTGCTGAGGTCACTGGTCATGGCACATGCAAGATGCAACTACTACATGTTGATGTTTCTTTTCTTTTTTTTTTTTTCTTTTTTTTTTTTTGGCAGAGACAGAGAGAGTCAGAAAGAGGGACAGATAGGGACAGACAGGAAGGGAGAGAGATGAGAAACATCAATTCTTTGTTGCAGCTTCTTAGTTGTTCACTGATTACTTTTTCATATGTACCTTGACCCGGGGGGCTACAGCAGACAGAGTGACCCCTTTCTCGAGCCAGCGACCTTGGGCTCAAGCTGGTGAGCCTTGCTCAAACCAGATGAGCCCATGCTCAAGCTGGAGACCTCAGGGTCTTGAACCTGGGTCCTCCACATCCCAGTCTGACGCTCTATCTACTGCGCCACTGCCTGATCAGGCTACATGTTGTTGTTTCTTGCTCCTCTCCCTTCTCTCTCTCTCATCTCTCTAAAATTAATAAATAAAATCTTTCTTTCTTTTGAGAGACAGACAGGAAGGGAGAGAGGTGAGAAGCATTAACTCATAGATACAGCACCTTAGATGTTCATTCATTGCTTTCTTATACATGCCTTGACCAGTGGGCTCCAGCAAAGTCAGTGACCCCTTGCTCAAGCCCACAACCTTGAACTCAAGCCAGCGACATTAGGTTCAAGTCGATGATTCCATGCTAAAGCCAGTGACCCCATGCTCAAAGTAATGAGCCCATGCTCAAGTCGGTGACCTTGAGGTTTAGATCCTGGGTACTCAGCATCCCAGTTCAATAATCTATTCACTGTGTCACTACCTGGTCAGGCAAAAAAAAAATCAATAAATAACATTTTTTTAAAAGAGTGAAAAGAATGACAGAAACATGAAGCGAGATTTACATTCCTGGTTCTATGGTGGACTAGGTCTCTGAACAAGACCTCCCATAGGAAAAAAAAGGAAACATAAGAGACAGGATAAAATTTAAAGCACCTATTAAAAGCATCCAAGAACTGGTAAGATAGTAAGGAATTATGATAAAATAAAAGGGAACTCATAAAGACATGTGGTGCCCTAAAGCTGCCTTTACCCTACGAGTATTAGCAAAACTTGCTGACCTTCAGCTAAAATATTTGTGGACTCATAAGTCCATCTAAAGTGGAGAGTACTAACAAAGGCCTTCTTTTTGTACCCTGGGGTTTTAGCTGGGTCCTGAAAGGACCACAACCTCAAATAAGGGCAAACTAGAAAGTAATATCATCAACCCCCACTCCCTCAACTCCAGGGAACTGAAGGAAAGGTTGCTCTGACTGCTCTGAACAGAGTACAGGGGAGAAACATGCCCCTAAGAAACTCAACAATCATTTTGTCTTCTTCAGATTCACAGTTCAAATACAAACCATCAAGTGGGGAAAAACACTTGACTTAGATTATATATATGGTCACAGACCATTGCCCATAAATGCCTAGCAGAAGGAAACAAACTTTCAGGAAGAATGCTTTTACCCAAAGCCTCAAAAAGTTGCCACAAATAATTTTCTAAGGAAAATGAGCACCACGCTGCTTCAACATACTTCTCTCACCAGAAAGGTTATTTTCTAAAAAATATTGAAAATAGCAATTTTTGACAAGTATAGAGCAATCTGAACTCTGAGAATTAATAACAGCAGTGTAAATTGGTACAACCACTTTGGGAAACTGTTCTGCAGTATCTACTAAAGCTAAACATACATCTATTCTATGACTCAGTAATTCCAATCCTCAGTAAACACTCAACAGTAATTAGTGCATATGCCTTACTGGTGGTGGCACAGTAGATAGTCAATCTGGGAAACTGAGGTCCCAGGTTCAAAACTCTGAGGTTGCTGGCTTGAGCGCGGGGTCACTGGCTTGACCATGGGATCATTGACATGATCCCTTGGTCGCTGGGTTGAGCAAGGGGTCACTGGCTTGGCTGGAGCCCCCAGTCAAGGCACATATGAGAAAGCAATCAATGAACAACTAAAGTGCTACAACTACGAGTTGATGCTTCTCATCTTTCTCCCTTTCCCCCTCAAAAAAATTTCTGCAACCTGTATTACTTTATCTATTTGAAAATGTCAAGAATATCTGCATAGTTCTGGGGGGAAGTGCTGGCCAGTTTTGCTGTGCAAGCCATGATTCACTGCTGCAACAATGAATCCGATGCAGAGGATGAAGAACAGGAGGAAGAAATCCAGTCCTCTGACCTTCTGACCAGAAGGCAGAGGTCTGGTGGGAAATTTCCCAGGAGAAACAGGCTTGACACACCCAAGACAGAGACTTGAACACAATGGCCTTAGTGATAAGGGTTGGCTCCCACACAGTGACTTTTGCAGGGGGTGGTGTCAGGTGTTTCTCGTCCAAATAAAAGGGGTCTCCTTCCCCCTGCCAGATATGCCTCACATGTACTCTTGGGGACAGCTGTGTCAGGACACTTTGCATGTTCCTTGAGTATACAGGGGATGGGAGCTGATTTAAAATGTTTTATCTTATTGATTTTTAAAAGAAAGAAATGGAGAGAGTCAGAGAGACAGGAACATCTGTTCCTGTATGTGCCCTGAGTGGGGATCGAACCAGCAACCTCTGAACATGGGACAATGCTCTAACCAACTGAGCTATCTGGCCAGGGCAGAGGGCTGATTTGATTGTCTCTGGCCAGCACTCTGCATGGCAAGAATTCAGCTTTCAGTTTTTCTTTTCCTGGTGACTCTTCTTCAGGGCACTCATGCCTACTGTTGAGAAAGGATCCTAGGACTAAGAGAAGGTTTGTGTCAACATGGGTTGTCAGGTAGGGCTAAGTTTCAAAGTACATTCAGCATAGTCACCCTGCCAAGTAAGTGACAAATTACTCTAGTACAGATTAATAACCCACCAATGCCTCACACTTAACCTGAGACTCATTATTTAGCTATTTCTGCTTTTGAAAAATGATTTTGATATAGTCCAAGAGTTGCTGTGGTTGCTTAGTGGCATTCTGGACCTAAACAAACAAACAAACAAACAAACAAACAAACAAAACACAGTAATCCTTATAAGAATAATAGATATAAAACTTGACTTGTGGTGGTGCAGTGGATAAAGCATAGATCTGGAACGCTGAAGTGACTGGTTTGAAGCCCCGGGTTTGCCCGGTCAAGGTACATACAAGAAGGAACTATGAGTTGATGCTTCCTGCTTCTCCTTCCACCCCCCTTTCTCTCTCTCCTCTCTCTAAAATCAATAAATAAAATCTTTAAAATAAAAAAATAATAGATATAAAAAGACATGGGTATTTGGGGGACAGTTCTGGGTAAAAAATGTATATTATGTTGTCTAAGGACTGTATATGAATAGAGAGGAGAGTTTGAACTCTGAGTTGGGGAATGCTTTGGGCTTACTACTTGACTAACACTTTAAAAAATATATATTTATTAATTGATTTTAGAGAGAGATACAGGAACATCTATCTGTTTCTGTATGTACCCTGACCGAGGATCGAACCTGTAACCTCTGCACTTTGGGACGATGCTTTAACCCAGGGGTAGTCAACCTTTTATACCATCCACTTTTGTATCTCTGTTAGTAGTAAAGTTTTCTAACCGCCCACCGGTTCCACAGTAATGGTGATTTATAAAGTAGGGAAGTAACTTTACTTTATAAAATTTATAAAGCAGAGTTACAGCAAGTTAAAGCATATAATAATAGTTACTTACCAAGTAAGTTTAGCAGAATAAATCTTTATAAAACAACTTATTATAGTTAAATCTATCTTTTTATTTATACTTTCGTTGCTCCACTACTACCCACCATGAAAGCTGGAATGCCCACTAGTGGGCGGTAGGGACCAGGTTGACTAGCACTGCTCTAACCAACTGAGTTATCCAGCCAGGGCTTGACTAATACTGTTTTCAATCAAAGTATCTAATGTAAAATAATTTAACTTTAAAAAAATATTTGGATGACCAAATGAATGTATTCCTCAAGGTTTTTTACTTTTTTTTTTTTTTTTTACAGAGACAGAGAGAGTCAGAGAGAGGGATAGACAGGGACAGACAGACAGGAATGGAGAGAGGAGAAGCATCAATCATTAGTTTTTCGTTGCACGTTGCAACACCTTAGTTGTTCATTGATTGCTTTCTCATATGTGCCTTGACCGCGGGCCTTCAGCAAACCAAGTAACCCCTTGCTCGAGCCAGCGACATTGGGTTGAAGCTGGTGAGCTTTTTGCTCAAACCAGATGAGCCCACGCTCAAGCTGGTGAGCTCTGGGTCTTGAACCTGGGTCTTCTGCATCCCAGTCCGACGCTTTATCCACTGCGCCACCGCCTGATCAGGCGGTTTTTTGCTTATCTTACATGTAGTTGTCTTCTTGTATACAGTACATAAGTTTCTACTTGAAATAAATATTTTGAAAGAAAAAAAGGAAGCAGAGGGAAGCAATGGAGCATCTAACAGACCAGAAAATCCCCAAATAGCCCAATTGACTCACTGGAAATTTCAGAGGGCCTATTTGAGGATAGCAGCTAAAAGTCAGAGAGATTTTGCATATTCCAAAAGCAAGGCAGTAGGAAGACCAGAAGGAATTAGAACTATCTGAGCCTGGAGCAGCATGAGTGCCATGAACTCTGAAAACCAACCAACTAAAGCTCCATTCCAGGACAAAGCCCCACAATGAGGACAAATTCCTGGGAATAGAGTCCAAATTAGGCAGTGCAGCAAGAAATGGTCCATATCAAAGTGGGAAGGGGTGTAGCACCAGTACCAGGACATCATTTTAAAAGTATTATACCAATGCAACAGAAGAGGGAGCTCAAAAGCCATGAAACTGGAAAAATCTACTCTAAACCCACCCTCTTTCTAAAATAAAAACAAAACCAAAAACGTTTTATGTAAAAATGAGCAGCAGAAGCGGATCAAGGCTACATTTATTATAATAAAAAAGGGAATAAGGATAACGTTTCCTGACAATGAAAGCATGAAAGAAATACAACACTACAAAACATGAAAATTATAACCTATTATTTTATTTATTTTTATTTTATTTTATAACCTGTTGTTTTAAAACAAGTAAAAAGACATTAAGAAAGAAGACAAGATATGAAAGAACATATATCAGAATTAGAAAAACTCAAAAGTTATAGTAATAGAACTAAGGAAAGAATTCAAAATAAAAGAAGTAATCAGATATGGATTCTAAATGAAAAGGAGCATAAGAACGAATAAACACAACTCATAATGCCTTAAGAGAAACAGAAATTGAATAGAAGGAATTTCTATTTGAAAAAAAGTGATAAGTTAGTTAAAGAAAATTCTACATACATAGAAGAAAATCAAAGCAAATAATAAAGAACAGAACAAATAATAAATACTATAAGAAAGTTTTCCTGAAATTACTTTTAACAAGGACTTGAAACAACATTTAAGAAGGCAATTTGTGCCTGACCAGGCAGTGGCGCAGTGCATAGAGCATCGGACTGGGATGCAGAAGAGCCAGGTTTGAAACCCCAAGGTTGCTGGCTTGAGTGCAGGCTCATCCACCTTTATCGCGGGGTTGCTGGCTTGAATGTGGGATCATAGATATGACCCCATGGTCGCTGGCTTGAGTCCAAAGGTCACTAGCTTGAAGCTCAAGGTCGCTGGCTTGAGCCCAAGGTCACTGGCTTGAGATAGGGGTCACTTGCTTTGCTGGAGCCCCCACCCCTGAGTCAAGGCACATATAAAAAAGCAATCAATGAACAACCAAGGTGCCTCAACAAAAAATTGATGCTTCTCATCTCTCTCCCTTCCAGACTGTCTGTCCCTATCTGTCCCTCTCTCTGCCTCTCTCCCTGTCTCTGTCACACAAAAAAAAAGAAAAAAGAAAAAAGAAAGCAATTTGTGTAACTGAGAAAATTGATTCAGAATGACCATACCATAGTAAAATTACTGGACATTAAAGAAAAAAAGTTATATATCTAGGCAAAAATAACAAGGGAAAGAAAGTCAGCCAGTCATCAGCTATATTGATGGCAATAGTTTATGCCAGAAGAAATAAAGTTAACATAGTCAAGATAAATAATGAAAGAAAATGTGAGCCAAAAGATTTCATTTTTATTTATTTATTTATTTATTTATTTATTTATTTATTTATTTATTATCTTTATTAAGTGAGAGGCGAGGGGGCAGAGACAGACTCCAGCATGTGCCTGATCTCAGGGTCCACCCAACAAGCCCCCTAGGAGGCGATGCTTTGTGGTTCAGCCACTGAGCCATTTCACTGCCTGAGGCAAGGCCATGGAGCCATCCTCAGCGCCCGGGGCCAACTTTGCTGGAACCATTGGAGCTAAGGCTGTGGAGGGGAAGAGAAAGAGAGAGATGTGGGGTGGGGTGGGGCGGGGGGGGGGAGAGGTGGAGAAGCAGATGGTTCCTGTGTGCCCTGGCCGGGAATTGAACCCAGGACATCCACATGCCGGGCCAACACTCTACCACTGAGCCAACCAGCCAGGGACTTTGTTTGTTTGTCTGTTTGTTTACTTATTTATTTATTTACTTATTTATTTGAGAGAGAGAGTAAGGAAATAGAGATGAGAAGCATCAATTTTGTACTTGCGTCACTTTAGTTGTTCACTGATTGCTTCTCATACGTACCTTGACAGGGGGTTGCTCAAGACAAGCCAGTGACGTCTTGTTCAAGTCAGCGACCTTGGGCTCAAGCCAGCGACCTTTGGGCTCCAGCCAGTGACCATGGGATCATGTTGATGATCCCTCACTCCAGCTGATGAGCCTGTGCTCAAGAAAAAACTGTGTGAGGACACAGAGAGAAGGCAGCCATCTGCAAGCCAAAGAGAGTGGCTTCAAAGGAATCAAACCTGCTACCACCTTGATTTTGGACTTCTAGCCTCCAGAACTGTGCGATAATACATTTACATTGCTTACATCACCAAGTTTGTCATATTTTCCTATGGCAGCCCTAGCAAACTAACACACTGACTTTCTAGAATTTAGGCTACAAACTTTTATCAACATGCAATCATTCAGGAAGACTGTTCCCATGAACCCTTTCTGAAGAATCTACTAGAGAACAAACTTCAGAAAAACAAACTAACTAGAAAGACACTGACATAAAGACTAGTAGTGAACATTAAATAAATACAATAAACACACAAAAACCTGGAGAATTAAGATCCAATGCTTGTTCTAACTAAGAGAGTATAACATAACATTGCTACAAAGGGTGGGATAGAGAGAGGGTATACAAAATACTTTCTTTGTATTTGCAGTCATACTGGTGGTGGCAGTGTTGCTATTCAGATACAGTTGTGTATGTGAGTAGTAATTTTGCGGTATTCTTATTCTATTATGTCCTATATCTTTGGGAACCAAGATTCAGTTATAAGATAGATGTTAAGGAAAATCCTGTAGGCCTGAATTTGAAAGGATCATTGTGAACTCATGAGACATTTTCTTTTATTCTTTTTTTTCAAATTTATTTATTTATTTTAGAGAGGGAGGAAGGGAGAGAAACAACCTGGTCCCTACCGCTCACTAGTGGGCGTTCCAGCTTTCATGGTGGGCAGTAGCGGAGCAACCAAAGTATAAATAAGAAGATAGATTTAACTATAGTAAGTTGCTTTATAAAGATTTATTCTGCCAAACTTAGCGAAAATCCCACATAAAGTACTTGTTAAGTAACTATTATTACATGCTTTAACTTTGCTTTATAAATTTTATAAAGTTACTTCCCTACTTTATAAATCACCATCACTGTGGAATCGGTGGGTGGTTAGAAAATTTTACTACTAACAGAGATACAAAAGTGGACGGTAGGTATAAAAAGGTTGACTACCCTTGCTCTAAACAAATGAGCTATCTGGCCAAGACACATTTTTTTTCTTAAAAGGCTTAGAAACACTGACCATACCTGTAACTATTAGCATTGCTCACACCCAAATCGTGGCCTTGAAATACCATTTCTAATTTCAAAGAAACGAGGGTTTTTTTGAGAACTGGCTGATTCCAGGTTTGGGGAAGGAAATATATGAGTCTGAAATATCAAATATATGCAAATCCATGAAGTCATAATGACTCAATCTTTGTTAAAGAAGAAATAAAACTTCACATATTACCATTATGCAAAGGACCTCTAAAATTACAGAGCAAATAGTTAACAGTTTATCTCTTGGAACTAGGATTATAGAGAAGTTTTCTTTCAAAGTCACAACTTTCTAGATGTTATTTTTGTAATTAGCAGAAACAGTGATTAAAAAAAAATGTAAAGGCCCTGGCCAGATAGTTCGGTTGGTTAGAGCACTGTCCTGAAGTGCAGAGGTAGCCGCTTCGACCACTGGTCAGGGCACAGCCAGAAACAGATCGATGTTCCTGTCTCTCCCTTCCTTTCTCTTTAAAATTAATCAATACATTTTTAAAAAACTTTAAAAAAGAAAGAACTGTGATAATAGTGTAGTTCTAAAGAATCAGTTTATAAAATGAGGCATTCCTATGGACTTAATCAAAATTGAGCAATGACTAACCCTAGACTTTGGTAAATGATGAGAATAAAGTTTTGAAAACGGATTTTTAGACTGCTTTTGTATTATTACTCAAAACTCATAGTTTTGAATAGCTAGCAGGCTATTTTTATTAATAAAAATTCATATATCTTCACACATGAATTTCTGATTAGGTGGTTCAGTACATTGAAAAGAAAAAGTAGAACCATGTTTTCAGTTTGAGCCATTGTCTTCCCTTCTGCTTTGGTGACGCAGAAGGGTCAGAGGGGAAGGCTTCACAGAGACAGCGCTGCGATCTTTCATCATTTCCCCTTTAGGCCATGAATCTCTGGTCGACGCAGTGCAGTCTCCAGACCAGCATTCTCAGGCCCCATCCAGATCTACTGAATCACAATCTCTGGGCTAGGGCGCCAGCCATCTGTGTTTTACCAATCCCTCCAGGCAAGGTTGCCAGATAAAATACAAGATGGTCCAGTTAATTTGAATTTCAGATAAATAACAAAGAATATTTTAGTATAAATATTTGTAATATCTGGGACATGCTTAAATTCAAATTCAAGTTTAACTGGGCATGTTGGGGTTTTTGTTTGGCTATTTGTTGGTTTGATTTTCTTTCTAAATCTGGTAACCTGACCTCCAAGTGATTCTGATCCGTACTGAAGTTTGAAAACCATGGGGGTAAAGGTAAGAGATGGGCCTTGGACTGAGAAAGATCTGAATCCACAACTTTTGAAACGATGGATGTAATCCTACAAATATGACTGGCATCTCCAAATGACAAAGAAGACTAAGGGGGAGTGAGCCAAGCAGCTGCAAGGCTCAGAGTAAAGTTCGGGAGCAGAAAGGGCCTGGATTTCACCAGGAACTTCAAATATAGTGACTGCTACCCTAGTGCCCATGGGGTACTGTTCTGTGAACACCAGAAGCAGTGGTTCTCAACCAGTGGCGGTTTTGAACCCTGGCAATGTCTAGAGACATTTTGGTTGTAGGGAGGTTGTGACACTGACATCTGATGTGTAGATGCCAGAGATACTGGTGAACACCCTAAAGCGCACAACAAAAAATTATCCGGCTGCAAATATCAAGTTCCAAGGCTGAGAAACCCTCCTGTAAAGTAGTTCAGTTCAGAGAAAGAGCTACCTTCTCGGCCACAGCCTCACCCCAAACCCTAAATCACCAGCCCTCCTCTAGAAGGAGGGCTTTGCACGGTGCTGCAGATTTCATGCACACACTTTCCTGTAAGTCTGCCTTGGGCAAGCTACTAAATTCTCTAAGCTGCCTGACTGTTGGTGGTGCAGTGCATAGAATGTTGACCTGAGACACTGAGGACCCAGGTTTGAAACCCTGAGTTTGCTGGTTTGCACGTGGGCTCACCACATTTAGCACGGGGTTGCCAGCTTGAGTGCAGGGTCACCAGCTTGAGTGTAGGACCATTGACATGATCCCCATGGTCACTGGCTTGAGCCCAAAGGTCGCTGGCTTGAGCAAGGGGTCACTGGCTCAGCTGGAGCCCCCTTGTGAAGGCATGTATGAGAAAGCAATCAATGAACAACTAAAGTGCTGCGACTATAAGTTGATGCTTCTCATCTTTATCCTCCTTCTCTCTCTCCTTTCTTGTCCTTCTTGTTAATAAAACAAAACAAAACAAAAAAATATATGTCCCTTATATGCCAAGAAAATGGCCACACAGAGGCCCATAGGGTTCATGCATGAGGATGCTCATCACTTTGTTGTTTGTGCTAAAGTTGGAGGCAATCTGCTTGCCCATCCCTGGAGAAATGGATGGGAACAATGTGGTAGTATTATGCAGGAGATAGAAAAAAATGCCTGAGATGTATATATATAGCAATAGCAATGGCTTTTACAATAGGATGCTGAGTAAAAAAAGAATGGAATATCTAACACAATACAATTTATGTAAATTAAAATAATACACACATAAAACAACAAATTGCATTTTATAAAAATACATTGGAGCCTGACATATGGTGGCGCAGTGGATAAAGCATCGACCTGGAATGGTGAGGTGGCTGGTTCGAAACCTGGGCTTGCCCTGGTCACGACACATAAGAGAAGCAACTATTATGAGTTGATGCTTCCCACTGTCCCCTTTCCTTTCTGTCTCTCCTTTCCCTAAAATCAATAAATAAAATCTTTAAAAAAACAGAATACATTGGAACACAAGGATACATGAAGGAAGGATTGCTTGTGAGCTGAAGAGGGCGTGGCAGTGGGGAGTGGGTCTAAAGGATAATACACAAACAAACAAGGGGGACTCTCACATGGGTCAGTGCTAATATGCTACACACTGAGGAATATGAGTGACTCAAACCACAGCTCTGAGGACCTCCCCCAAATTAATAGCACATTGTCTTTGATCTTACATTCTGTTCCCATTTTTGCCACTAATGATAATGCTGCAATAAATATCCTTGATATTTTTATATTGGTGATTGTATTTCTTTTTAAATTTTTCTTTATTAATTTTTAGAGAGAGGAGAGAGAGAAAAGGAGGAGATAGAGGAAGCATCAACTCATAGTTGCTTCCTATATATACCTTGACCCGGCAAGTCCAGGGTTTTGAACAAGCGACCTCAGCATTCCAGATTGACGCTTTAACCACTGTGCCACCACAGGTCGGGTGATGATTATATTTCTATAGCATATATTTTTCATTGTAATATATCCACATATGGAATACTATGCAGTTATTGGGAAGGATGGGTTACAAAGAAATCCACACCAAGACACATCATAATCAAATATCTGAAAATGAAAGGCAGAAAAAATCTTGAAATCAGTCAAAGAGAAAAGATGCATTAGTTATAGGAGAACATCAATTTCAATGGTAGCGGATTTCTTATCTGAAACCAGGCAGGCCAGAAGGAAGAGGCACAAAATTGTTCAAGTGCAGAAAGAAAACAACAGTCGGGTTAGGGCAGGGATATACAAGATGAGCCTGAATCATCTTGCAGTGCCAAAAAGTAAGAGAGTGCTCAAAAAACAAAATAAAAACAAACAAAACAATCCACAATGATAGAGGTAAGTCAAGGGGAGACAGGAACCAATCAGAAAAGTTCCCAGTGGCCAAAGCTAGAGCAATTTGATCAATA
The DNA here is from genome assembly GCF_036850995.1 of Saccopteryx leptura. NCBI lineage: Eukaryota > Metazoa > Chordata > Mammalia > Chiroptera > Emballonuridae > Saccopteryx > Saccopteryx leptura. The sequence continues at coordinate 65,938,803 of NC_089516.1, read as the reverse complement.
AAATAAAGTGGTATTGGGTTATAACCTGAAGTATAAAATAAAATCCATGAGTTCATACTGATATATATAAATTGATTGGATGGATACATACATACATATATACATGGAGGAAAGAGACAAATCTCCCATGCAAAGTTCTAAATAATTTTATGTAGATACATTACTTTCAATGTGGTTGAGCATAACTCTCTATTCCTTAAGTTTGGGTACACACAGTAATTTCCAAGAATACAATATGGAAAGAGTATGAGATAAAAGAGGAACTCTACAGTGGACCAACCTGACAAACATACCTCAGCCAGGCACTTGAGATGAACATCAAAAGTTGATGACATTTTTGATAGTATGTACCCTTGATGTAATGTGATGAAAATGGTACTTTACCACTGAGGTCTTCCTCCCTGAAACCTATAACTTCAATTTACTCATATCAGACAATTTCCAATAGAGGGACATTCTACAGAATAGCTGACCAGTCCTCCTCGAAACTATCAAAATCATCAAGAGCAATAAAAGTCTGAAAAACAGCCTAAGGAGACATGATGACTAAATGTAATGTGATGTCTAGATGATTCTGAAACTGATAAAGGACGTTAGGTAAAAAATAAGGAAACCTGAATAAAGTATGAACTTTAGGTGTTAGGATTGCTTCATTAGTTTAACAAACAATCGAGGAAAATGGGTGTGAGGTCTATGGGAACTCTCTGTACTTACCTTCTTAATATTGCTGTAAGTCTAAAACTGTTCTAAAATAAACATTAATTAAAAAAAAAGAACTGTCAAAAAAAAAAAAAAAAAAAAGAACTATCAATGACATATCCCATTTGGCAAACTAACCTTCAGATAAAGGAAAGTTGAGAGAATTAGTTGTTAGCGAACCTGCCCTTAAAGAATGGTTAAAGGAAGTCCTCTAGCTAGAAAGGAAATGTTGAAAGAAGGCATAAAACTTCAGAAAGGAAAGAGCATGAGAATGGACAAAATAGGGGGTACAACCTTCTTCATGAGTTTCTTAAATCATATTTGATGGTTAAAAGCAAAAATTATACCACCATCCGACATGGTGGCTCAATATATGTCAGTACTTAAGACAATTACATATTTTTAAAATGGGAGAGGTAAAGGGAACTAAATGGAAGTAAGGTCTCTACACTTCACTTGATACCGATACTCTTCACCACCAATACCAGTAGATTATCATAAGTTACATATTTATATTGTAATACCTACCAGAACAACTAAGAAAACTACATAAAGCTGTATTCAAAAATACTATAAATAAATAAAGATATATCCTAAAAAAATTATTTAAGTAACCACAGGAAGGCAAAAAAAAAAAAAAAAAAAAAAAAAAAAAAAAGAGAGAGAGAGAGAGAGAACAAGAAACAGGAAACAAACAGAAAACAAATAAAATGGCATACTCAAGTTTCATATATCAGTAGCTAGTATAATATTTTGGGTGAATTGTCTCCCCTCAAAAGATATATTGAAGCCCTGGCCGGATAGCTCGGTTGGTTAGAGCATTCTCCGGAAGAGCAGAGGTTCCTGGTTTGATCCTTGGTCAGGGCACATACAGGAGCAGATTGATATTCCTGTCTCTCTCCCTCTCACTCTTGCTCTCTCTGTAAAATCAATAAAATAAACATTTACAATGTATGTATATATTGAAGTCTTAACCACTGGTACCTATGAATAGGCCTTATTTGGAAATAGAGTTGTCTTAGTTCCAGCTATTACAAAGTACTGTAAAGTGGGTGGCTTATAAACAACAAAAATTTATTTTTCACATTTCTAGAGGCTAGAAGTTCAAGATCATGGGGCCAGCAGGGTGGAGTGCTGGTGAAAGCCATCTTCCAGGTTGCAGACTGCTGACTTCTCACTGCGCCTTCACACGGCAGGAAGGGCAAGGGAGCTCACCTACCTCCCAAAGACCTGCCTCTTAAAACCATTACATTAGAAATTGAGTTTCAACATGTGAATTTGGGGGTAACATATTCAGTCTGTACCAAGTGTCTTTGCAGATGTAATCAAGTTAAGATGAGGCCATTAGGGTGGACTCTAATACAATATGACAGTATTTTTATAATAAGAGTGAAATATAGACACAGATGCAAAGAGAATAAAGAGTAGCAAGACACATGAACACAGCACAGAGGGAAGAGGCCCATGTGAAGACAGAAGCAGAGATAGAGTTATGCTACTACAAGCCAAGGAGTGTGTGAGGCCACCGGAAGTTGGGAGAGGCAAAAAGGATCCTCCTTTAGGGGCTTTGGAAGGAACACAGCCCTGCCAACACTTCCATTTCAGGCTTCTGGGAGCAGTTTCATATTTTTCTTTGCACGTGAATGTTTATAGTAGCTTTGTTTATAATTATTGAAAGCTAGAAGCTACCAAGATGTCCTTCAGTAAGTGAACAAATAAGCAAACTGGTATATCCAAACAAAAGGATACTACTGAGTGATAAAAAGGAATGCGCTATCAAACCATGCAAAACCCTGGATGAATCTTAAATAAATATTTCTATGTGAAAAAAGCCAGTCTGTATAATTCCATTTATGTGATATCCCAGAAGAGGCAAAACTGTAGCGACAGTAAAAATATCAGTGATTTCCAGGAATTTGGGGAGGAGGAGGGTTGAATAGGTCAAGCACAGGGCACTATTTTAGGGTCGTGAAACTAGTTTCTACAAGACTGTAACAGTGAATACTTTACACATTTTAAAATATTTTATTTATTGATATTTTAGGGGGGGGGAGGAGCAAGAAGCATCAACTCGTAGTAGTTGCTTCTCATATGTTCCTTGACCAGGCAAGCCTGGGGTTTTGAATGCTGGCGACCTCAGCATTCCAGGTTGATGCTTTATCCACTGTGCCACCACAGGTCAGGCTACTTTACACATTTATCAAAACCTACGGAACTTTACAACACAAAGAGTGAAATTTAATGTATGCAGTTAAAACAAAAAAAAATCATTTAGGTGATCAAGAGATACAAGGTCAGAATGAAGAATGTGAAAAAAGAATCTAACTGTATTACAAATGTATGAAGCAAGCTTACTCAAGTGGGTGGGATAAAGGTGAAAAACTAAGTAATTTTGGAAATGAGTGATATCTGTAAGATTTAGGCAAAAAAGCAAACCATTCTAGTTGATATAGCTGTTTCCCACATGGGTACAAGCTAGCAATTCTGAAACCACTATATATATATATATATATATATATATATATATATATATATATATATATATATGAATTGAACAATTAAAGAGCTGACGGTGGGTTATAGAGTCATGTTTTTCACTGTTGGAGTGAGAAGGTATAGACAAGCAAGAAGAAGAGGCTAAAATTATCCTTGGGTAATAAATAGCTAAGAATTGGAGACATCAGTATGCAGTCATGTTGGGCTAATACAGATAAATTTATAAATACCTATACATATATTGTTAAATTAAGTAAACAAGGAGGCCATTAGACTGATGTGGCTTTAATGTGGCAGTGGTCTACAGAAGTAAACCAAAATCTAAACCTATAAATGCCTCAAGGTTATGAAATTAGGATTATAGGGCCCGACCAGTGGTGGCACGGTGGATAAAGCATCAACTTGGGACCCTGAGGTCCCAGTTTCAGAACTCTGACGTTGTTGGCTTGAGTGTGGAATCATTAACATGATCCCATGTTTGCTGGCTTGAACCCAAAGGTCACTGGCTTAAGCCCAAGGTCACTGTCTTGTGCAAGGGGCTACTGGCTCGGCTGGAGCCGCCTGGTCAAGGCACATATGAGAAACAATCAATAAACAACTAAAGTAACGCAACTATGAGTTGATGCTTCTCATCTCTCTCCCTTTCTGTCTGTCTGTCTGTCTCTTTTTGTCTCTAAAAAAAAATGCTATGCCAAAAACAAAAAAAAGTCTGGGGACAAACAGTCACAAACAGCCAACTAGGTTTTAAGTGATAGCAAAGAAATAATTTTCTTACTTTGTTTCCACCTTTTTTTTCACAAAAGTTTCTGCCCCAGTTCCTGTTGGTGGAGCTGCCCCAACCACCTCCAGTTTGGTACTGCCTGATTGGAGTGGGCTTTTGCTCAAACTACTCCAAATTTTAATATGTCTCAGTTTATTTTCCAACAGGTTGGTATGAGAAGAGGGAACTGAAGGAGACCTCATACAACCCCCAGGAGCAAGGAGTGACCAAGCAAAGACACTTGCTGTACCCTTTAAGCGCCCCACCTCTAACTGCTTCTGGAGGTGGTGGGCAAGCCTTTCCCCCATCCCTGCTCTTCAGCCTTTGCATTATAAACGTTCAGACTCCACCTGAGCATTTCTTTCTTTGGAGCAGGTCTGAAACCAGCTAGAGTCAGGCTGAGTCTAACCAAAAACCAGATTGGCTTGAGGATATTTTTTCTGACAATGCCCCTATAGCATCTCTATTATAGTACCTGCACTTTATAACATTGTGACTCTTTGTTCATATTTTCGTGTTCCCCACAAATCATGAAATCTTCCTGGACAGGGACTAAATCTTACCCAACGTCTTATCTCAAAGTCTCAGAAAATACCTGGCATAAGTAAGCACTCATAAAGTGTGATTTGAATGGAAAGATTGAAGTCTGGACTCTAGAGTCAAGGAGTGCATTCCCTAAAGGCAAATCTGTTTTGCATGTTACTACAGCTTCCCGTCTTTTAGATACCACCCTGGTCCACCGGGAAAAGAACACAAAGGTCAGTTACCCTGGAGGTTTCAGGGATAGGAACAGAATAGATGAAAAGGGTTTAAGATGAGGTCAAGGTACCCTCAAATAGCATTAAGTTGACTATTTTGCCCAACCACTTCAGTCTATGGACCAAATTTTCCCATATTCCCTGTCCATCTCTGTTTTGACATTCTGGGGTGTGCAACCCTAAGAATTATGGCTTCAGTCTACTTCTGAGATCAGCAAAAAGTGTCCTGGACATGAGGTAACAGAATGGACATTCTTCTATTGAGGTTTTATTTCTGCATTGGAGTTTGGAGCTTGGTATTTCACTTCTAGATAAGGCACAGTAGTTGTAAAAGGTTGTTTCTCGTGGTTGGGGAAAGAGATGTAGGTGAGGGGAGAGAGAGAGAACTAGATTGACTATCATCATACAACACTTACACGAAAAACATTTGAACACTTAGGCTTAAGATCAACCCTGATGACAGCCCAACTTTCTTTAGAAATGCTGACTGGGCAGGCAGAGAGAACTGGAAAAATGTTGCCAGTCCCTTACGTGACAGACTTGGAGCTAACCCTCTATATGCTTATTCTTCCCTTTGCACTAAATACAACCCTTATGGTTTACTATTTTTGTGTGATCTTTGGTTACACATCTTGACAAAGGAACAAGTGCATAAGGGTTGAATGTTTCCAGTTTACTAGGGGTTCCATGTTTTGGGAAACCCATGGCTATAGCCTTCACAATCCATGATTAGGCAATGTCATTGATCTGCCATGAAACTTAAATAAAGTGATTTTTACTGAAAATTAGTTTTTTATTTTTAAAAAAATTTATTTATTCATTTTAGAGAGGCAGGGGGAGAGAGAAAGAGAAAGAAAAGGAGGGGAGGAGCAGGAAACATCAACTCCCATATGTGCTTTGATTGGACAAGCCCAGGGTTTAGAACCAGTGACCTCAGCATTCCAGGTTGACACTTTATGCACTGTGCCACCACAGGTCAGGTAGTTTTTAATTTTTTAGTTATTGTTTGGGGAATAGGAAGTGGTGTCAACAAAGAAGCGAGAGCCTGACCAGGTGGTGGCGCAGTGGATAGAGCGTGGGCCTGGGATGCAGAGGATCCAAGTTTGAAACCCTGAGGTCACCAGCTTGAGCGCGGGTTCATCTGGTTTGAGCAAAGCTCACCAGCTTGGACCAAGGTCGCTGGCTCAAGCAAAGGGTTACTTGGTTGCTGAAGGCCCATGGTCAAGGCACATATGAGAAAGCAATCAATGATCAACTAAGGTCTCGCAATGAAAAACTGATGATTGATGCTTCTCATCTCTCTCCATTCCTGTCTGTCAGTCCCTGTCTATCCCTCTCTCTGACTCTCTCTCTGTCCCTATAAAAAAAGATACTATGTGCCTTGCCAGCACCTCAAACTTAGTACATTCAAAACGAAAACCATTACAATGAACAACTAAGGTGCCACAACGAAGAATTGATGCTTCTCATCTCTCTCCCTTCCTGTCTGTCCCTCTCTCTATCTCTCTCTGTCTCTGTAAAAAGCAAAACAAAAAACTAAAGCCATTAGTCATTCAGTGAGTAGTGACTTCTTACTATGTACTTGAAAGCATGCTAAAGACCTGAGATAGAAAGATGAATCAAAATACAGTCCTTATCTTTGATATGCTCCCATGCTGGGCACTGTAATAAAACAGAATACATACTATACTAGAAGCATGTGTACAGTATTATAGGGATACAAAGGCTAGAGCCAATAGTCCTGCCCAGGAGATAGACAGCTGGTAAGGGTCTACTCTAAGGGAAGATATTATGGAGAACACTTGCCTGAATTCCCTGACTATTAGACAATACGTTCATAAAATATATCTTCTGATCATTCAACTATTGGGAACTTAATATTTTTATATTCATTTATTCTAGATTTAGAATGAGTAAGTATCATGTAACTGAAGGATGCTATTACCTAATGGAGTAGAATGTAATCTACCTGGGAAAAATGATGTATTAGTAGAAAGAAAGTTATCTACATACGATTTAGGCAAAAATGGGGCAAGAAAAGCTATGTCAGTGTGTTTTCAGTGCATGGAAGGGGGAACCTGGTTGATTCATACAAGTGCTAATAGCTAACATTTACTGATTGCTGCTCATGCTCCAAAGATTAAACTGTATATTTGATATGGATGATTTAATTTAATTCACATAACTCAAGACATAGGTATTATTATTAACCACATGTAGGGTGGACCATCTGGCATACATATATCCCTTTAGTGGAGCCAGGCACATCATGTTTTTCATTTCATTTTATTTCTAAACCACTGCTATTTATTTCAGTGGTATGATACTAGAACTTAATCATGTTTATACAGGTGAATGATTTTTTATCAGTAAAATATTCATAACATAAAGTTTGCCATTTTAATCATTTTTAAGTATATCCTTCAGTAACATTGACTACATACATGAATGCCTTTCATCTTCTTCAATTGAGACTCAATTCCAATTAAACAGTAACTCCCCACCATCTGACTTCTGTCTCTATGTATTTGACTACTCTAGTGACTTCTTATATACAAGTGGAATCATATAGTATTTGTCCTTATGTGGCTGGCCTCTCTCAGTGTCTCCAAGTTCATCTATGCCATAGTATGTAGAAGAGTTTCCTTCATTTTAAGGCTGAATTATATTCTACTTAAGTATAAACCATATTTTCTTTTTCCATTTATTCATTGACAGACACTTGGGTTACTTCCACCTTTTACCTATTGTGAAGACTGCTGCTATGAACATGAGTACGTAAATATGTCTTTAAGACCTTGCTTTCAATTCTTTTAGGTATATATCCAGAAGTGGAATTGCTTTGTTTTTTATTTTAAATAATATTTTATGGTTTTTTTTTATTTTTATTTTATTTATTTATTTTTACAGGGACCGAGAGAAAGTCAGAGAGAGGGATAGATAGGGACAGACAGACAGGAACGGAGAGATGAGAAGCATCAATCATTAGTTTTTCGTTGCAACACCTTAGTTGTTCATTGATTGCTTTCTCATATGTGCCTTGACCGTGGGCCTTCAGCAGACTGAGTAACCCCTTGCTCGAGCCAGTGACCTTGGGTCCAAGCTGGTGAGCTTTTTGCTCAAGCCAGATGAGCCCGCGCTCAAGCTGGCGACCTTGGGGTCTCAAACCCAGGTCCTCGGCATCCCAGTCCGATGCTCTATCCACTGCGCAACTGCCTGGTCAGGCTCAACTCTTTTTTCTTAAAATGTGTTACTTTTAATCAGAAAAAAAAGTTATTAAAAAGGAAAGATAAAAATGTTATGCACATTTAAGAAAAATTAATACAGTGGTATTTCTGATCAATTGGCTACAAAGTTTAAATTAATTGTGAATCTGATCATCTTTGGATGAACTGACAAAACTAGGTTTCTGGTCCTACAAAACAACAGATCAGACCCTGGTCTTAGAAATGCCATGAAGATAATGGCAACTTTAAGGCTCAGTCTAAAGCAGCCTGCTGACTCCTTTCTGATCTTTCTCTAAGGTGCAATATTGGTGACTCCAACATTAGTAATAGTGAATACAAAATCTAGAAAGAAGGAATTCTTTCTCTCCTTTCAGTTTATGACTTTCCTGAATTATGTATTAATAAAGCTATTATTTAAAAAAAGAGATATCAAGATAATGAAAACATTACTCTCAGAATGGAAGAAAATATTTGTAAATCATATACCTATATGATATATGAATTTATATCTTAAGAATATATGAAGAACTCTGACAACTCAAAAATAAAAAAGATAACTCACTTTTTAAAAGGACAAAACTTTCAACAGATATTTCTCCAAAGAAGATATACAAATGGCCAACATGCACATTCAAAGATGTCACCATAACTAATCATTAGGGAAATGCAAATGAAAACCACTTCATACTCACAAAGATGACTATGATCAAAACAACAGATAATAACAAGTCTTAATGAGAATGTGGAGAATCTGGACCCCCCATATATTGCCAGTGAGAACGTAAAACAGTACAGCTACCGTGGAAAATAATTTGACAATTCCTCACCAAGCTAAACATAAAATTACTATATTACCAAGGAATTCTACTACTATGTATGTACCCAAAAGAATTAAAATCAAGTGCATAAGGCCCTAGATGGTGGTTTAGTAGATAGAGTGTTGGCCTGGCATATGGACATCCTGGGTCTGATTCTGGTCAAGGCACACAAGAGAAGCAACCATATGCTTCTCTCCCCTTCTCTCCCTCTTCCCCTCCTGCAACCAGTGGCTTGATTGCTTCGAGCATTGGCCCCAGGCACTGACAATAGCTTGGTTGGTCCAAACATGTCAGCCTCAGGCACTAAAAATAGCTTGGTTGTAAGCATTGGCCCTAGACAGGGTTGTTGGGTGGATCCTGGTCTGGGGGCATGCAAGAATCTGTCCCACTATCTCCCTTCTTTCACTTAAAAAACAAAACAAAAAACAGGTGTTCAAATTAAACCTTGAGCATATATGTTGTTAGCAGTACTATTCAAAGCAGCCAAAAGGTGGAAATGACCAAGTGTCCCTCAGTGGATGAATAAATAAACAAAATGGGTCCATACAATGAAATATTATTTAGCCATAAAAATGAATAAAGTATTGATACATGTTACAGTGTGGATGAGCCTTAAAAACATCAGTTAGTCATTTCATGATGTATACAATATTATATATACATATATCAATATATCATACTATATACCTTAAATATAGACAGTTTGTCTATATTTATAAAGTTGGGGGGGGGAGAAGAGAAAACATCATGCTAAGTGAAAGAAGGCAAATACAAAAAGATCACATATTCCATTCATATGAAATACCCAGAACAGGTAAATCCATAGAGATAGAAAGCAGATGAGTGGTTGTCAGAGGTTGAGGACAGGGAGAAATGGGGAGTGACTGATTAATGGGTACAGGGTTTTCATTTGGAGTGATGAAAAAATTAGAGAGGATGATTGCACAATATCATGAATATACTTAGTATCACCGAATTGTACATTTTAAAACAGTAAAATGATAAATTTCATGGTATGTGTATTTTACCACCAAACAAAAAGAGAAGAAAAATTCAGACATGTAAGAGGGTTCAGGAAAGTGTTAGAAATAACACCCTATAAATAAGATTTAGGTTTCATTATGTTACAGCTTGGAAAATAAAAGTATACTGGATCTAACCAGTTAAGATGTAGGAATGCAAAAGTATGACTCTGTACTACTAACTGCTGATTGAAATCTTATCATATGAAAACAATCTCAGTAGTGTAAAAAACTTTAAATGCCATCCTAATCTTCCCTACAGTAAAAAAAATGAGGAATGCAAAGAAAAACACATGAACAAACTTACGTTTGAAAGGAAAGGTTAGGTCTGACACACAAAGAGCTCAAAAGTCATCACTCATACCCTCACAAGACAAAAGCTAAACAAACTGAAAATCAACAGCTATTCTCAGGTTCATCAGAGAGTTGAGGTAACAGGGCAAAACACTGCTTCTAAAAGTGAAGAAACAGTTGAATACAGAGAATCACAGTTTTCAAGAGCAAAACCTACCACTAGAGCTAATATTAGGACAGAAAAACTTAAATTGTAATTAACCAGTTACTGAAAGCTCTATGTGGACAAGCATGAGAGTTAAAAAATCCAGAGTGGGGGATCAGTCTCAAGAAAGCCCCAATAATTTCATGAGATTTATATATATGAGTGCCTATAGGTTATCAGTGTGAAGATTGGAGAAAAATTCCCTCATGATTTTGATGGGCGGGATCACTGGTTTCAAATATGCCTAGCCTTGGTCGGCAAACTGTGGCTCATGAGCCACATGCAGTTCTTTGGCCCCTTGAGTGTGGCTCTTCCACAAAATACCACGTGCAGGCACTACTTCGATAAGGAATGTGCCTACCTATATAGTTTAAGTTTAAAAAATTTGGCTCTCAAAATAAGTTTCAATCGTTGTACTGTTGATGTTTGGCTCTGTTGACTAATGAGTTTGCCGACCACTGGTAGAGTATTCTGTTCTCCTTAACAAAAGCCTACACTAAAGCTAATCTACTTTACCAGAACCTAACACCTTGAGTTTTACTAGAGCCTAGCCAATTTGTTAGAATGGAAATAACCAACTCTAGCCTCTCTAGTCTTCCTGTCTCACCTAAATTGGTGTGTGTATGTGTGTGTGTGTGTGTGTGTGTGTGTAATGAAAAACACTTGTAAGATCACAGCACAGAATAGTAGGCTCACTGGCCTGATCAGGCAGTGGCCCAATGGATAGAGCATTAGACTGGGATGCAGAGGACCCAGATTTGAAACCCTGAGGTCACCAGCTTGAGTGTGGGCTCACCAGCTTATGTGCAGGGTCACTGGCTTGAGCGTGGAATCATAGACGTGACCCCATGGTTGCTAGCTTGAGGCCAGAGGTCACTAACTTGAAGCCCAAGGTCGCTGGTTTGAGCCCAAGGTCACTGGCTTGAGCAAGGGGTCACTCACTTTGCTGGAGCCCCCCACCCCCTGTCAAAACACATATGAGAAAGCAATCAATGAACAACTAAGGAGCCACAACAAAGAATTGATGTTTCTCATCTCTCTCTTCCTGTCTCTCTGTTCCTATCTGTCCCTCTCTCTGCCTCTTTCCCTGTCTCTGTTACACACAAAAAAAGAAATATAGGTTCACTAAAAGTTTGAGACCTAATCATAGTGCTATAGAATCCTTCCCTGCCTCTGACACCATACCATCACATCAGTAAGGCTCCTGCATAATAATAGGGGATTACAACATAAATAACTGCATGGCTTAAACCTTATTTAAAGAGAATGCTCTGGGACAACAGTATGGTGATACCCAGAAGGAAGAGGGTGGGGAGAAGTAGAAGAGGGTAAACTTAACCTGGGTTGGTGAACACACAATACAATATACAGAAGATGTATTCTAGAAACTTATATAAATTTGTTTGAGAGAGAGAGAAACAGGAAGGGGAGGATGAGAAGCGTCAACTCATAGTTGCTTCACTTTAGTTGTTTATTCATTGCTTCTCATGTGTGCCTTGATGAGGGTGCGTGCTAAGCCAAGCCAGTGACTCCTTGCTCAAACCAGTGACGTTGAGATTAAGCCAGTGACCTTGGGCTTCAAGCCAGCAACCTTGGGATCATGTCAATGATCTCGTGCTCAAGCCAGTGACCCTGTGCTCAAGCTGGTGAGCCTGCACTCAAGCCAACAAGCTGCACTCAAGCTGATAACCTCGGGGCTTTGAATGGGAGACCTCAGTGTCCCAGATTGACACTCTATCTACTGTGCCAACACTGATCAGGCAAAACCTATATAATTTTATTAACTAATGGCTCCCCAAATAAATTCCATAAAAATTAAAAAGAAATAAAAAGACCTCTTTAGGGAAATCCAAAGCAAAAAGGGGAGGCAAAAAACAAGGATACCAGGGAAATTTTACCTCTGACACAGCTACAGTAAACAGTAAACCCAGCCTAACTTCTATAGTTAAACATAAAATAAACATAAAATCTTATGCTAAATGCTATTTACCTGAGTTTTCTTTACACGGTATAGGCATACCTTGGAAATATTGCAGGTTCAGTTCTGGACCACAGCAACAAAGCGATTCATAATCATTTTGCTGGTGGGGCCTCTTCCCTTCAATTTGTAAACTCTATGACATCTGTGAAACCCAGTGAAACAAAAAGTGCAATAAAACAAGATATGTCTGGCATGACCAGGACGTGGCACAGTGGATAGATGTCGACCTGGGATGCTGAGGACCCAGGTTTGAAACTCTGAGGTAGCTAGCTTAGGAGCAGGCTCATCCAGCTTGAGTGCAGGCTCAGCAGCTTGAACAAGGGATTGCCAGCTTGAGCATGGGATCACAGGCATGACCCCATGGTCACTGGCTTCAATATCACATCAAAACACATATGAGAAAGCAATCAATGAACAATTAAAGTGCCGCAACTATGAGTTGATGCTTCTCATCTCTCTCCCTTCCTATTTGTCTGTCCCTGTCTATCCCTCTTTCTGGCTAAAGCAAACAAACAACCAAATAACAACAACAAAGACGTATGTCTGTACATCATGTCCAGCTTTCAACAGGACATTACAAGGCATACTAAATGGCAAAAACAAAACGAAAAACCCAAGAACCATAACATGAAAAGATAGATAAAGCATCAGAACCAGACTCAGATATGACACGGATTTTAAGATGATCATACCAGAATAGGAATTTAAAATAACTACATGTTTAGGGCTCAACCTAAAAGAACAGATGGGTCATGTAAGTAGAGAGATCGAAACTATAAAGAAGAATAAAAAGGAAATGCTAAAAATCAAAAACATTACAACAGAAATAAAGAATTCTTTCATGGGTTGATCAGTAGATGATACATAAATGAAGAAAGAATCAGTGAGGTTGAATATATGTATATGTAAATAGAAACTTCCAAAACTGGAATGCAAAGAATGAAAAAGATGGGACATAATATCCAATAATTATAGGACAATTACAAAAATTGTAATATATGCATAATGAGAATACCAGAAAGAGAAGAAAAATAAAGGAACAGAGGAAATATTTGCATTAATAATGGCTGAGAATTTTCCAAAATTAATGACAGATAACAAACTACAGATCCAGGAAACTTAGTGAATACCAATCTGGATAAATATTTTTAAAAATCTACACCTAGGCATATCATTTTCAAATTACAGAAAAATTGAAGACAAAGTCAAGATTTTTTTTTTTTTTTTTTTTTGTATTTTTCTGAAGCTGGAAACGGGAGGCAGTCAGACAGACTCCCGCATGCGCCTGACCGGGATCCACCGGGCACGCCCACCAGGGGGCGATGCTCTGCCCATCGGGGCATTGCTCTGTCGCTACCAGAGCCACTCTAGCGCCTGGGGCAGAGGCCACGGAGCCATCCTCAGTGCCGGGGCCATCCCTTGCTCCAATGGAGCCTCGTCTGCGGGAGGGGAAGAGAGAGATAGAGAGGAAGGAGAGGGGGAGGGGTGGAGAAGCAGATGGGCGCCTCTCCTGTGTGCCCTGGCCGGGAATGCACGCCAGGCCGACGCTCTACCACTGAGCCAACCGGCCAGGGCAAGTCAAGATCTTTAAAGAAGTCAGGGTTAAAAAACACCTTACCAGCCCTGGCCAGTTGGCTCAGTGGTAGAGAATTGGCTCAGTGTGTGGAAGTCCCGGGTTTGATTGCTGGTCAGGGCACCCAGAGGAAGTGACCATCTGCTTCTACCTACCCCTCTCTTTCCTTCCCCCATAGCTATGGCTCGAATGGTTCGAGCAAGCTGATTATGGGTGCTGAAGATAGCTCCATGGCCTCACCTTAGGTGCTAAAATAGACCAGTTGCTGGGCAACAGAGCAGTGGCCCCAGATGGGCAGAGCATCACCCCACAGAAGGCTTGCTGGGTTGATCCCTGTCAGGGCACATGTGGAAGTCTGACTCTCAACCTTCCCATCTCTCACTTAATAAGAATAAAGAAACACCTTATCTATAGAGGAACAGAGATAGGAATTACATCAAAAACCATGCAAGCAAGAAGAGAGTGTGGTAAAATATATAAAGTGTGAAAGAAAAACTACCAACCTAGAATTTGTATCCAGCAAATTTATCCTTCAAAAGTGAAGAAGATCAATAACAAAAACATCCCAATTTAAAAATAGACAAAAGATGCCTGACCAGGCAGAGGCGCAGTGGATACAACATTGGCCTGGGATGCTGAGGACCCAGTTCTAAAACACCAAGGTCACTGGCTTGAGTGTGGGCTTACCATCTTGAGTGTGGGATCACTGGCTTGAGCATGGGATCATAGACATGACCCCATGGTCGCTGGCTTGAGGCCCAAGGTCGCTGGCTTGAGCGAGGGGTCACTCGTTCTGTTCTGCTATAGCCTCCTGGTCAAGGCACATGTGGGAGAGCAATCGATGAATGACTAAGGAGCTGCAATGAAGAATTGATGCTTCTCATCTCTCTCCCTTCCTGTCACTTTCTTTTTCTCCCCCCCCCAAAAAAAGGCAAAAGACTTAAGTAGATATTTTCCAAAAAAGATATACAAATGGCCAAGAAGCACCTGAAAAGATGCTCAACATCACTAATCATGATTGAAAGCAAATCAAAACCACAATGAGATAGCACTACTTCACACCCATTAGGATAGTAGGATGGCTATTATTTTATAAAAACAAAAAGTGGTAAGTGTTAGCAAGGATGTGGAGAAACTGGAACCCTTATGCACTGCTGATAGAAATGTAAATGGTACAGTATGTCAGTTCCACAAAATTAAACATAGTATTACCATATGACCCAGCACCTTTAGGTATATACTCCAGAGAATTTTAAAAAAGAACTTAAACAGATATTTGAACATCCACGTTCATAGCAGCACTATTCCCAATAGCTAAAATTGTGGAAACAACATAAATGACCATCAACATATGAATGGATAAATAAAATGTGGTATATATACACAATGGAATATTATTCAGCCTTAAAAAGAAAAGAATTTCTGATACATGATATAACATGGATGAACCTAGAAGACAAAATGTTAAGTGAAATAATCCAAACACAAAAGGGCAAATATTGTATGATTCCACTTATATGAGGTACCTAGAGTTGTCAAATGCATAGAGACAGAAATTAGAATAGTGGTTTCCAAGGGCTGAGAGAGCAATAGGGAGTTATTGTTTAATAGGTATAGAGTTTCAGTTTGGGTTGATAAAAAAGTTCTGGAGGTGGATAGTGATGATGGTTGTACATCAATATAGATATAATTAATGCCACTGAACTTTACACTGAAAAAAAAGGTTAAAATTATAAACTTTAGGCTATGTACATTTTACCAATATAAAATGAAAAAATGAAACAGACCTGTATATATGGACATAGAAATATTTCTATATATTTTCTGTTGTAAAAAACTAAAAGGCATGCAGAAAAACTAGTAATCTTATAAGCCTATAAATATGTTTACAGAAATGCTTTCTTTAGTTACCTCCCAGTTCTAAAGTTATATCCTGATTAATATGATTGTTTCCCATATTTCTATTAGTATCATACTTGTAAGCCACTTCTACAGCTGGCTAATCTCATTTTTTAAATGACAATTCTTATTACAATTTCTATGAGTAATTCTTTGTCCCAACATTACTCATTATAACATTAATCATTTTACCTTACAATATCTATTCATAATCAATTCTCAGTGACAATTATAAGACATTCACGTCCCATAGAAAGAAAGAAAGAATTAAAGTCCCTGGAAACAAATGGTTAGTGTCTGATTTCAAATCTAGGATATATGGGAAATGATAAGGTGAAACTCCCTATTGATTCCCAGAGCAAATAATACTAACACAATCAATACACCGTGTGGCTTATCAGATAAGTACTGTAGAAATCTTAATGGGACCATTCGGAATCTGACAGAAGGAAGCCTTGTGAAAGTGGTTAGGTGGGGTTCACTATATGTATAGCTGTTCAACATAAAAAAAAGACTAAAAGAACATATACCAAAATGTTAATGTTGATTATTACCTCTGAGGAGTAGGATTACCAGTGTTCTTTTCTTTTATCTGTATTATCTAAAATTTCTAAAGTAAGCATGATAGTAGTTACAAAATAGTCACAGGGATGTACAATATAGCATAGGAAATATACTCAATAATATTGTAATAACTATAGTATGTATGGTGCCAGGTGGGTGCTAAAATTATCAAGGGGATCACATTGTAAATTACATAAATGTCTAACCACTATACTGTACACCTGAAACTAATATAATATAATATTGAATGTCAACTATAATTGGAAAAAAAACAAAAAATATCATAACCACTGTAATAGGAAAGTCCAAACCAAACTTATCAAGGACATCACCAAAATGGTGATGTAGGAGATCCCAGCCTTCATACTTCACAAAGATCAATAGTTAGGCAACTATCAATGAATAAAAATGGCTCTAAGTGAGATAGGGAGTCTACTTAAGAAACTTTGGCAACACAGTGGGACAAAAAAAATAAACAAAACCCCTGAGAATGATCTTACAAGAAGCAAAAGAAAATAGCTTCATTTTACATGTGTCATCCCATCCCTTCAGCACTGCTCAGAGCCAAGAGGGAGCCTCCCAGTTAGATGGAAAGAGTTCCCTTCTTCAGGAAAGGAAGACGGGGTAAATGACCAGCTTCCCCAGCTTTGAGGGCATCACATGAAAGTCCACTTCAGTTTCAACCTACCCAGAGCAGCAAGGCTGAGATGTATATGGTGGCTAGGAGCAAAGAAGAAAAATAAAAAAAGCAGGGGCTATGCAGTTGCATAGTGGAAGTAATCCCAGTTAATGGTGACCTGCTCAGCAGACAAACAGACTTTGCCACTAAATAAAGTAACAGCTAACATAACCACAGTGGACCCCCTACAAATTTCATCCTCTTTAGCCTCACATGTATTCACATTCACTGACACCAGCCACCTTAGTCCCTCCCCACTTCCCTTCCCAACCAGAGCACAGGAACCTCACCAGCAGCCAGCCCCTGCCTCTGTGGCTACTCCAGTGCAAGACACCAGCCTAGATCACCACAGCTAACCTGACTGTGGTGTATGGGCTTGAGATGAACCCCTCCAGCCATGTACTTGTATGGTGCTGGCCTGACATCTATCACTGGCTTCCACTGTAGTGAGCATGCCATGGGAGAGACTGTGAAGCCATAGAAGAGCTTGCTAACAGCCAAAGGCTCTGCAGTTTCCAGTTAGCTTATAGTTAGCTCTGGCCTTTGTTGTGTATCCTGGCCCCCACCACTACATATACTTCTGCATCTGACCCTTGCCACTACAAAGGAATTTACAGCTGATCCCTGAGCTAAATGTGTGCAACCCCTGGCTCTGGTCACCACTACTATATGTCCTGGTCCCTAGCCACAGTAACAGGAAGTACAGCTGAAGTCCCCAACAGCCCCTGAAGCTATTGTGGACACCCCTGCAGTGACCATATAGGACCACAGAGTTGTTGATGCTGTGGAACCCAGAAGGCTGAGCTGAAAAGACATCATACCTCTCATCATCACATGCCCCAGTACTTGGCACACTAGACCACTAGACTGATGGCTATAGCATTCTCAAGTGAGCTTCCACCTGCAGGTGAAAGGCTTCCTTTACCAAATACAATCCACAAAGTCTAGAAGAGGTGACTGTTTCTTCAAATGCTCACATACCTTCACAAGGCTACAGGGATCATATAAAGTCAGAGACATGTGATTATACCAAGAAAATAGAGCAAACCTCCAGTAACTGGCCACAAAGAAACATAGATTCAACAAAGAAATTAATTATTCTACAGCTGCTCAGAAAGCTACAAGAGAACACAGATAAACAATTTAATGATATTTTAAAAATAAAACAACAAAATTAAAAATTCAACAGAAACAGAAGACATAAAAAAGAACCAAAGAGAAATTTTGAAGCTGAAGAATACAGTGACTGCACCAAAGAATTCAATAGAGATAATGAATTTCAGACTTGAACAGGCAGAAGGAAGAATCAGTGAGGTGTAAGACAGATCGATTCAAATTATCCAATCAGATGAGCAAAAGCAAAAACAAAAAGTATGAGAAAGAAAGAATAAAGCCTACAGGATGCATGACACACCATCAAGAGAATTAATGTATATATCTTTGGAGTCCCATAAGGAGGAGAGAAGGAGAAAGGAATAGAAAGCTTATTTAAAGATATAATGGCTGAAAATTTCCCAAACCTTGGAAGACATTTGGACATCCAAGTTCATGAAATTAATTAGTCATTCCAAAATTTCAATTCAAAATAATCAACTTCAGAAACATAATATAACTGTATAAAATAAAGAAAAATTGAGAATTTTAAAAGCAGTAAGAGAAAAAGTCTCTCATAGAAGGCTATCTGTGAATTTCTAGCAGAAGCATTACAGGCCAGGAGAAACTGGATGATATTTTCAAAGTGTTGAAATAAAGAAACTGCCAACCAAAATTCTTTACTTAGCAAAGAAATGAACACAAAATAAACATTCTCTAATAAATAAAATTTGAGGGAATTCACCACCACTAAATGTGCCATATTAAGAATTGCTGAAAGGAGTTCTTTAAGTTGAAAGAAAAGAATGTTAATTTGTAATATGAAAACATATGAAAATATAAAACACACTGGTAAGAGTAACCATATATACATATTCAGAATACCCTAACACTGTAATATGGTGATGTGTTACATATTTAAATCTAGTATGAAGGTTAAAGGACAAAATGTATTAAAAAGAGCTATAGCTTCAACAATTTGGTAATGGGTACAAAACATAAAAAGATGTACATGCATGATGACATTCTAAACATAAAATGGGGGAAGTAAAATGATGAGTTTTCTATGCAAAGTGTTTATCAGCATAAAATAGAACACACACACACACACACACACACACATACACACACACACACTCTCTCCATGGTAACCATAAAGCAAAACCTAAATTCTCAAAGATAAAGAGATGGGAATTAAAGCATACTTCTATGGAAAATTATCAATTCACAAAGGAAGGCAGAAAGAGAATAAGAAAGAAACAAGGGAACTACAAAAGAGCCAGAAAACAATAAAATGGCATTAGTAAGCCCTTACTTATTACTAATTACTCTAAATGTAAATGCATTGAATTCTTCAATCAAACACAGAATGGCTGATTGGATAAAAATAAAAGCCAACTACAGTTACCTAAAAGAGACTCACTTCAGCTTTTTGGACACACATAGGCTCATAGTCAAGAAATGGTGAAAGATATACCAAGTAAGTGGAAACCAAAAGAAAGCAAGGAAAGCTATATTTATATCAGAAAATAGACTTAAAGCCAAAACAGTAACAGTAGACAAATATAATTCTCATATTATGATAAGGAGGTCAATATATACAGAAAATATAACAATCATAAATATATATATACCCAACATTAAAGCACCTAAATATATTAAACAAATATTAAAAGATATATATATATAACTAAAAGATATTATATATATAACATATATATATATTATATATATATATAAAACAATACAATAATAGAAGACTTCAGTACCCCACTATCAAGAATGGATAAATCGGCCCTAGCCGGTTGGCTCAGCGGTAGAGCGTCGGCCTGGCGTGCAGGAGACCCGGGTTCAATTCCCGGCCAGGGCACATAGGAGAAGCGTCCATTTGCTTCTCCACCCTCCACCCCCTCCTTCATCTCTGTCTCTCTCTTCCCCTCCCGCAGCCAAGGCTCCATTGGAGCAAAGATGGCCCGGGCGCTGGGGATGGCTCCTTGGCCCCTGCCCCAGGCGCTAGAGTGGCTCTGGTCGTGGCAGAGCGACCCCCCGGAGGGGCAGAGCATCGCCCCCTGGTGGGCAGAGCGCCGCCCCTGGTGGGCGTGCCGGGTGGATCCTGGTCAGGCGCATGCGGGAGTCTGTCTGACTGTCTCTCCCGTTTCCAGCTTCAGAAAAATACAAAAAAAAAAAAAAAAAAAAGAATGGATAAATCATCCAATCATAAAATCAACAAGAAAATGCTGGGCTTGAACCATACTGTAAGATCAAATAAGCCTAACATACATATATAGAACATCCCATTCAAAAGTAGCAGAATACACATTCTTTTTTTTTTTTTAATTAATTGTGTTTACATAGATTCTGGGGTCACCCTAAATGCAACCCCCCTCCCCCTATTCCCCTCAACATTTCCCTTGCTCCCCTCCCTAAAGTGCCCTCCCCCCTTCCCTTCAGGTTTATCCCATCCTATCATCCCCTTTCCCTCTGTCCTCTTTTCCTCTGGTCCCTTTGATCCCTCCTCTGTCTCAGTTCCATTCCTCAGTTCTCATCATTCCTTGCAGTGGTCCCCAAGTTTTTTGGGGCCACAGACCGGTTTAATGTCAGAAAATATTTTCATGGACTGGCCTTTAAGGAGGGACGGATAAATGCACAAAATAAAATTATGCGACCGGCGTAAAAACTGGTATTTTTAAATATAATTGTCAAACTTACGAGACAAGTGTTAAGAGTGAGTCTTAGATGGATGTAACAGAGGAAATCTGGTCATTTTTTAAAAATAAAACATTGTTCAGACTTAAATATAAATAAAACGGAAATAATGTAAGTTATTTATTCTTTCTCTGTGGACCAGTACCAAATGGCCCACGAACCAGTACCGGTCTGCGGCCCAGGGGTTGGGGACCACTAATTCCTTGGATTCCTCAAATGAGTGAGGTCATATGATATTTTTCATTCTCTGCCTGGCTTATTTCACTCAACATAATAGTTTCCAGGTCCCTCCATATTGTTGCAAAAGGTAATATTTCCTTCTTTTTCATAGCCCCATAGTATTCCGTTGTATATATGTACCACAGCTTTTTAATCCACTCGTCTACTGACGGGAACTTGGACTGTTTCCAGATCTTCGCTATTGTGAACAATGCTGCCATAAACATAGGGGTGTATTTCTTTTTTTCAGTCGGTGATATGGTGTCCTTGGGATATATTCCTATAAGTGGGATGGCTGGGTCAAAGGGCAGTTCCATTTCTAGTTTTTTGAGGAATCTCCATACTGTTTTCCACAGTGGCTGGACCAGTCTGCATTGCCACCAGCGTGCAGGAGGGTTCCCCTTTCTCCACATCCTCGCCGGCACCTATCCTGTGTTGTTTTATCAATGAGCGCCATTCTGACTGGTGTGAGGTGGTATCTCATTGTGGTTTTAATTTGCATTTCTCTAATGATTAGTGATGTTGAACATTTTTTCATTTGTCTATTGGCCATCTGTATGTCCTCTTTGGAGAAGTGTCTATTCATTTCTTGTGCCCATTTTTTGATTGGATTGTTTGTCTTCCTGGTGTTGAGTTTTACAAGTTCTTTATAAATTTTGGTTATTAATCCCTTATCAGATGCATTGTCAAATATGTTCTCCCATTATGTGCTTTGTCTTTTTATTCTGTTCATATTGACTTTAGCTATGCAAAAGCTTTTTAGTTTGATATAGTCCGATTTATTTATCCTGTCTTTTATTTCATTTGCCTGTGGAGATAATCCAGCAAAGATATTGCTGCAATAGATGTCGGGGAGCTTACTGCCTAAGTTTTCTTCTAGGATACTTATGGTTTCACGATTTACATTTAAGTCCTTTATCCATTTTGAGTTTATTTTTGTGCATAGTGTAAGTTGGTGGTCTAGTTTCATTTTTTTGCAGGTAGCTGTTCAGTTTTCCCAACACCATTTGTTAAAGAGACTGTCTTGACTCCATTATATGCTCTTACCTCCTTTGTCAAATATCAATTGTCCATAAAGGTGTGGGTTTATTTCTGGGCTCTCTATTCTGTTCCATTGATCTATATGTCTATTCTTATGCCAGTACTAAGCTGTTTTGAGTACAATGGCCTTGTAATATTATCTGATATCAGGAAGTGTGATACCTCCCACTTTATTCTTCTTTTTCAAGATTGCTGAGGCTATTTGTGTTCTCTTTTGGTTCCATATAAATTTTTGGAATATGTGTTGTATATCTTTGAAGTATGTCATTGGTATTTTAATTGGTATTGCATTGAATTTATAAATTGCTTTGGGTAATATAGACATTTTAATGATGTTTATTCTTCCTAACCATGAGCACGGTATATGCTTCCACTTGTTTGTGTCTTCCTTGATTTTTTTATCAATGTTTTATAAATTTTCTGAGTACAAGTCTTTATCCTCCTTGGTTAAATTTACTCGTAGGTACTTTTTTTGTTGTTGCAATAGTAAAGGGATTGTTTCCTTAATTTCTCTTTCTGACAGTTCACTGTTGGTGTATAAAAATGCTTCTGATTTCTGTGAATTAATTTTATATCCTGTCACCTTGCTGAATTTGTTTATTAGGTCCAGTAGTTTTTTGACTGAGATTTTAGGGTTTTCTATATACAGTATCATATCATCTGAAAATAATGATAGTTTTACCTCTTCTTTTACAATTTGGATGCCTTTTATTTCTTCTTCTTGTCTGATTGCTGTAGCTAGGACTTCCAGTACTATGTTGAATAAGAGTGGTGGAAGGGGGCACCCCTACCTTGTTCCTGATTTTAGGGGAATTGCTTTTAATTTTTTCCCATTGAGTATGATATTGGCTGTGGGTTTGTCATAGATGACCTTTATCATGTTGGTGTATGTTCCCTGTATTCCCACTTTGCTAAGAGTTTTGATCATGAATGTGTGCTGGATTTTATAAAATGCTTTTTCTGCATCTATTGAAATTATCATGTGGTTTTTCTCCTTCCTTTTGTTTATGTGGTGAATCACATTAATTGATTTACGAATGTTGTACCATCCTTGCCTCCCCAGAATAAATCCCACTTGATCATGATGTATGATTTTTTTCATGTATTTATGGATCCGGTTTGCTAATATTTTGTTGAAGATTTTAGCATCTAAATTCATCAGGGATATTGGCCTATAATTTTCTTTCTTTGTGTTGTCTTTGCCTGGTTTTGGAATCAGAATTATGCTCCCCTCATAAAAGGAAATTGGAAGTGTTCCTTCCTCCTGAATTTTTTGAAATAGCTTGAGAAGGATAGGAGTTAGTTCTTCTTTGAATGTTGGTAGAATTCACTAGTGAAGCCATCGGGCCCAGGAGTTTTGGTTTCTGGGAGGTTTTTTTTTGGGGGGGGGGAGCTTTTTGATAATTGTTTCAATCTCTTTTGTTATAATCGGTCTGTTTAGGTTTTCTGATTCTTCCAGATTGATTTTTGAAAGATTATATGTTTCAAGGAATGTGTCCATTTCACCTAGGTTGTTTAATCTTTTGGCATACAGTTCTTCATAGAATTTTCTTACACTATTTTGTATTTCTGTTGTGTCAGTTGTTATTTCTCCACTCTCATTTCTAATTTTACTTATTTGAGCCCTCTCTCTTCTTTTCTTGGTGAGTCTGGTTAAAGGTTCATCGATCTTGTTTACCCTTTTAAAGAACCAGCTCTTGGTTTCATTGATTCTCTATATTGTTTCTTTACTTCTATGTCATTTATTTCCGCTCTGATCTTTATTATTTCCTTCCCTCTACTACCTCTGGGCCTCACTTGCTGTTCTTTTTCTAGTTCTTTTAGATGAAGGGTTAGGTTGTTTATTTGAGCTTTTTCAAGCTTCTTAAGGAATGCCTGTAGTGCTATGAACTTCCCTCTCAGGACTGTTTTTGCTGTGTCCCACAAATTTTGAGTTGTTGTTTGCTCATTATCATTTGTTTCTAGAAATTTTTTTTATTTCTTCTTTGATTTCATTGTTAACTCATTTGTTATGTAATAACATGCTATTGAGTTTCCAAGTGTTTGAGTATTTTTCAGTTTTTCTGTTGTTGTTGATTTCTAGTTTCATGCCATTGTGATCAGAGAGAGTACTTGATATGATGTCAATCTTCTTAAATTTGTTGAGACTGCTTTTGTTTCCTACCATGTGGTCTATCTTAGAGAATATACCATGAGCACTTGAAAAGAATGTATATTCTGCTGCCTTAGGGTGAAAGGTTCTAAAGATATCTATTAAATCAAGTTGATCTAGTGTGTCCTTTAAGTCTGCTGTTTCTTTGTTAATGTTCTTTCTTGAAGATCTATCTAGTGATGTTAATGGGGTATTGAAATGTCCTATTATTATAGTATTGCTGTTGATCTCGCCCTTTATATCCATCAAAGTCTGCTTTATATATTTAGGTGCTCATATGTTAGCTGTGTAGATATTTATGATGGTTATATCATCCTGTTAGATTGGTCCCTTTATCATTATGTAGTGACTTTATCTCTTACTATAGTCTTTGTTTTAAAGTCCATTTTGTCTGATATAAGTATTGCTACCCCAGCTTTTTTTTCATTTCCATTTGCATGAATTATTTTTTTTCCATTCTTTTACCTTCAATCTATGTGCATCTTTTGTTTTAAGGTGTGTGTCTTTTAGACAGCATATGTACGTGTCCTGTTTTCTTATCCAAGCAGCTACTCTATGTCTTTTGATTGGATCATTTAAGCCATTTACATTTAAGGTTATTATTGATATGTAGTTGTTTATTGCCATTTTATTTTTTAAAGCTGTATTCCTCTTTTGCTATATTCTTTTCCCACTTTGATCTGTTTACAACAGGCCCCTTAATATTTCCTACAGCATTGGTTTCGTTGTAATGAATTCTTTGAGGTTTGTTGTTTGTTTTTTGTGTTTTTTTTTTTTTTTTTTTGTCTGGGAAGCTTTTTATTTCTCCTTCAATTTTAAGTGATAGCCTTGCTGGATAAAGTAGTCTTGATTTTAGCCTCTTGTTCTGCATTACTTTGAATATTTCTTGCCATACCCTTCTGGCCTCAAATGTTTCTGTTGAGAAGTCGGATGTCATCCTTATGGGGGCTCCTTTGTAGGTGATAGCCTTCTTTTCTCTGGCAGCTTTTAATATTTTCTCTTTATCACTTAGCTTTGGTATTTTAATTATGATGTGTCTTGGTGTAGGTTTTTTTGGGTTTCTCTTTAATGGAGTTTTCTGTGCTTCTTGACCTTGTGAGATCCTTCCTTGCATTGATTTAGGGAAGTTTTCAGCTATGATTTGATTGAATAAAGTTTCTATCACTTGTTCTTTCTCTTCTTCTTCAGGAATTTCTATGATGTGGATGTTATTTTTCTTCATGTTGTCACAGAGCTCTCTCAGAGTTTCCTCAGACTTTTTGAGTCTCTTTTCTTTTTTCTGCTCTGCTTTCATGCCTTCATTTCAGTTGTCCTCCAACTCGCTGATTCGATCCTCAGCTTCATCCATCCTGCTTTTAATTCCTTCCATTGTGGTCTTCTTTTCTGATATTGTATTTGTCACTCCGACTGATTCTTTTTTATTATTTCAATGTCCTTTTTTATACTTGCTATCTCTTTAGTTAGGTGTTCATAATGACCTTCCATTGTTGTTCTAAGATCCCTAACAATCATTATTCTAAACTCTGCATCTGGCAGTTTGGTTATTTCCATATCATTCAGTTCCTTTTCTGGAGATTTATCTTGTGGTTTCATTTGGATTGCACTTCTCTGTCTTCTCATTATGTCTGTGTGTTTGTGTGTGTTGTTTGTAGGGCTGGTTGAGTCTAGGTTTGGTGTTGTCTGCCTCCAATTTTCAGTTGTGTTATTTCTAGGTCTTCTTGGGTTGGCATCAGCTGTTATTTGTAATCCACTTTCAGATTTGGGCTGCTTTGTAGTTTTGATTTGTTTATTTTCTTCTCATTTGTAGTCTTGTTTACTGATCTCAGCAGGAGGCTTATTTGAAACTGTATCCAGGAATGTGGTAGGTGTAACCTGAGACTCTGAAGGCCTCTTCTGCCAGTTACTCTCTCTGGGGGGCAGGGTGGTTTCTCTGCTTCAGTAGGGGGAGGTGTATCTCAGCTCTCCATGGAGACCTGAGTTACTGCCCCCCCTCCCCACTTCTTGTTTTCAGCTGTGTCTTGTTATGCTGATTGGAGCTGGGGAGATGTCTGGAGATGTATGATTCAGAAGCACTTTAGTTTTGTGTTATGTGGAAGGATCAATCCCTCCCCCAGCTATGGCTGCCTCCAGCACTGGATGAGTCAGCTTCTCAGGTCCTCCCATGTATTCCTCTGCCAGTCACTGTCTGTCTCTCTCTCTCCTCTCCTTTTGGGAGATAAGCCAGCCCTTTCAACACACCTGGTTCCCAGGTCCCCAGGCAAGTGGCTATGAGTGATATTTACTACTCTTTTCCTTGGAATGAGAGCCCTTCTGGGCTCTCAGCCTCACACCCCCTTTGTTCTTGTAAACAGGGGAGACTCACCACTCCTCGGTGCTCCCTACCAGGCTCAGTGTGGCTTCTTCTTTGATCCTTGGTTTTTGAGAGCTGGTCTTGTAGCCCAGAGTTGGTTTTTCACATTGACTGTTCCTAAATTAATTTGTAATCCAGTTTGGTGGTGTGAGCTGGGAGTCTGTGCATCTGCCTACTCCGCTTTCATTTTCAGGTCAGATCAGAATACACATTCTTGTTGGGTGCACATGGAACATTCTCCAAGAGAGATAAGATGAAAGGTCATAAAACAAGTTTTGGCAAATTTAAGAAGACTGAAATGATACTAAGTATCTTTTTTGATAACAGTGGTATGAAACAAGAAATCAATAACCAGAGGAAAGTTGGAATATTCATAAATATGTGAAAATTAAACAACACACTGCTGAACAACAAATAGGTTAAAGAAGAAATAAAAAGGAATCAAGAAATATCTTGAAACAAATGAAAATGGAAACTTGTTATATCAAAACCTATGGGAATCTGCAAAAGGACTTCTAAGAAATATATAGTGATAAATACCTACATTAAGGAAAATGAAAGATTACAAATAAACCACTTAAGTTTATTTCAAGGTCCTAGAAAAAGGACAAACTAATCCCAAAGTTAGAGAAGGAAGTAAATAACAAATATCAAAACAAAAATACATAAAATAGAAAATATAAACTAAATGTAAAGCTTGTTTTCTTAAAATATAAGCAAAATTGACAAACCATTAGCTATACCCAGATAAAAGGAGAGAGGACTCAAAATTAGAAATGAAAGAGAAGACACTTCAAATGATACCACATAAATGCAAAGGATCATGACAGACTATTATGAACAATTATACACCAACAAACTGGACAACCTGAAAGAAATGCATAAATTCCTAGGAACATACAAGTTACTAAGACTAAATCATGAAGAAACAGAAAATAGAAACAGACCGCTAACAAGTAAGGAGATTGAATCAGTAAAAAACAAACAAACAAATAAAAACACCTCCCAACACTGAAAACATGGAAACATGTGGTTTCACTGGTGAATTTTACCAAAGATGTAAAGAAGAATTCATGTCAATCCTCCTTGAAATCGAAGAGGAGCAAACATTCCCAAGCTCGTTTTATGAGACCAATAGTATCCTGACACCAAAGTCAGATAAGGACACTACAAGAAAAGAAAACTACAGGCCAATATCCCTGATGAATAGAAATGCAAAAAATTCTCAACAAAATATTAACAAACCAAAATCAACAGCACATGAAAAGGATTATTTACCATGATCAAATAGGATTTATCCCTGGGATGCAAGGATGTGCAACATATGTAAATCAATGTGATATACTTTATTGATAGAATGAAAGACAAAAATTGTACGATCCTCTCTAGTTGCAGAAAAAGCATTTAACAAAGCACATCTTTCCATGTTAAAAATGTTCAACACGTTGGGTATAGAAGTAATGTACCTTAACATAATAAAGGCCATATATGACAATCCCACAGCTAACCATATTCAGTGGTGAAAGATTGAAATCTTTTCCTCTAAGGTCAGGAGCAAGACAACAGTGTCCATTCTAACCACTACTATTCAACATAGTTCTGGAAGTCCAGAGCAATCAGGTAAGAAAAAGAAATAAAAGGCATCCAAATGAGGAAGAAAAAAAGTAAAAGTTGTCTATGTTTGCAGATGATTTTCTTTTTGAGAAAGTAAGAGACAGATAGACAGACAGGATGGAAGAGAGATGAGGAAGGAAGATCAATTTGTAGTTGTATTGCTTTAATTGTTCATTGATTGCTTCTCATATGTGCTTTGCCTGGCAGGCTCAGCCAAACCCATGACCCCTTGCTCAAGCCAGCGACCTTGGGCTCAAGCCTGCAACCTCAGGGTTTCAAACCTGTGACCTCAGCATCTTAGGTTGACGCTTTCTCTACTGTGCCACTACCAGTCAGGCTGCAGATGGTTTTTTTAATGTTTAAATTTTTTTAATTTTATTGATTTTTTTTAGTGTGCATATGTGTGTGTGTGTGTGAGAGAGAGAGAGACAGACAGAAAGAGACAGACAGACAGAAAGAGATGAAAAGCATCGATTGGTAGTTGCATTACTCTAATTGCTCATTGATTGCTTCTCATACATGCCTTGACTGGGAGGCCTCAGCCAAACCAGTGACCCCTTGCTCAAGCCAGTGACTTTGGGCTCAAGCCCGCAACCTCAGTGTTTCAAACGTGTGACCTCAGCATCTTAGGTTGATGCTTTCTCCACTACCAGTCAGGCTGCAGATGATTTTTGTAATGTTTAAATTTTTTTAAATTTTATTGATTATTTTTAGTGTGCATATATGTGTCTGTGAGAGAGAGACAGACAGACAGAGATAGACAGGAAGGGAAAGAGATGAGAAGCATCAACTTGTTGTGGCACTTTAGTTGTTCATTGATTGGTTTCTCATATGTGCCTTGACCAGGGGTATGGGGGCTTCAGCTGAGCCAGTGACCCTTTGCTCCAGCCAGTGACCTTGGGCTCAAGCCATCGACCTTTGGGCTTCAAGCCAGCGACCTTTAGGCTCAATCAAGCGACCATAGAGTTACGTCTATGATACCACATTCAAGCCAGTGACCCTGAGTCAAAGCTCTTGCACAAGCTGGCAACCTTGGGGTTTTGAACTTGGATCCTCAGCATCCCAGATCAATGTTCTATCTACTGCACCACTGCCTGATTAGGCTCTTTTATTGATTTCTTTTTTGAGAGAGAGATTGATTTGTTGTTCCACTTGTTTATGCAGTCATTGGTTGATTTTTGTATGTACCCTGATCAGGAATTGAATCTACAACCTTGGCATATCTGGCCAAAACTCTAACAGACTGAGCTACCTGACCAGGGCCAGATGATGTTACTTATAGAAAATCCTAATGAACAAAATAAACTAATAAATAAAATGAAAACAGACTTAGAGATACAGAGAATAGACTGACAGCTGTCAAAGGGGAGGGGGTTTAGGGGGGCTGAGTGAAAAAGGTGAAGGGATTCGGGGGGAAGCAGACACATACAACAGTATGGCAATTGCTGGAGGGAGAGGGGGAAGGGGGAGATGGAAGAGTGTAAGGGGGATAAATGGTGGTGGAAAGAGACATGATTTTGGTGCTGAGCGCATGATGCAGCATGCAGGTGATATGTTATAGAGCTGTACACTTGAAACCTGTATGGTTTTTTTTAATTTTATTTATTTACTTATTTTTTACAGAGAGAGAGTGAGTCAGAGAGAGGGATAGACAGGGACAGATAGACAGGAGTGGAGAGATGAGAAGCATCAATCATTAGTTTTTCATTGCGCGTTGCAACACCTTAGTTGTTCATTGATTGCTTTCTCATATGTGCCCTGACCACGGGCCTTCAGCAGACCAAGTAACCCCTTGCTGGAGCCAGCGACCTTGGGTCCAAGCTGTTGGGTTTTTGCTCAAACCAGATGAGCTCGCGCTCAAGCTGGCGACCTCGGGGTCTCAAACCTGGGTCCTCTGCATCCCAGTCCAACACTCTATCCACTGCACCACTGCCTGGTCAGGTGAAACCTGTATGGTTTTATTAACTAATGCCACCCCAATAAATTTTTTTTTAAATCCTGAAGACTTTACAAAAAAAGCTGTTCAAATAAACAAATTCAGTAAAGGTGCAGGATACAATAGAAATCAGTTGCATTTCTATATATTAACAATGAAACATCTGAAAAGAAATAAAAAACAATCTAATTCACAATAGCATTGAAAATCAATAAAGTACTTACAAATAAATTTAACTAAGGAGGTGAAAGATTTTTACATTGAAAACTACAAGATTTTGAAGAATGATATTGAAGACACAAACAAATGGAGAGAAATCCCATATTCAAGGGTCAGAAGAATTAATATTATTAAAATATCTGTACTACCCAAAGCCTATAGCATCAATGCAATCCCTATGAAAATTGCAATGGCATTTTTTACAGAAATAGAAAAAAATCTTATAATATGTATAGAACCACAAAAGATCTTGAATAAAAGCAATCCTGAGAAAGAAGAACTAAGTTGGAAGCATCACACTTTCTTATTTCAAACTGTACTACAAAGCTATAGTAATGAAAATGATGTACTACTGGCATAAAAATAAACACATAGACCAATGAAACAGAATCAAGAATTCAAAATAAACCCTTACATATAGTCAAGTAATAGTTGATAAGGGAGCCAAGAATACTCACTGGGGAAATGACAGTCCTTTCAGTAAATGGTGCTGAAAAAAAAAAATGAATACCCACATAGAAAAGAATAAAATTGGACCCCAATCTTATACCAGTCACAAAAATTAACTCAAAGTAAATCAAATACTGTCTGGTCTGTGGTGATGCAGTGTTGACCTGGAATGCTGAGGTTGCTGGTTTGAAGCCCTGGTCTTTACCTGGTCAAGGCACATATGGGAGTTGATGCTTCCTCCTCCTCTCCCCTTCCCTCTCTTTATCTTCTCTAAAATAAATAAAATCGTTAAAAAAAGAAAAGAAAAAAAAATAGCCTGACAAGGCAGTGGCACAGTGGATAGAGTGTTGAACTGGGACACAGAGGACCCAGGTTCGAAATTCAAGGTTGCTGGCTTGAGTGCGGGCTCATGTGGCTTGAGTGTGGGCTCACCAGCTTGATCATGGGGTTGCTGGCTTGACTGTGGAATCATAGATATGACCCTATGGTTGCTGGCTTGAGCTCAAAAGTTGATGGCTTGAAGCCCAAGGTCACTGGCTTGAGCAAGGGGTCACTGGTTCTGCTAGAGCCCTCCCATCCCATCAAGGCACATATGAGAAAGCAATCAATGAACAACTAAGGTGCCGCAACTATGAGTTCACGCTTCTCATCTCTCTCCCTTCCTTCCTGTCTGTCCCTCTGTCCCTCTCTCTGTCTCTGTCACACACACACAAAAGAAAACAAATGAACAACTTAAAAAAAGTAAATTAAATACTTACATATAACACCTGAAACCGTAAAACTTCTAGAAGAAAACAGGGGAAAAGCTCCTTGACATTGGTCTTTGCAATGACTATTTGGATGACACCAAAAGCACAAGCAACAAAAGCAAAAATTAGTAAGTGGAACTATATAAATGGATCTAAAAAGCTCTGCACAGCAAAAGAAACAAGCAACAAAATGAA
This sequence comes from Saccopteryx leptura, assembly GCF_036850995.1. Classification (NCBI taxonomy): domain Eukaryota; kingdom Metazoa; phylum Chordata; class Mammalia; order Chiroptera; family Emballonuridae; genus Saccopteryx; species Saccopteryx leptura. The sequence goes on along the minus strand of NC_089516.1, from coordinate 65,907,105 downwards.
AAGGCATCGTACCTAATGGGAGAAAATATTTGGAAATCACATATCTGATAAGAGGATACAATCTTAAAACATAGAGAACTCATACAATTTAATAGTAAAGCAAACAAGCAATTTATTTTTAAAATGGTCAGAGTAACTGAATCTAATGTACAGCATTCTGATTATAGTTAATAATACTGTATATTATATACTTGAAAGTTGCTAAGACAGTAGATCTTAAGTATTATCACCACAGAAAAGAATGGTAACTATGTGCTGTGATGGAAGTGTTAGCTATCACAATGGTAGTGATCATTTTGCAATATATAATTGTATGAAGCCAACATGTTCTATACCATAAACTAATACATGTTACATGTTGATAATATTAATGCTGGAGCGAAAAAGTTAACAAAGAGATGGTTCATTTTAACAATGATTGAGCTGAGTTGCATTTTCTAGTACCTTTTTCAGCCAGGGAAGTGCACACAATCTTCTACAACAAAGTAACAGGGTAGATCGGAACCTGAGAGAGACTGATTTTACTTTATGATAAGTATTCTTTAAAATATAGGGGGAAGTAATAGTCCTGGCCAGTTGGCTCAGCAGCAGAGCATTGGCCTGGCATGTGGATGTCCTGGGTTTGACTCCCAGTCAGGGCACACAGGAGAAGCACCCATCTGCTTCTCTACCCCTCCCCCTCTCGCTTCCCTCCCCCTCTCTTCCCTTCCCACAGCCATGGCTTCGTTGGAGCAGGTTGGCCCTGAGTGCTGAGGATGACTCTATGGCCTCACTTCAGGTGCTAAAATAGCTTGATTGCTGAGCAATGGAGCAGTGGCCCCAGATGGGCAGAGCATTGATCCATAGTGGGCTTGCCAGGTGGATCCTGGTCAAGGCACATGCCTGTGTCTGTCTCTCTGCCTCCCCACTTCTCACTTAAGGAAAAATAAATAAATAAAATAAAGGAAAGTAATTAATAGGAGTCTAAGCTTTTGTTCCCTTGTGTCTCTCTCCCTCTCACCTCTTCTCTGGTTTTGTTCCATACTCTGAGCACTGTAAGTCAAATGATATGTCATAGACACTGGGAGAATCAATAAGGAAGATCGTCTCTTTAGACTCTGGCTCTATCAGTTATCCCCTTCCTCTTCTATTTTCAACATTTTCTTGTCTACCTTCAAACTTAACTTTCCCCACTCTAAAACAAACTAAAAGCACTTATATTCACCTTATCTCATTTCAAACTTCCATTCTTTTTTTCTCCTTCTTTTCACAACCATACTTCTTGAAGGCTTAGCCTACACCCATTGTTTGTCCTTTCTGCTTTTCTTCCATCCAATTCACTGCAGTCTGGCTTCTGCCATGATTTCATGAAACTATACAGGAAAGCTCCCTAGTTGCTGGATTCACTGGCCTATACTCAAATTAATAAAAGTCCTTTCAGTGCTCTTATTTCTAAAATGTTCCTCTTCTTGTCCGCTGGGACACTACTGTTTCCTCATTCTTCTATCTTTCTTAATTTTCTCTGTGAAATGCTCTTTTTCTTTTTCTTTTTTTTATTTTTTTATTTTTCTGAAGCTGGAAACGGGGAAAGGCAGACAGACTCCCGCATGCGCCCGACCGGGATCCATCCGGCACGCCCACCAGGGGCAACGCTCTGCCCAGCAGGGGGCGATGCTCTGCCCCTCCGGGGCATCGCTCTGCCGCGACCAGAGCCACTCTAGCGCCTGGGGCAGAGGCCAAGGAGCCATCCTCAGTGCCCGGGCCATCTTTGCTCCAATGGAGCCTTGGCTGCGGGAGGGAAAGAGAGAGACAGAGAGGAAGGGGGCGTGGAGAAGCAAATGGGCGCTTCTCCTATGTGCCCTGGCCGGGAATTGAACCCGGGTCCCCCGCACGCCAGGCCGACGCTCTACCGCTGAGCCAACTGGTATGCTCTTTTTCTATCCAACTCTTACTCATTGGGGTTCCCAAGGATTATGCCCTGCTCTCTCATATTCTCACACCACATGGAAAAACTGTGTCTACTTACATAGCTTCAACTATCACCAATAGTTGATAAATCTTAAACTTTTTAAATACTAGCCCCAAACCCCTGCTTAATCTCAAGACCTCTATTTCCAAATTACTTTAAAGCATCTCTACCTGACCCTGGCCTGTTTGCTAAGTGGGTAGAGCATCTGCCTGGCATATGGACACCCCAGGTTTGAGAAGCGACCATCTGCTTCTCCCCACTCCCTCTCCACCTTCTCTCCCTCTTCCTTCCCAGTGGCTAGATTGGTTCAAGCATCGTCCCAGGTGCTGAGGATAGCTTGGTTGATCCAAGTGTCAACCTGCAGTGCTAAAAATAACTTAGTTGATTAATAACCCCAGACAGGGGTTGCCAAGTGGGTCCCGGTTAGGGTGCATGCAGGAGTCTGTCTCAGTATCTCCCCTCCTCTCACTTAAAAAAAGGCATCTCTACCTATATACTACCACTTAAACTCCACTGGTCTAAAATGAGACATATCTTTTCTACTGTCCTAGTCCTCCACAATCTATTGGATTATTGGATCATATTCTCATTTTCAATTGCTAACCAGGTTCCCAAACTGGAAACTCTAGCTTTTATCCTAACGACCTCTCTTCTCTAACCCTGCACATTTAATCAATCAGCATGCAATTCTATTGATTCTACCTCATAAATCTCATTTGGTCAAATCTGGCCTTTCCCCTGCACTGCAACAATCTGGATTCAGACTCTTATAACATCAGCTTGGGTCATTTACTACAGTACCTGCTGACTAGTTCTGCCACCATTGTCTCCTCATTCCAGACTGGTGCAGCTTCTACATGGCTTCAAAACAATCCATACAAAACCAAAAAACTACTCTTGTTTCCCCAGTGCCTCTCAGATGAAACCAAACTCCTTGGTGTAGTATTGATATATTAGGATGCAGTCTAGGTTCTGAGCCTCACTTTCTACCACACTGCAACACCCCAACTCCTGCTTAGGAAGCTTCTCACCATTCTACAAACACACCCGGCTCTTTGATGTTGCCATTGTATTCCCTCCACTTAGAATGACCTTATCTCTCTTCCTCACCTGACAATGTCCTAGATGTCTGAGAAGAGGGAGTTTGTTTTTTCCCTACAGCATCTTCCATGTGTCTGACTCATGCAGTGAATAAGGGAGAATTCATGCATGAACCCCATACTTCACCTTTAGCCACACGTTCGCAATCCCTGTCATCTCCATGTCATTGCCTTCGTGGCACCCTTCCTTCCGACTCTCAAAGGAAAAAATGCCTATGTGACTTCTCAGGAAATAAACTATGTATTGAGTGTTTTGCTAAGCAATTTATGTTCATTAGCTTGTTTTAATTCTCAGTCGATACTGTGAGGTAAGTACTATTATCATCATTTTACAGATTAAAAACCCTGAGATTTAGAGGGTTAAATAACTTTTCCATCTTGTAAGTGTTGGGATTTAAATGCAGGCCTTTAGCCACTGTGCTCCAGATAATGTGTTCCACACAAACAATTGCTCTGTCCGCTGTGTTCCCACAGTATTTTGTTTGCTTGTCTGTAATGGCAGTTACCACACCAGAATGCAATAGTTACGTTTACACAATACTATTCCCACTAGACTGCAAAATCCATAGTGATTGCAGCAAAGCCTCACAAATCTTTATGTCTCCAGGGTGTTTAGCACAGGTGAAGTGTTTAGTAAATGCTCACTGTATAAATGGGCCCCCAAACCTCTCTCTGCAGGTAGCCTATTGGTTGCCTTGATTTTCTTCTTCTTGCTGCTCATTATTTGCTCAACTACAAGCATTAAACACTGAGAATTTGGTAGTATTTAATAAAGATTGCTTTTCATATACTAAGTGAATTTGTCTGAAGTGACCAACAGAAGAATAGATCAGGAGTGCTTCTTTCTTTGGAGGAGGGAGACTTTATTCTGTAGCTCTACTGATCACATTAATATTGCATTTTGAGCCATTTTCTCGTATTAGATAAACATAAACTGATGATTTGTATTACTTTAGGAGTCAAAGTTTACAGTATAAAAGAAAAGGAAGTAAAATCACAGCATCAAGAATTTAGGAACACCATTAACCATTACTATTGAGCATGTTAATCACGTTGATATTAACTCTTTTAATGGTATCATGAAAAATATAGAAACTGTTAAAGATAGCAGTTAGGAGACATTTTCTGATTCAAGGGGAATATTAACCTATAAGTTCTAAACCTGAGTCAGATGAAAATGTAAAATATCCAACATCCAATTGGATCTAATTTTAAGGATCCTTAAGACCTATGAACATGAAAAACTGCACAATTCCATCAGGTCTTATGTCTTTTATTTATTTTGTTTTTTTTTTTTATTTTTTTGACAAAGACACAGAAAGGGACAGATGGGGACAGAGAGACAGGAAGGGAGAGATAAGAAGCATCAATTCTTCATTGCAGCACTTTAGTTTTTCATTGATTGCTTTCTCATATGTGTCTTGACCAAGGGGCTACAGCAGAGTGAGTGACCGCTTGGTCAAGCCACGGACCTTGGGTTCAAGCCAGTGACCTTGGGGTCATGCCTATGATCCCACACTCAAACCAGCGACCCTGCACTCAAGCTGGTGAGCCCACGCTCAAGCTGGATGAGCCTGTACTCAAGCCGGCAACCTCAGGGTTTCCAACCTGGGTCCTCCACGTCCCAGTCCAACACTCTATCCACTGCACCACCGCCTGGTCAGGCAGTATATTTTATTTTTTAATGTAAAGATATTACATAGCTTAAGATATTTTCATATATATCTTAAGATTTCAAAACTCAATTAGTTGATCAACTTGGATAGAAACTGCAGACTTTCAAGGAGAAAAATACATAACATAAAATTTGAGTCCAAGGAAGTAGGCTAGGTGATCACTCCCTATTTATGTATTTAGGCATATATTTATATATTACTTTTTTCTTTTTTGTCTGGAGTATTTTAAGGAAAATCCCAGATATCATATTATTTCACCCAGTTATTCTGCCTTGAAATTATGGGATAAACATACATAGAGTTCAGCGCTGGCCCGTTAGCTCAGTCAGTGGGAGCATCATCCCCAAATGCCAAGGTTGCCAGTTCGATCCCCAGTCAATGCACAGCTAAGCAGAAAAACAAATGAATGTTCCCTCCCACATCCCGTTTAAAATGAAACAATGGAAAATAAAAAGAAATGAAAACATACATAGAGTTCAGTGTTGCCCATTGGGGTCTGAAACAAGACAGCTCAGCGGCCTGGCCCAAGTGTCTGCTGGTAAACGGCTACAGGTAACTGGTATTGTAACTACTTTTTTAGGTGGGTAAACATCTTTTAACATGGAAAGCTTTAGAATAAAGCTTAAGAGAGCCATTATATGAATATTTTTGTGTTAAAAAGGTAACTTTGGATATTTGATGTTTTATATACTTGTCACCTGAGGGTGGATCTGCTCTGGTAAAATGACATTTTTGTGACCAATTTCAAATGTTTGAGCAATTTAAATCTTTTAAAGTAAAATCTTACTAAATTGTTCTTCTTTAATTCAGCTTTATTGAAGCATGATTGACAAACTATATATTTAATGTATCTAATGTGATGATTCGATATGTGTATACTTTGGGAAATGATTACCACAATCAGGTTAACACATCTATCACTTCCATAGTCACCTTTTTTTTTTTTTTTTTTTTGGTATGATGAGAACGTTTAAGATCTACTCTCAGTGAATTTCAAGTACACAATACAGTATTAATAACTATAGTCACCATGTTGTACATTAGCTCCCCAGAACTTATTCATCTTATAACTGAAGGCTTGTACCCTTTGATCAACATCTCTTCCACCTGGGTACTACTATTCTACTTTGTTTCTATGAGTATAAAGGTGGTTGTTTTTTTTCAAAGATTCCACAAGTGACGTCATATAGTATTTGTTTCCTCTGTCTGGATTATACTTAGCATAAAGTCACAAATGGCAGGATTTCCTTCCTCATAGCTGAATATTTCTCTCTCTCTCTCTCTCTCTCTCTCTCTCTCTCTCTGTGTGTGTGTGTGTGTGTGTGTGTGTGTGTGTGACATCTTTATCCATTCATTTGTTGATGGATGCTTAGGTTGTTTCCATATCTTGGCTACTGTGAATAATGCTGCATTGAACATAAGGGTGCAGATATCTCATTTAGATACCGACTTCTCTTCCTTCAGATATATACCCAGAAGTAGAATTGATGGATCATATGGCTGCTCTATTTTTAATTTTTTGAAGAACCACCATATTGTTTTTCATAGTGGTTTATATTCCCATCAACAGTGTGCGAGATTCCCTTTTCTTCACATTCTTGCCTATAGTTATCTCTTGCATTTTGATAAAATTTAGGAGTATTTTTTAACTCTCTTTCAGCAGCCTAATCTACTGACACCTTCTCTTCAACTTATTAATGTTCTAAAGGCTTTGCCAGTCTTTAAAAAGTGTGTTTCTTTTGTCTGGCTACTGCCTGCTTTGCCCGTTGACTTTCCCTTTGTGAAACATCTTCAAAAATTAGTTTCTATTTATACACCTCCCATTCACATTTTAAAAATTGGAAAATTAGAGACATGGACAAGAGTGTGGGGGTTACAAGGTGGGGGGAGGAGAGGGAGGAGGTTGGGGAAGGAGAGGGGCACAAAGAAAACCAGTTAGAAGGTGACGGAAGACAATTGGACTTTGGGTGATGGTAATGCAGCATAATCAAATGTCAAAATAACTAGAAATGTTTTCTCTGAACATATGTACCCTGATTTATCAATGTCACCCCATTAAAATTAATTTTAAAAAATTGGAAAATACTTTAAGCAAATGAAAGGGTAGAGAATAATGTAATAAACAGCCCTGTACCCACAACTCAGTTTGTTAAATATTAATATTCTGCCAGTTTCCTTCCTATTTTTAAAGAAATAAAACATTACTGTTACAAGTTAAGTATCATGTATACCTATTACTTTCCCATTCCTCCTCCTACTTCCCCAGAGGTAACCACTATTCAGACTTTGATACCTCTTATTTCCATATATGTTTTGATATTTATACTATGCACAGATATCTCTAAAAATATGCAGTCACGGGAAATGTGGGCTCAATCGCCTCCAATTAATCATGCCTCCTTGGGTAATCACCTTCCACAATGACTCTGAACTTAGCCATGTGATTTGCTTTGGCCAGTGTAATATCCACAAGTGTGATGCAAGCAGAAGCTTGAAAAGCATGTGTACATTGGCACTTTCTACCATATGAATAGGTTCAAACCCTCTGGAGAGGCCACAGGGAAGGAACTCTAGCAATGTGAGTGAGGTCATCTTAAATCATCTTGCCCCTACCAAGCAGGCAGCTGACTCTACAACACGAGGTAGCCTAGGCAAGACCAACAGAAGAAATGCCCAACTAAGTCTAGTTTGAATTGTCTACAGAATTTTTAGCAAATTAATGTTGTCTTAAGTGACTAAAAGTTTTGGGGTGGCTTAGCTTTATGACGGTGGTATCATGTTATACATGACATATCACAAGCACATACCACAATTTGCTTATTTGCTTCTTTATGTTGAGATTTTTCCATGTTTATGGAAAACATATAGCTATAGTTCATCCATTTTTAACTAACTTTAATAAATAATTATTTCATATGAATATAGCAAAATTTACATATCCATTCACTTACTAATGGACATTTATGCCTCTAGTTTTTCACTACTATAAGCAATTTTGCAATGAACATTCCTGCATAAGTCTTTTAGCACTAGAAGTGGAACTACTGAATTGAAAGATGAGGATATTTGGAACTTTATTATATACAGCCAACTGCTTTCCAAAGATGCTATACAGGTCCTCAATTCCTTATCTATTTTGGGAAGAAAACTCTAAAAACAAAAGTGTTTTTCATAAGTTGGCCTTTTCCTTTTGTTTATGATATTTTAGTAGTTTCTATTATTTACAAGGTTTTCATTTTAATGTAGTCAAGGTTATCTGTCGTTTCCTTTTTGGTGGTCCTTTACCTCATTACTTAACCCACTAAAAACTGGCTTCTATACCATATTGCTCCCATGCAGCTGCTCAAGGTCACCAACAACCTCTTAATAGCCAAATATCACAGACATTTTTTTTTGTATTTTTATGAAGCTGGAAACGGGGAGAGACAGTCAGACAGACTTCCGCATGCCCCCGACCGGGATCCACCCAGCACGCCCACCAGGGGCGACGCTCTGCCCACCAGGGGGCGATGCTCTGCCCCTCCGGGGCTTCGCTCTGCCGTGACTAGAGCCACTCTAGCGCCTGGGGCAGAGGCCAAGGAGCCATCCCCAGCGCCCGGGCCATCTTTGCTCCAATGGAGCCTTGGCTGCAGGAGGGGAAGAGAGAGACAGAGAGGAAGGAGGGTGGGGGTGGAGAAGCAAATGGGCACTTCTCCTATGTGCCCTGGCTGGGAATCGAACCCGGGTCCCCCGCACGCCAGGCCGACACTCTACCGCTGAGCCAACCGGCCAGGGCTCACAGACATTTTTTAATACAGCTGAATAGCTAGTTGACCTCTGTAGCATTTGATATTCATTTTTTATTATAAATTTTTATTAATTTTAATGAGGTGACAGCAATAAATCAGGGTATATATGTAGATCATTTACAACAAAATTGATGAATCTTGATATTAATTTTTTTCTCCCTGAGAAATTCCACCTCCTGCCTGACCTGTGGTGGCGCAGTGGATAAAGCATCGACCTGGAAAGTTGAGATCACCAGTTCAAAACCCGGGCTTGCCTGGTCAAGACACAAATGGGAGTTGATGCTTCCTGCTCCTCTCCTCCCCGCTTCTCTCTGTTCTCTCTAAAATGAATAATAAAAAAAGAAATTTCACCTCCCTTAGCTTCTTTGACACTACTCTCCTTTTTTTTTTTTTTTTTTTTTTTTTCATTTTTCTGAAGCTGGAAACAGGGAGAGACAGTCAGACAGACTCCCACATGCGCCTGACCGGGATCCACCCGGCACGCCCACCAGGGGCGACGCTCTGCCCACCAGGGGGCGATGCTCTGCCCATCCTGGGCGTCGCCTTGTTGCGACCAGAGCCACTCTAGCACCTGAGGCAGAGGCCACAGAGCCATCCCCAGTGCCCGGGCCATCTTTGCTCCAATGGAGCCTTGGCTGCGGGAGGGGAAGAGAGAGACAGAGAGGAAAGTGCGGCGGAGGGGTGGAGAAGCAAACGGGTGCTTCTCCTATGTGCCCTGGCCGGGAATCGAACCCGGGTCCTCCGCACGCTAGGCCGACGCTCTACCGCTGAGCCAACCGGCCAGGGCCTACTCTCCTTCTTATCTCTCTGAATTTCCCTCTTAGCTAGTGGTCTATAAACCATTAGTGGGATTCCACAGTGCGCAGTGGAACTCATAGTTTTAATAAAAATTACCAAGAACCTGTGTTCCCTTACATGCATCTGTGTAATCTGTACTATGTATAGTAGGTGTGATATACCATTAAAAACTTACCATGCAATGCCTGACCTGTGGTGGCACAGTGGATAAAGCATTGACCTGGAATGCTGAGGTCACCGGTTTGAAACCCTGGACTTGCCTGGTCAAGGCACATATGGGAGTTGATGCTTCTTGCTCCTCCCCCTGTTCTCTCTATCTCTTTCATTTCTCTCTCTCTCTCCTCTCTCTTTTTAATAAAAATTAATAAATAAATAAAAATCTAAAAAATTTTTCTTTAAAAAAACAAAGAAACAAAAAAACTTACCATGCAATAATATTAATGAGTAATTTTCAAATGGATTCTATATAATACTGCTGTGACATGAATGCCAATGAACTCAGGAGATAAATGATTTATCTCTTTCTCCTACACTAATTGCTCCCTTTTTTCTCTCCAAGTCCCTAAATGTTCTTTAAACTAGCATAGAGTTATCTTCTGATTAAGGTATTGCTTCTCAAGAAGGTAAACTTAGTTAGAGCAGTCATAAGACCAGCATGAAATAATAGTCAGGTACTGAAAATTAAAAAAGACAATTGAGTAATGTTTTAGGCAAGAACCATCAACGTCAAAACAAGCGGTTGAAACTTTGATGTGAAACAAGATAGTTTAAAATATCCCTCTATGAATTATCAGTTGCAAAGGGAGGAATAGTAACTTTAGAGTAGAAAAACCATTAACCAATTGATCAAAGCTAACATCATCAGTAATGGCACAAGTAGATATCACTGTCCTTCTGATATGATGCACTGAGAAGGACACAGTGACTTTTGTGATTTTCCTATCCAAACTACATACCTTGAATGTTATAATGTGGAAACACTAGACAAATCCCAAATGGGGAGGTATGCAACAAAATAACTGGTCTGTACTCTTAAAAATCATCAATGCCATGAATGCCAAAGAAAGGCTGAGAAACTGCCCCAGATGAAAAGAAACTAAATTTGGTGGTTCCTCAAAATTTAAACTTAGAGTTACTATATGGCTCAGCAATTCCACTTCCAGGTATATACTGAAAAGAACTGAAAACAAGTGTTCAAACAAAACCTTGAACACACATGTTCAAAGCAGCACTATTTACAATAGCTAAAAGGTGGAAACAACCCAAATGTCCCTCAACAGATAAAGGATAAACAAAACATGGTGTACTAACACAATGGATTATTCAGTCATAAAAAGAAATGAAGTACTAATATATGCTACAGTGTGGATGGACATTGAAAACCTCATGCTAAGTGCAGGAAGCCAGACACAAAAGGTCACATTTTGCATGATTTCATTGGTATAACATATCTCGAATAGGCAACTCCACAGAGACAGAAAGCAGACTGATGGTTGCCAGTGGCTGAGCATTGGGAGGAGAGGGGAGATACTGCTTAAAGTATACGGGGATTATTTATGGGTGATGAAATGTGTTGGAATTTGATAGAAGCGGTAGTCGCGTAGCATTGTGATTGTACTAAAAGCCATTGGGTCATTCACTTTAAAATAGTGTTATGTGAATTTCACCTCAATTTTTTAAAAGGCAACTAAGAGACACATCAACTCACTGTAACCTATTATCCTGGATTGGATCCTGGACTAGACATTATTTTTCTTTTCTATAAAGGGTATTAGTGGAATAAGTGGTAAAATTTGAGTAAGACCTGTAGATTAATAGTATTGATGTAAATGTCCTGATTTTGATCATTGTACTGTAGTTATATGAGAATGTCCTTGTTTTTAGGGAAAATGCTCTGAAATATTTAGGGGTAGAGGAGCATTATGTATACAATTTGCATGATTCAAAAATAAATGTGGAGGTGGGGTAGGCAAGAAGAGAAGAGAGGAAGAAAAGAAGGAGAAAGAGAGAAGGGGGAATAATAAAGCAAATGTGGTAAATAAAATTTTACATTTGGAAAATCTGGGTGAAAAAGATAAGGTAATTATATATACAAACAGTCCCTGACTTACAATGGTTCAACTTACAATTTTTAAAATTTTACAGTGGTGCAAAAGTAATATACATGATAATTTACATGAGATATTCAACACTTTATTATAAAATAGGCTTTGTGTTAGATAATTTTGCTCAACTTTCAGATAATAGAAGTGTTGTGGGCACATTTAAGGTAGGCTAGGCTAAGCTGTGATGTTTGTTTTGGGAGGTTAGGTGTATTAGATGGAATTCACTAAGATTTCATAGAATCAAGCTCTGAAAAAAATTTTAAACTGAATTTATTGGGGTGGCATTGGTTCGCAAAACCATATAGATTTGAAGCGTACAGCTCAACAAACCACTATCCACCCACCACATCAAGTACCCTCTGCCCCTAGCAAAGTCTCTTTCCATCCCCATTTGCCCTTTTCTCTCCCCTCCACCTAGCCCTACACCCCTTTCCCTCTGGCCATCCCACACTGTTGACTGTGTCTATGTGTCATGTATATATGTTTTTGGGCTAATTCCCTCTCACCTTCTTTCATCCAGTCCCCACAACCCCCTTCGCTCTGACAGCTGTCAGTCTGTTTCCTGTGTCCATGCCTCTGACTCTGTTTTGTTCCTCAGTTGATTGTGTTCAATAGATTCCACATATAAATGAGATCATATGGTATTTGCCTTTCTCTGTCTGGTTTATTTTACTTAGTGTAATACTTTCCAGGTCCATCAATGTTGCAATTTTTTTTTACCTGAATTAGTCTAACTGGTCTTCATGCTTCCAGTTTTGTCTTCTCTACCAATACACCTTTCACATGTCCAACAGAGTGAATTCTCTAAAATGAAAATTTGATCACAAGTACTCTATTTAAAATCTAACTGATCTTCCTGCCTTGGCTTGTTTCTTTCCTTTTCTACACTGCCACCAGGATGGCCCTTTCTAAAATATACATCTAATCATATCACTTCTCTGCTTAAAACCCTGTCATGATTCTCCATTGGCCCATGTTGATCTTTGCAGCTTCATTTCTTGCTACTCTATTACATAATCCTTACATGTTAACAACATATTACCTTAAGGTCTCTCCAAATACTATGCTCGTGCATACTACTGTGCTTGTCTACACACTGCTCCCTTTGCCTGGAACATACTCTCTGCACCATCTAATTTTTCTTCTCTATATCTTTACAACTTAGTATGCAAGATGTGGCAATTGTGACTATAGAATGATTTTTTAAGAAATATGGCTGTGAAGGCTGATCTTTTTTCAGTTACAAATTTTGAAATCATACATTCTGGAGTCTGCTAACAGTTCACTGCTAGAAAGTGTTCCCCTACTTATACGCAGCTATTCTCCCAACGTTCTGGCATTGGTCATCTTCTGTTTCCCTGCTAATATTTTTCCCCTCTGGTATGGCTTCAAATACTACCTATTATAATTATCTCTGTCTCTACTTTTTATATTTCTTCCAAATTCAGACAGCTAGAAGGTATCCCACAGCACACTGATGGTCTTTTGATTTCTTCCTTAGTAATTTTACCTCCTCTGGGTGTTTAACTTCAGATAGTTTCTAGTGCTGTGTCTTCACATTCACTAATATTTTCTTCAGTAGTGTCTAATCTGTTAATCAGATCAAGTATATTTTTCTCATATATTGCATTTATTATATCTAGAAGTTAATCTCCATGTCTCTCCTCAATGTAATCATGTTTTCCACTACTTTATTGAACAAATAGTTTATATTCATAATAACTTTTTTCTTTTATTTATTCATTTTAAAGAGAAGAGAAAGAGAGACAGGAGAGAAAGAGAGAAAGGGAGGAGCAGGAAGCATCAACTCCCATATGTAATGTACCTAGACCAGGCAAGCCACAGGTTTTGAACTAGTGACCTCAGCATTCCAGGTCGATGCTTTCTCCACTGCGCCACCACAGGTCAGGCCCATAATAACTGTTTTAATTCCTTGTCTATTAATTCTATCATCTGTGTTATATCTGAGTCTGTATCTGTTGACTGACTTTGCTCATATTTTTCTGCTACTGGATGCAAAGGCATTGTGGATTTTATGCTGTTGGGTGCTGGATTTCTTTATTTCACTCCTTTAAATACCTGTGAGATTTGTTCTGGAATGCAGTTAAGTTACTCAGAAACAGTTTCATCCCTTCAAAGCTTTCTCTTAAGTTTTGTTTTTCAGAACTAGAGCAGCCTTTATTTTAGAGCAAATTTGTCCCCACATCTGAGGAAATACTCTTCTCCTTTCTCTTTCTCTCTCTGCTTCTCTTTATGAACAGGTCTCTCCTCTTTGGCATTGTGCTCTGTGAATTTTAAGCACTTCAGCTTTCCTGAATTCTCAGGTGTCTCCTAAACTCAGAGAACTCAGAGAGACTATTAGGTTTTAGTCAGGCTTCCTCTCCCTGAACTGTTGTTTCATGTATTTACCCAGTTTTACTGTCTAAAAAAATTAAAAACACCACTTTTATTGACAAGTTATAGACACAATGGAGAACTTCATGGAACAGTAGAAATAAGACAGTCTCAAGACATCAGAGTGTAACATTGTAGTAGATAAGTTAATATTCTTTACCCTCATCTCTCTCACACTATTTGTTCCATTTTCTTTATAATTCTCTTCAAGAACAGCTATAAAAAAAAAAAAAGAAAAGAACAGCTATGTACTCATGGGCATCAGAAAACTCTCCTTCCTTCATGTCCTCACTCATGTACCAGTAGACAAAGGCAAGGTTGGCAAACAGCAGGTCAAACTTGTGGTGCGGCCTCAGCAATAGCTGGGGTGTTGCTCAGCAGGCACACAGTTCATTGTACTTTGGTCAAGTCTCCCAGGTACTACAGTGGGAGGCCACTCATCAATTTTAACTTTGAAGCCAGTGGGGTACCAGTCCACAAACTGGAAGCTGTGCTTGCTCTTGATGGTGTCCATGGAAGCATTTATATCTTTGGGAACCACATCACCATGGCACAACAGACAGTAAACCATGTATTTACCATGGCAAGGGCCACATTTACCATCTGGTTGGCTGGCTCAAAGCACACAATGGTGATAACTGCTACAGAAGCTGTTCACGGTAGGCTTTCTCAGCAGAGATGATGGGGGCATATGTGGCCAGAGGGAAGTGGATGCAGGGAGAGGGCACCAAGTTTGTCTGGAATTCAGTCAACTCAATATTCAGGGCTCCATCAAACCTGAGGGTAGCAGTGATGGAGGGCAAAATCTGGCTAAGTATAGTTTGAGTGCTCAAAATCCAGGTTTCTATGACAGATGTCATAGACGGCCTCTTTGTCAACCATGAAGGTATAATCACAGTGCTACAGAGCTGATGTGGGTGGTGAGGATGGAGTAGTAGGGCTCAACGATGGCTGTGAAAACTTGGGGGGCTGGATAAATGGAGAACTATAGCTTGGACTTCTTGCCATAATTGACATAGAGATGTTCCATCAGCAGGGAGGTGAACCCAGAACCTGTTTCCCTACCATAGCTGTGGAAAGCCAAGAAGCCCTGAAGACCTGTGCATGGGTCAGCTAGTTTTCAAATTCAGTTCAAGATGAGGTCAATAATCTCCTTGCCAATGGTGTAGTGTCCACAAGCATAGTTATTGGCAGCATCTTTCTTGCTCAGGGTGGAAGAGCTGGTGGTAGGTGTGAGTGTAAACTTCATAAATGACTGTGGGTTCCTGGTATATAAACACTGTCCTGGGCACATGCTTGATAGTGCATGTCTCACTGAAGAAGGTGTTGAAGGAGACATCTTCTCCACCAATGGTCTAGTCACTTGGCATCTAGGTGAATGCCATGTTCCAGGCAGTAGGGCTCCCAGGAGGCATTGCCTATCTATACATCAATTTGGCCCATGTGGATGGAGATGCACTCATGCATGACTGAGACTTGTAGAGCTCCCTGGGGCTAGAAAAGGTGAGGGGATAGTGACAAGGACCTCCCACAGACCAACTAGCAAGGATTCAGGGGAGAAGTCCAGTTCTGTAGTTTTTTAAGGCCAAAGAGTAAACCCAGTCCTTGTTATTCCATCATAACCAGAAGCATAAGTCCTCACCCTTTTGAAAAGATCACTTTATCTACTCTGAAAGAAAAATGGATTGTAGAAGGGCAAAAGTCGAAGCAATGTGGACTAGTATGACAGCAGTGGAAATGGAGAAAAATAGATTCTGGGTGTATTTTTGTTTGTTGTTTGAGAGTAGCAAGTGGGTTTGTTACTTACCACTAAACCCCTAACACAGTAACTGGTCCATAGTAGCTGTTTAGAAAACCAGAGGGATGGTGGCAATAACTGAAACTGAGAATATAAGATGGCGAACAAGCTTAAGAAATTTGGAAAGAACACTGGTTAAGAGCATTGATTCTGTAGGCAGACTTCCTAGGTTCAAATTCAGGCATAGCTACTTACTAGCTGTGTGACCTTGGCAGGTTACTTACTTTCCATGTGTCAGTTGCCTCACCTGGGAAATGGAGATAATATATCACTTTGTCAACTTGTTATGAGAAATAAAATCAGTTAAAATATATAAAGCATTTAGAATAGTACTTAGCATATAGTAAATGCTCAATAAATAACATCTACTGTTATTTTTTGTTCAGTAGGCAGTTAGAAATACCAAACTGAATTGTGAAAAAAAGAGGTACCTAAAGTCATTGGTATAGAAAATATCTGTCACAGAGAATGTGTAAGCAAGATTTTAAAAAGAACCAAGGACAGAAATCTCCTTCTTGGGCTATTTCTTAACCCATCCTCTAAAAATTCCCTCAGGGCAAAGAATGAATTAATGAATGAATGAACATTCCCTTAGGTGCCAACCTAAGCCTATTCCCCTAGTTACAGTCTCCCTAAGCAATCTCATTCATTCCTGAACTTTGAAACATGATCTGGCCCTGATCAATTGGTTCAGTGGTAGAGCATCGTCCTTGCATGTGGATGTCCCAGGTTCAATTCTCAGTCTGAGTACACAGAAGAAAGATCCATCTGCTTCTCCACACCTACTCCTCTCGCTTCTTTCTTTCTCTCTCTCTCTCCTCTCTCTCTCTCTCTCTCTCTCTCTCTCTCTCTCTCTCTCTCCTGCAGCCATGGCTCAATTGGAGTAAGTTGGCCTCGGGCACTGAGGATGGCTTTATGGCATCCACCTCAGGAACTAGGAAGAGCTCAGTTGCTGAGCAACAGAGTAATGCCCCAGAGGGGAAGAGTATCACTCCTTAATGGGCTTGCCGGTGGATCCTGGGTGCATATGGGAGTCTGTCTCTTTGCCTCCTCTCCTTTCACTGAATATAAATAAATAAATAAATAAACAAACAAACAAACAAACAAGAAAGAAAGAAACATGACATAAGTGCTGCTAGTTTTTTTTTTAATATAATTTTATTTTTTTAATGGGGTGACAGCAATAAATCAAGATACATATATTCAAAGATAACATGTCCAGGTTATCTTGTCATTCTATTATGTTGCATACCCATCACCCAAAGTTAGATTGTCCTCTGTCACCTTCTATCTAGTTTTCTTTGTGCCCCTCCCCCTCCCCCTTTCCCTCTCCCTCTCCCCCCTCCCCCCATAACCACCACACTCTAATCAATGACTCTTAGTCTCACTTTTATGTCCCACCTACGTATGGAATAATGCAGTTCCTGGTTTTTTCTGATTTACTTATTTCACTTCGTATAATGTTATCAAGATCCCACCATTTTACTGTAAATGATCCGATGTCATCATTTCTTATGGCTGAGTAGTATTCCATAGTGTATATGTGCCACATCTTCTTTATCCAGTCATCTATTGACGGGTTTTTTGGTTGTTTCCATGTCCTGGCCACTGTGAACAATGCTGCATGTGTCTTTACGTATCAATGTTTCTGAGTTTTTGGGGTATATACCCAGTAGAGGGATTGCTGGGTCATAAGGTAGTTCTATTTTCAGTTTTCTGAGGAACCACCATACTTTCTTCCATAATGGTTGTACTACTTTACATTCCCACCAACAGTGAATGAGGGTTCCTTTTTCTCCACAGCCTCTCCAACATTTGCTATTACCTCTCTTGTTAATAATAGCTAATCTAACAGGTGTGAGGTGGTATCTCATTGCAGTTTTGATTTGCATTTCTCTAATAACTAAAGAAGATGAGCATCTTTTCATATATCTGTTGGCCATTTGTATTTCTTCCTGGGAGAAGTGTCTGTTCATGTCTTCTTCCCATTTTTTATTGGATTGTTTGTTTGTTTGTTTGTTGTTGAGTTTTATGAGTTCTTTGTATATTTTGGATATTAGGCCCTTATCTGAGCTGTTGTTTGAAAATATCATTTCCCATTTAGTTGGCTGTCTGTTTATTTTGTTATCAGTTTCTCTTGCTGAGTGCTGCTAGTTCTTAAACCTCCATTTTCTGCTTCATGTCTCCCCTGAGCTTCAAATTCTTATATCCCACTGCCTGATGAATGCCTCTTCTTGAATGCCCCTAAATATGTCTGAAACTGAACACATATTGTCACCCTGACTACTAAAACTGTTCCTCCTATATTCCGAATCTCAGTTGGTGGCACCATTTTCAGGCAAGAAACCTAGAAGTCACCCTCTTGCTCAACAATGCTGCCATCAATATATATACATCTTAATTCCCACTGATGTTTTATTCTACTTTTCTAGAGATATCTAGAATCCATTTTCTCCAGCCCTATAAGTGTTCAAGCTGTCATCATCTTGTACATGGCATAACAATTGAATCCTCACTGGTCTTCCAGCCTTGGATCTTGGCCAGTTCCCATTTTGCTCCCATCCACCACATAGCCACTATAATGATCTGCTTAAAATTAAATTCTGACTATTATATTTTCTTAAAACTTACTTGAGGCCCTGGCCGGTTGGCTCAGCGGTAGAGCATCGGCCTGGCGTGCGGGGGACCCGGGTTCGATTCCCGGCCAGGGCACATAGGAGAAGCGCCCATTTGCTTCTCCACCCCCTCCCCCCTCCTTCCTCTCTGTCTCTCTCTTCCCCTCCCACAGCCAAGGCTCCATTAGAGCAAAGATGGCCCAGGCGCTAGGGATGGCTCCTTGGCCTATGCCCCAGGCGCTAGAGTGGCTCTGGTCGCGGCAGAGTGATGCCCCGGAGGGGCAGAGCATCGCCCCCTGGTGGGCTGAGCATCGCCCCTGGTGGGCGTGCTGGGTGGATCCCGGTAGGGCACATGCGGGAGTCTGTCTGACTGTCTCTCCCCGTTTCCAGCTTCAGAAAAAAAAAAAAAAAAAAACTTACTTGAAGCTCTATAGGGCTTTTCTCCAATAACCACAACACTGATGAAGTTAGCAATCCCCAGCAGTCCTAGCCCTTACCTTTCTTATCCTCAACCTCAGCCACTTGCCACTTGCTACTTCTCAATGCTGTCCAAAGTTCGACCAAGTCAGAGAACCAATCAGCAGTGCTGACCTACTTTAAGTCTCTTTTGTTAGAGTAGGAGAGGTAGAAGACATCTTGTAGTTTTGGGGTTTTTTGACAGAGACAGAGAGAGACAGAAAGAGACAGAGAGAGGGACAGATAGAGACAGACAGAGAGGAAGGGAGAGAGATGAGAAGCATCAATTCTTCGTAGCAGCAACTTAGTTGTTCACTGATTTCTATCTCATATGTGCTTTAACCAGGGGGTTACAGCAGAGCAGACCGAATGACCCCTTGCTCAAGCCAGCGACCTTGGGCTCAAGCTGGTGAACCTTGCTCAAACCAGATGAGCCTGTGCTTAAGTTGGCGACCTCGAGGTTTCGAACCTGGGTCCTCCATGTCCCAGTCCGACGCTGTATCTACTGTGCCACTGCCTCGGGCTCTTTTTTTCTTTTTTTTTTTTTTACAGAGACAGAGAGAGAGAGTCAGAGAGAGGGATAGATAGGGACAGACAGACAGGAACGGAGAGAGATGAGAAGCATCAATCATTAGTTTTTCGTTGCAACATCTTAGTTGTTCATTGATTGCTTTCTCATCTGTGCCTTGACCGTGGGGCTACAGCAGACTGAGTAACCCCTTGCTCAAGCCAGCGACCTTGGGTCCAAGCTGGGAGCTTTGCTCAGACCAGATGAGCCCGCGCTCAAGCTGGTGACCTCAGGGCCTTGAACCTGGGTCCTCTGCATCCCAGTCCGATGCTCTATCCACTGCACCACTGCCTGGTCAGGCCGCCTCAGGCTCTTGTAGTTTGTTGAGAAGAGAACAAATGGGAAGTAAGGAAGGGAAGACTTGGATACCCAGTGTCAATGTTTGACAAATTTATTCCAAAAAAATTAGAGTGAAAGGAAAGAGGGCAATTACAGTTTTAGAACAGGCAAAATATTTGCTTTAGGATTGAGGCTTTGCATATATTTGTTGATAGGGAAGAAGGAAGGAATGGAGAGGAAGAGAATAAAGATACAACAGCCTTGGCTGAATAGCTTGGTTGGTCAGAGCATCGTCCCAAAGTACAGAGGTTGCTGGGTCAATCCCCGGTCAGGGCACTTTTAGGAATAGATCAACGTTCCTGTCTCTCTCTCTCCCTTCCTCTCTTGCTGAAATCAATCAATAAATAAGAAAAAATACAAGAGAAAAGAGGAAGCTGATGGAGTGAGGTCAACAGAGAAGCAGGGAGGGAACATGAGGAACAAAGATAGAGAGTGCTTTTCCCTATTTCTTATACTGTTTAACTTTTCATAATAAGCCTGTATTATTATATTTGTAAAACCATCAAATTCATTTCTTTAAATAGGAAAAGAATGATAGAAGAGTTAGCCTTAGAGAGGAAGGCCTGACTCTGAAGAGATGGTGGTAAAGATGGTCACCACTAGTCATCTTGGAAGTAGAGAGAAAATTTCTCATTTGTTGACCAATGTGTTCTACAAAGTAGAAGACAGTTCATGAGACATTAAGAAGGCCAAAGTGGAGGACTTAAGAAAAATGACAAAATGCCTGACTGATGGTGGTGCAGTGAATAGAGCATCAACCTGGGATGTTGAGGTCCCATGTTTGAAACCCTGAGGCCGCTGGCTTGAGTGCAGGGTTGCTGACTTGAGCATGGGATCATTGAAATGATCTGATGGTTGCTGCCTTGAGCCCAAAGGTCACTGGCTTGAGCAAGGGGTCATGGCTCAGCTGGAGCCACCTGGTCAGGGCACATATGAGAAGCAATCAATGAAAAATTAAAGTGATGCAACCACAAGTTGATGCTTCTCATTTCTTTCCCTTCCTCTCTCTCTCTCTCAAGAAAAGAAAAAAAAAAAAAACAGTGATGAATCATAGAAAAAAAAAAAAAAAAAACCTAAAACTAAACTGGCAGATATAATCCAACCATATCAAGTATATTGTTAAGTGAGAATGAATTAACCAATCTGATCAAAAGTCAGTTATCGGCCCTGGCCGGTTGGCTCAGCGGTAGAGCGTCGGCCTGGCGTGCGGGGGACCCAGGTTCGATTCCCAGCCAGGGCACATAGGAGAAGCGCCCATTTGCTTCTCCACCCCCCTCCCCTCCTTCCTCTCTGTCTCTCTCTTCCCCTCCCGCAGCTGAGGCTCCATTGGAGCCGGGATGGCCCGGGCGCTGGGGATGGCTCCTTGGCCTCTGCCCCAGGCGCTGGAGTGGCTCTGGTCTCGGCGGAGCGACGCCCCGGAGGGGCAGAGCGTCGCCCCCTGGTGGGCGTGCCGAGTGGATCCCGGTCGGGCACATGCGGGAGTCTGTCTGGCTGTCTCTCCCCGTTTCCAGCTTCAGGGAAAAAAAAAAAAAAGTCAGTTATCTTAGATGGATTAAAAAACAAGATCCAAAATTTATAAAAAACTCATACTACTCAAAACCAACAAACCCCAAACAATTCAATTAAAAAATGGGCAGAGAATCTGAATAGACATTTCTCCAAACAAGACATAACAGAAGGTTAATAGACATATGAAAGGGTGATTAAGGTCACTACCTGTCAGAGAGATGCAAATTAAAACCACAATGAGATATCACTTCAAACCTGTCAGCATAGCTATCATCAATAAATCAACAAATAACATGTGCTGGTGAGGATGTGGAGGTAAGGGAGCCCTTGTGCACAGCTGGTGGGAATGCAGACTGGTGCAGCCACTGTGGAAAACAGTATGGGGTTCCCTCAAAAAATAAAAAATACATCTACTTTTTGACCCAAAATTTCCACTTCTAGGGATTTTTTTCAAAGAAACCCAAAACAGCCTGACCAGGCGGTGGCGCAGTGGATAGAGCATCGGACTGGGATGCAGAGGACCCAGGTTCGAGACCCCGAGGTCGCCAGCTTGAGCTTGGGCTCATCTGGTTTGAGTAAAGCTCACCAGCTTGGACCCAAGGTTGCTGCCTCCAGCAAGGGGTTACTCGGTCTGCTGAAGGCCCGTGGTCAAGGCACATATGAGAAAGCAATCAATGAACAACTAAGGTGTTGCAACGCGCAAT
Organism: Saccopteryx leptura; assembly: GCF_036850995.1. Lineage (NCBI taxonomy): Eukaryota > Metazoa > Chordata > Mammalia > Chiroptera > Emballonuridae > Saccopteryx > Saccopteryx leptura. The sequence continues at coordinate 65,885,307 of NC_089516.1, read as the reverse complement.
GAAAAACGAATGATTGATGCTTCTCATCTCTCTCCGTTCCTGTCTATCCCTCTCTCTGACTCACTCTCTGTCTCTGTAATAAATAAATAAATAAATAAACAAACAAACAAATAAATAAAAGAAACCCAAAACACTAATTTGAAAGAATATATGCACCCCTATGATCTCTGCAGCCTTATTTACAATAGCCAAGCTATGGAAGCAGCCCAAGTGTCCATCAATAGATGAGTGGATAAAATAATCAGGGTACATATAGACCATGATTTTTTAATTAATTTTGGAGAGAAGAGAGAGAGAAAGAAAGAAAAAGAGAGATAAAGGTGGGGGGTGGATGGAGGGGTGGGAGAGCGAGAAACTTCTTATATGTGCCTTGACTGCACAAGCCCGGGGTTTTGGACCAGCAACCTCAGCATTCTAGGACAACAGTTTACCCACTGGATCGCCACAGGTCAAGCATACAATGGAATATTACTCAACCATAAAAAGGAAGGAAATCTGCCTGACCGGGCAGTGGTGCCATGAATAGAGCATCGGACTGGAACGTGGAGGACCCAGGTTCGAAACCCCGAGGTTGCCTGCCTGAGTGCAGGCTCATCCAGCTTGAGCATGGGATCACCAGCTTTAGTGTGGGCTCATAGACATGAACCCATGGTTGCTGGCTTGAACCCAAAGGTCACTGGCTTAAAGCCCAAGGTCACTGGCTTGAGCAAGGGGTCACTTGGTCTGCTGTAGCCCCCCAGTCAAGGCACATATGAGAAAACAGTCAATGAACAACTAAGGAGCCGCAATGAAGACTTGATGCTTCTCATCTCTCTCCCTTCCTGTCTGTCTCTCTCTATCTGTCCCCCTATCTGTCTCTCTCTCTGTCTCTCTCTCTGTCTCTGTCTCACACACACACGCACACACACACACACACACACACACACACACACACACACACGCCAAAAAAAAAGGAAGGAAATCTTACCATTTGTGACAGCATGGATGGACTTAGCGGGTATTATGCTCAGTAAAATAAGTTAGTCAGCAAAGGACAAACACTATGTGGTGGACAGAGTTATAGAAACCAGGGCAGTGGCTTTGGCAGGAGTGGCAGCTATGACCGCTATAACACCTTTGGCACTATTAGTGGAAGCAATTTTGGAGGTAGAAGAAGCTACAAATTTTACAATTACAACAGTCTTCAAATTTTGGGCCCATGAAAGGAGGTAACTTTGGAGGTAGAAGATCCGGCCCCTAAGGTGGTGGGGGCTAATACTTTGCAAACCATGAAACCAAGGTTGCTGTGGCGGTTCCAGCAGCGGCAGGAGCAACTATGATGGTGGCAGAGGTTTTTATTATGGCCAGGACACAAAGCTTAGCATAAGAGGAGAACTAGAGGAGTGACAGGGAAGAACCACAGATTTGTGATTCAGCCAAGCACAGCGGTAGCAGGGCCCAGCTGCTACAAAGAAGACATGTTTTAGGCAATACTTATGTGCATAGGCAAAAAACTCAAGGACAGTATTTGTGACTAATTGCATAACAGGTTATTTCAGTTTCTGTTCTGTGGAAAGTAGAAAGCATTCCAACATAGGTTTTAATATAGATATTTTGGCACTTATGCTATTGCTTGCTAAATGGAATAGTCTGATAACATTGAATAAGTATGTCTTTTTTCTTTTCTTTCTTTTTTATTTTTTTACAGAGGACAGAGAGAGAGTCAGAGAGAGGGACAGATAGGGACAGACAGATAGGAAGAGAGAGAGATGAGAAGCATCAATTCTTCACTGTAGCACTTTAGTTGTTCATTGGTTGTTTTCTCATATGTCCCTTGACAGTGGGTCTTCAGCAGAACAAGTAACCCCTTGCTTGAGCCAGCGACCTTGGGTCCAAGCTGGTGAGCCTTGCTCAAACCACATGAGCCTGCGCTCAAGCTGGCGAGCTTGGGGTCTCAAACCTGGGTCTTCCGCATCCCAGTCCAACGTTCTATTCACTGCGCCACCGCCTGGTCAGGCTAAGTGTGTCTTTTTTCAAAGGGGTTTAATACAGAACTTTACTTATTGATTTATGTTTAAAGGCTTGTCACACGATGATTTATTTATTAGCATCCTTCTACAAATAAAATAGTGCTGCTGGCAAGCAAACTACATTTAAATTAATCAAATATTTGGTTTAATATTTAATCAAATAATTGGATTTAACATTTCTATACTGCCACATTTTTCATAGTTTAAAAAAATTCTTGGCCTGACCTGTGGTGGCACAGTGGATAAAGCATCGACCTGGAACACTGAGGTCGCCAGTTCGAAACCTTGGGCTTGCCCGGTCAAGGCACATATGGGAGTCGAAGCTTCCTGCTCCTCCCCCTTCTCTCTCTATCTGTCTCTCTCTCTCTCTCACTCCTCTCTCTCTAAAAAATCAATAAATAAAATATTTTTAAAAAATTCTTAACTGAATTTATTGGGGTGATGTTGGTTAATAAAATTATATAGATAAGTGTGGCTTCTTAAAAATATGCTATGTAAATTAGTCTACTCCAAAGCCATCTTGATAAATTACTCCAACAGTGTGAAGTTAGAATTTCTTCAGAGTGATGCCAGGTTCCATTTGAAATTAATTTACAACCTGCTTGAGTACAGAAGTCATTGTCATTAGAAATCTGGTGTAGCTTAATTGACAGTTACTGTGTTGTGACCTGGAGTTCACTGTTAAAAGGGTCATCGAAGTAGAGTCATGGGGTTTATTTGGTTATTGATTGCTGGCATATCCTATGCAATAGATATAAATTGCATTATGGTAGCAGATAAAATTATAGATGGGAATGAAACTTGTGTATCATCCATTATCCTGTGTAATCAATAAATGATTTAATATCCTCTTGGAAAAAAAAGGACAGTGTTATTCTGGAATAAGGAGACAGATAAAGATCAACGGAATAAAATTAGGAGTCCAGAAATAAACCCATGCATCTGTGGTCAATTGATTTTTGAAAAGGGTGCCAAATATATTCAATAGGGAAAATTTGTCCTATCAACAAATGGCACTGGGAACACTATATGGCCAGCCACACACAGAAGATAAAGTTAGACCCTTACCTCGCATTATATATAAAATTAGCTCAGGATATATCAAAGACCTAATTGTAACATAAGTGTAAGTCTTCATTGCCTTGGACTGGGCAATTGGTTCTTAGGTATGACACTAAAACACAAACAACCAAATAAAAAATAGATATATTGGATTTAACCAAAATTTCAAACTTGGATGCTTCAAAGGACATATCAAGAAAGTGTGAAGCCCTCCCCCCATCATTAAAGGATCCATGGAGGACAGTGCATGTTAGATCCTGGGAAATAAGAAATAAGGTTCCCCAAGTATAAGCCGAGGCTGGAGAGCTTGGACAAAGAGAATAAAGAGGTCATAGTTGTAAAGTGAATCTAAATTAATTTTCTTACAGTTTTTTTTTTCAGGAAAACCTATCATTTTATTATGAAACTTCAAAAGCATTTAAACTTAGGTAAAAACACCTCCCCCTTAATTTTCTTTCAGTTTTGAAGTCCAAGACAGCCAGGATTATGAAGGATATCTCTCCAAATGCAATCAGCTTCTTTAATTTTATTCTTTATTTACATATCCAAATTTTAGAATGCTTAGAAATAAGCCTGACCTGTGGTGGCACAGTGGATAAAGCATTGACCTGAAACGCTGAGTTTGCTGGTTCAAAACCCTGGGTTTGCCCAGTCAAAGCACATATGAGAAGCAGCTACTACGAACTGATGCTTCCTGCTCCTCCCCTCCCCCTTTCTCTCTCTCCATCTCCTCTCTCTAAAATCAATAAATAAAATCTTAAAAAAAGAGAATGCTTAGAAATAATATAAAATATATCTGAGACACTACTTACAAGAATAACTGCTTATGGTGCAAAGTTACCAGAGCCACATTTTTAAAAAAATTTCAGATCTTTAAACATTTCTTCAAATTTGTTGTTTATGAAGACCTGAGCCACACTTATAAAAAAACAATTCAGTGGGGGAACTATTTTTAAAGCAAAAAAAAAAAAAAATGTACTTGGGGAGATAATTTATTTACACAATAATTTGTGTTTTATTTTCTCACCTGTATAGAGTCAACTCCATATTCTAAAACAGTGGCCACACCATGTGTCCAAAATCTAGACTCCTTAACCCAGGGACCTTAATGACTCTTAGGTGACAGAACCTAAATAAAAAGGTTAACAAACACATGGATGACAAAAATTCCCCAGTTCCTGCCGTCACGTCTCAGAAGGTGTCGGTACAGAAAGTTCACAGACATGAGGGTACTAAGTTACTCAAATTTGGAGGAGATGGTTCAGCTTCATCAGGGCAATGAGACAAGAATGTATTAGACTTCAACAGAGTGAGAAAAGAAGTGAAAAGACAACTCACAGAACTGGAGAAAATACTGAAATATATGTTAAGAGACTTGTATCTAAAATATATAAATTCTTACAAATTAATAACAAATAATATAATTTAAAAACTGACAAAGGAGACTTCTAGTTTCTAGTCTGGCATATAAGGAACTTAGAAGTTGCCAATCCACCTGACCTGTGGTGGCGCAGTGAATAAAGCATAGTTCTAGAATGCTGAGGTCGCCAGTTTGAAACCCCTGGCTTGCCTTGTCAAGGCACATATGGGAGTTGATGCGCCCTGCTCCTCGCCCCTTCTCTCACTCTCTCTCTTTCTCTCTCTCTCTCTCTCTCTCTCACCCCTCCCCTAAAATAAATAAAATCTTTAAAAAAAAAAAAAGAAGTTGCCAATCCATGCTAACAAGTAAAAAGCTGAACAAACTGAAAAGTCAGTAACTCTTCCTAGATTTGTCAGAGGTGAAGTAACAATGCAAACCACTGTCCCCAAAATTAGAAAGACAGCCAGGCAGGTACAGATAATCACAATTTATTGGAGCAGAAAACCACAAACAGACTACTCCACAGAATCAGCACCGGGTAGGAAATCCTGACCTGTAACTGACAGAATGCTAGAGGCTCAGAGCGGACAAGTCTGAGTGACTAAAAAGCCAGGGAGACCCAGTCATGGGGGACTCCCACACTTCTGTGAGTTTTGCTTCCAGGTTCTCACAGGGAAGACTGATGAAAAACCTCCTCAGGATTCCAGTAGGAAGAGGGGAAAGTAATCATTTTGAAATATGTCAGACCATTCTGTTCTACCTAACAAGATCTGCCTGCCACCAAGAGAAACTATTTTACCAGAGCCTAACCAACCTGGGACAAGGAAAACACCCAACTCCTTCCCTTCTAGCCACCTGAACCAGCTAAGGGGGGAGGAAAAAACTGAGAGACACTGATGAAGTTCATAGTGGAGGGTCACAGGCTCACTGAACTGAACCCTAGTCATAGGACAATAGAAGGGTTCCCCTCCTGCCACACCTTAGCAGTACATTAGTGTAGGCCAATTTATAAAAGGTTCTTTTATTTTAGTACATCATATCTGTTTTCCAAAAAAACCTACAAGGCAAACAATACAGTTTGAAGTGATAAAACAAACATCAGAACCAGACCCAGATATGCCAGGTGTTGGAATTATCAGACCATGAATTGGAAACAACTATGATTAGTATGCTAGGGGCTCTAATGGAAAAAGTAAATAACATGTAAGAACACATGAGTCATTTAAGCAGAGAAGCACTCTTTTTTTTTTCATTATTCATTTTTAAGGAGGAGAGAGAGAGGGGGAGAGAGAGGAGAAAGAGACAGAGAGAGAGAAGGGGGAGGAGCTGGAAGCATCAACTCCCATATGTGCCTTGACCAGGCAAGCCCAGGGTTTCGAACCAGCGACCTCAGCATTTCCAGGTCGACGCTTTATCCACTGCGCCACCACAGGTCAGGCCCATTTAAGCAGAGAGATGGGGATTCTAAGGAATAAAAAAAAAAGAATTGCTAGAGACCAAAAACATAACAGATGAAGAATGTC